>NC_058195.1:33389342-34009066 GCF_907165205.1 Coccinella septempunctata
AAACTGCTAGTATCAAAATTCATTAAAAAACGACTCGAAGTCATGAAATGAACCACTTTAAGTTAATTGAAATTTCAACAATTTTGTATGTTTCAAGAGGAAAACCTTAGATAAACAATTGGAATTTTATAGTTAACCTTTGCTATAGATAGTCATGTTCAGATACATAAATCTTGTGCTTCAAGCAAAACGAAAAATGTTGAATTCATTGAAGATATTTTTTAGCATTTCAAAATACCCGTTTGAAGTTTCAAATGAACAGGAAATCTTATCTTATTCAAGAAATAAAACTAATGCCAGAATATTAGTTCCAGCCCAAATCTAGTCGTAATGGATATAATTGAAAATAAACAATTCCAATGTTGAATTGAAAAAATTTAGTTTCATTTTATGTAAATTGAATTTTTACTACCTCCTTAAACTATCAGGCATATACCTTAGGTTTAATTGGCAGTTTCTATGAAGAATATAATTTTTCTATATTATTTTGTATTTTCTAGAATAAATGAATTGAAAAAAAATTGTCCAATTTGGTTATCAAAAGCGGTAATTTTGGATATCAGAAAAATTTCAAATGGAACGAATTTAACTCTTGTTCCGATATTTTGGCATATTTTTCAATTGAACACCTAAAAAATGATTTGAAAATTTCAACCTCTTATACATGGTGTCCCAAGTTCGAGTGTCTATAAAACGTTTCTGGAGAACTGAACATATATTTTGAAATCTGAAAATTGGCATTATGATATTGTTCGAAATTCTTTACTAAGCTTAAATATTTTAAGAGACCACTTCAGGTTATACAGGGAGCGAAAATAAATTTGTTGAAATTTTTTTTTCGATATCTTCGTTTCTCATATGATTGAGTATTCAATTTTGAATAAAATTCCCTTAAAATCATTGTATCTTTTCGAATACTTTTCAAAATATCGAGAAAAAACTGAAAATAAAAGCCACATATTCGTAGTCAGTATTAGCTTCATTTTTCTTATTCTCAACAACCATAGCGTGAACCTTCCTCTTAACATCAAAGTTGTTTTTCTTCTCTGGGTGGTTTTTTGTTAATTAGTCCAGTAAAGGAAGGGATGAAATCACTTTTTTGCGGAAAGAGCTGCATTTTTGATATGTTGTTTGTTATGAAGAGAGAAACATATGGTCAAAAACGCAGGTGTCAAAATTTTCAGGATTATTGAAAAATTCGTGAAAATATAGAAAAAAATACGGTTTTCCTGAAATTTTCGCGAATGAGATTTTGTGGTCCCAGAACTACACAGGTGTCCCAATTTCGAGTGCCTATTAGACGTGGCTGTAGAACTGAATATAATTGAAATCTTAAAATTGGGATTATGATATTGTTCGAAATTCTCTAATGAGCTGAAATATTTTTGGAGCCCTAGCTAGTGAAAATAAATTTGTTCAAAAATATGTTTCAATTTTTTCCATTCTGATATGATTGAATATTATATTCAATTTTGAATACATTTATGTTAAAACCATTGTATTCATTCAAATAGTTTTCAAAATAACGAGAATAAACTGATAAAAAAGTCAAATATTCCTCGTCAGTATTAGGGTCAACATCCTGAGCGTAAACCGTTTTCATAACATTCAAGTAGAAGAATGTGGAAAGGTCATGCGTTTTTAGAATTTCAGAAATATCATCACAGGGTGTTTCAAATTTTGTGTCGAAAACTAAGATTTAAAATATGTCATAACTTCCCGTTTTTCAAATTAGAACCCTATTTTTTATGATTGCGTTGGATTCTGCAAAGAAGAATAATGATAATGATTTCTGATTTTTTTTCCATTTTTTTTATATTTTGTTCTTAATTCTTTTTTTAGAGTACGATCTTTATTTTTCTTTGCAGAATTCAACGTAATCATAAAAAATAGGATTCTAATTTGAAAAACAGAAATTATAACCAATATTCGATAACAGTTTTCGACACAAAATTTGAATCGCCGTGATGATATTCCTGGAATTCAAAAGATGCATGACCTTTCCACATTCTTCTACTCCGATGTTATGAGAATGGTTAACGCTCAGGATGTTGAAAATAGTAAGAATGAACATAATAGCGACTACGAATATTTGACTTATTCTCCAGTTTTTTCTCGATATTTTGAAAAGTCTTTGGAATGGATACAATAGCTCTAATAGAACTGTCCCTATTTAGAATTGAATACCCAATCATATCAGAAAGGAAAAAATAAAAAAAAATTTTTTTTGAACGAATTTATTTTCGCTCAGGCTTCAAAAAAATTCTAGCTCAGTAGAGAACTTTGAACAATATTTTCAAAGTTCGAATATGTCCAGTTCTCCAGAAATGTCTAATAGGCACTCGAACTTGGGACGCCCTGTATAGTTCTGGAATCAAAAAATTCCAAATGGATATTGCTCTCTGAATCGTGATGGGAAAACCTATAGATGAATCGCTACCAATAACTCATATAACTTAGGAATACGAATAGGAAAAAAATTGTATCCATCAATTCACCGGTGTGAACCTGGCGTACACGTTTCTTGGAGTTAGCGGCCAATTGGCCAGTTGCGTCGGATGTGAAATTAATAATATCGTAACTCCCGTTTCGCGAACAGCAGCTATTAGAAATTTATAGAGATTCTTCGGGAAGTCATTTCGGATGGTTTACCCTGATATCAATTGTTTTTTTCACCTGAAAGGGTCAAAACAAGGTGAAATCGAATATGAACAGCTCGCAGTGTTCCATATTTAACATCGAAATTCATCGAACACGACGGCCTCTATACATGAAATTTTCAGGGAACGTTTATTAGGTATCAATGAAGTACAGTTGTTAATTTTATGACCTATTCGCTATCAAAATGCATCGATGACGTTATCTTCTTCACATGAAACTCGCAAGGAACGTTGATTATGTGCTAATGAATTACTATTATTAATTTCGTGATCTTCGGAGGGGGCTGAGGGGTGGAAATCTCACCGCCTGCAACGCCGTATTCCTTTTCGCTATCAAAATTTATCGATGATGATGGCATCTACACAGATGGTTGTTCGTAAAAATGCTTTGTTAGAATTCCCAGCTTCCGACAAAGGTTCGATAAGGGCCTGAGCGGTCATAAACTCATCTGGTTTGTGCTTCATTCCAAATGCTACCGATTGCGAAAATGAGCAAATTGAGGTATTTCAGATAAAGCTGGTTCATGACCGTAACAAATTTTTACAATAATTTCACGACGTTTTTCTATGCTTAGGTTGATACCATATTGTAACTGTTTTTTATTACTCATCAAGTACCACCAACTCCTTGATAGCATAGGTAGTCCTTAAAACATTCGTTGACAATAGTTTGTAAGAATCGTTGCTTCGTACATAACTATGAGGTGAGATTCCACCCCTCAGCCTCTTCCGAAGATCATGAAATTAATAACTGTACTTCATAAGCACATAATAAACGTTCCCTGCGAGTTTCATGTGTAGAGGCCATCGTAATCGATGAATTTTGATAGCGAATAGAAATACGGCGTTGGGGACGGTGAGATTTCCACCCATCAGCCCCTTCCGAAGATTATGCAATTAATAACTGTACTTCATTGATACCTAATAAACGTTCCCTGAAAATTTCAAGTGTAGAGGTCATCGTCTTCGATGAATTTCGATGGGAAATATGGAATACTGCGAGCTGTTCATATTCGATTTTACCTTGTTTTGACCCTTTTAGGTGAAAAAACAATTGATATCGGGGTAAACCATCCGAAATGACTTCCCGAAGAATCTTGGGATGTAGAATAATATACAGCGATTGAGGTGCCTAAAAAATAAACTGTGTGAAGATTATGATTATGGTCAACTTGAGGAAAATAACTGTTTTTTTTTCAGATTGTACATTGTTAAAGCTTTGAATTCTCATATCCAACCTGAGGGGGGAGGGGGGATCATCATGAATTTTTGTCCAGGTCAGAAAAAATCGTAGATCCAGGCCTGCCAGAAACGTCTAATAGGATCTCGAACTTGGGACACCCTGTAGGTATAATCAACTTCCTCGAGAATAATCTCTGAATAATTGAACCAAAAAATGAAATTTCCCTGAGAAAAATATAACTTCCGATATAAGCGGACTTTCTAGAATGATCATTCTAGCTGAACAGAACTCATAATAAACAATTTTTCAATAGCCTAGATATGTCTAATAGACCCTTTTCGGTGGAACAACCTGTATACTCGATGAAACCAAAAATTTTATGGCTGTTATTATTGTGCAAGATGAGGAAGGTGAGCCGTGTCGACAAATAGGTTTTGCCCCATCTGGGTGACAACGAAAAACCAGATGTAAAATAATTTCTGGTAGCATATTTAAGAGCTGCACCAGCCTACACTTCCCCATTCTGTTTTTTGAACCTTTGAGTGCGCTTACACTGTGTTACAATTACTATTGAGTTTTTTCGGTTATTCAAATCATGTTTTGTTTAGTGAGATTTGAAGATGGTGTTCTATTCGTGGTGAAAAAAAAAATTAAGAATATCCAAAAATAAAATTTTTGCGAGATACGATGACGGGCATTTCTATCTATGCCATTTGCTGTATAGTCACGGTAAGTCTGCTCAGTCTTATTGAGAATTTTATATATTTCTTTATGATGATGTTATTTTATGTTTTGTAGATTATGAATCTTGAATTCGGAAGCATATAAAATGTAACCCTAATTTTTCGCCCACTCATTTGTTTTATTTTTTTGTCAACAGACAAAATAGCCGTTATCCAAGATATGCTTCAGCAATTATCATCTGATTGTCAAGTTTCCACGAGAACAGCTGAAAATCCCAACACCCTCGGTATGTAAAAAAAAATGTTTTGCATCAGAATCGTTTTCTTTTTTATGCTTTGCCACTTTTTAGTCATTATTGTTTTTATTGTAACCAACATTTATTCATTTCTCCTTTCACTTACTCATTCATAGATACGAGTACAGTTCAAAAAAATACCTCTGTTAGTCATATTTTAATATGATTTTATATTCAGGGAAAAATCTTTTGAAGTGTTATAATCTTTTTATTTGAATCCATTCAGATTCTTTCATTGCGAATTAATTATTCAAATCAATGTCACCGAGGAAGTGCTCATAATAAAATATTGGTCCGTGACTTTAAAACCATTATCGCAGAATAAACTGCAATTTTTTTTAATCCTTATAACTTTCTACTGAGTGCGCAACAATAATTGTATTTCATGTTTCTATAGAATTCAAATAACTTGTTCTGTTTTCAAAAGAATATTTGAGTCTGGGAAGAACTGAGGAAAAGTTATTTCGAAACTGTTATTAACTCACTCTTATTATTTTATCTTGAAGCCATATTCGCAACCCAAAGAAAGAGATATCTCTCGCGTAGAGTTAGTGAAAACTTAATGGAAAAAATTATGAAAGTTTATTGAATATTTAGTACTCAATTTCTTCTCATTTGTTCCGAAAATACTTTTTAAACTCCATCATAGTTTTTGGGTAATTAAGATTTCATGATTTGTTGCTGAGTGTGAAGTGAAAATTTTAATGCAAATTACTTTTTTGCTTTTCGTAAAGCTCGCCGAAGATTTTGAATTTTCAAACATTTTGCATATCTAACGTGGAAGTTATCGGGTTATTTGGTCAAATTTATAAGAATGATGTTAAAACCTCTTTATTGTCATATGACCTAGCTTACGGCGGATACTTCTGCCTTCTTCAGGGTTCTGAAAAACGGTAACAATAAGTAAAAAATTATTTTCACACAACCGAAATGAACTCACTACAATTTGTGAGTTAGCTCAATGTCAATACAATAATGGTGGCTCTCACAATATTGAGGATACATGAATGTAAGTCTCTTTCCAAAAGGTCGTTAATATAAGATTTTTTTTTCAAATTCAATTAAAATGTCTGCTGAAAAGTGACATACGGCAAACATGAACGAATCGCTACAATTTAAAATGACAATTGACTTGTAATGACAGATGGCCTGTCATTACGAATCTTTTTCTTCTCATTGTGATCTTTTATCAATTCAACCAGGAAACAATATAAATTGTTAATGCCGTTTTTTAGGACCCTGAAGAAGGTAGAATTATCCGCCGAAAGCTAGGTCATATGACAATAAAGAGGTTTTAACATTAGTGTTATAAATTTGAGCAAATAACCCGATAAATTTTGCATATCAATAACTGCAACGATCAATTTTACAGAACATCCAATAGGTAATGCTGATCGGGAGCAGGGTTCCGAAATTTCGTACGAGAATTTGTTCCCTGAAAATGTGGAACAGCCATTATCGAATGAATCTACGCATGATGGTCAGTCTTCTCTGATTAAATATTCTTCATCGATTGATAACAGTGATCTGTCAATACGGACGAAGATGAAGAATATCAACCCCCGATAGATAAAGAGGAAGATGAGGAGGATAAGACTTCAGACTTATCGAGTGACTTAAGTCATGAAATAACCGAAACCCTTCCTACTCAAAGAGATGATTCCTCAATGTTGGATATTTCAGTTGATGAAACTGTGGTCGGTGGAGCAATAAGGGATGCGAAAACAAAATTGGTGAAAGCCAGTGATTCCGGGACAAAAAAATACAGCTGTAAATATTGCAATAAGTTAGTAGCTAAATTAGTTCGTCATATCGAAACGGTGCATAAGGATGTAGAAGAGGTGAAAAAACTTTCTTTGATTAACAAAACCAAAAGAGAAAAGAATCTACCCTTGAGTGCAGCAGCACGCGAACGACTCGAGATGATAAAGAAAATAAGGGCGAAAGGAAACTTCGAGCACAATATGAAATGCTCAACCTACGACGAATTCATTCCTTGCAGACGACCCCGGCAAAATAAAGCACCTAAAACTGTGTCTGATTTTGCTGTATGTCCGCAGTGCAAAGAAACTTATTCAAAATCAACATTACACAAGCACTACAGAAGATGTACAGGACGATGCTCGAAGTATAATAAGAAAGTTCAAATGTTGAGTCGCCTAACAATGGGTGATATCCACGAAATGGCAGAGCCTCAGTTGAAAAAAATTATATGTCGAATGAGAGACGATGAAATTACGACTATAGTTCGATATGACGAATTAATAAGTCTGTTTGGGAATTTGGAAAGCTACAAATACCGACATTCCCAACATCACGGAAAGATGATAAGAGCTAAATTGCGTCGTCTTGGACGTTTGCTCCTGGAGTTGAGGAAGATGAATGAAAATATCAGAGATTTCTCCAATTTGTACGACCCCGCTAATTTCACCTGTTTCTTGAAGGCCGTCAACACACTTGGGAATTTCAATGAAGAAAGTGATCTCTTCGACTCTTCGATACTCCAGCGACAGCATCTGCATTGGGCATGCTCACCAAGGAACTGGGAGATATATGGATAGCACACTGCATCGAAAAAAAAAATCCAGATGCCAAACGAAATGCTGAAGAATTCCTGCATTTATATAATTTGGAATTTGGCAAGATTATAAATAAAACAGTTGCAGAGTCACAGACGGAATTGAGCATTAAGAAAAAAGTAATTCTTCCTTCGTTCAGTGACATTAAAATCTTACACAAATATCTGATGTGTAAGAGGAATAATGCATTGAACGAATTGAAAAAAAAATTTGATAAGATGGTTTGGAGGGACCTCTTGGAAGCCACTCTTATCTATACAACTTTTGAATAGAAGAAGGCCCGGAGAACTAGAGAGAATTAAATTAGTTCATTATAGTTCTTTAGAGAAGATCGACGAGAAAAGTAATTTGGATTTATACAAGAAGCTCAATCCACAATCAAAACAAATTGCGAATAAATATTCAAGAATATTATTGCGAGGGAAACTCAACAGAACTGTTCCAGTTTTGCTTGACAATGAAATGGTGGAATCTTTAAAAATGATTTTGAAGTATAGGAAAGAAGCGGGTGTGTCTGAATCAAATACATATTTATTTGGACTTCCGGGTGGAGCAGAAAAATGGCCTAGTGCATGCGACCTAATGAGAAAATTTTCGATTGCGTGCAAAGCAAATTTACCCTCCACATTTAGGGGTACTTTGTTGAGGAAGCATGTTGCTACGTGTTGCCTATCGCTTAATCTTACGGATGGAGAAATTGAGGATTTATCAAATTTCATGGGCCATGACAAAAATATTCATTTGAATATTTATCGACAGCCCGTAGCAACGAAAGATATTCTGCAAATATCCCAACTTCTGGAAAAGGCTCAAGGGGATGACGATCCGAATGCTCCAGATATAGATTTGAAGAAGTTGATGAGACCGGTGAGTGATTATAATATAAATACATAATAACATAATAACAAATCAATATTATTTTCAGAAAATTATGTTCCAGTGGTTCGGCCCCAAACGACTTCATTCCAAGAATGTGAGTAAAGTCAAAATATTCAATTGAAATGTCGCGCAGACAATTTTAGAAAATTTATTGCCATCATAGCACAAAAAATTCCTTTTGGGTTTTTTTAAACCTATACTTATCATGTTTCTATAATTTAATAATTGGACTATCGGAATGAATTCAAATCTATGAAGACCGGATTACTGTACAAGTTCTTTTGTTATCTTAACATAAATACAGGGTGTCAACGGAATATGGAAACATGCTCGCGTTTGCAAATCCTTAGAGTTATCGAGTTCGATTTTTTTAATGTGAAATACGTTCCGATGAGCATAATTCGACTGAGAAAAAATGGCAGAAGTACTTCGGGAAGACCGGAAATGAAAGAGATTTTTGATTTGTAAATGGCACACTGCGTATAGGTATTTTTTCATATTTTCATTTTACACGTCATTATGAACACAACGATATGTCTTTCGTCAATTTTTGATATATCATGTGAATTATTTTGAACATTTCATTTTTATACCTAGATGGCTGAACATGGATCCAATCGTTCAATTTTCAGTTCCGCTAATTGTATCAAATTTAGCGGAAAGAAAAAACTTTTTTATTGTACTTTGTTTCCAGCATACATGCATTTGAAAAAACATATTTTTCATTGAAAGTTCATTTCAGAAACTGAAAATTGAACGATTGAATCCATTCTCAGCCATCTAGGTATAAAAATGAAATATTCAAAATAATTGACCTGATATGTCAAAAATTGACAGTTGATTGGTAATGACGTGCACAATGAAAATATGAAAAAATTATCATTTCCGGTCTTCCCGGAAATACTTCTGACATTTTTTCTCAGTCGAATTATTCTCATCGAAATGTATTTTACATTAAAAAAATCGATAACTCTAAGGATATTCAAACCCGAGCATGTTTCCATATTCCGTTGACACCTTTTATAGGTATTCAATTTCATGGAACATGTAGGTACGGCTAAATGAGAATCCATTGAGTAATGGCATTGAGTTTAAATATATTTAAACTCAATGGTAATGGTGAATTGAACTTCTGTGAATACTTCAACTCAAATCATTTCAGATATGAATTGAAATAGGCGGAAAAAATTACAGATGCAGAATTCCATTTTTTTTCTCTTATGAAATTATTTTATGACTTGAGCAATATTTTTTAGTATTTTTATCATTCTCTTCTGTAATAATTCAACATTGAAACGTTCCTACATTGGTGGCTCGATTAGTCGAAAGAAATAAGATTTTCAATTAATCTTTACACGGTTTCCTCGCTGTTCAATCTGTCATGCATTATGAGTGTATATTCAGATACCATGTTAAATAAAATTACGACAAATGGAAATATTTCAGATTAATTGATTTTTATTAGAAAAAAATATTGAATTATTCAAGAAATCTATTTTTCTGAATATGTATATTCCCTGATTTGCAGTCATAACTCCGAAGAACCAAAAAGCCAAATGGGATCCAGATTCGAGAGCAGCAGTTATGAACGCATTTGGAAATACGTTGGGAGAAGGAAAATTGCCGTCATCCCACCAAATACAGCAACTCATCAACAGCACACCATGCTTGCGAAAAAAAACCAAAATTCTGTTGATAATTCTAAAATAATTGATATCAAAGGTGTAACTGAGGGATTGACAAAATCTTTGGGTGTTATTAATACTGAAATATGGGTGAAAAATAATCAAACTATCGGACATAATTTTCACGTGGTAAGCGACGACTTTCCAATTCCGGGAGATGGAATTCTAGGCGGGGATTTTCTTATCAAATATAGTGCTAATTTAGATTATGGTCGGTGGACGTTGAATCTTCGATATTTTAATAAGAACTTTGTGATTCCTATTCTAAGCGGAGTTGAGGAAAACCAAATTCATATACCACCACGTTGTGAAGTAATTAGGCAAATACCATCTCTTAAAAATATTTCGGAAAGTGTATTAGTGTTGAATAGAGAACCTTTACCAGGAGTTTTCATTGCACGAACGGTCGTGTCTCCAGGAGAAGGTTTGGTAAAAATCATGAACACTACTTTCGAAAGTGTTACCGTCAAATGGGGAAACATTGACCCTTTGCGGACAACTTTGGCCCAAATAAAGAAGAAAGAGTAATTTCAATATAGCGCCAACAAATGAAACAGCAACTCTAGGGTGTAAAATCTAGTAGATAGAGGGCATTTCTGTACTTCCACTGAAAGCATCCCGACAGCGACCGTTTGCTTTTCAGTCGAGTGGTGATCCTGAAGCCGACAGGTCGATTTTTAATCCATATATTACGCATTGAAACTTTTATCGGCACCTATTGTTAGTAAAGTTCTAGTAACTCGGTAAGTTTATTAGCGTTATAGTCGACTATGAAATAGAGGGTAACATATTTTTCAGCTATATTTTTTACTTTTTTTTGTATTTGGGCGGCAGAATGTGATTTAGGTTAACTTTGGCCCATATTTTGGGGCAACATTGGCCCGGGCCAATGTTACCCCAACAATAAGTAGCAACAAATATTTTACAACCATATTTTTTTTAGGGTAGTTAATAATGCCTCGACTCCCAAAAAAACACCTTGGGTCAAGACCCTATGCAAATTATACGTCTGAAAAACTTGAAGAATGCTTACAAGAAATTAGATCAGGTCGGATGTCGCAACGAAATGCTGCCGCAACTTATAGGATTCCTAGATCTACAATCAAAAATAAATTGAAGGGCAAACACTCAAAAAATATTGGCCGATCTCGAGTGTTTTCAGATGCGGAAGAAGCTGCTTTTGAACAACATCTTATCAAGTTGGCAGATTTCGGTTTTCCTGTAGTTGCAATGGATTTTCGGATGGCTGCTAAAGCTTACTTAGACAAAAAAGGATCCCGTATTTCATTATTCAAAGAGAATCTGCCTGGTTATGAGTGGACAAAATCTTACTTGATGCGTCATAAAAAATTAGCCCTGCGAATTAGTTCCAATATCAAGAGAGTTCGAGCAGAAGTTTCTGAAGCTGAATTGAATGACTATATGGAAAACTTAGGAGTCGCTGTGGAAAACATTCCACCCTCTCGAATATGGAATTACGATGAGACCAACTTAAGTGACGACCCAGGAAATAAAAAAGTCATTTGTAAAAGAGGAGCTAAGTATGTTGAAAAAATATGCAATTTTAGCAAAAGTGCCACTTCTGTTATGTTTTGTGGCAATGCAGAAGGAAAATGCCTTGCTCCTTATGTTGTATACAAAGCCGAGCATCTCTGGAATACTTGGACAGAAAATGGCCCCCAAAAATGTCGCTACAACCGCTCCAAGAGTGGGTGGTTTGACGGAACTACATTTGAAGATTGGTTTGAATATCATTTTCTTCCGGAAGTGAAAAACGAAGATGGACCTGTTATTTTAATAGGTGACAACCTCTCGTCGCATATCAGTGCTAGGGTTCTTCAACTATGTGAGCAGAATAATATAAGATTCGTATGTTTACCGCCAAATACAACCCACCTCACCCAACCATTGGATGTGGCATTTTTTGCTCCGTTAAAAAGAGCTTGGCGAAATATTCTAACCAAGTGGAAAGAGTCAAAAAGTGGTTCCAGATTTTCAACCATTCCCAAAGATTATTTTCCAACCTTACTTAAAGAACTTATTCGAAATCTAGAAATGGATAAAAGCCAGAATCTTATTTCTGGTTTCAGAAAATGTGGGATTTATCCTTTAAATAAGCAAATGTTACTGGATCGCCTACCAAAAAACTTGACTGAAGAGAATAAAGATATGATGAGTTCAGCTTTCTTAGAACAAATAGAGGCAAAACGTGCAGAATATTTGGGAATTGAGAATAGGACCAAGCAGAGAAGAAAAAAATTGCAGGTTCCTGCTGGGAAAGCATAAGTTCCAGTGACCTGATAAGTCCAGAGACCATGCCTAAATCTTCAAAACAAATATCTGCTAAGCGAAAACGAGATTTGTCCTCAAGCTTTTCTGAGAGCTCCTTAAATGAGATTGATTTAGAATCTGATAATCTAAGCGAATCATTTTCTGATATGCTTGAAGACGAGAATAATGAGGTTATTCAAAATCCTGAAATTGAGAGACCAGGTCATGCGAATTTAAACATAGGCGATTTCGTGTTGGTAACGTTTAATGCCAACCAATATCCTGGAAAAATCATCAAGATTTCAGAAGAAGGACCCACAGTAGACTGTATGGAAAAAGGGATTAAATTTTGGAGGTGGCCAGAAAAAAATGACACATTTTTGTACAGTTGGGAGGATGTCATTATGAAAATTAATGAGCCAAAAATGGTGTCTAAGAGAAATCAGTACAAAGTTCCAGAAATTGACAATTTTGTTGAAAAATAGGTGTATATTTTAGTATGCATGGAGGATATATATTTTTTGTTGTAAAATTTTGTATTTTTTCAGTTTATTATATATTTGAAATACCGCCAGTAGTTTTTTTTCAGCTTCTATTTACTAAAAATCCGTTTAACCCACTTTGTTTCAGTGTAACATTAACCCGAGACCTAATTAACATGCACGGGACAATGTTTCCCCGATTCAAGGTAACTTTGGCCCACTTGAAAAAAATTTTTTTTTTTGACAAATAATTTATTGTACAGATAAACTGAAGTACAAAATCTGTGGGACTATCCATTATGATGTATAAATTAAAATTACTCACCATAGAGATTAACAGGTGCTTTATTACAAGCCAAAAATGACCACAAAAATAAAAAAATTGGGTCAATGTTTCCCCATTTGACGGTATTTTGAAAAACATTCAGCTAGAAGTAATAAGTCTAGATAAGTTCAACATCTATAAAATTAATGCTGATCATAATGATAGGCATGAAAAACTAATGAATCAACTAAATAAGGAAATGCCGGATTTCATTCGATCAGAAGTTATTAGTTTATGTAAAGATTATTCAGATATTTTTGCATTGAAAGATGATATTTTGACAGTAAATAATTTTTACAACCAAAAAGTAAAATTATCGGATCCGAAACCAGTATACACAAAAAATTATAGGCTACCAATGGCACAAAAGGAAGACATTAAAAATCATGTGCAAAAGTTGCTTCAACACAAAATCATAGAACCTTCAGTGTCAGAATACAATAACCCCATTTTATTAGTACCAAAAAAAGGACCAAATGGCCAAAAATCCTCAAGGCTTGTTTTAGACTTTCGAAACGTAAATAAAAAAACTAATTGCTGATAAATTTCCTCTTCCACGTATAGACGACATTTTGGATCAGTTAGGTCGAGCAAAATGGTTTTCTGTTATTGATTTATATTCAGGATTTCATCAAATTGAACTGGACGTAGACTCCCGTGACATAACTTCATTCAGTACGGAATCAGGTTCCTATAGGTTTACACGCCTACCCTTTGGTTTATCTGTAAGTCCTAATAGTTTTCAAAGGATGATGACAATCGCTTTTGCAGGTCTAACCCCAGAAAAAGCTTTCCTCTACATGGACGATCTCATTGTAATAGGATGCTCTGAGAATCATCATTTGAAAAACTTGAAAGAAGTTTTTGAAACTTGTAGAAAATTCAATTTAAAGTTGAATCCAGAAAAATGCAATTTTTTCAGGAACGAAGTAACTTTTTTAGGCCACAAAATTACAGACAAAGGCTTTCTGCCGGACGACTCAAAGTTCGAGGTAATTAACAAATATCCAACTCCAACTAATGCAGATGAAGTTAAAAGATTTGTTGCGTTTTGCAATTATTATAGAAGGTTTATTCCTCGTTTTCGCGGAAATAACATCTCATCAACCCACAAATATTGAAATATCCAGATTTTTCCAAACAATTCATTTTGACCACAGATAGCTCAAATTTAGCATGCGGAGCCGTTCTTTCTCAAATTATTGGCGGACAAGAGTTTCCAATTTCTTACGGATCCAAAGCCTTTACTAAAGGAGAATCACATAAACCGACGATTCTGAAAGAGCTCACAGCAATTCATTGGGCTGTCAAACATTTTCGTTGCTATTTGTATGGACAAAAATTTTTGATAAAAACTGACCATAAACCGTTAGTCTATTTGTTTTCGATGAAAGACCCAAGTTCTAAATTAACACGCATGAGATTAGATTTGGAAGAGTTTAACTTTGAAATTGAATATATCAAAGGCAGGCAGAACGTTTGTGCAGACGCATTGTCTAGGATAAACATGGATGACCTTAAAAAAATTAATCATAACACTTCTCGATTTCTTGCGGTGACTAGGTCAAGGTCGAAGTCATCGAACAATACACCAAGCGAAAAAGATGCTGAAGCGGCTCAAATAACAAACCAAGTAAAAGTTTATAATTCAATAAATAATTATGATTCATTGAACTTGCCCTATTTAAGATTCAAGGTTGAAAATATAGGTAAAATCACTCTCGAAAATTATGAAATTGATATGTTAATATATGATAAGAGAGAAGTGAGTACTCATGTAAAAATTTCAATCACTAATGGCGATAACCTCGCTTTAGAGCAGGTATTGTCTAAGCTTGATCAGTTGGCTGGTGTAAGAGATTATAAAACATTAAGAATGAATGTGAATGATCCCATATTTACGAGATTTAACATAAATGAATTCAAGAGAGTGGGGCAAAACATTTTACGAAACATATGCATAGTTTTACTTGAACCACGAATAGTAATTGTTGATAAAGATGAAAGACTAAAATTAGTTGAAAAGTATCACAATGGTCCTATGTATGGTGGTCATTGTGGACAAAAGCGGTTGCTAAAGAAATTAAAATCGTTCTACTATTGGAAAGGAATGTCGAGGGATGTTGCTCAATACACTAGGCAATGTCATAAATGTCAAATTAATAAAATTAACAAAAGGCATAATCAACCCTTCGTGATAACTCTTCAGAATGCTTTCGATATAGTATGCATCGATACCGTTGGACCATTTCCTAAAACATCGCGAGGAAATCGATATGCGGTAACTATACAGTGCGAATTGTCAAAATATGTAGTCATATCGCCAATAACCAATAAAGAAGCTCCTACGGTAGCGAAAGCAATCCTAGAGGATTTCATTCTTATATATGGACCCATGAAAGAAATTAGAACGGATATGGGTACAGAATACAAGAATGAAGTTTTCTCGAATCTTGCGGAACTGCTCAAGATACAACACAAAATTTCAACAGCGTATCACAGTCAGACTATAGGAGGATGTGAAAGGAATCATAGGGTCTTAAATGATTTCATTAAAATGTATATCAATGAAAGTCAGTCTGACTGGGATACGTGGACTAAATATTTTACATTTTGTTACAATACAACCCCAATGACGTATCACAATTATACACCTTATGAGTTAGTTTTTGCAAGAAGGGCTAACCTTAGCTCGGATATATTCTGTGATAATCGAGTAGATCCTCTTTATAGTATTGAAGCATATGACCAAGAAATACGTTTTAGGTTACAATTCGCGCAGAACAGAGCTAGAAATTATCTTGAAAGTGCCAAAATAAAGCGTAAGGAGTTACATGATAGAGATGCTTCTCAATTGCACATTGAAGAAGGAGACCTTGTTCTCATAACGAATGAAACCAGACAAAAATTTGACCCTTGGTGGAAAGGTCCCTATACAGTTGTCTCTGCAAGTGGGCCTAATTGCATAATTGTCGACAAAGATGGAAGACGCAGTACTGTGCACAAAAATAGAATTAAGAGATATATGAGATAGTGTATCTGTATAGTAGTTTGTAATAATTTTCATTCATTTATACCTAGGATTATTACCAGTAGGATGGTAGCTACCTGTAGGTAAGAAAACATGTAACTTAGCAGTAAGACTTTTATATCTTCGCTTATTCTATCCCGATGTAAATTTATGGTAATTTTGGGTTCAAGTAGATATTTCGAATAAAAGTTTAAATTTCAGAATTGTTAAGAATCTTCTCATTCTTAGGGATCGATCTTCATAAGTGGCCATAGTGAAGATCGTTCCTCAGGAAGGGAAGGTGTAGAGATGTTTTGTATTATTGATCTGATTTCGGCAATCAACCTGATTACCTGAATACCAATCATTGTTATTGATTTCAAACACCTTGCATTAATAGTTATTATTACAAGACTTGCTGTAATCGCAAACTTACTCAATTGATATAAATTGTTATTGTTGTTATGAATACGGGGATTCAATTAAAGAAAGCTGAAGATTAAACATCTCATCATTTCCACCGGTTTCCCATTACACAGTTATTCAAAGATAATCAAAATCGGATTTTTATAAATAATAAGGTGATCTCGAAAGTTCATCCAATTTGGCAGGAGTTGGCTGAGAGGTTAAATTATAAATTATCCCCAAGGTCTCTATATTCTTTGGCATGTGCCGAAAAGGAAGGCTGTGAAGTTGCAATGTGGATTTCGGTTCAAATATCACTATTTGAATGAAAATTTAGTATCGGGAAAATTCAAAGGTAAGTAAGTCAATACCAATGAAATAATATATTATTGATTTTATAAGGACTTTCCAATTCTACATCTACCCTATGGTTTACTCGATATCAACTATATCTTCTATAAATGAGTGAATTCTGGCGATCTTGATTTCAACTTCACATTTCATTTGATCTTAATCTTGCACTCATTCGACAGAAGCGGTCAGTTATTCATCATTCGAATAATGGATTCAAATAATTCAGTTACATGTAAGGTTTTATATTATACTTATCATCAGAATTTTTTCAAGAAATCAATAATTACGTGTCTATGATGTCTCATAGAAATTTCTTCCGTCCGGTTAATTTGGCTGCCCAGTGTATATGTTACCGGCAATGTGTATAATACGGCATTCTATACAATGCCTAGGTATTGTATATAATTCAGATAAGATGATGAATTTACACCTGAATCATTTCATTTCGCACATTGCCGGCAGACCAGCAGACATTCTATATAAGGCCTAGGAATTGCATACAATGCCTTGGTAAAGTGTAAAATGGACAAACGCATTCGAATTATTTCATAAATTGCCTAGAAGACCCGCATTCTATACATTGCCTGAACTAAACAAATTGCCGGTAGCACTTAGAAAGATAATTAAATAACAAATAACAAACTCTACGATAATAAAATTCAAATGATTGACAGTGGTTCAAACTATATTTCAATTCATACATAATGAAAGGGACAAACTTTAACGATTACTAAGCAGGTACCCACTGCCAGACGTGACCTGCCGCAGACAATAGATCCAATTCATCCGCTCATAAAATCATCTTCGGCAGTGTTCCCGGTGCATTCGTAAAGAATGTAGAAATTTCATTTTAACAATTCATTTTGTCGAATCGGGAGATTTTAAGTGTCATTGTTTTCGTTTAAAAAATTCCGCGCATTCCACATTTCTTATGCCCCGTTTGCCTTATTGAAAATATAATTATTATATATCAATTTTTAGGTTATTGTACTTGTGGCAGCCAGATATCATGTCAAATAGTGAACGCAGATAATGGAAAAATACACATTGAATGTTCTCTTCATAGAGGAACAGAGAAAGGAAAATGCGGTAAACGGTACCTCAGAGAACCCCTCCGTTCACAGTTAGCAGAAAAGCTCAAATTCAAATCAGCAGTCCTGTTACGTTCCGAAGAAGCCGCAGTTTTAATGGATGTTGGGGATGACGAACCACCTCATCTTTATTCAGGCAATGTTCTCAAGGTGGCAAAGGATGAATTTATGGCTTCGAATTATATCCACCAAGATCCTTTGATAGCATTGGGCATTATGAAAAACAAGAACTTCAAGGACTCAATACACAATATTGGATACGACCCGTTTTTTGTTTTTTTTGGAATCAACAATCAGACGCATGTTTACCGCTCAAGTGTGAAGCGGGGGCATGTAACATTATGCATTGATGCAACCGGAAGTATAATTCAAAAATTAAAAAAATCGATGGATCTACATCCAAACATATTTTTTTATATAATGGAGTTATCCATACTGGAAGATTGCAATTTCCCATAATGCAGATGCTTAGTGAAGTCCACAATACAAACATAATCGAATACTGGTTGAATGAATGGGTGAGAATAAATTCACCCCCAATACCAAAAGAAGTGGTATGTGACTCTTCAAGAGCTCTGCTCACTGCGACTGTAAGATCTTTCACAGGCTACTTAACAATTGAGGATTACAGTCAAGCTTACTGGATGGAGAAACCTCAAAAATGTTATATCAGAATAGATGTAGCTCATTTCATTAAGATATACTCGAATTTTTTGAGTAAACTCAATAAGCCCATAAAAAAATTTTACCTGGCCTTGATTGGGCAACTGGTTCTGACCCAAAATAGAGAAGAAGCGGCGGATATCCTTTTTGCTTTATTTTTGATATGTCAGTGTACTACTGGGGGAAGTCTTCGGAATTGAAATTCGACATCTTGCAACATACATAAAATGAAAATGCGAAAACTTCTAGATCCGGCGGCTGAAGTTTCGGATGATGATGTGGTTGAGTTCCCCCCAGAAGATGAGGGCATTTTTTCTTCGAAAAATGAATTTTCGAATAAATGGACAGTTTGGGGGGAAAACATCAATTCTCAAGTACACGACATAATCCGAACTGAAGAGGGGGATGATGACAACGCGCATTATTTTCCAGAATTGGCGAAAAAACTTTTAAATGACCTCAAATGGATGCCCCTTTGGTCATGCGTTGCTAGACCAAAATTTGGCTATGGGCGTATACCAGCATCTAGCGCACCTGTGGAAGGGCACTTCAATATAGTCAAAAATCAAATTTTCAAATACTGTGCGAAGCCTGTACGAGCAGATAATTTCGTAGAAACATATTTGAAATATTTGGAAGGAAGTTTGAAAATTATATCTTCCGAACTCAGTAATCTCACAGAAGAAGAAACAAACGAAAAAGATGAAGAAACAGAGGGTGCGATATTGGCAACGCAGGAAGAGGAGAACTGGGGGGGTCTAGGCAATAAAAAAAAAATGCCAAAGTCCTTATACCTAACTAAAAATTATGAAGTTTTCGATGCGCTAGAGGATTTCAAAAAAGTTCAGAAAATCCCTCTAATAAAAAATGGAAACCATCCGTCTCTTCGGGTAAGTATTTACAATCAAATATCACCATTCAAAGGAAATATTCAGTACTAAACTGTAGAATAATTCAAAAGTACTTGGGAACTATATTCTATTATAACTTTGTCACCATTCAACCATTCGAAATATTTCACCTTGGATATGACTTTTGATTCGCTGAATTATTTCTCTTTTCTTTCTCACCCGAACTTACGAAATTTATTCATCTCTTTTTTTATATTTATATACATATATTTATGTACAAGATAAATTTGTATTTGAATCCAACCTAGATACCAATCCTCTTCAATATTTTTACTCATACATTGAGAAAGTTCAATAAGAATTTTAATGCAAAATTCATCAAATTTCCCTTTATTCAAAGATTTTTCACATTTCAGGCAACAAATCTTGAAGGAAGTTCTTATTCTTTAAGAAACACTTGTGCTTTCGACAGCCTGGTACAAATATTTCTTGTTGGATTTCGGGACAAAGAAGAAATCAGGATTTCCCTCGAAAAGTTAGCTTCAGAAGGAAACATGTTCCCAGATATAGTGAAGTATATCAGCTCCAAAGGAATAAACACCCACTCATATCGTATGCGAACTATGATACTGAAAAATCTATTCGATACAAACACAAGACACATAACAGAGAATAATTATTTGGTCGTACTGTAGAAACTTTTTTTCATAGTGAATAAATTATTATTATTATTATTATTGTGAATGTAATGTGGTTTCATTGATTTCTAAGATATTTGCAGATCTGCCAAGTATGAAGGAAGTCTCAGTCTGTGAGAATGGTTGTACTGCGAAACACAAGAACTTGAGAGTGCTTTCTGTCGACCACACAAAAATTGGAAAAAATTGTGAAAATATAATTGGGGAACATATCGTTCTCAGGGGGAAACAGAAGTGCTACAGCTGCAATGGGTACAGAGAATCTGAATTGACAGAGACAGGTGGGTGTCTTGTGAATTATTGTTATTACTTATTATGTACTGCTGACATTCTTTTGAATGAATGCATATATAAATATATATGCCACCATATAAACCACGACCATTACTGAACCTGAGTTACATAAATATATTGAATCAATAATTTTCCAAACGACTAGTATCCTATAACTTCTATATTATTTTTTTTTATATATATATATAAAGTGAAATAAGGGATTTCGAACCAATTGAGTGTTGCAAAAGTTTACTCTTTATTCATACACCAAGCTTTCGGAACAATTTGTTTCCTTCTTCAGGAATAACCTTATATATATATATATATATACCTACATATTAGCCCCTAAATGATTTTGCGTTTTTTTTAGGCCAATACTGTTTCATGGAACCGGTCAATTTGAGTGACCACACAACGAATTTGGACATCTCCGTGGAAGATATTCCAAAATGTTTTTAATTCAATCTGGTTGGAATCATTCATTTTATTCCTGGATCGACGACTCGAAGGGACTCTAATTTCAATATGGGCCATTATACAGGTATAGCACCAAGGTCGTCGTTCTGGTTTGAGTATAATAACCTTTCTGATAAGGAAATTAAAATAAACAAGTCAAAGAAAAAAGTGAATCCCCATCTTCTTGTTTATTTCAAGAATTGAATGGCATAAAAATTATATAAATTTAAATTTTGAGTTTTTCATCAAACTTTGGCGTCATTTCTGTATTCCTGTGGCTTTTTTCTCAGAGAAACTTCAATTTATTGTATATGCTTTTTCATGTTGAAATAATTTTATTTTGTAACGTATTTTGTTCCTTGTTTTTTTTTTGTAATCAACCTGGAGAGGAGCTGGGAGAAGCAATATCTCACCAACATGTACATACCTACGTATGTATGTATTTTTTTTGCATGTATAAAAGGGTTATAAATGATTAATGTAAATATGTATTATATAAATTTCATTATTTGTTTATGTCTCCAGTTCTATTAATATAAATATACCTATTCGACATTTGAGAAAGCTCCTCAACCATGTCACTTCACTTTCTCCATTTTTATGAAAAAAATAGTATGCACATGTATTCTCGGTAAATTTTGGTCCATGTAAAATCAATTCTATTCATCCAGTGTTTGAAATTCACAAGTCAATGTGTTTTGGGTGACAATTTATTATGATGAGGGAAGAACAAACTAGGGACTCCAATTCATATTCGGATTGGAATTCGGCGAATAAATGTCTTACAAAATATCCTAGATTGTTGTCCTTTTTTGAAACTAATGAATAGCCTGAATGGCGCAACCTGATTCAGGATAAAAAAATCCATGATTGATTTGCTCCGGCTAGCAAGGAGTGGTAACGGAATCCCCAATTTATCCGATAAATGGAGAGCAAAAAAATCCTCACTAACGTAATAAATTAGCCTAAAATTAGTCTTGAAATATGATATAATCAGATTCTGGATTAATAATGGATTATCGGTTTTGTCCGGCTAGCGACGGGTTGGGTTAACGAAACCCCCAATTTCTCCAATAAAATTGGAGAGCGAAAAATTTCGCACTAGGGTGATAAATTAGCCTAAAATTAGCCTTGAAATATGATATAATCAGATTCTGGATTAATAATGGATTATCGGTTTTGTCCGGCTAGCGACGGGTTGGGTTAACGAAACCCCCAATTTCTCCAATAATTGGAGAGCGGAAAAATTCGCACTAGGGTGATAAATTAGCCTAAAATCAGCCTTGAAATATGATATAATCAGATTCTGGATTGATAATGGATTATCGGTTTTGTCCGGCTAGCGACGGGTTGGGTTAACGGAACCCCCAATTTCTCCAATAATTGGAGAGCGAAAAAATTCGCACTAGGGTAATAAATAAGCCTAAAATTAGCCTTAAAATATGATATAATCAGATTCTGGATTAATAATGGATTATCGGTTTTGTCCGGCTAGCGACGGGTTGGGTTAACGAAACCCCCAATTTCTCCAAAAATTGGAGAGCGAAAAATTTGTCACTAGGGTAATAAATTAGCTTTAAAATATGATATAATCAGATTCTGGATCAATAATGGATTATCGGTTTTGTCCGGCTAGCGACGGGTTGGGTTAACGAAACCCCCAATTTCTCCAATAATTGGAGAGCAAAAAATTTGTCACTAGGGTAATAAATTAGCCTGAAAGGATGGTGTGGTCAGATTCTGGATAAATATTGTATTAGCGGTTTGGTTCTGCTAGCTTGACGGTAAAGCTAGCAGAACCTTTTTTTTTAAAAAAAAACTATTCTAGGGAAATCCGCAGTAGGTTCAAATGAGAGCCTAAAATTATGGTATTGTCAGATTTCTGCTAAATGTTTCATTAGCTTCTGGGTTCTGGTAGCTTAACGTTAAGCTAGCAGAACCCCCATTTTCTCCAAAAATTGGGGAGCAAAAAATTTTTAATTGGGGTAATAAATTAGCCTAAAATTATGGCCGCAAAAAAAATCCAAAATTCAAAAGTGGTTCTGCTAGCTTAATGGAGGTCAGTGATAGACCCCTCGGCTGAAACTCATACATATGCTATATTGTTTGATAATTAAAAATGTATTGCTGACATTCAAAAGAATATATAATATATATATATCTCTAAAAAAGCATCTCTAAAAATCAGCTGATTGCTGGCCACTTCTATGTAAAAAAAATTGAGGAAATTACATGCATCTTTTTCAACTTTTCTCAAATATTCATATTTATTTTCTTATGCTGCAGCACGTAGAAGATTTCAAGGGTAGATGAGCGAAGGTTATGACAAATTTTACTTTTCCTTAGAGAGTAAGCGTTATTTCGTAAGCCTGCGACTTTTATTTTAAAACGGGCTATTCGTAAGGATACGTTTTTATTATTGACGTCATCGATATGAGCGTGATGACGTCATCGCTAAAATCTTTGTGGGGGTTGTAATACATTATTTGAAAGGTCTTTCAAATACCTATTCAGCCATTTCATTTTTTGCGTATTGTCCCCAATATTATTGATGAAATTTCAACAGATATCTCAATTATTAGTATTGGTATGACGTATTAAGTATTGGTATGACGTTTCTATTGACACACAAAATTAAATTTTGTAAAGACCGTCACTGGTAATGAAATGTCTTATCTACCTACTTCTACCCTTTTTAACACGTTTAGCGTATTTAATGAGTATTACAACACCCACATTTCCATTTAAAAATTTTAGCGATGACGTCAGTGCGCTCACATAGATGACGTCAAAAACTAAAAGGTATCCTTACGAATAGCCCGTTTTAAAATATAAATCGACGGGTTTTAGGATTTTTTCCTAAGTCGCCGGTTTACGAAGTAACAAATTTATTCCTACCATTTGCATCATACTGTATATAAGGCATACAGAGTTAAAATTACATTATTCTTGAAAACTCCTCTACGAGACTCTCTGAATGACATATGATAATTCTTAAAGTTTTTTTTTTATTTTGAGAATAACATCTACCGCTGAACGACCAGAAAATTATTCCATACCTCATAATTAGCATTCGCAAAATAAACTATCCTTTGACAATGTTCTGCCAAAAACTGATTTTACTTAATTTAATTGATAAGAACTCAATGTGGTCGAACCATTTCAAAAATCTATCAACATATAGACTCAAAAACGTTATGAATTTTCCACTAGTAGAGGAAGCTTCCTCACCGTAAACTGAAAAACTATAAACTTCCAATAATATGTTTGTATCATTGTTTTTCTTTATTTCACCTTTAATATTCTTGTAATCAGGTTGTAAGTTCCTACTCACCACTAAATAAAAGTATTTGTCTGCTATAACTACTGTGATATTTATTAAATGAACTACCTACCTAAGGGTTTTATCAACATTTCAAAAAGGTATTTAGCGTTTGAGTTAGTCTCAATTGTGAGTATACTCGCATTTTAAATGCGATTACCAAACAAATTTCATTTAGCCGCATCGTAGGGCTACTTGAAAAAATGTCTTTCAAGTTTTTTCTCTTCAATATGGGGAGGGCTAGATGTTTTCTGAGTATTACACCTGATAGCCCTCACCCCAAATTAAGCTAAAATAATTTTAGTTTCGATTAACGTATCTTTGTTACAGCGAGGTAGGACCTAAAATTTGGAAAAGTGTATCAAGCAGCCCCGTTTTACGGTACATTTCCCTTATTATGAAAATGATTTCATATGATTGGTACTGGAGCAATGTGCACGAAATGATTCATTGTACATGGTCAACCCACTTGAAGATAATAAGGAGACATGAATCAATAGGTTCTTTGTTTTTCGGTTTAAACCTCGGTTTGAACTATTAGTTTGTCCTGGGATGAATTCATTCTCGGTTCAATCTACCATCGAGGGTAATTGATCTCCAGGAAACTTCAATTGTACTTCTTTTGAATTATTCAGTTTTTCTTGAAATTTAACTCTTCTCATTTCGCTAATTCCATTCAATTCAATCTATATCTATATCACGTTTACTGCAGTCCATCTTAGTAAAAAAAAATCTTTCAAACACTCACTGTTACAATTGGCGAATTTTGAACTTCTTTTCATTTAAGAAACCACCTGAAATGTGAATAATAAGTCATGTTTATAGTAACAGGCATACTATACTTATAGTAGATACCTATGGAAGAATACTACTTAGAAGACACGTTTTCTCATCAACTCGGTTTCATTTGATCAATGCTAAACTTATTAGGAGGCAATGGTAATCAAAATGAAATTGTTGATAAAATAAACCGACCCGAATGAATTGCGTTAGCAGTTCTGCCAATGAATAGATGCATAATTAAATTCATTACGCTGATATCCCAAATCAGAGTTCCAATTTGTGTTGGGAAAATAATAACATCTAACTAACGAAATACCGAGTACTTACAGTTTTGATGCTTCCCTAAATCATGTGGGAATCCAGCATGCTTCACTTCAACATATCCCTTTTATAACGTGTAAGCACAGGCGTTCACTACCACATCTTTCAAATTGAAATAACACAATTAACCTCAAAATTAGAACTCGGTAGTCGGTACACAGATAAGGCGTCACAGACATGGACACAAGGAAGAGACGACTCGGGCGGGGAGTCCGGGTTGTTCGGTTATTTTGACTAGCGATGCGCCCTCTGATGATAGAAATCTGAACATGTGCAAGCAGGTTGTTTGCCAGTGTGTGAAGAGTGCTTCATTTGCTTTCGTTTACGAGATTTCGTTTTCAGTCATGAAAGGTTTTGCGGGATTCATTTCTTGATTCATAGTTCGCTGCTTCCCAGTTGGTAGTACTGTTTCATCCCATTTCAAAATTGATTAAATTTCATTAAAAGGTTAAAATCTTTGATTCATTTGTGAACTCCACATCTTTTGAGACCCCAAATATGCTACGTTCCCAAAGTTTGACTCGCTGTATCAATGACGAAGCAACGAGGGCATGCAGGGAAATATGAAGGTGTTGAGAGATATGGGTCCACGGTCTAGACGAGGGGCAAGACGAAGAACCCTTTTGGGCGAGGAATGCCATTCTTTTAGTTTGTCTAGGATTTCATTCTATATCGAGCTTTCAAACTGTATAGTTATAAAATAAAATATTTCCTAAACCGAATATCGTTTACAGTTCAGGTGCGGGGTGAACTTAATACTTCCTGTATTATTTTCTATTACGAAAATTTTTCGGAATAGTTACGTACTTTTTCCGTTGTTTCGTTTGAACCAGTTAAGTGCTGAAGTTTAACAGTTAAGCAGAAGTGTCACGACAAAAAGTGTTCAGAGTTCTAGTTAAGTTCTAAATATGGGCAGATACCACCGTGATTCAGAAAGTAGCACGTCTAGTTCAGATAGCTCCAGTTCTAGTGGAAGAGTGAGAGCTAGAAGTATTAGAAAACAAGAGCCTGTTACGAAAAGGCATACGTCCAAGTCTCCCTTATACGAGGGATCTGCAAAAAGGAAACGGACTGTTACCCCTGCATTAGATGCACATCACACAAGGCCAAGAAGCAGAGTACAAACAGTAAGTTCCTCCCGAGATTCATTACGAGGTGAGGACACTGCTGATAATTCAACGTCCAAAAATTACGAGGATAGATTTGCTCGGTTGGAAAGTATGATAGCAGAGCCGGAACTAGGATTCTGGCGCTTGTGGCGAATTCTCATAATGCGCCCCTAAGAAATTCTCTTTCCTATGTTGATTTGTATTTATCTTTCATAATCGAATACCTAGCTTTTTTTTTTCGGAAAAATCTTTCATATTTTAAAGAAATTAATACAAATAAAATCAAAATAAAAGGGATACGAAATAACAATAACATGCATTCAAAATGAACTATAATTTGACTTTTGGTGCTTTGGTTTCTGCAAGAATATCAATGATGTCGTGATTCTTTTTCTTTTCTATTGATGGGACTGCTATGCTAAATAAGTCAGCTTTTCCTGTCCAGTTAAAGACCTTAAATAGGTTTTCACTAATTTCAATTTGTTGAAAGAACGTTAATATGTAGCTGTGGCAGCTGTAGTTACTGATAAAGTCAAGAATATTTTGAGTGGACACAAATTTGTATGGATCTGAATCGGGACTATACTTCAATGCTTTCTTGTTTAATTCGCCATGTAGAAAGCCTTGCAAACGTATTCCCTCGAGAAAGCTGTCTTCAGAAACTTCTGGCAAAACACTGAATCTTTCTTCGAGTTGCACTGAAATATAGTTCAATACTTGAATGAGGTCCTTTTTCAGCTTATTCTTCTAGTCAAAATTAGAATGTTTCATCATCAGCTTCTTCTCCAGGCTATTTTATTTTTCTTCTCTTTTCCTCTTCTGTAACCTCTATCTGTGATAATTTACCAGCTCTCCAGTTCTCCAGGAGCTATTGTTGTCTATGTTCTGAAGGAAATACCCCAATCGGCTAAGGTTTTGCGCCTCAATCGGTCTCCGATAGTTTTTTTGTAAGTAGATCTCGACATGGCCTTTGTTATCGCGTTGGTAGTTATGCGACGCCACAGCCGTCAATAGAGACGTTCTTTAGAAGGCTGTGGCGACGCATTCTGTTTTCAGACTGATGGTGTGGACTATATCTTAATAATTTATTATTATTAAGTATTTGATTATTATTCTCCAGTCCATGCTGTGGACTACGGACGTTTACAGTCCTACCTGTATAGTGTTCGTTTACTTTCAGATTAATTTAATTCACACACATATGTATAACGTGTTTGGCATATTTTTATAATATTATGTTTTGTGTTAAATATCAAATGAAAAATATTCAATTGGAGAGAATACTGTTTTTTTATTATTTTTATTTTGCGCCCCCAGATCGCTAGCGCCCGTGGCGACCGCCTCTCTCGCCACGCCCTCGCTCCGGCTCTGTATGATAGAACAACTGAGTAGATCTAAACAACCAATTGAAAATCGAAGATTTACTATTAGAACTGATTGCATCCCTGAATTCGATCCGGAGAATGAAAATATTTCGGCAGCTAAATGGTTGGAAAAGATTGATCAGCTGAGAATGATTAATGATTGGGATGATATGACAACTATGTATCATATGCAATCGAAACTGAGTGGAATGGCCAGAACATGGTATCATAATTTAAGTTCGGTTGATTACACTTGGGACGAGTGGAAGAGGCAAATAATGAAGACATTTCCAGATCATGTTGATTATTCTAAGTCATTGAGACGAATGCTCGAGAGACAGAAGAGGAAGAATGAAACGATGACTTCCTACTATTTCGGAAAGATGGAACTTCTCCGAACATGCCAGATAACAGGTAAAAATGCTGTTTCCTGTTTGATCGACGGGATACCCGATATCACCATTCAGAATGCCGCAAGAGCAGGACGTTACGTCGTACCAGAAGCATTATTTGAGGAATATTTGTCCATGTTACGGGATGAACATTCATACGAGGAGGAATGTGTTCGAGTTCTGAGTTTGGAGAATCTGCCTCAACGATCGGAGTTACGTAATTCGGTCAACCCTAAACGTTACTCATCTTCTCATAAAAAATTAGAATTGACCAACGTTACGTGCTTCAATTGCAAGAAGAAAGGGCATTTCCAATCAAAGTGTATTATGCCACGCAGGGAGTGTGCCAGATGCCATTTGCTGGAACACGATGCTGACAATTGCACTATTGGTTTTGGTAAGTCAAAAGATAGCAACAAGAAAGGTGAGCGAATGTTAGTATTAGACTCTGTAGCTGACCAAAATCTTACCACTTGTTATTTTATTGATTGTGTTATAAATGGTCATCCATTGCGAGGATACGTTGATTCTGGATGTTCTGTGGTAACTTTGAGACAGTCTGTAGTAGATAACCTCAAGTTGGAAACGTATACTACAAATGTAAGACTTTGTGGTTATGCAGGTGGCTCAGTAGTAGCTACTTCTAAAGTAACGTTGAAATTAGATGTAGACCTGGCGTCTGCTACTGTAGAAGCAATTGTTGTACCCGATTATGTTCAGAATGTGTCAGTTTTGGTGGGTCAACCTTTTATAAACAATGAAAACGTGACAATGGTTGTTAGGGGAAATCAGGTCCGCTTGTTCAATAAGAATATCTTTACGTTTGATAATATTATCGATTCACCTAAAAGGAAAATAAATCTCTATGTATCTGAAAAATCTGTTATATCTGCAAAATTACATAGGGCAAGTCGAGGTTTATAGTGATGAAGATTTCAATGACGTTTTCATAGATTTACGATATCGCAATTGGTCTGATAATTTTCACATTATTTTACCATGTGTTACGAATTCAGAAAAAGGTGCTATTGTGCCTGTTATGAATATGTCTGATAAAGACTTGTGTTTGGCAGCAGGTAAGGTTATAGCTCGAGGATTCACTTGTTATGAGGATCCATAAATTGATCTATAGCAAATACAGAAGAGCTAACACCTTTCTCACTTGACGAAGTGCAGAAGCAAATTAACACAAATCTGAGCCATGACGAATGCTCTCAATTGTTACGAGTACTTAACGAGTACAGAGATTGTTTTGCTACTTCTTTACGAGAAATAGGCAATACGTTTCGAAAATGTCAATCAAGCTCACAGATGACGAACCTGTGACTTACCGACATGATCGTTTGAGTTAAGTATCAAACTAGTGTTGTGTGCTACTGCTCCAAGAGCCAACGGTTAGTTTTAACGAATGAATAGGTCTGTTTTATCTGCTGTTATGGCCTCGATTGATGTCAAAGACGTTGGTACGAGACCATGACACAGGTGAAATTGGAATTTTATCCTTCAGTTAATCCTACCACCGTCAAGAGCACTTACAACTTGTTTTTGGGCTATAAACCCCTAGGTATTAACGATGCCTTTTTGACGACAGAAGTTTGTGACGATGAACGTCCAGACTTAGTGGCTATGAGTGATAACGTCTCTCAAAAAGTTACGGAAAAGCAAAGGTACCAAAAACGATGTTACGATAAGAAGCATGCTTCGACGAAGGTCTTCCACGTTGGACCGCATGTCCTAATACGAAACGTGAAGACGGCTAATAACGGTCAGAGCAGAAAGCTCGAGCCACGTTATAAGGGACCGTTTTTAGTTAAGAAAGTGCTTACAAACGACCGTTACGTGGTTGGTGAGCTGCCGGGATCGAAGCGATCCAAAACGGCATATACTGGGATTTGTCCCTCCGAACGAATGAAGTTATTCGTTACGAGAGTCTCGTCAAGCGAGACTCAATTGGAAAGCACTTAGCTTTCCAATATTTAGAATTAATTCTAATATTTCCAATATTGTTTGTTTCAGAAACCACTTCACGAGGTCGTGAATGACGTCAGGTTAGCCGACTGTGAACTCCACATCTTTTGAGACCCCAAATATGCTACGTTCCCAAAGTTTGACTCGCTGTATCAATGACGAAGCAACGAGGGCATGCAGGGAAATATGAAGGTGTTGAGAGATATGGGTCCACGGTCTAGACGAGGGGCAAGACGTAGAACCCTTTTGGGCGAGGAATGCCATTCTTTTAGTTTGTCTAGGATTTCATTCTATATCGAGCTTTCAAACTGTATAGTTATAAAATAAAATATTTCCTAAACCGAATATCGTTTACACATTCAACTTTATTTAGACAATCATTTCTAATTTTCAGTTCAAATTGAACAAGTTTTCTTAGCACCAATGTATCAATTTCAGCCATTGAGCCATTGTTGATGATGGAGAAGGTAAGATATCATAGTTGTGGTTATCATAATCATTTTCTTTCTATTATGATCATGTAAAAAGCCAAGAAGTTCGAATTCGAAACACATTACTCTGTTTTATCAGCTGATTCAAAACAATTCTATTCCATGAATACACTGCGCAAAAAAATTAACGCACATTCTGAAAATCTCAATTTTAATGAAAGTTAACTCTACATTGACTTCATAACTTATTTTTTATGTTCTCTCGGGAAGGTTTTGAACGAAACAAGACACATTAAATGGAAGAAAAATTCAGGATTTCACCGAATCTTATATGGAAGATGAGAAATGAACAATTTTCAAAATACTGAAATGCTGATAATTGATTTAATACTTGGTATTTCCACCCCTTGCGTTAATTACAGCTCGGCAACGACGGTTCATACTCAAAATGAGTGATCTTAAAATGTTCTGATCTAATCCTTCCCAGATTTCACCGAGTTGGATTCCTAAGTCATTAAGAGTAGCTGGATGATTTTCTGAACTTCTCAGCCTTCTATTGAGGTTGTCCCAAAACGGCTCAATCGGATTGAGATCTGGACTTCTTGCTGGCCATTCCATTCGAGAGACTTCAACCTCTTCAAGGTACTCCTGAACGATGCGCGCACGATGGGGTCTGGCATTATCGTCCATAAAAATGAAATTTTCAACAATGTATGGGGCAAATGGCACTACATGCTCTTCAAGAATGTTCCCTACATACTTATCAGCATTCATAGCTCCATTATCAACGACCACTAGGTCTGTGCGAGCAGTCAAAGATATTCCACCTCATATACCATAATCGATCCTCCCCCGAAACCAGTAGTATTCAGGAAATTGCACTGAGCATATCTTTCATGTGGACGTCTGTATACAAGGGAACGTCGATCACAATGGTAGAGGCAGAATCTAGACTCATCTGTGAAGAGAATTCTTTCCCAATCGGCCTCTTCCCAATGGATATGCTCTCTCGCAAAATCCAAACGCGCTCTTCGATGGGCTGGGGTAAGAGCTGGGCCTCTTGCCGCGACACGAGGCCTTTAATCATATTCTCTGAGGCGATTTCTTATTGTCTGAGTGGTGATTTGCACCTCATGAGTTCACTCAAGCTGAATTTGAAGGAGGCGAATGGTTGCAAACCGTTGTCTCAACGAAGAAACTCTCAAGTAACGTTCTTGAATGGCAGTTGTTACCCGTGGTCTACCCTGTCCTGGTCTTCGGACATTCATACCTGTCTCCCTGAATCGCTGCAACATTCTGGACACACTTGTATGGGAAACTTCAAACCTTTCTGCAATTCTTGTGTATGTCCACCCTTCTTCTTGCTTGGGCACATTCCTCTTGGGTCAAATTGCGTTGCATAGCGATCGAGTCTAGAAAATCAAACGAAAGAAAAACTATTGATCACTAGAATTGATTGAAAACAACTGATTTTAGAATGGAGTGGAATGAATCTCATAATATCATTTTTTATTCCTGCTGGAAAAAAACATCTGTATTGAAGAAAACCGTTGAAAGAGGATAACATATGCATGCATAATTCTGATAAAAATAATTATCATTGAGAACACCTTCAGTTGTAGAATAAATTTGAGATTTCCATAATGTGCGTTAATTTTTTGCGCAGTGTCAAATTGCGTGTTTCGCGTTGCATAGCGATCGAGTCTAGAAAATCAAACGAAAGAAAAACTATTGATCACTAGAATTGATTGAAAACAACTGATTTTAGAATGGAGCCAATACATTCAAAATCTGATAATATCATTTTTTATTCCTGCTGGAAAAAAACATCTGTATTGAAGAAAACCGTTGAAAGTGGATAACATATGCAAGCATAATTCTGATAAAAATAATTATCATTGAGAACACCTTCAGTTGTAGAATAAATTTGAGATTTCCATAATGTGCGTTAATTTTTTGCGCAGTGTACTAATACACGATATTTATCGATTTATTGAAAATAAATAACACCCAGTTTTTGAACCCAGTTTCCGCAGCCAATCTTCGAAATTAAGTGAAACAACTATCAACTGAAAAAAAAAGATTAATTCGACGAAAATCTCAAAATCCCCTTCAAAAATTAAAATGACTCTACTAACGATTTAGTTCGAACTATGTCACTGCAATCTACATTCGAATACAGTGACTCTAACGAGACATTGGCGACATTTTTTGTGGTCATCGTTTTTGCAAGAATATGATGGATTTGGTCACGTGACGTGATCCAATCCGCATTCCGAATTGCATATCTTAGCGTTGTAATTTGTAATCTGTGCTTCTGAGCCACCATATTCTTGCAAAATTTCCAATTGTCGCCGCTGTCTTGTTCACTTGTTAGAGTCAATGTACATTTGGATACAGCGACTCTAACAAGACAGTGGCGACCATATATCATAAAGCAAGTCAAGATAGAAGAGTAACTGAAATAGAAAAACTGGACCTTTAATTTAGTTCCATAAACCACCGCATGGGGTCGCTCCCATCGCTGATTTTACGTTTGTAAACATTTCCATAACCTCATTCTTTTCGTCTTAGTCTGCAGTGAGAAGTGCATAGTGATTCCTAAGTGTTTTTTCTGATAATTGAATAAGATGTCTGAAAATAGAAATATTAAAAGCACTCCATAGAAGGGGAGTTTCCCTTCTATATGGGTGTGTTCTGTGCCATATATCCATTATATTCTATATCGATAATGGGGCAGAGAAAACTGAAGCCAGCCCGTGGCAGAAATCGACTTCTGCGCATGTGCAGAAATATTAGGAATAAAAATGGCTGATTAGCTCTATCTCTTTCTGATACAGGGTTTTATGAACTGACAGGAATTAAATGATTATACTTCACAACCATTTGAATATTTCGACCTTAGCCTAGCAATATGTTGATATTGGTTTGAATCATATATCTATATTATACCAATATTGATAACACGCGTTCTAGGCTACGGTAACACGCATGCGCGAATTAGAAATTCGAAAATGACAATCAAGAGCTGTATTCGGGTTCGAATTTCGGACAGTCCGAGGATTGTTCTAGAACTGCGCAGAACTATTGCGCCCTAGTTTCGAATCCTAGAACTGTTCGAGGATGGTTCTCATTTCATGAAAACCCGAACGCGAAACAAACGTCATATATGAAAGAGGTTTAAATCTCAATCTCTGTTATAGGTATGTGTTCATTTTGAAAATCCTCAAGGTTCTTTTGCCATCCATTGTTCGAAATATTTCGTGAAAACCCTGCATAGTAAAAATTCTTTTGTCCAAATTATCTTGTTGAAATTCTTTTGGTAAAACTCTTTTGTTGAAAATATCTTATTGAAATGATCTTATTGAAGTCTTGTTTATTTGAATATAATAGTGGTAGCGTCTCCTCAACGTAACCATCATTTTTAGGCTACTATAAGTTCTAATAAAATTACAAGAATCAACATATTTGGTACGTATTTTTATCAAATTAGACAAGGAACTCTTCATCACTGTTCGAAGAGGACGATGAAGAACTATTACTATCAAACAAATGAATGAACTCCATAATTCGTAAAATAAATGAAAACAAGAATAAAAACAAATATAACACAATTCGAACTTTCAAAAATAAATCTTGGTTCATCTTCAGATTACCTGTTCAAAAATTAAGGTTAGGTTAGGTTGCTATCAACAAATTCTCTTTCATGGACATGCGTCGAAAATATCCCAGAGCAGTTCTCAGGTACCGAATTTGGACAGTTCTAGGATCGTCCCAGGATGATTCTGGCAAAACCCGAACACGAAGAAGTTAGTTCTAGAACAGTCCAAAAAAAAAAGCCGAACAAGAACATTCGAATGCGCCAACTCCTGAGCGTTCTAGAACGGCTCTTGTTCGAACCCGAATACAGCTAAGATATTGATCAGTTCGTTTTCATCTTTGACGTTGAATGATTGCATTCGAATAATGAATTATTTCAAATTCTTAAGTACAAATTTTGAGAAGATTTTCATATGAGGCGAAAGTTAATGAATATTAAATTCGCCAAGAATGTATCCGTCTTAATTAATTTCAGATTAATCAACGAAAATGGATGAAACCAAATAGGAACTATTCAATCAATATCATGATTTGTGAAATATCTAATACAGTGCCGAATAGGAATAGTATTGTCCATACCCAGTATACTCAAAAGTGATATAATACCAAGTTCGTTTTATATTACTGTTTCAATATTAAGTGTAACTACGTGTACACATCATACTTAACTCACCTCTAGAATTGCCCTTCTTGTGAATCTACTCAATAATCAATAAAATGGTTGTTTTCCTATCAAGTGCGGAAAATGATACTTGCCCGCACGAAACTGCCTTTGCCCGAAAGGTGCGAAGCAGAGTTCGGGTAAGCAGTTGTTTCCTATTGTCCTAATATTTACATCTATCAAAACATTCTTGGAGAGTGTTCTGTTCAAAATGACTTGAATACGATCGGTAGTGTCTAGAATCCAATTTGAAAGGTCTTTAGAGCTAGTTTTTCGACATGTTTTTTGTATAGGAGGTATTTCTTATCTTGAATATTGATGTTCAAGAACTGTAAGAGATCGTTCAGACTTTTGGTAATTCAACTGTAAAAATCAAAATAATTTTCGTTCTTTTTTTGTACACATTGACCTAGAGAAGAAATTAATAGATCTTCGTTTCTTTTATCACAGTATCTTTGTAAAAGTGATCCACGTATAGAGTCCCAATCTAAGGCGTTTTAAAAGGAGATGAAATCTTCTTCTCTTCTCCGTTTATTTTTGAACGAATAGTGAAATTCAAAGCCTAATTCAAATCCGGTGTCAATCTACCTGAAAGATGTGCTACTGAATTATCCATTTCATTGATAAAAATGAACAAATTTTGACGTGGGGAAAATTCGGGCATTGAACTTATAACTGGATGTCTTGTCTAGACATCGCGTCAACTATTATTCGCGGTGAGAAGAATAAAACAACTTCTTGGGGATAGAGAGGCACTACTCACTTACTACGCCCAGTTTCACAGTTCAGCAATATATGGCATCATACTATGGGGTTCGTCGTTGGAGGCTTGCAGAATTTATACATTGTATAAGAAGATGGCGACGATTTGTCGGATACTATTATTACGTATGTTGTCAACGAAGTAAGACGCGCTCAGAGTTACTCCCAGATAAAATTATACTAAGGGTTAAAATAACTGTTAGAAAGTAAGTTTTCGTGAGTGCCCTATTACTATTCAGACATCATGGGGAGAACAACACGAGCAAATAATGCCGGATCTTCCCAGGAGAACAATACTGTGGATTTCAGTGCAGAACTGCTGAGGTTGGAAGAAAATATGAAACAAAACGTACGTGAGTTGAAAGATCTAATCCTGTCCAACCCCAATAATGATATATCCAATGAAAAGCGAAATGACGAATCTTTCGGAAGTATTTTAGAAAAAATCACAGCATTTGAGATAAACACTCAAAATTCCATTGATAACTTACGAACAGAAATCGCTAAACTACAGTATCAATCTGAAATGTGCGTGAAGAAGATGGATGATCAAAAGCAGGTCGAACTCTTGAATGGTCTCGTTATCAGCGGTATCGCAGAAGAACCCGAAACAAACAATTTATGCGAGGTCGCGGCTAATGTTATTAATTCCCATATGCCGAACATTGGAATCACTGCAAATGACATTAATTACTGTTTTCGTCTGGGAAAGAAAGAAAATCGAAAATCAACGAGACCACGGCCTTTATCGATCATGTTTGTGAATAGATGGATGCGTAATAAAGTTTTCAACTCAAAAAAGGGCCTCAAGGGAACTCCTGTAGTTATAAACGAATGGTTAACTTCTGCTAGGATGGAAATCTTCAAGAAAACTTGTGAAAAAGCTGGCTTTAAGTCTACTTGGACAAGAAATGGACAAGTTTATGCTGTTATTTCTGACCAGAAACGTAAAATTAATTCTGAAAACGACCTTAAAATGTAGAGTTTCATGAACTCGCTGATAATATGGACTTGATTTGGGAGTCAACTTTGTATGTGATTTAGCTTATTTCCAGATTCAGTATTTCGGAATACTCATAAGTTTCACTTTGTTTTTCTTTAAGTTCTTATCTCTCTGTTTCACTTTTCATTTTTTTTAAGATTCTTCATTTTCAAGGTAGAGTTTGCCCTATAAATAATTTTACAATAAATAAATAAATAGAAAAATTCAGATAGGATAGCTTTGTTCATTGGGTCTTTCAAGTTCACTTCCGTTGTAGGTGATTTGATCACTTTTGATGCTCGTATGATTTTCCGCTGAAATGTAAACGTATCCCACAGAATGTTAACTTCCAGACTTAAATGTGCCCATCTCAATGTTAGATCTTTAATGGCTCACCTGACTGATTTCAAATGCATCTTATCATCTAATGATTTTGACATTGTGTGCGTCAGTGAAACTTGGTTGACTCCCAGCATATCAAATGATGATCTTGCTGTTATTGGATATAATTTTGTGCGCCAGGATAGAGCAAGCCGTGCGGGCGGAGTTGGTATTTTTGTGAGGAATCATTTGAATTTTACAGTTTTGCCAAGTGGTGCTGATATAGAGCAATTGTGGATTGAGCTGAGGTTACCTGGGAAGAAAATCGCTATCTGTTCAACTTATAAACCACCTGACTTCAACTACAAATATTTTTTTGATGCATTCGAAACTGAGTTATCGCAGATTATACCAATGGTGGATAATGTTATTTGTTTAGGAGATTTCAATGTTAATTTGCTAGATATCACCAAAGCTGATTCAGTTTTTGTTTTCAATCTGTTTGAGGGTCTTGGTCTAAAACAGCTGGTTGACGAGCCGACTAGAGTGACAGAAACGTCTGCCACTTTATTAGACTATATAGTTGTGGATTCTGTTGACATAATTTCGTCTATAAAGGTAGAGCCTGTTGATTTCGTAGATCACCGAATTACTTCTTGTAGTGTTAAGGTTAATGTGAGCAAACCAAACCCAAAGTTGGTTACATCACGGGATTTCAAAAATCTGAATTTCTCTCAGTTTGACTGTGACTTGCGATCTATTCCATGGCGCAATATCTATGACATTAGTGATATAGATGATAAACTTGATTTCTTCTGTAGCAACATCACTACTCTTTTGGACATACATGCGCCATATAAAACCTATCGCACAACCAAACCATACGCTCCTTGGTTCACGGAGACCCTTCGAGCTTTGAAGAAGGATAGAGATAAAGCTCTGTCTAAATATAAAAAGCACAGAACTGAATTTGACTGGAATCACTATAAAATGCTCCGCAATCTTTTCACTGTCACTGTGAGAAAGGAAAAGAAAGCATTTCATGAAAACAAACTGAAGGACATAAAAGGGAAGGAGTTGTGGAGGAATCTGAAATCTTTGGATATTAAAACGGGTAAAATATCTGCAGGTAATTTACCAGACCACTTGTCGGATGTTAATTTGATTAATTCACACTTCGTTGATTCAATTCCAAAATTGGGTACGAATAAAGATCAAATATCTTTTTATGAGAACAATCGACGTGGAGAAGCAGAATTCAATTTTCATACCGTTTCAGAAATAGAAATTTTGAAGATCATGACCGACATCAAAAGTAACGCAACAGGTCTAGATGGTATAAATATGATGACTTTGAACCTTTGCTTGCCATACTTGCTGCCTTACATAACTCATATAATTAATTATTCCATCTTGAACTCCGTATTTCCGGCGCAGTGGAAGAGAGCCCGTGTCATCCCGCTTCCTAAAAAGTCGAATCCTTCAAGTCTTAATGATTTAAGACCGATAAGTACCCTACCAACCCTCTCAAAGGTACTAGAGAAAGTTCTTGAGAGCCAACTTCGTGTTTATGTAGAAAACAATAAAATTTTACCGAATTGCCAGTCAGGCTTCAGACGAGGTTATGGATGTGGTTCAGCCCTTCTTTCGATAACTGATGATATTTTGACGGCGACTGATAAGGGAAAGCTGACAATATTAATGCTACTTGACTACTCTAGAGCATTTGACACGTTGAGTCACGATGTTTTAAAGGCTGTGTTACACTATATAGGTTTATCACAGTCGGCACTAAATATGATATCAGCCTTTTTAACGGGTAGGTCTCAAACCGTTGTATTTGACGGAAATCAGTCGTCGTTCTTGAGTGTGCTCACTGGTGTTCCACAAGGATCGGTTCTCTCTCCTCTTCTTTTTGCCATCTATATATCGCGGTTTCCAGCGGCCTTTCAATCTTGTACCCAACACTACTACGCCGACGATACTCAGCTCTATCTTTCATTTTTCTTGGAAGAAAGTCCACAAGCTGTGTCTGCTTTGAATTATGATTTGGGCAATCTGACACAGTTCTCTATCGATCACTCACTTAAACTGAACCCTCAGAAAACTAATGCCATTCTCTTTGGAAGGCAGAAGGATAGGGACATTTTTATGCAGAACTATAGTCAACTGCTGATGATGGAGAACTGTAATATAAACCTTGGCCTGTTTATTGATAGCGATTTGCGATTTTCACATCACGTCAGTCAGATTTTGAGAAGATCGTACACCAGTCTGAAATAAATTTTTCCCAGTAGACATTTTCTTGATGTTAAAACGAGGGCACTGCTCTGCGATAGTTTGGTCCTTTCACATCCCAACTATTGTGGCACAGTCTATGGGCCTTGTATCACAACTGCCGATGCTAATAGAATTCAAAAATTGCAGAATTCTTGTTTAAGATTAATATATGGCATCAGGAAATTCGATCGAATAAGTCATAAGTTGAAGGAGATATCTTGGCTAAACATGGCGCAGAGACGTCGACTTCATTCTGCTTGTCAATTCTTCTCAGTGGTGGCCCACAAGTCGCCACCATATCTGTATCGTAAAATAAGGTTCCGATCTGACGTGCACAATGTCAATGTCCGTTTCAGGGGAAGGCTCACAATACCATCTCACTCAAAAGAGCTCATTCTCTTATAACGTCGCAAAATGTTTGAACGGCTTCCCCCTGGATTACACGAGCATTGATTCATCTTATTCTAAGAGGAGATTCAGGGAGATGGTGCTGGAAATTCTGAGTGGATACGTAGGTTGATATAAAGACTGAAATCAGGATACTCATTCATAATTATAGTATATGGGTATAACTCCGCTCGAAAAGTTTTGTTTTAAGTTTTGTTTTTTGTTTCTTTTTATAATTAGTTCAAAATAATTCTTTTTTTTTTGTGGTAGTATATTGGCATAATTGTGATTAAATTATTGAGTTCATGTAGGGTTAGTTGAACAGACGTTCTGGGTATGTAATACTCGGAACGAACTGAACCTCGCCCTCTATAAATGTTGGAATAGATGTTGAAACTTATTTTGTTCAATAAAAGACCTTTATTATTATTATTTTTTTTTTTTTTTTTTTTTTTTTTTTTTTCTCCTTTTTTGAGGGTTTGTTTCATAACAGATGAATCACGGATCGAGAAAGACCAAGTGAAATCATCTGGAACTTCATCCTATCACGGACCGCACAATGGCTGCCGTCTGCAAAATTACAGCCTTCTGCATTTGAACGTAAGTATTCTCCGGTATGCTTAACTTCGACAAATTGCTTTTTAGTGTCTTGGGAATGATGCCAACGCCAGAGACAATCAGTGGTACGATATCTACACTCTGCATGCCCCATATTTGTCGAACTTCTTGTGCTAGTATTTCGTATTTGAGGAGTTTCTCTTCATACTTTTGTTGCAGATTGTGAGCACTGGGCACAGCAACATCTATGAGGTAAGTCTTCTTTTTCCTTCTGTCTACCAATGTTATATCCGGTCTGTTATGCTGTACGGTCCTGTTGGTAAGGATTGTCTTGTCCCAATAGATCTTAAACTGTACATTTTCTCTGACAGCATTTGGCTCGTATTTATAGTAAGGTGTATCATCGTGCTCCATGCCACACATTTTCAGTAGCTCTAAATATACTATTTTGGCAACTTGGTTATGCCTCTCGATGTACTTGGTTTTCGCCAGTTTTGTGCATCCTGATATGATGTGATCTATTGTCTCTGTTTTCTCTGCACACAGTCTACACTGGTCACTCTGTATATCCTCCTTTAAGATGAACTTACTATAATTCCTCGTTTTGACAACTTGATCTTGGATAGCTATCATTGATCCTTCTGTTTCTGGGTTTAAATACCCTTGTGTGAGCCATCTAACAGATGCCGGTTTATCTACATGTGGTTCGTCTAGAGCTCTGCAGAATCTACCGTGCAGTTGTTTGGATTTCCACTCACTCAGCAGCTTCTGTTGGTTGCATGCATAGGTATGTCCTCTTTCGTTCTTCAGGTCCAGTGGCGTCAACTTGTTGTCAGCTTGAATAATGGTATGGTGTAACAGACGGTCTCTCCTCGAATAAAAGTACCTTCTCATGTTTTCCACCTGTCCATTATGTAGATTCTCGATATCAACTATTCCTCTGCCCCCAGAACCTCTCGGAAGATTAACTCGCTCGCAGCTTGATTTGGGGTGGTGCATCCTTGCTCTAGTAAGAGCTGTTCGCACTCTTCTATTCAGATCCTCGAGATCTGTTTGGGACCATTTAATCACCCCAAACGAGTAGGACAAAGCTGGGATCACGTACGTATTTATGGCCTTAGTTAAATTCCTTGAGTTCAGCTTTGTCTTGAGGACAGTCTGTAGCCTTTTATTGAATTCTGTCCTCAGTTCCTCCTTGACGGTAGTATGGTTTATCTTATTTGTCTGAAGAATGCCCAGATATTTGTAGGGTTCTTCGCTCAGACATTCTATTTGGGTTGTAGGTGTGATCTGCAGGGGCTCTGTATGCTGCAAAGTTCCCCTGTGTACAGTTACGGTTTTGCATTTATTGAGGCCGAATTCCATACCAATATCGGTGCTCATTTTATGTATTTGTTCCAGGACAATTTCTAGCTTCCTCTTTGAGCTGGTATAGATTTTGAGGTCATCCATGAAAAACAGGTGGGTGAGATTGAAAGTGTTTTGCTCAGTTTTTATTTTTATTCCATGCCCCATCCGAACTATGGTGCTAGACAAGGGGTTCAGCGCCAAGCAAAACCAGGGTGCGCTCAGGGGATCCCCTTGGAAAATTCCTCTCCTGATAGGAATTTCTTTGCTCTGTATAATCTGCTCAGTGGTATGTAAAGTAAGCACTGTGGACCATTGTCTCATCGATGTCTCTAAGAAGTTAACGATATCCGGGCTGACCTTATGTATTTTTAGTGCATGTATCAACCATGAGTGGGGCACAGAATCGAAGGCCTTCTTATAGTCAATAAAGGCCATATAAGCATTCCTGTTTGATCTTCTGATGTGTTCAAGGACGACCTCATCCACAACAAGCTGCTCTTTACACCCCAGGACACCCTTCCTTGATCCTTTTTGCTCTTCTGTCATGAGATGGTTTACCTCCAGGTGATTGGTTATTTTTTCTGTTATAAGTGCGGTGAGGATCTTGAATAGTGTGGGAAGACAGGTTATTGGGCGGTACTGGGCTGGGTCTTGTTTGTTCTCACCTTTGGGCAGTAGATAAGTGACACCTTGCGTGAAAAACTTAGGACATCTCGATGGTTGTCTCAGAATATTATTGAACTCCTCGCTGATGTATGGATGCGTAGAGGAAAATTTTTTTATCCAGAAATTTTGAACCTTATCTCTACCCGGCGCCTTCCAATTGGGCAATCGACTCAATACTCTGCTAAGATCGGCAGATGTCATCTGTGGATTCGGCATTTCGTTGGTGTCCGCCATTCTCCGTTCTTCTTCATATATCCAAGGAGAATCCGCCCTATGTCTCGCTTCTTTGGACCATATTTCCTCCCAGAATCTTTCCAGTTCCAGCATTTTTGGACATGTGTTTTGTGTCTGGTGCTTTTTCTCGATGATGTCCCGATAGAATCTTCTCTCATCTTTCTCGAATAGAGCATTCTGTTTTTTTCTCTCATTACTTTCCTTATAAGATCTTAGTCTATGTGCATACACGGCCAGTTGCTGCTTCATTGTGTCCAGGCTGTCCAGTATCAATTGTTGATGTGCAGAAGCTGGAGTCTGAATCAATGTTTCGTACATCTTTTTCGGAAGCTTCTTCAGGATTCTACTTCTTTTATTCCCTAACTTTAGCTGTTGTAAGGCTGCTACAATCTTCCTTGTTTTCTCTATTTTCTGTTCCAATCTTATTTCCCACTTCGGCTTGCTTTCTCTTCTTCTGGCGTTGGAAGTGCTGTGGATCTTCTGGTTTTTCTCGAGTACTGTTCTAGCTGCACAATAGATCATCAGGTGAATTTCCTCCAAGTCGGCATCTGTGTTTAATTTAGATTGGATGATATTATTTAGGGTGTTGATAAGTGCACCTGTGTGGGCTCTGAATCGAAGTTTAGACAGGGGTGGTCGTGAGCATGGGTCGGATCCGCGATATTGCATGCAGAGCGTCTCGAAGTAGTTTTCTAGACCCAAGTCAACCCTGTCATGCTCTTCATATTGCACTTCTGGCAGATCATCGTTTCGGACCTGTACTAGGGGTGGCTGGACCATCTCATTTTGGCAACGGACATCATTTTTTATTTCATCTAATATCGGATCTGATAGAAGATCTCTTCGGATTATAGCTCTTTGTTGGTCCGATATTCTCTGTTCGGACAGATGGTCAAGTTGAGGGTAAAATCTCAGGAATTCCTCACGCATTCTTCTGCGATAGAAAGTACGGTCCGCTTCTAGGTTAGTAGCTCTATAGTACGCTGTCATTACTGCTTTTATTATTATTATTATGACTTTAGCCTTGCGGCTTTCACACTCCTCTCCAGAGGAAAATTCACTTATCCCAGATATCTCAGATATCAAAAGGATTAAGCTCTGTTGGAGCCCTTTCCAGGTTTTCGGGCTCGTGGTGGTGGTCGGGTCCGGGTCGCTCCTCGCCTCCCTGCTGTAGGTTGGATTCCTGCTCCACCCGCACTTCCTGTCGGAGCAGACGGTGTTCCTCTGCATTCCCCATGTACTTGCGTACAGTTCTCGCCGTTCCGAGCAGTACCGCCTTCTGCATGACTCTATAGATATTTTCGTCCAACTGAAGTTTCCTCAAGTTCTCTAGTAGTTTCTTCGGTATCAGGCCTGTAGATGAAATGACAATAGGGATGGTCTTGATATCTTTCAGCTTCCACTGTCTTCTGGTTTGTTCCTCGAGATCTCTGTATTTTGAAATTTTTTCAGTGTGTCTATCTAGAAGATTGTTATTATTTGGAATTGCCACGTCGATGAATAGTGCTGTGTCCTCATCCTTATTGAGCAATATGAGGTCTGGTCTATTGTGGGTTATTTTCCGGTCTGTGAGAACAGTGCGATCCCAGTAGAGCTTGTGATGTTCGTTTTCCAGCACAGCATCTGGATGGTAATTGTAATAAGGAACCCTTTTCGAAGTTAGAAGTTGGTATTTTAGTGCCAATTCTTGGTGAAGAATCTTGGCAACAGCATCATGTCTATTTTTGTATTCCGTGCCCGCGAACTTCTGACATCCCCCGGTGATGTGCTGGATAGTTTCATGTGTCGCACAGCCATAACGACAGCTATCGTCTGCTACTGAGGCATCCTTGGCGATGTATCTCATGTAATTTCTTGTTGGAATCACCTGATCCTGGATGGCGAGCATGAAGCCCTCTGTCTCAGGAAACAACCTTCCGGAAGTCAACCAGTAGTTCGACGCAGATATGTCGACGTAATCATGGTTGACCTCATTCTGGTGCCTCCCATGCAAAGGTTTGCCAATCAGTTTCTGCATTTTACTTTCTGCAGAGTGTTCGACGGTTTCCAAGTGATCCTGGTGTAGCTTTAACGGTGTTGAAGTATCAGCAACACAAACTACTCGATGGAGTTCTGACGAAGCTGCCTTGCTCAAGAAATAGTTTCGAAGTCCTTCAATTTCCTGGGACATACGGTTGGACAAATCAACAATTCCTCTACCCCCAAGATGTCGTGGCAGCTCTGTCCGTTCTATTGAGCTTTTGGGGTGATGTTTATTGTGTTTAGTCAGCATCGTCCTTATTTTTCTCTGTAAAGCTGCTATTATTATTATTATTATTATTATTATTATTATTATTATTATTATTATTATTATTATTATTATTATACTCTCAGCGAAAGTGTGGAAAACACTTCAAACAAAGCCAACTATACAACAAATTTCAAGTGCTGTGCAAAAAAAACATGCAAAACAGTAGTTTGCATCAACTGCATGGCAATGTACCACTCAAGTTGTGCCAAAGTTTCAAATAACCTAAAAATACTAGATGGCAACAAAATAATGTGCTGCAAAGAGACCAACTTAATGGAAAGAACCCGAGCAGAGATCAAGGCACTCAATGTGTTAAACACTACATTAATAAACAAGAACAAAAACCTAGAAAACAAAGTTGAGAATCTCGAGAAAGAGATCTCTCATCTCAAGAATCAATTGCTCAATAAAGCCGAACCAATCACAGCTGGAAGAATATCAATAGAAGACACGTACCTTCGTTCAGATATGGTCGAATTTCTACAAAAGTATTAAGACACAAATTTCCAATACTTGTCGAATGAAATTCAAAAATTATATATATATATTGAGCCAGAAAAAATACAATAAATATTTTATCTTATACAGCTAGTTGCCGTCTGCTCAATCCCTTCCTCCAAGCGTTTCTGTCCTGTGTGATTCCCTCATCTAGGCCTCGTTCCTCCATAGCTTTCCTGACGCCCTCATTCCATGATCTTCTCGATCTTCCTTGTTTTCTCTTTCCTGGTGGTTTCCAGTTGAAAAGTGTCTTAGGCCATCTCTCTTCAGGCATTCTCATAAGATGTCCAAACCAGCGTAGACTTCGTTCTTCGATCCTTTCCACAATTGTTTTTTCGGCATTCATTTGTCTTCGGATGACATCATTGGGAATATGCTGTAGCTTGGATATTCTGGCTCCACGTCTTATATAATCCATTTCTACCGCCAGCAACCTACGCCTCATTTCAGCATTGAGTGTCCACACTTCACTTCCATAACAGATAACAGATTCCACCATTGTTTCGCCAATTCTCTTTTTGACGCGTTTAGAGATGTTCTTATCCCACCATAACGAATTGAGGCATCCAATAATTCTCCTGCTTTTCTGGATTCTGTTCTTTATTTCCTTCTCTCCTATTCCACTCTCATTCACAATAACTCCAAGATATTTGAACTCTTTTACTTGATTAATTGTTATTTCTTCAGTGAGAAGCACTTCAAACTGTGCGTCAGTATTAACCGCTAGGTATTCAGTTTTCTGTAAACTTACTTGTAACCCCCATTTTTGATATTCTTTATATAGTCTTCTCAACATAAATTCTAGGTCGTACGAGTCTTGTGCCAACACTACTTGGTCATCTGCGAAGTTAAGTGTGATGAGGTGAGTTTCATTTACTGGTATGCCCATCCCGATACAGCTCCTTTTCCATTCCCGCAAAACTACTTCCAGATACAAATTGAATAAAATGGGCGACAAACTGCATCCCTGGCGAAGCCCTTTTGTTACCTTTATCGGTCTAGACATCTGTTCTCCATTCCTGACATAGGCCACATTTCCACTATATAGTTCCTTCAACATGTTCAGAAGATGCTCGCTTAAGCTGGTGTGTGTGACACAACTTCTTTTGTGGCACTGAATCGTAGGCCTTCTCAAGATCAATAAAAGCCAGATGCACTTCTTGGTCTGTTGCAATTCTCTTTTCCAAGTTCTACCCGAGAGAGAAAGGATTATCCACGCATGATCGACCTGGCATGAAACCACTCTGATCTTCGCTTATTAGAGTTCCAGTTTCCTGTCTCACCCTTTCTTGAAGTATCCTTCCGAACAGTCGGCTTATGCTACCAGTAACACTCAGCCCTCTGTAGCACGCTGGGTTCTTTCTATTCCCTTTCTTGAAAACTGATGTTATCCACGCTATCTTCCATTCCTTGGGCGTCTGTACCGATTTTAGACAGTTATTGAATAAATTTGTAATTCTGCGCATGATCTCCTTTCCCCCGTATTTTATAAGTTCTATAGAAATACCTCCCGGCCCAGGTGCTCTACCATTCTTCATCTTCTGTACATTTCTCATTATTTGCTCTTCCGTTATCATTGGGCCCTCATATTCTGTTCTCTGTTCTCTCTGTTCTCTCTGTTGATCGTCTTGTTTGTAATCAATACGATTTTCTGTGAGCAAACTTTCATAGTGCTTCTCCCAAGTTTCTAAACTCACCAGCTGAAATTTGTGGTAGTTGTTATCTGCCTTCATATTTCCTATTGTCCTCCATACTTCAGTTGTTCTTGCTCCTCCCAATTTACACTCTATTTCGCTACATTTCCGTTCCCAAAAAAAGGTTTTTTGTTTCTCTGATTTTTTTCCGTAGTTCTTTGTTCTTTTCCTTGTATTCTTCTCTTTTTTCCCTCCCTGGTGTCGCCAACCATTTACTATAATACAACCTCTTCTCCTCTATCAGATCTTCAATTTCTTCCGTCAACCAAAATGGTTTCCGCCTTCTGTTCTCTCTCTCTATCGTTCCTAGCGCCTGATTGGCTGCGCTATGTATTGCTTTCCTAATATTTAGGTATTCCTTGTCTAAGTCACCAGATTCTTCGATTTTTCCTATTTCGGCTGTCAATCTTCTTTCATATAATTCCCTTACACTGGGATCCGCCAACAGATACAATTTATATCTTTCTTGTTGTTCCTTATTTGTATTCGTCTGGGGACCATTTTGGGTAGTTCGTTTATTCTTTCCTGTGAAAGGCCATACCACTCTCATTTCTAGCATGTAGTGGTCGGATCCACAATTCGGTCCTCTTTTAACCCGACAGTCATTTACTTTCATCTGAGACTTTTGTTTTATTATGAAATAATCAATAATGGATCTTTGATTCAACGTAGGCCTCTCCCAAGTGTATTTATGTATCCACTTGTGCATGTAAAATCCGTTGAGTATTTTCAAGTGATGTTCACTGCAGTATTCAGTTAGTAGTTCCCCCGATTGATTTATCACATCTTCGCCATGTGGTCCTATTATTTCATCATCTTGCTTGGATCCCACGCTTCCGTTAAGATCTCCCGCAATAATAATTTCCTGATGATTTTTTACTTTCATTATCACATCTCTTAGGTCTTTATAGAAGTTGTCTTTTATTTGTCTATTGGAGTCATCTGTCGGTCCGTATACTCCAATCACCACAGTTTCGATCCCAAGGAACTTCACCGTCAGCGTCATTATTCTATCAGATATGCACTCAAAACCCGTTATGAAATTTCTATGTTTTTTGTTAACTAAAATGGATACCCCTGACGCGGCTCGAGCTGATTTATCAAAAATATTCATTCAAAAATTGAAGACAGAAATTAACACAGGAGGAATCTCAAGAGAATCCAAGCTAAGCAACAGGGGAACCAGTGAAATACCACTAAACCGAGTTCAGTACAGGAAAGCATAATCAAAGGGAATCAAAACGAACGTTACTCAAAATGAAGACAACAGAAAAAATGAGATCAACAACTTAACCGTATCAAATGTCACACAAAAACTTACAAAACAAATCACAAATGCAGATAGAAATTTCCTTGATAAGGAAACAGCTGACAAGGAATCAACAAGTGTGAATAATACAATAAACATTCACCATTCACCCCATAAAGATGTTAACAATGTGGACATTACAGATAATGATACTTTTCAGACGGTGCAGAAGAGAAAGCAAAAGCGCCAGAATCGCAAGAAAACAATCGGACAAGGAGAGATAAACAGTCACGGTTTCCGAGGAAGCAGTATGGATGTATGTATACAGGGTATTACCCGATGTAGAACATACACACATAAAAAACTACCTAGAGGAGAAACTAAACAAGGAAGAAGAATATACGGTGAAAGAACTACCCTCCAAAACCCCCCACAAGAAATGTTTTATGGTGGGAGCACCTTCCTCCTTTAAAGATCAATTATATCAACCAAATTTCTGGCCTAAAGGAGTAGGCTTTCGACGTTTTGACTTTGCTAAATTCAACACTCTTAACCAGCAGAATTCTCCACAAAATTTTATGTGAAGAAAAATGAAGTAACTTCCAAAAAAACAATTAGTTCCTCTATAATGATGATGAATTTACCCCACCAGAACCTACAGTCCATAGGAAAATATGAAAAATTTAGTATATTACACCAAAATGCACGCTCAATAGGGAATGCTAGAGAGTATGTAGAAGATCTTCTGTCGGAACATGAAGATGTCAAAATTTTATGTATAACTGAGCATTGAAAAACGGAAGAATAATTAAAGTATAATGCAATTTTTGCATTGAAAACTTTTTTCTGTAGGAACAAATAGGAACATGGCGGGGTTGCCATCTATGTAAAAAAGAATACACAGGTCAAAGAAAGGAAAGATATAAAAAGACTTTCAGAAAAGAAAATTTTCGAGTGTGTCGGTGTAGAGTACAACCTTGATGGTGATTAATTGGTTTGCATAGCAATATACAACAATGGCAATATAGGACTTTTAACAGAAGCATTGGAACCACTGTTACAAAAACTTTTCACTGAAAATATCAATATCACTCTGATCGGGGATTTCAACTTAGACCTCCTTGAAGATTCAAACAGAAGAAGGGAATTTATGAGCATGCTTGAAACATATAATATGCAGCAGACTATTTACCAGCCGACTAGAATAACACCGAAAACGGCTAACTGCATTGACTATCCTCACTAGTATTGAAAGAGCATATGATTCTTCTGTTATACAGACACATATATCAGATCATACAGCTCAAAAAATAAGTGTTCAAATGAAGAAAAGCAAAGATAAATTTGTAGATCACCGAGTATTCTCACAAAAAAACATCCAAGATTTGAAACAATCACTAAATAAACAAGACTTGCTTCGAATTACCACAAAACGAAGTAAATGGACAATTTATTTCACTCTATACACTTACAACATCCAACAGAGCTCTTCCAAAGAAGAAAAAAATTACAAATAGAAAGAAAAAAAGACATAACAAGGATCCAAATATTGAAGAAATCGAAAATAAATTAGACATATTGCTCCTAAGTATTCATGATGAAACTTTCAAAGAAAGATATAAACAAACAAAAATAAAATATGACCAATTATCAGCTAGACAAAAATCGAAAAATTACGAAGCATTGATTGAAAAATTAGACAACAGAAATAAAACAATATTTCTAGTAATAAATGGTTTGAAAAAATCGAATAGGAAAGAGATAATAACTGATTATCCTCAGAAAACTGCAAATGAGATAAACAACTGGAGCTGGAGTAACTTTAACCAGAAACATTGCGGGAACAGATAGTGTAAACAAAATAGAGGAACAGAATAAGTCACTTCGCGTAAAAAAGATCACTAGTGCAGAAACGAAAGAAATAATAAAAGAATTAAAGAACAAACATACATATGGTTATGATGAAGTATCGAATTATATCATTAAACAAACAGCAAAAGAAATAATTGTACCTTCAACATACATTATCAACAACTCTTTCCAGACAGTCTCAAGAAGGCAATTGACAAACCTGTCTATAGAAAGGGTGATGTATAGGACTATAACAATTATAGACATATCAGCATTTTACCGAGCTTCTCAAAAATAATAGAAATGGCTTACTGTAGGCAAATGATGGAATACTTTATAGAAAACAATATATAAAAAGAAAATCAACATGGATATTTGAAGGGAAGATCTATAAAGACTGCAACCTATGAATTTATTACCAGAATAGTGGAAGCTTTCGAAAACAAGAAACTAGCTATGGGAATATTCCTGGATTTAACTAAGGCCTATGACTGTTTAGACAGTGACAAGCTAATCAAAAAGTTGGAACTTTATGGTATAAGAGGCCCAGTGCTTCAGTGGGTAAAATCTTACTACAAATGGTGGAGTTTCAAATAGATGGAGAGACAATAAGATCTGGAATAGAGATGCTTCTTCTGGGCATACCACAAGGAAGCATCGCTGGTCTATTATTCTTCATGATTTATATGAATGATTGCATTATGAAACAGACACAGAGCCTGGGAGTGAAGAAATAACAGAGGCAGAAGAAAAGAGGATAACTACTGTTAATTATGCGGATGATAAAAACATACTTATTGCTGGTAGATCGTATTCGGAAATTGAAAGATTGGGCGAAATTACTATGGATCAGATAAACAAATGGTTCAAAAACAACAATTTATTGTTGAACAAAGAGAAAACTAAATTGATACTCTTCACACCATCAAGTATTGAAGAAAGGGAGAGCATGGACTTAAATCAAGAACAATATACATTTGTCGATTCAACAAAGTTTTTAGGAATATTTATTAATAAAAATCTGAAATGGAATGACCACATAAATTACCTTCGTGAGAAAATAACGCCTTCAATTTATGGTCTGAGGGTGATGTCCAGATATATCAACAACAAATATCTAAAGATGATATACCATGCGATGATAGAGGCAAAAATAAAATTTGGAATTACATTATATGGGGCAGGATACATAAAACCGCTATTTATATTACAGAAAAAAAGTGTCCGAATTATTAACAACATGGGATATAATGAAACAGGCAGAAGCATATTCAAGAAGATGAGGATATTGACAATATATGCTATATATGTCCAGTGTACTGTTTGTTATGGGTAATAGAGAACACTTCAAGAAATATGAAAATAAGAAAGCTCTCTATGAAACGAGGAATATAGATTACATCTTCCCAAGGTATAGATTGACAACTTCTCAGAGACAGATGGAATATAGATGCATAAAGATTCATAATTCACTACCAATCAGAATAAAAACTTTGAATAATATAAAAACATTCAAAAAGGAATTATTTAAATATCTTATAAATTCGGAGCCCTACAATTTGGAAGATTTTTTGAATTGTAGATAGACCTATTGTTTTGTTTTGACGTTGTTTCTTTTCACTTGTGTACACTATGTATGTAAGGTGATTATGAAATAAAAGGCTGTTATTATTATTATTATTGTCATAAAACAAAAACACGCATTGAGGCTTATAGCTGGGGAGAAACGAACGACTAGTTGTCGATAACTTTTTGTGAAATACCATGTACCTACTTACAATATTATGCTGTTATATTTTGGAATGCCTCTTTTTCGTTCATTCGAATAAACGATGTTTTCAAAAACATTCAGATATCCACTACCATTACACCAGGAATCGTGAAAATTTGTTGGCACCTAAGCATAGATTGAGGAGGACGCAAAACACACAGCTGTACAATGGAATAAAGTAGTACAACAGACTGAAGATTTGAGGTGCCTGCCAGATGAGAGCTTTAAGGGATGGATGAGGGCAGTCCTGATTGCGTTAAAAATCTGGAAACAAAAAGGCAGAAACATGGGTATTCCTTTAGCAAATATCAACTTGTTTACACTCTGCTTTGCTGACGACCAGATAGTCGTAGCGCAAGATTATGATGACATGGAGTACATGGCTCGCAAATTAATTGAAGAATATAAGAAATGGGGTTTGGAAGTCAACATGAAGAAGACAAGAAACATGAACATCGGAGGTACCCGGCAAGATCTCATATTGAATAATGGACAACAGATAAAATACTGCGACAATTATAAGTATTTAGGTTTAGAAATCTCAGATGATGGTAGATTAGACCAAGCTATCAGGAAGAGGAATACACTGGGAAGAAGAGCTATCACGCGATTGAACAGCCTAATATGGGACCAACACATATCAAAGTCGAACAAGCACAGGATATACAATACAATAATAAAAAGTATTGTTACATATGGAAGTGAGGTATGACAATTGAAAGCGTCAGCAGAAAGAACCCTCGAAGCAACAGAAATGGATTTCTGGAGAGGTGCAGCTGGAAGATCAAGGATGGAGAGATTCACGATCAACAGAATAAGGGAAATTATGGGGGTTACTCATACAATAACACAAGACATCAAGATCAATCAACTCAGATGGTATGGACATGCGCGAAGAATGGAGGACCAACGCCTGCCAAAACAGATCCTTGATTGGACACCGCAAGGAAGAAGAAAAAGAGGACGCCCTAGAAACAGCTGGGAGAGGAAGTTGATGGAGAGATGAGGGAACGAGAATTCGATGAAGATCTGTGGATGGATAGGGAAGCTTGGAGAGTAGGCATCGGAAGACGTCAGAGGACGTTGTGACACCGATATATACATACATATATACTTATTTATCTCTTGAAGCGTGTTTCCTTTGGAAAGCAAGTGCCGCTGAGACTTGCATGGACTTTTCCAATACACATGGCGACCAATTTCAGACTTGGCTGGCCAACCATACTCCATAATATGGCATATTATAAATGATCACCAAAACAACATTAAGTAGACATCTGTAACAGTTTTGCTCGGTATTTCAGTAGTGTTTTTGTTGATCCATTAAATTCACCCAACAGTATTGACTCTACTGTGGCTGATTCTCCTGCTTACCTTTCAAACATTGTCATAACTGCTAAGGAAATAGAAAAAGGTCCCTTAATCAAAGTAAGGGTGCCGGATCTGTCGGTATTCCATCATACTTCGTACGTAATTGTCCTGCTTTATGCCTTCCACTTGAACATATTTTCAATCTCTCCCTCCGCACGGGCAGATTCCCCCGGCGCTGGAGGATTGCATCGGTTGTCCCAATTTTCAAGGGTGGCGATAGATCTATTATTGAAAATTACCGCCCCATAAGCAAATTATGCGTCTTTTCCAAACTCCTTGAAAAACTTGTTTATGCTCATCTATACAATTTAGTGAAAAATCAGATAATCCCAGAACAGCACGGGTTTTTGAAGAGAAAGTCCATAGAGACTTTTGTTATTCATGAACGTTTTGGAGGGGGCAATGGATGAGCGGCAGGTTGACGCTGTTTACACCGACTTCAGTAAGGCATTTGATAAAATTTCACATAGAATTCTCAGTCGTCGTCTTTCTGAGATCGGTGTGGAAGGTAGTCTTTTGCACTGGTGCGAATCCTATCTGACTGATAGAGTGCAATTCGTTTCTGTGGATGGAAGTAGGTCGGCTGAGTTCACATGTCCATCTGGTGTGCGACAAGGCTCTCATCTCGGACCTTTATTTTTCTCGATATATATCAATAATATTATTTCCGTTTTTCATAGATGTAGAGTGCTTCTCTATGCGGACGATTTGAAAATTTTCTACGTTGTCAGATCTATAGAGGATTGTATGATCATACGAGGGGAACTGGACAGGTTCTCGGAATTTTGTCGCTTGCACAATTTATTTTTGAATATTTCTGAATGTAAAACAATTACATTCACACGTAATAAAGCCCCTATTCGTTTTCAATATAGTATTGATCAGGCGACATTGGAGAGAGTTGATCACATCAGGGATTTGGGCGTAATTCTGGATGGAAAGTTAACTTTCTCATTTCATATCGACAGTATTGTCAATTCCGCCAGTAGAATGTTAGGATTTCTGTTTGGGGGGTGTGGGGTTTTTAGAGGTATCAAGCCGGTTCTCAGTATTTACTATGCCTACGTTTTTAGCCGACTAAATTTCGCTTCGGTTGTTTGGAACCCGCAATATAGGATTTACATAGAACGAATCGAAAGAATACAAAATAATTTGCTGAAATATTTAAGTTTTAGAGGTAAATTTTCTGTTTCAGGAGATAATGTCAATTTTTATCATATGGCCAGAAAACATTTCAACTTGATTTCGCTTGAAAATAGACGCTGCATAGGCGATGTAGTTTTGTTGAGGAAAATTGTAAGTGGTGAGTTGCAGGTACCGGATTTATTGCGGGAGGTAAACATTAATGTTCCAAATGTTAATTTAAGATCTTTTGAAATTTTCCATATACCATTTAGAAGGACAAATGCATCTAAAAACTCTCCGTTGATTAGAATGTTCCGAGCCTGCAATGAGCTACGAATTATCGATGTATTTCATTGTGCTAACATCAAGCTTCAACTGAAGAAACATTTTTTGATGCAGTGATTTTTTTTTTGTTGTCTTTGGTTGATTTGGTGGGGAGGATATTTTTTTCGCTGATTTTTATTTTCATCTTTGTAATTTGTGGATACTGTTTATGGGTCATTGACCTGTTTGTGTTCCCAATGTCAAATAAATAACTGAATAAATAAACAAGTGACAAGTTGTATACCCTCGTCTCCAGAATAATATTTGGCCACCAATAACTAGACCTAAAAACCTCAACCAGAAATAAAATTTATCCAAACATGCTCCTGCAGAGCATGGCTTTTATCAATATTAAATGTAACTACACAAAACCCTCCATATTACACATAAATATATGTATATTATATTTATTGACATACTTGTAAAATAGAATTATTTCTACATATCGTGCCTGAAGTTAACATTCGACTTTGTTTCTTGATAATGCTACACTGAAGAAGTAAAATAAACTTACGGAATTATCTTTATATATTGTAATGGATAAGAATGAAAATTATAAAAATAATTTTTTCAGACGAAAATAATTTATTGATGTGAACATTTCAGAAACTGAAGGGGGAAAAAAAGCTCCTCCCGAGTAGGAAGGTCTGCAAGGCGGACCATCCTATTATGGATAAGGGCGAGGGGGGCTGCGGCCTCTCCTGCAACGCCAAAACGTGAGCATTATGAATATCGTAATTTAAACTGACAAACTTCAGGTAGTACCTAGAACAGTGGTCGGCAACCTATGACGCGAAGGTCACCGAGTGACCCATTTACCAATTTCAATTGACCCACTTCAAAAAGATTATAATATATAAATATAAAATGAATATTTTGAGAATTGAAAAGTATTGTAAATAAATCGCTCGATGGAATTCGATAAGCATACGTCCGTTTCGAATTCATTAATATGCTGCCGATCAACGAGCGTCTCTGATGAGAAGAAAGATTTTATTCAAATTTGCGTAATAAAAGAAGAGCATCAAATACTAAAAAGAGCACATTTATTGACAACCAAAGGTATAAACAATTCATAGAAGAAATAGAAAATGCAGAAGCAGTCGAAAAGCACGATATAGGTACATACAGGCTGGCCCATCCATAACTTTCCACCCCGAATTTTGAGCTTTGGGATGAAATAACGAAAAAACGCTCAGACAGGTAAAATTTTGTTGAAAAGGGGACGAATAAGGGTTTTCAAATGAGTTTGATATCACTACCCCTCTAGCCGCAACCCTTAACAGCTCTCATTTTTGAACAGGGAAAAGGGATCGAGCAGCACCTTGTTGGAAAGGCAATTGAATTTTCTACATGAGTGTATTTTTTTTTCATAACGCTTCATTATTATACAGAGTGAGTCAGTATTCCATCAATAACTTTCACACACCGAATTTGGATCTTTGAGATGGAAAAAATGCTCGGACGGGTCAAAAAATGAATTCGATATCACTACCCATCTAGCCGCTACCCTAACAGCAAATTAGCTTTTCAACAAAGCTACTCGACCTATTACCCCTCTTCAAAAATAATTGCTCTAAGTGGTAGTGGTTAGAGGGGTAGTGATATCGAATTCATTTTTTGACCCGTCCGAGCGTTTTTCCATCTCAAAGATCCAAATTCGGTGGGTGAAAGTTATTGATGGAATACTAAGTCACCCTGTATAATAATGAAGCGATGAAAGAAAAAATACACTCATGCAGGAAATTGAATTGCCTTTCCAACAAGGTGCTGCTCGACCCCATTTTCCTATTCAAGAATGAGAGCTGTTAAGGGTTGCGGCTAGATGGGTAGTGATATCAAACTCATTTGAATACCCCCCTTTCAACAAAATTTGACCCGTCTGAGAGTTTTTTCGTTATTCCATCTCAAAGCTCAAAATTTGGGGTGGAAAGTTATGGATGGACCAGCCTGTATATGTAAGCTTGTGCACCTGACATCACTGGATAGCCATGAGAAATAATTTGATTTTCACATTAACTTTCAATTTGAAGTTTGTGAATTGTTAATTTCCTAAAATATCAATTGATTGAGAAGTTTATTGAAGAAGATAGTGAAGCATAGGCATTTAATTGTCGATTCATTGTTTTCAGGTTTGTTAATTCCACAGAACTTGCTGGAACTTGTAAATAATAAAAGATCATTGTTTTCAGATCAATCAATTTGTGTTTTCGCTTCAAGAAACTCAATTTATCATCTTATGTATATAATTGGATATTGAAGCATTTTGATTTCATACATGTTGGTGGAATGAAAAAGTTGAAAATGGCATAAAAAATATGCTGACAACTTGGAACCAAGATAATCATTCAATGAATATGGTCTCCTCTCAAACCACAGGAAAAGATAAATTAAAATCACGAAGAGATAAAAAAAGCACACGGTTATGGCAATTAACTGAAAGTTAAAAAGATACTGAAAATAACTTGACCTGTTCGCCAATTCATGCTGCAGTTCCACCAGTTCCAATTTTCAATAAAGAATAAAATCACTTATGAAAGTCACAAACACTAATAAGTAAAAATGGAAATAAACAGAGGTGAAATAGTTAGTTATTAGTGTTAGTAAGTGTGAATAAATAATCTTAATCAGTCGGACGTTCCGAGCTCAATCTTTATAGCTGTATTCGAGCATCTTCGTAAATACGGAGCTTCTATAGTTTCTTTTAAAACGAGCGTTCGCATATAACAATAGATTTATTTTTTCCCTATCGTTAGAAGCGAACTCGACTGTATATCCTAATTTTATAAATATTTCAAAAGGTCTGGGAATGAATGAGGCGAGAGGAGTTGTTACTGAATTCAAAGACGATTATCCTCTGGTGAAATTCAGGAATGAATTATATTTACCTCACCCTGACAGATGGATGGAGTGTTGAAACAACTCTTATAGTGTTGCAGTTAGAAGACAAAATTTATTCTAAATAGAGAAGTTTCTGAGAAGGAAAAGGCAATGAACAAATACGCAAATTATATTTTGTTTGTGACAGGCATTTCTCTGGAGAAGTCAAAGTGGCCAGCCAAAGGGGTAATTGGAAAACTGCTATACCAATTTTGTTTATTCCTGCATGGTCAGCTTCATTTTTTTCAAATACCTTGTTTCCTTTAGAAAACAAGTTCCGCTGAGACTTGCATGGACTTTTTCAATACACATGGCGACCAACTTCAGACTAGACTGGCCAACCATACTCCATAATAAATAAATAAATAAATAATTATCTTTACTCCTTATCATCTTCACAAAACTAAGCTATGAAAATGAAAAGAATAGTGTCAAAAAAACAAAAAAAAATAGTTTCTCCTAAAGATTAGGAATATATTCTTCTAAAGAGTATGGCTCCAAGTCAAGGAGATATTTAAATGATTTCTTTTTAAAACCAGTTATATTTGCAACTGATTTGATATTATTTGGCAGCGAATTATACAATTTCAGCAGGCACGGATATACGATTTTTTCTGACCGGGGCAAAAATTCATGATGGGCGCCCCCCCCCTCTAAGGTTCTCAAGAAAGAAACATATAATTGCATATTCGTTATCGCGATTTCAACCCGAGATATTTTTTTCACTAAATCGAGGTCGTTGATTACGAATATGCAATTTGATTTTTCGTAAAATGAGTACTTCAGGAAAAAAATAACTCTTATTTTTTCCCGTTGTTCCATTAAAAGTTATTTTTTTCCCAAAGTACTCATCTTAGGGAAAATCTAATTGCTTATTCGTAATCTTCGACCACGAATCTGTAGAAAAAAATGACTCGGGTTGAAATCGTTCGAAAAATAAAAAAGTTTGTTTTTACAAGAATGTCGTTTGCAACTCTCGCCCACCTATCGTTTTTACCCGCGCTTCACGAACGAAATTATTCCGAACGAAAATTAATTTTTTCAGCGACATACATCGACCCGGGTCATTTTACTTATTAATTCGAGGTCGTAGATCACGAATATGCAATTTGATTTTTTGTAGGATCGGTATTTTGAGAAATAAATCACTTTAAGTGCAAAATTTCGAAGAAAGTGGTCAACTTTGAGGAGGTGTAGCAGCCAGAAAAAAAGCACTAGTCATATGCTGATTTTTTTGTGATAGATTGGTTCTTTGCGAATAGAAAAAACCACACTTCATTCATCTACCGCTACCAGTTTAGATTTTATAATTTTTTTCGCGAAGGTCAAAAATTTCCGATTTTTCATCGACCATAACTTGAAAACTTAATTTTTAAAAAATATCTGTTTGCATATTCGTGTTCTACGCCCTCTTATTAGTGTACAGTACGAATTTGGTTTTGATCGGTCGGAGACCAAAAATATTTCTGAAAAAATCCATACAGTATGGAAAATTTTCGATCTCTACGATTTCCACCAATATTGTTGTATTTACTAAATCGAGGGCGTAGATTATGAATATGTGAACAGAATTTTGCTGAAAAGATTAGTTTTTAAGTTATGGTCCATGAAAAATCGGAAATTTTGGCCCTTAGTTCCAGTTGAAATGGAGATGAGTCGGTAATTCCCCAGGCAAAGAAATTACTGGCTCTATGATTGCGACACATTGTAGACATATCCCATCTTTTAAGCTATTTCACCCAAGTGGCCCGGTCATTCCTAGATAACTGAATAATACATATACAGTTAATTGATCCCTCATTGATTTTGAAGATGTTTGGCATAGTGATGGTTTATCATGTTTCCATTCTACAGTTTCGATTTTAGCTCTAGGAAATTAATTTTTTCCGAGAAACTAAAAAAAAAATTTCAACCTCTGGCTGATTTTGGCGCCCCCTTAAGCTGACGCCCGGGGCAAGCGCCCCGCTTGCCCCCCCCCCTAGATCCGGGCCTGCAATTTCAAACATCTGTATTCTGTTTGCTTCTGAGTTGTTGTTAGGTTGTGCTTCAGATAGATAAAATTATCATTTCTTGTGTGGTAGACATATCTTTTGTTTTCATGCTTCTCGAATAGAGATTTGTTGTTCTTGATGAAAAGTACACATTCTTGTATATAGAGTGCATTTATTGTCAATATTCCAGATTTCTTGAAATAACCTCTGCAAGATTCATTATACTTGATGTTATTGAGTATTCTTATTGCTTTTTTCTGTAGAACAAAAAGTTGTTTTATATTTCCCGATCCATAAAATACAATGCCAAACCTTAGTCTTGCTTCTATCATTGCATGGTAGACTGTCTTCAGGTAATTACTGCAGATATATCTGGCCATTACTCTGAAACCATAAATTTCTGTAGATGTTTTTTCATATAAATAATTTATGTGTTCCTTCCAGTTGAGATTCTTATCAATTTAAATTCCTAAAAATTTGGTTGATTCAACGATGTCGTATTTTACTTGGCTCAGTGTTATCGTATTATTTTCTTCAATTCATGAATTGGTAGGTGAAAAAAGTATGCATTTAGTTTTTCCTTCATTGAGGAGTAGATTTTTGTTCTCGAACCATTCTTTCGTCTTCTCTAATGTAAGTTCACACAAACTTTTCAGAAGCGTATACAGTTTTTCAATCAAAAGTAAGTTCGTATCATCTGCATAATTAACAACAGTCACTGTATGTTCCTTAATATCTGCATTTAGTTTGAAATCATTAAGATATAATATAAATAGTAATGGTCCTGCAATGCTTCCTTGTGGTATTCCTATGATTAGTTCTTCTAGCTGTGATCTTATGATTTCACCATTCATTTCCATTTCTACCATTTGTTGCCTGAACGATAAATATGACTTGACCCAATCCAGCGCTGGTCCTCGAATTCCATAACTCTCCAGCTTTCTAAAGAATATTTCACTATCCAAACAATCATATGCCTTCGTAAGGTCCAGAAACAAACCCATAGCTAACTCTTTGTTTTCAAAAGCCTCCACTACTTTGTTGATAAATTGGTAGATTGCTGTTTTTATAGATTTTCCTTTTACATAGCCATGCTGATTTTCTCTGAGAATATTATTTTCTATGAAATATTCCATTAATTGTTGACAGTAAACCATTTCCATGATCTTCGAAAAACTGGGTAAGATGCTAATCGGTCTGTAGTTGTTAAAATCATTTATTTCACCTTTCTTATGAATTGGTTTCATTATTGCTATTTTCAGTTTATCAGGAAAAATGCCATGTCTCAGTGAGTTGTTAATGATGTGAGTTATGTGTCCTGTTATTTCTTCAGCTGTTTGCTTGATAATGTGGTAAGATATTTCATCATATCCACTTGAATGTTTGTTCTTCAAAGCTTTTCTGCTTTTCTGCTCTGCAGCAAACGTGCTGCTGCAGAGCATGGCTTTCATCAATATTAAATGTAACTACACAAAACCCTTCATATTACACATAAATATATGTATATTATATTTAACGACATATGTAGGTACTTGTAAAATACAATTATTTCTACCTACATATCGTGCCTATAGTTAACATTCGACTTTGTTACTTGATAATGCTACACTGAAGAAGTGAAATAAACTTATGGAAATATCTTTATATATTGTAATGGATAAGAATGAAAATTATAAAAATAATTTTTTCAAGACGAAAATAATTTATTGATGTGAACATTTCAGAAACTGAAGGAGGAAAGAAGCTCCTCCAGAGTAGGGAGGTCTTCAAGGCGGACCATCCTATTGAGGATAAGGGCGAGGGGGCTTCGCCCTCTCCTGCAACACCAAAACGTAAGCATTATGAATATCGTAATTTAAACTGACAAAGGTCAGGTAATACCTGACCTATGACCCGCGGGTCACCGAGTGACCCATTTACTAATTTCAAGTGACCCATTCCGAAACAAAAGAATGATAATACATAGAACATAAAACGAATATTTTGAAAATAGAAAAATAGGAAGTATTGTAAATAAAAAGTTTTCAATATCAACTGATCGTGCTCTAAGTAGGAGAAGAAAAAATGTTGGATTTGTCAAACTAATAGAAAATTAACTTTGCCGCTCACTTTCATCTGGCCATTATATCATACATAAAGAAACTTCAGTTACATGATAAAGAGATTTGATTGTTTCTAATAAATGAATGTAATCATCATCGAATTGAAACTGTATCATATTTTATTTCAATGAATAGAACGAACACAATGTGCTTGGTATTTATTATTATAACGTTAGAAATTGACTTAGAGATAATGCCAACCAACGGGGTTGCACGTACGAGTGTGTATGCTCTAGGGATGTTGTCGTTCACGAACGAACGAATCAAGAGAACCGGTTCGTTAGAACCAATGGTTCGTTCAGTTCTTCACCCGAAAAATGATCCGTTCGTTCAACTGGGTCGAATGAGCCAAATGGCTCCATGCGACCCACAAAATCGATATGGAATGATCCGAAAACATTGAACTCTAAAAGAAAAGTTCTTTTAGAGTTCAATGTCTGAAGATCTCTGGAATCGAAAGAATGATTCATAATTCCGTCTCGTCATGACCCAGTGACCTGAATAGTTACACGGGTTTCAGACTGACCCAAAAGAAACATATGGTAGTAGTAATAAAATGAACTCATATTACTTGCATTTCGCAAATGAATCATCGGCTCCCCGTTAAAGGAAGAATGATAGATTTAGGAACTAGGAACTTGTTTTGGAAATGCACCCTTTTGGGCGCATCTGAATTTTTTTTTTTGAGATTGGTCAGTTTCATTGTGGAATATTTCAAAAGAAGTAGTTCTGCACTATCACGACTACGCGAAATGCAGATCCAAATGAATTTGCCTGAGCTGAAATTGAAGCAAGACTGCCCAACAAGATGCATTCGAAATACTGGAAAGGATCTATAAAATCAAAGATGCTGTTATCAGAACTCTTGCTATAGGAAATCCAGACATAAATAAGATTGAATTAAATGAATGGAGACTCATCGAACATTCGTTGAAAATTTACGAAATAACAAAAGAAGTAGGTGCTGAGAAGTATGTCACCTTCTTGAAAATGATTCTCTTCGTTAAGGTGATGTCAGAGCATGTTCAAAAAATTCAAAACTCTGAAGCAAATAACATAGCAGAAAAAATGATCTACTGAAAAGTCTACAAAATGGAATTGGTGAGAGATTTGAAGATGTAGATTTCAACGAATTAACGACGCAGGCGACTTTCCTAGATCAAAGATTCAAAACGTATGGGTTCACTAATGAATCAAGATTCCAAGCGACGCTGGAATTTATTCGCCAGAAAATAGCCACCTTCAACATTGACCACAACGAGGAAAGCCTTCCTCCAGAACACGCCGAAAGTGAAAGTTCCAGCACGTCAATGGTTTGGAGCTGTTTTGACGAAAAGGCAAAGGAACATTTAGAATTCCGTAGTTCCTCAACAGCTGCCATCATAGAAACGGACAATTTTTGAGTGAACCTCTTCAAAAGTGAAGCGAAAATCCTTTAAAATGGTGGAAAGAAAGAAAACAATTGTACCCTCGACTTTTTATTTTAATGGAAAGACGATTATGCAAAATGGAATTTTTCGAAATCAGGAAATACAATTAACGATCATCGCAGTAGGCGTAAGCCTGAAAAAGCGGCCCAGCTCATTTTCCTCAACTACAATTTGATGTGAATGAGTGAATTTTGCATTAAAAAATACCTTATTCTTTATTGATGATTTTTGTGATATTTTCTTTGTGATATTTTTCTTATTTTGTTATACACCATATTATGTATACAAAATTATTTTATTAAAACATTTTATATGCATAACGTTTCTTTTCATGAATCAGTAGAAATTAAAGTTTATATTTCTGTTTTTACTGTTATTTTGGTGAAAAGAAAATTATAAGTGATTCGACAATTTTACAACTTGCTTTCAGATTAATTTGAGGAAAATATTTGGATTCACACCAATAACATTATCTTGCTTCGTTTTGGAGATCCAGAATTTAAAAAAATTCAGTTTTCAGTTTTTGACGAAATTAATGAGACGAGATATTACGAAGTTCGAATTAAATAAAAACAATAATTGACGTCTCAAATTCGAATCGTCCGATATCCATTTTCTTCCGAAAGACATTTGGTTTTTGAATTTTTTCTACTCGGGGGTCAATATTTTTCTCGGCTTTCTCACGAATTAGACCTCAACTAACTATTTTCAGCCTATTATTCAGTATTATTATTATTCAGTAACTCAGAACCTCATTCCGAATGAATCATTATAATGAACCGATAAAAAATGTTATGGACCACAAAACAATTCAACTAAAATAAACTGAACTGAACTTCCTAACAGAACAGTGAACTGATCGAGTCGGGACTACGGATCCGCAGTGGAACCATGAGCAATGTTTAGATCAAAACCCAAAACCCAACTGACTAAAAGAACCAATGGGTCAATTGAACGGGTCTTTTGAACCGGGTCTTCACAGCAATTGATCTAGATCGATCTGGTTCCTCGAAATTGAACGAACCATCCCTAGTATGCTCGTATAGTGTGAGAGGTGAAGCACCAGCCCGGCGCGTCTCCAGGTGGCGGATAGGCGAACGGCATCTAACGATGATTTTATATGAGGAGGAGGCCAGCAGGGAAATAAAATTGGCTCGTTATGCCTAAAAATTCAACTGGCAGCCTTTTAAATACCTTGCCGCGGACCAACTTCTCCTGTCCCGGCTGTAGTGCCGTGGCCAAGGAGTGGCACCAGGACTACGATGTCAGATGGGATCTCGAGCTAACCTCGGGACCATCCTGTTATACTAACGCTTCTTGTCTGTCTGTGGTCATATCTCGCAGGCCAATGGAGTGGGGGGGTCTTGGTTTAAACACCTAGACCAAGAGGAAACAACCTCATCAAAAATTCTAAACCCAAGACAGGGAACCAGGTCGAAGGATGCGTGGCTAGATAGAAGTCTCTACTGGTTTCAATCTTGGAGCATCGGGGGAAACTCCATTGTATTAACCCCTCACCTCTGCATGCGGGACTCTGAAGAGGTGGACCGTACTGACCCTAGCTTCTCGTATCAATTGATACTGGGACTCTTATAGAACTTATAGCATTTGGATTACCTAATTATGTTTCTGATAAAATTGATAGAGAAAATTTGAAAGGAACTAAAGATCTCTACAATGAAATAGGAAAGCTTGAACAAATTGTAAGGAATAATAGGTATGACAAAAAATGGATTATTGAATTCTGGAAAAAAAAACAAACAAAGTAAAATAAACAAACCATGTTGAATATGTGTTAGTGAGAACAAAGGGATACGTTACCATCTTGAGGAAAATCGCTGGTTCAGATAAAATATAAAAAATCTGCTTCAAGAACTGTAAATATCACTTCCTTAGAAATAGAATTAAATGATAAAAATCCAAAAAACTAGAGGTGGCACCATTAATAAAGGTCAAGGTACTATATTAAATAATACTTTAGAAGTTTGTGGAATTTACGACTCAGGTTCCAATGTATCATTAATTAATGCAAAATCATTAAAAATTGAGTCAAAGGAAATTATAAATGATACAGAAATAGTAAACTTGAAAACTATTAATGCTGAGAAGAAAGGTATGGCTACACTTAAAATTAAAATTCACAACAAAGAAAGACTAATGAATATATTTGTGGTAGAAAATAAAAGTTTCAATTATGATTTTTCAATTGGCTTGGATTGTATCAAACTTTTTAAATTAATGCAAAATGAAGACTCAAAGATCATACAGTGTTGTAATTCAGAACAAAAGATAGTGTATAATTAAAATGATGAAATTCCTGATAATGGGTGAACAAAATGAAGATGAAATAAAGCATTCGAACAATTTCTATGAAATCAATTTCAATGAGCATATAAACACCGATGAGTTTGAAATAGTGATAATCCAATTAGATTTATATGAACAGTCAGAAATTGATAATTGATAGAAAAAATTCAAACAAGTCTTTGCGAAAGATAAATATGACGTCGGTACTGTGAGACATTATGAAGCTCATATTGACTTGATGGTGGACAAATACTGTTACAAGCGTCCATATAGATGCACAGCAGAAGATAGGAGAGCAATAGAAAATCAGGTATCAAAATTATTAGAGAAGAATTTGATTGAGGAATCTTTTAGCCCATTTGCAGCCCCAATAACTTTGGCTTATAAAAAAAGATTTATGTCTGAAACAAAATTTTTTCCAATTCGATAACAAAATATTCGAACAGATACAAGGACATTCGGATTAAGGACTGCCCCAGCCATTTTCCAAAGGATATTGAGCAATATCATAAGAAAGTACAAACTCTCCAGTTTTGCGGTGAATTTTATAGACGACATATTTATTTTCTCAGAAACTTTTGAAGAACGAGGTCAACCATGATTACGTCGACATATCTGCGTCGAACTACTGGTTGACTTCCGGAAGGTTGTTTCCTGAGACAGAGGGCTTCATGCTCGCCATCCAGGATCAGGTGATTCCAACAAGGAACTACATGAAATATATCGCCAAGGATGCCTCAGTGGCGGATGATAGCTGTCGTTATGGCTGTGCGACACATGAAAGTATCCAGCACATCACCGGGGGATGTCAGAACACATCACCGGGGGATGTCAGAAGTTTGCGGGCACGGAGTACAAAAATAGACATGATGCCGTTGCCAAGATTCTTCACCAAGAATTGGCACTAAAACACCAACTTCTAAGTTCGAAAAAGTTTCCTTATTACAATTACCATCCGGATGCTGTATTGGAAACAAGCTATACTGGGATCGCACGGTTCTCACAGACCGGAAAATAACCCACAATAGACCAGACCTCATATTGCTCAATAAGGATGAGGACAGAGCACTATTCATCGATGTGGCGATTCCAAATAATAACAATCTTCTAGGTAGGCACACTGAAAAAATTTCAAAGTACAGAGATCTCGAGGAGCAAACCAGGAGACAGTGGAAGCTGAAAGATGTCAAGACCATACCTATTGTCATATCATCTACAGGCCTTGGGAAATTCAGAGGAACACCGTCTGCTCTGACAGGAAGTGCGGGTGGAGCAGGAATCCAACCTACAGCAGGGAGCCGAGGAGCGACCCGAATTCGACCACCAACACGAGCCCGAAAACCTGGGAAGGGCTCCAACAGAGCTTAATCCTTTTGATATCTGAGATACCTGGGATAAGTGAATTTTCCTCTGGAGAGGAGTGTGGAAGCCGCAAGGCTAAAGTCATAATAATAATATTTATTCAGAGAATTTAAAAAAATACAAAAAACAAGTCAATATAAATTTTCTGCTCAAATTCTGAACAAACAATATTAATCCACATGGATATCCACTAGTGGATTTTGCAATATATGGACAAGTTAATTCAATTCTAATCTTTATGAAAATTTCGAGATCACACATACATCATACAACAACGACAGTAAATTTGCACAAAATCGTATCTACTAAGCATTTATCAATGAAGATTGTTATTTTTTAAATCTATCCGAGAATGCACAAGAAGCCTAGGGGTTGAATCAATATATTTTCGTAATTGCTTCTTGAATATTGTTGGCATAATAATTTTTTTTATATTTACTGGAAAACTATTAAAAACAAGGGGCCCCAGAAATATGTCCTATTGTTTTATTTATTCTAGGTATTACCGTAGAATACAATTTATATCGGGTGTTATGTTCATGATTTATCTGTTTATGTTTATACATTTGACTGTGATGATTTATTAAGAGTGACTGATAATATAATTGTCTTAGATCATATATCCCACTTTCTTTATATAGCAAATCGGAAGGATATCTGAATGGTTTGGAGTATATTATTTTCAATATCCATCTCTGTTTTGTCTCGATTTTATTTGAATGCACATTCATCAATCCTCCCCATGCTAGATTGCCGTATGTCAAGTGAGACTGAACAAGAGCATAATACAAAATTTTCATTTGTTCAGTAGTACAAAAAGTTCTAAATAATTTGAATTTAGGAATTAGGGACCTCAACTTTTTCACAATTTTATCGGCTTGCCCTTTCCACTGAAGTTTATTATCGATATATACTCCCAAATATTTCACAGAATCTGTGGATGTTATTTCTATAGGTGTACTGTGGGTGGGTAAGATATGTAATTTGGTCATCTGGGGTATATACCGGGTAAGGCTGGTGAAAGCAACAAATTTAGTTTTCTCAACATTTATGGTGAGTAATTTACAGTTAAAAAAGTTAATAATTTGTGTTTTCTTTATCAGGTCGCTGCAGGATGTATCTTGGTAAAGAAGGGCAGTGTCGTCAGCAAAACTCACGAAATCACCCACCGATGGAAAGTCAAAGAGATCATTTATGTATTTATTGATTTATTTGCCAAATAGGACATCTACAGGTATAAAATCCAAATTGGTGTCCATAAATTACAAAAAAAGTACAATCAAGTAGGACACAGATGAAAATTAAACTACATTTATCTATTTAACAATAAGAAACCCACAAAATACTCCGGAAAACCAATTATTCTCTCAACCCTTTTTTTTGTTTTTCTTTTTTTTATTTTTTTTTTATTTATCTTTTTTCTTTTAATTTCAAAATTCAGAATATGCGGAAATATTGGTTACAAATTATGCGAACTAATTCTATAAGTTTCTCTTCTAAATGCATTCAGTGTGAGGTGGAAGATATCGAGGTTGTTGAATCTTTTATTAAAAAGTGCAAGCATTCTATTAATCGGTGAATTATTTCTCAAATTTGTTCTATTTCGAGTCAAATCAAAAGTAGAGTTATTCCTCAGCCGTCTAGATGGTATATGAATTCTCATCAGATACAACAAGTCTGGGGAATCGACCAAGCCCCTCAACACCTTGAATAAGAAAATCATATCGGATTGCTTTCTACGACTATCCAGTGAGAGAAGGCCAAATTTACTCCTCAAGCCCCCAGTGCTCGCCAAGTTGTCACGAGAACCCTCAACTCTGTAGTCCAAATATCTTAAAAAATTATTCTGAATGACCTCCAAACGATGCTTATATACCTCATACTGGGGACTCCACACAGTTGATGCATAATTCAATCTGCCATAAACGGTAAGCGAAATAGAGAGCCTTTAGGGCACTCACAGAGGAGAATTGTCGACAAGTTCTTAAAACAAACCCAAGCATACGATTGCCCTTGGCGACAAGGGACTCAACATGAGGTGCGAAGGTCATTTTGCTATCAAATATGACACCAAGGTCCCTTATCTCCTTTTTTTATGGAGCAATTTACCCCCAAAGTTATAGTTGTAATCCACTATATCGAAATTACGGGTGAAGTTGATGAAGGAACATTTGTCCAAGTTCAACTGCAATCTATTTGTTTTGCAATAAACGAAAAATTCATCAAGATCATTCTGGAAAGCAAGACAATCGTCAAAAGTCCGAACTCTCGCAAAAATCTTAAAATCATCGGCGTAAGCCAAAAATTGACAAAATTTGAAACAGGTCCTCACGTCATTCAGAAAGATTAAGAATAAGATAGGTCCCAGATGGGATCCCTGAGGTACACCTGAAGTTGCTATATAAGGCTTAGATTTATAACCATTCACATAAGTGATCAAAACCCTACCGCTGATGTAGGAGGACAGCCACCGAAGCAGATCCCCGTGCACACCGGCCTCTGACAGCTTCAACATTAATATATTGTGATCCACTTTATCAAATGCTTTGCTGAAGTCGGTGTACACGGAGTCGACCTGGACACGCTCATCCATAGCAGATAGTATATACTCGGCATAAAGAACAAGGTTTGACTCAGTAGATCTTTTGGGAAAAAAGCCATGATGTTGGTCAATTATGAAAGACTTAAGGAACCCGATCAATACATCGTTCACTATTTTCTCCATAATTTTACCGAAAATATTCAACTTACAAATGGGTCGATAATTTTCTACTTTACTTCGATCTCACAGTTTAGGAATAGGGGCCACATAAGAAACTTTCCATTGATCAGGAAATATGCACTCCTTTAGAGATGAATTGAACAGGGAGCATAGTGGAACGCATAGATTTTTTGAACATCTCCTGATAAAAACTGAAGGAATTCCATCAGGACAAGGCTGAAAAACGCCACGAAAATATTCGGCAAACAGATCTGCCACACCATCGCCCTCAGCAGTTTTACCATCAAAACTCACCAAATAAGGAATCTTACTACTACGATCTTTCAGAGAAACAAGCTGCCAGAATCTTGTTGTATCATGAGGTATCAAATTTTCTATGGTCTCTAAGTTTTTTCATAGTCATTCTTTATACTCAATTTACATCTTCGTGTTAAATACGAGAAAACTTTATAGTCCAATTCACTAGAAGATATCTTCCACTTTTTATGAGCCCTATTTTTATCCTTTATAAGTTTTATTGTGCCAGGTGTATAATATTGAGGAAAATTATTATTAATTTTTTTTTTAGGTACATGTTTCTCAATGATATTATATATTTTAGAGTAAAATAAACCGATACAATCACCAACTTCACCGTTTGAAAAAAGTGAGGACCAATTAATTTTTTCCAATTCAGTATTGATATTATTATAATTAGCCCCTTTGAAATTGTAAGCATAAGTCAATCTGGAATGAAGGATCTTAACATTAAAAAAGTTCAACAGCAGTTCTACACTGCTGTCTACACCCCAACATGATGGGGATCTTCTGGGACTAAATGATCAGCCGATTTAATGACCCTTTCAATAACTTGTTGTCAAAAATTAAATCCAAAATTCTGTTATTAACATTGGTGAATGAGTTGAACTGCTTAAAATTACAAAAATTCACTATATCTGACAATCGATTAAACCTGGATTCAACTCCTTTAGGTATTAAATACGAATTATGGGGTTTGAACTCCCATGTAATATTTGGCATATTGAAGTCGCCACAAATTAATACAGTATCATCGAAAAATATATTGGAGAGAAATTGAAGCTTTTCAACGAAATAATTAAGTGCTAAGTTATCATTTGGTGGTATGGTACCAGCAAGTTTGAGTTCACTTTCCATTGTTACGGTTCGTGAGTAGTGATTCAAACACAGTTTGAATTACTTTATTGACAATCGTTTCTATGAGTTTGCCTATGTCTAGGTTCTCGAACATTCTTGCGAATTCTTCCCCGATGAGGTTTAGTGGGTTATCTGCGTTTGTTTTATTACGTGGGGTTTCTCGGGATTTCTCTTCTCGGGGTATTTCCTGTCTTTCCCGCGCTTTTTTCCTTTCTTCCCATACGTTTGTGGCTGGGATGGGGGCCTCGGTGAATTTCCTCGGGTTTTGATTGACACGATTTATGAGGTTTGCCCTTTGTTTTTTCTCGATAGCTTCCTGGTACACGGGGCATGATTTATTGTTCGCCGGGTGACTTCCTTTGCAATTAGCGCATGTGGCCGGTGTGTTTGCTTCCTTTGTGCATTCCCTTGTCAAGTGATTCTTTGCGCATTTTAAGCACTGTGCGTTTCTGTAGCAGTTTGCGGTCGCGTGTCCATAATCCTGACACCTGTGGCATTGTATTATCTCCCGTCGTGAGTTGTACCTATCCCATCTAACTACCGTGAGATTGAGTACTTTTACTTTCGATGTTAGGTTTTTCAGGAATACCGTGTTGTCAGTGATTACCAGGAATACTGGCTTTTGCGTCCCTTTCATTCTATAAATGTTTTTGACTGGGATATTGTGGACTTTTTGGAGTTCGTCTTGAATTAGTTTGATCTCCGGTTCATTTGCCATTCCTCTTAGGGTGAATGCATGTGTCTTTTCAGTTTTGGGCGTATAGGTGTGGAACTGTTGCCCAATTTCTTTGAAGTATTCCATAATTATTTTGCTATCTTCGACTTTATCGCAATATATCGTGGAAGTATTATGTCCATACCTGATGGCGAGATTTCCTGCTGTTCTGTTCTTTAGCTTTTCCGCGGTTCTCTCGTGTTTTGAGAAAACTCCCAGGACAACTATCGGCGGTGGTTTCCTTTTTCTATTTGCTTGTACGCGGTCCTGTGTACCCGCGTTGCTTTCTTCCTCGTTCTGATTTAGGTTTTCATACCTATTTTTGATAATAACTTGGTGTGGTGCCTTTTTTTTGGTAACTCTCTTGGTGGTCGGGTGTGTGAAGGACGGGTCTTCCGTGTCACTAATTCGGGACCTTTTGACGCTTCGGCTTGATTTGCCCTCGTCGTCGCTGTATACGGAGCCCTCTTGGGACTCCATTTTTCGCGGCACTGGCACTGACACTGTGTTCAATTTCACTGTTTTTATTGTTTTTAAAGTCACTATCTTCACTCTCACTTAACACTAGCACTTGCTCTGGGCGAACAGCGCGTTATTTCGTTTAACACTTAGGCGTGGGATTCAATCGGTCTGTGCTCTTGCGGAGCGTCCGGTCGTACGTCTTCACAGCTCGGCGTCTGGAAGTAGACTGGCTTCAGTGTTCTGACGAGAACTGGCATTGTCAGCGTGGTATGGCCGTAAACGATGGGTTTGTGTGTTCTTTCCATGTGAACAAATATTGCAATCTGTGAAGATCATAAAAGAAGGCTCATAAAAAAAATAACAACACGAAGATAAGCTGGTTTCGTATAATATCACATATATATCGACTTCCGCGTCATCGTCATATGGGGATGCCAGTCTCGCACATAGTCCTTGTTTAGCTATTGCGTCCAATATTTATCGAGAACGGCCGTAAAAGAGTGAATTCTACTACCGCCGTTCACCCGCTCGTATTTACATCGCCTATATTAAGTGAGCGAATTCTACTACCGCCGTTTACCCGCTCGTATTTACATCTATGTACGTGGGGCTTCGATCTGAAGTGCGATAACCCGATGAATAATCTTTTCATACTATGAAGCCCTACAACGTGTTGAATCGTTTTTTCGCACCTCGACTTCCGACAACGTGTTGAATCGTTTTTTTACACTTTGACGTCGGACAACGCGTCGAATCATCGTTCAGACTTCGACGTCGGGCAACGTGTTGAGAGTCGTTCTGATGAATAAACGCGTGCCTTCCGCCGAATAACGTGTTGAATCGTTTTCAGTTTCAAACGCGGCTCTTCCAGTGAATAACGTGTTGAATCCTTTTCGTTTCTAAACGCGGCTCTTCCAGTGAATAACGTGTTGAATCTTTTTCGTTTTCAAACGCGGCTCTTCAGGCGGATAACGTGCTGAATCGTTTTTCGCGCGTCATCAAAAGAAAACGATTCAACACGTTATCCGCCTTAACGGCCGCGTTTAAAGTCGGAAAACGGTTCAACACGTTATTCACCGGAAGGTCCGCCTTTGAAGTTAAAACTATCGTGATCATCCGGCCGTCCGATCCACGTACCGGTCCTTCAAGCACAACGGTGCAGTACGTTGATTCGCACCGCTCCGAGACTCGAAGGACTCGATAATCGGATCGCTCTATCGTGATCTCATCCTACGCTATCATTTGCCCTCTATTCGTTTATTTTCATGAAAGAAAAAGATCCAACACGTTATCCGCCGTAACGGCCGCGTTTAAAGTTGGAAAACGGTTCAACACGTTATTCACCGGAAGGTCCGCCTTTAAAGTTAAAACTATCGTGATCATCCGGCCGTCCGATCCACGTACCGGTCCTTCAAGTACAACGGTGCAGTGCGTTATATCGCACCACTCCGAGACTCGAAGGACTCGATAATCGGATCGCGCTATCGTGATCTCATCCTACGCTATCATTTGCCCTCTTTCAATTTGATTTTATGAATTTTTATATTCGGGAGACTGAGTCTCAACAGCTCTGTGTACGATGCTTTATGCGAGCAACATCGATAATTTTCAGAATTTTCGCGTGTCGAGCACTTTGCACTCTCACCGTTTGCGAATTCATTTTCGCCTTCGATATTCGGGAGACCGCTTCTTCCCAATATCATACGCTGTTGGCCAGGCAGCGTTAAGTTTGATCTTCGAGAGAAAACGTTTCAGCACGTCTTTCTCGGACTTACGCCTTGCAAGTTAACATCACCCCATCTGAAAATCGTTATATTTTATGTATTGCGGGTGAAATATTTCCATCATCGTTTGTTAACGATGCTGTTTGCCTGCCAGCATCGGGAACCTTCTCCCGTAATAATGTCGCTCATATATGCCAGACCTTAGACGGTTTTTCAATTTCTACTATGAAATGTAAGTATGTTATATATGCATTCTAGTATTTTTCGATGCCAAGTTGGTTGATAAAATAGAAAACAAATACGTTTTGAATCTTTCTTCGGTAATTAAAACTTTACTATGCGCCCTCGTGCGATCCCCGAATTTACGGCTTCAAAGACCGTAAAAGGAGGACCGTCGCGAGAACGATCGTCGTCTTCGATACCGAAGTATTCGAACGACGAGACGGCCGAAAGTCATACCCGCTCCGAACGCGAAGTGTTACGTCTTCGGACGGAGCTGCGATATTTCTTATCGGTCGCGGTCTCTATACCACCGGGGTCTCGTCTAATCGACAAGACGAATCCCCAAGCTAAGGGCTGAGTATTAACAGATCGCAGCGTGGAAACTGCTCTACCGAGTACAACACCCTGCCAGGTACGTAAGTCGTCTACAGACAATTCAAAGCTTCAACATCGAAATAGTTGACCCATGATCGACCGTCAAGGGGCCAGGTCGAACGTGGCAAGAATCGATCCCGCCGCCGACCATCGGCCCCAAACGGCAACCTTGGCTCGTGCGACACCAGACGAACACGTCTGATGCCTAGTAAAGTCACATTGTTTTGAGCCTTTCGACTCATAGAAGCTCAAAAAGGTATCGTTGCCACCTTTGACTAGACAGGATACGGCCTTAGAGGCGTTCAGGCATAATCCCACGGATGGTAGCTTCGCACCACCGCCCGCCCGAGCGAGTGCGTGAACCAAATGTCCGAACCTGCGGTTCCTCTCGTACTGAGCAGGATTACTATCGCAACGACGAGTCATCAGTAGGGTAAAACTAACCTGTCTCACGACGGTCTAAACCCAGCTCACGTTCCCTGGTAACCCAGATATCCTCTGCTTCACTCTCCCACTCCAGTTTCTGATAAGACTGAATACCTCGTCTTACTGCAATTAAAACTCTACCGCCCTCACCTCTTCGAGAATATGAACTTGCACGATCCCTTCTATAGACTTGGTAATCATCGCTGAACAACTCGGAATCCGATACGCTTTGATTCAACCAAGTTTCACTGACACAAAACACATCGTTCGCATTGCATGCAACACCTCGTTTAAACACATTCAACTTCGATTTCAATCCCCGCACATTCTGGTAAAACACAGTCGAGTGTTCGAAAATGAAAACTTAAAATGTCTCGAGTCAGCATAAGAGCTGAAAACTACATGGACACAATCTGACCCTCACTGCTTATCTGCTTCACGGAGGAATCATCATCTTTTCGGACCAAAATACTGCCATTTCTGATCCAAACATATTTATAATCTCTCTGTCGGGCAGTCTCCCTCACCTTTTTGAAAAGTATCTTATTTTCTGGGGTTAGATGTTCGTTGATGTAAATTCTCGCGTTAGGGATCTCATTGATTATTAGGGCTGCATTAGAAGAATTCCTTCTAGCTTTCGCCGCTGCCAGTACACTATTTCTAGATTTGAGAGAAACATATTTTATGACGATATTTCTCGGCTTACCAGACTCAAAGGACTTGACCCTATGGGCTGATTCAACAACATCCCTTGAGAGTGGGATAGAATAGAATAGAATAGAATAGAATAGAATATATATTTAATTCAAGAATTATTGTACAACACAATAAAATTGAAATCCGTCAAAATCAAAACTATTTACCTTCTACACAATTCAAAAAATTCTGACAGTGTATAGAGTTCACCTTCAACAATAAATTTATACAAACTCCTCTTGAAGATCTTTACATTGCACAAAGTTTTTAATTCATAAGGAAGAGCATTGAACAATTTTATCCCCAAATACAGAGGAGAACACTCCGTCATCGCTAAAGAATGATAAGGATAAAAAAATGGTTCTTTTCTTCTGGTTTGATTAACATTTTTATATCTCTCAAAATATTGTGGATGAAGTTTCATGAAAATTAGTACCCTATATACATATAGACCACACAGTGTTAAAATATTTTGTTCCCTGAAATGTCCCCTACATGACTCCCTAAATTTTAGTCCTAATACAGTTCTCAACATCGATTTTTGTCTTAAAAACACTTGTTCAGATAGTGAGCTTCCCCCCCAAAAAATTATGCCGTAGGACAACAATGATTGAAAATTAGAGAAATATACAGTCTTCAGTGTATGATGATCCACTCTACTCTTGAGTACAAATGTTAAATATATGACTGAGTTCAGCTTCCTTGTTAGTTGGTCAATATGACAGTTCCATTTCAGGTGATCATCAAGAAAAACGCCCAGGAATTTGGTAGAGGTGGACACCACAACCTGTTCATTAATATGCTGTGGGATAACGGCAGAAGATCTATCTGTACTGAATACTACACATTCAGTCTTCGCTATATTCAGCACTAAGCGATTGTTCTTGCACCAATTGTTTATCTCATCTAAGATTTTCTGTACCATTTCTATCGTTAGTCCAAAATTGGGAGATCTCAAGATTATATTAGTATCATCTGCAAATGATATCAGTTCTACAATAATTGCCTCGATAATTTTATTGTACAGGAATGATGGAAGATCATTAATGTAAATCAGGAATAGCAATGGACCCAGAATACTACCCTGAGGCACACCAGTGTTGCTTACTTTCTGTTTAGACTGATATTCACAGTTATTCACTACCATTTTGACACTTTGAGGCCTATTACTCAGATAGCTTCTTATGAGTTTCAGTTGATTGTCTCTAATTCCATATCTCCGCAATTTTTCGAGCAATATCTCTTTGTCCACACAATCAAACGCTTTGGATAAATCTAAAAATAACCCAATTGGTAATTTTTTCCCATCCAGTGCTGCTAAAAGAGAGTTATATAATTCAAATATAGCCGTCTCGGTTCCTTTTCCTTGGATATATCCATGCTGACTCGGAGAAAGAATCTTGAATTTTTTGAAGAAATTCAAAAGTCTTCCGCTCAGAACCTTTTCGAAAATTTTTGCGAAGCTAGATAAAATACTGATCGGCCGATAGCTTCCTGGTTCTTTTAAATCTCCTTTTTTAAATATTGGTTTTATTACTGCTATTTTTAAGGCCTCTGAAAAAACGCCATCTTTAAAAGATCTATTCATTATTTTAGCCAAGGGCTCAGCAATGAGGTGTATAGTTTCTTTTAATATATCTTGGGGAACGTCGTCCCATCCTGATGATATGGAATTTTTCATCTTTTTTACTGTATGAATGATTTCCTCTTCAGTGATGTCAAAAAGGAAAAAGGATTTCTCATTACATGGTATTGAACTACAATCACTCCTGTCAGATCCATCATCTACGTTGAATGTTGAGTGAACATTAACAAAAAAACTGTTAAAATCATCCACCAATTTTTGCGGTTCCTTTTCATCTTCAATTGGGCTCGAATGCCTCCACTTTTTCCCCAATGATTCATTCACAATTTTCCATACTGCTTTTGATTTATTACTTGATTTTTCGATTGTATTTCGGTTAAGTTTTATTCTTTCACTTTTTATTAAAGAGTCATATCTATATTTCATTTCTTTATATGCTGATAGATAATGATCAGATGATCTAGATAAAATAAATAGGTAATCAAGTAATTTTTTATGATCTTTGATGTTGTTAGTTGTCTCTTTATGGTTGATTTTGTTAATGAAACGGACTGTTTTTATGGGAAAGCAGGAAGAAAACACATTATTAAACTTCACAAAGAAGGATTCCCACAGTGAATTCGCATCTGCATGTGAGTCATCAGCTATGTCAGTCCAAACTTGGTCTGACATATATTCTATGAACTTCTTTTTGTTGTCCTGATTGAAGATTCTAATTTGCTTTTTCTCAACTGTTTTATTCTTGTGTTTGTTTCCAGAGAAGACAAATTTTTGGGCAGAGTGATCAGATATATGTTCCTCAATCACCCGAGCAGTACCTACTATGTTGGTCACAATATTATCAATGCATGTAGCAGATGTTCTAGAAATTCGAGTTGGTTCATTAATGGTTATAAGATATCCAAAACTCTCTATCAAGGATTTAAACATTCTAGTTGCTGATGTATCTAACAATAAATTAATGTTAAAATCGCCTGCAAGGATGAGATCATTTTTTTCTTTCAAGCAAAGAGATAATATCTGTGAAAGTTTTTCCAAAAAAACATTAAAATTTGAGGTCGAGGAATCAGGTCTATAAATACATATCATAACTATATTTCTCTCATTCAGACGTACCTGAGCCGCACAACATTCGATAATGAATGGAACACTGTGGTTGTTGATATCAAGTCTAGTCTTGAATGGAATATCAGCTCTAAAAAATAATGCACTACCTCCATGTTCACCATCATTTCTACAAAAGCTGGAAGCCAGATTATAACCTGGGATATTAAAATGTTTCAATTGTCCTTCATCCCTCCAATGTTCTGTCACAGCTAAGAAGTCAACAAAATGTTCATCAACAGTGTACTGAATTCTGCTAAAGGCAGAGCCTATGGATCGTAAATTTTGATGCAAGAAACAAAATGTTTGCTTGCAAGCTTCATTTGCTTTCACTGAATCAAGATTGGTGGCTTCAATATATTCTGACCTCTCTGAAAAAAACCTCGAAAATTGAAATCACGTATCAATACACCCTCTGGCCAGAAGTTCTTGTCCATTACTTGTTCATATTTTCCTGTTGGTACCCCAATACTAAACGCAGAATTTTTTCCTTTCGAGACGAGTTTTTTTACTTCCACATTATGTGATTTTAAAGAACTGCTCACAAAATTTTTGATTGTTTCCTCTTCTACATCCGCACCAACAACTCGACCAAGATAAATCCATTTCTTAGGTGGAACTCCCGAGAACAGTGCATTTTCAGTTGCTGAGCCACTACAAATAGTCCCCCTTCTACGATTCATAATGTTCTTCCTTGCTTTCACTTCAATCCATTCCTGTGTGTTGTTTGAGTTCCCAGTTGTTGTTGATTCCATTTGTTTATTATCAACTAATTGCGGATTGACATCGGTAGGGTTTGAGGTTATTTTATTTTCATTATTATGAACCACAGAACTGAACGTTCTGGGTACTGTATTCTGACGTTCTTGATTGACGTTTCTCACATAGACGGCTTGATTTGCGGTTTGCGCCTGCGAACCGTCTGCTTTATGAAGTTTATTTATATTTGAATTTTTTGTACCTTGTTGACGTTTGTTCATTTCTTTTTCCTTATCTAGATTATTCATATCAATAGCCTTGATTTTCTCCAACAGTAACTGATTATTCTGTAATAGAATTTCATTTTTACTTTGTACCTCAATGATAAGCTTTTCTAGAAATTCATTTCGCACTTTGATCATGAGCATTTCTATTTGTTGATCATTAGAAGCGAGTTTTGCTGCCTCATGCATACACAACGCCGATTTCTTGTTGGACGAAAATGTCATACATCCAGGATGAAATTGTTTCATACACTTTATGCACGTCACAAAATCAACCACTTTCCTGTTACACTGGGCACAAATTACTTCACTTCTGTTAATTTCTTTGTTAGTTTTAACAGAGCGATCGGACAACTCTCCTTCACTTTCAGCCATCTTGACTGATATTTAGTGTTTCATGTATAGAATCGACTATGGAATAAATATTCTCATTCTTCTCCTCTGGATATCCATGAATCTCGATGTTGTAAGCTCTGGCAGACTGTTCTTAATCTGCTACTTTTTTATTCAATAATCGAACTGATTCTTGCAGATCTTTATTTTCTTTTTTCAGTGAATCCATAGATTTCATTTGATTACTAAAAGTCTTCATAGCTGCTTCAAAATCAGTCACCTTGTCCGAGCAAAACCCAACGGACTTCTTAAAGTCTTCCATGTTATTTTGAATGCTTATGAGTTCAGCTTTTATTTCACGCATAAATTTCAGAACATCGACATCGGGACCACCTGTAGAAGAATTCAAACGACCTCGACAGGTTGTGCACATCCAATATACATCCTCCGATCCGTTCAAAATATGCAACTTATCAGGAGATATATTTACACATTTGGCGTGATAAAAATTCGCACAAGAACCAGCGCATTGGATACTTGGTGTTATACTGTTTACTACTGTTTTACAAACTCCACAAACAGAAGTCATCTTCGATTTTTCAGAAACACCTGATGATTCAGATACTTATGAATAGCTTTTCACCAACTTGACAATTACTTTCCGAAGTAAACAATCACAAATTACGAACTTTAAATCAGCAGTAACCTACAGATGTACCGTTCGCATCGAGCGACAACACATGAATGTGTTTTAATAAAGAATTTGGAGCAGACACGAAAATTTCGTCTTTCTCATTAACTATCAAAGTTGATTATCTGCGCAATTACAAGAAATAATGCCAGCCGCTGACAGATGCACACGCATTACTAAGGCTGAGCCTCGAGCACAACTCTACGCAATCTGAATAAAAAATTGGTGGACTTTTATTTGTCAGTCTTTCTTCCTCCTAATACGCTTCCAGATAATTTGTCGTCTTCGATGTAAAATCTTCAACATTTTAAGATGATAATAAACAGGACGCAACTTACGCTTTGAAACAACTAGGTATTAGGTGTATAAGGCGGTCAAACTTAGAAAACAAAAATACTGGTGATTATTTCAAAATCTTGACGCGGGCCGGATTAGACTTTCACTAGGGCCGGACCTATGGTGTTGTGGTTTTCATCAAGAGTTGTATGAGATATACTTACGAGGTTGTAGACATTGGGAGATGTAAAGCAATAGAAATAAAAATTGTAGAAAGAGGACATACATTAGTGATAACTGCTATATACAGGTCGCATGAATTGATTGATGTTGACTTTGTAGATGATTTTTTTCTGTATTTCAATAGAATATCTTCATTCACCACCTCTTTCCACGTAATCGTTGGAGACATTAATATAGATATATTGAATCAAAGTGTTATTGCGTCTCGATATCTTGATCTCTTGTATGAAAATGGCTTTGAGGCTATGATTACCACAATCACAAGGCCTGAAAGTGTTACATGCTTAGATCATATCTTCTTGAAAGGTAAAAACAATAACTTGAACTGTAGGTCTTATACTGTCAAACTCAATGTGACTGACCACTTCGCCACCATATTGGGGGTGCCTTTCGAACATCAAAACAATAAAAGTGGCAGCAGCCAACCTAGGTACAAGTATTTTATTGATTATAAGCAAGTGAGCAAATGTCTGGGTGAATTTGATTGGAGTAAATTTTATCAGATAATTGATGTGAATGAGTCTACTGATTACTTTGTTGACACCATAAAGGAAGAAATTGAAAGGGCTACCAAAAAGGTCAAAATGAAGAATAGTAGTGTAGGGAGAAAGGCTTGGATCACTGCGGGACTTGTGACTTCAATTGCAAGGAGGAACAAATTATTTCGAGCATATAGGGTGGACCAAAAGAATATGGAATTAAGAAGGGAATACACATATTATAGGAATAGACTTCACCAATTGATAAAAGTAGCAAAGGAGAATTATTTTAAGAATAAATTTGACAACTGTGGATATGATAGTACATCGGTCTGGAAAACTATAAAGTCTATGAATGAAAACTATAACAGAAGATGTGAGATCAACGAGATTATAGGGTCCAACGGTGACTTGGTGACTGAGAAGTCTGATATTGCAAATGAATTTAATGACTTCTTTGCTTCTATCGGTAAGAATCTGGCAGAGGCTGTGCGGAAACCCATGAGAACATCAATAAAAAGAAAATATCTGAGGGACTCATTCTTCCTCACACCAGCAACTGAGTGGGAAGTTGGTGTTGCAGTCAGATCATTGAGGGACGGAAAAGCTCCGGGAATGGATGGAGTGAAGTCGGAGGTCTTGAAGATGACATCAGAGCAAATATCTGCCCCCCTAACACACTTGATAAACAAGATATTTCAGTTGGGTGAAGTACCTAGGGCATTTAAAGAAGGCATTATAAAGCCGCTGTATAAAAGTGGAGAGAAAAATATATTATCAAACTATAGACCTATCACGTTGATAAGCTCACTAGCGAAAGTTTTTGAAAAATTGTTGAAAAATCGTCTAGAGAAATATATGGAAAAGAACCAGCTGATTTCTCCAAGACAGTTTGGTTTCAGGAAGGGTTTGTCTACACAGGATGCTGCGGTGTTTTTGACTTCCAGAATATATCGAAGTCTTGAGGGAGGTAAAAAGTCAATGGCAGTGTTCTTGGACCTTACAAAGGCCTTTGACACGGTGCATCACGGGCAATTGTTGCAGGTTTTGTCGGATATGGGTTTACGAGGAATTGTGGGGGATTTACTGACTAGTTATTTGAAAGGAAGAGAACAGTATGTGCAGGTGGGTTCTAACCGTAGTGGTAGGAGAATTGTCGAATATGGTGTTCCGCAGGGTACAGTGCTGGGTCCCATTCTGTTTATTCTTTACATGAATTGTATACTTGATATTGACACGGCAGGTATAATTTCTAGCTTTGCAGATGACACTGTGGTCTTTTATGAGGATGAAACATGGGATAAATTGAAAAGGAAAGTAGAAGTAGATTTAAGGTGCTTGATAGATGCATTCAGTGCCAGATTTTTGACGGTTAACTTCAGTAAGACATGCTTTTTGACATTCAGCTGCTATGCTACAAATATCCCCAATTTTGAGAAACTGAGCATATGTAAGGATGGTGCAGTTATTGAGATATTGAAGAGCCATCAGGTAAAATACCTTGGTATCATAATAGACTCACATATGAGATGGAATTTACATATAGAGAGAATGATATCAGCTCTAAGAGGATTACTACAGAAATTTAGGTTTCTGAAACGAGTTCTGAATTCTCCAAGGATGAAAATGATATACATGCTTTGGTTGAAGGTAGACTAACTTACGGAAACTTGTTGTGGGGGTCGGCTGCAAAATGCTATATTGTGAGATTGGAGAGAATGCAGAAAAGGTTGCTGAAGTTAATAATGGGAAGGCCGAGAGATTATCCTTCGGACAGACTCTTTAGGGAGGCAGATGTTCTGGATATAAGGCAACTATTTTTTCTGAGATGTGTAACGGCAAAATATAGAGAAAGGTTACAATTGGATTATGTAGAACATAACTATGAGACCAGGTGTGTTGCACAGCATAAAACCAGAACAGCCTTCTTCTCCAGCACTGTGGGCCGTCGATCGTTTGAATATCTAGGAAATAGATTATTCAATTTTTTACCATGTGATGTAAAAAATTCTAATACAAGAAGACTGTTTCTTATGCGGACAAGAACTTTCCTCAGGGAGCGATCAAGAGACCTTGTTAGCTGCTTGATAGGATGAGTGACGGTGCTTTATTTCTGGGGTGATGTCGGTGGGATTTTGATTCTGGTTGGATGAGCTGGCATGGCGGTATTATTTGGAGAAGATTGGTCCCACGCTCAGGCAAAGCCTTAGTGGGAAAATCTTTTTGTTTATTTGGCATATTGGGGAGGGAATGACATATTTGAATTTTTTGTGTATATTCTTTTGTTTTTTTTTTTTTTGTTTCTGTAAGTTTCGTCAAATAAACATTATTATTATTATTATTATTATTATTACCTGGCTAGCGGGCCGTACTTTGCCCATGCTTATCATAGATTGTAAGCTCTTCAAGAATTTCGAGAAAACGTGGGCTTGAGTGCGACTGATGTCCCATCAGACTTGAATTCTTAATAAGGAATCGAATGGTATTGTACTCAATCTGCAGAAAGTTATTTATGGTTCAAAAACTATGATATTTTGAATGTTCCTAAGAATGCATGAAGTTATTACATTAAGGACCAGTTCTTCAGTTGATTCTATATTTGTACTTCCATGTCAATTTATTGACAAAAATGTAAGTTTTAGAGGTTTAATTTAATTCAAGGGTAAAATTTCGATTAATGCGACATCTTAGAATTCAATGATTATTTTTTTATAGATATAATTCTTTATAAGGAATAGAAAACTCATAGTTCGGCAGTTATGAATTTTTTTAATTTTTGTAAAGTGCGGTATCGAATTCGACATTGTTCGTAGGTACGCCAGATTTTTTTCTGGATGCAGAACAAGATGAAAAATCTATTCGTAGAACTATCAAAAATTATATTTTCATGTATGAAATTTTTTTTCAGTGTCTTAACCAAACCTAACCTTAAAATGATTCACTTCAATTTTTAGCCAAAATTTATCAATGATTCACATTTCTCCCAATGAATTGCCTCAAAATCCCAATTTGTTGGGTTCTGTTGAGGAAAACATTCGAATTAATTCAGAATTACAGTGAACAATAACACAAATGTCATAATTGAGAGCATTTAACGAACATTTAAAAAAATTATAGCTATTGAGAGTACTACCATTCGATTCCGCATAAAAAATAGCTGGACATTGAGCAAAAAGAGCTGAATTCTTCGTAAGAGTAATTGAAGCTAGAAAGAGACAAGGCATACTGAACGTCGTAATTTATTAAATCCGAGTTACAGGCAAAATTCGTTAATTTGCAAATTTCTGGAGCCTCAACGAGGAGATTGGCTTGTGAAATTGGATAGAATTATATGAACTACCTCCCATTCCAAGAAGGTTATTCTTTCATGAGCATTATTTAGAAGATCAAATTCAAGTCCTTATGGGTAATACAAATTTGTTATTAAAGGAATCACATAATTTGAACACATCTTAAAAAGAGTGGAAAGCAAGATGATTCAGACAAACCAGATATTTGTGGCAGAGCACAAGCGGAAGAATCCGTACAAGAAATGAAGGTACAGAAAATGGAATACTTGGATGTATTCATTCGTGAAATCAATGGATTAACATGCTGGAGGAAAACAGAAAACAGGGGACAGTGTTCCAGAAAAAATATCACCCTGTAGATTTGCTATCGAAATTGGCGTGTCACTCGGTGTGAACTATCAGTTATAATATTTATACCAAGTTTCAATTGAATGTTTTGTGGAAGTGTTAATACTATAAGAGAAAAACTTTTAGTGACACCGTTAATATAGTTAGATATTACATGATAAAAAGTTTTTACAAATCAGTTTCTTAGAAATAATTGTAATATGCAACCAAATTTTCCTGCATGATTAATTTTTGATTCAACTAGCAAAGTTAGAGTTGATAAGGGATAATAGAAAGGTCTCTACCCTCTTTCTTACGTCACTTTTATACTTTTTATTCACAATTTTTATGAATCAGAATCTTAAGCCCGTTTGCAAAAGCCGAAAATGTTCTCATACACCATGAATTATCTGCAGTTACATATGTACTTTCAGTACATACAATTCACTATTAACCCTTTTCAGGCCCAAATTAAAAAATTTCATTCAAAATAAACTTATATTTTGAGGTCGAGAATACATGAAATTCAATATATATCATTGAATATCTATTTGCAATTTTTTTAAATGGTGGTTTCTACATGTAACGACCAGGACTCAACTAATAATACAAGTAATATTATTATTTCTTGTGGAAGGCAAGAAAACAGTTTTTTTTTGTCACCTAAGCAAAGACCAACTTCACACGCTGCAGAACTATTGCAACCCAATCCGAGAGGAAGCCACTTACCACTGTTGCAACTGTTTTGAGATGTAACCATAGGGACGCATGGCATATATATTATTAGAGGTGGTTTCATAGTGAAACCACTAAGACTAAAAGAGTTAAATTGCATACAAAATGATTTCTGCCGTTTTCTTGCCTAAATCCTGTAGATAATTCTTGAGAGAATTTTCGGCTGTTAGAAGTGAGCTTCAAACAACAAAAAGAGGTTAAATTTTATATGCCTTAATATAAAATTCATTTTACCAGGTAATGTTTGGGCATCTTCTATCACTTTTGTTGGACCAGTATTCATGCTGATCATTGAATCATCAGTACATCCAGTTTGCTGGGACTTTGGATTATCTTCTGTAATTGTTGAACGTGAAAACAGCATTTCAATCTCTGAAACATAAAGTTTTGTTAATTATTTTACGAAGATCTTTTGTGACCAGATATTAAACTGGCTTACTGGGATGTCAATCATTCTTGAATGGACATTATAACATCAAACCGTATTTTACCAGGTAATGCTTGGGATTCCTCTACTTCTTGTGTTGAACTAGTGTATCCCGTTTGCTGGGGCTTCGGATCCTCTTCTGTAATTGTTGAACGTGAAATCAACAGTTCAACCTCTGAAACATGAAGTCATGTTAACTTTGTACAAATTCAGAATAGAACAATGAACAGGGTGTTATCGAATACGTGCCGAACGTTTCAAGGTGGTGATCTTGTATTGAAGGAGAAATTTTATGTAAACTAAAGCTTCTGAGCCTGTTCATGTAAATTTGCATGCTCTCAAAAATGAAAAAATATATGTTTTAATTGAAAGTGCTGGGCAGTTGAAGGAATGGCATTTTGAGGCATGTTCTCCTAAAAAAGGCTTCCTATGAATATTTTTTCCATTTTTGACAGCATGTAACTTCTTATGACTGGGTCTAAGAGCTTAAATTCACATGAAGGACCCCTTTAAATTTCAGCACTTCCACACTTATTCAATAACACCATTGCTCAAAGATTCTCATTGAAAAATAATCATATCTTACCAGAAAATGGCGAATTCAAAGTTTGGATCTTCGACTGAATCGTCTGAAAAACCAGTAATTTCAGGACTTTTTTTTCCATACACTTCTGTTTCTGAAACATAAAGTTCGCTCCACTAATTAGAAACTCGGCTAAGTATTCCTTATTCAAAGATTTACGATAAGAACAATAAATAATATCATACCAGTGAATGATGAATTGTCAAATGAATCATCTGAAGATTCGGCTACTTGACCATTCCTATTCTCATCTGAACCAGATATTTCTAGAAAAAGATAGAAGTAGAGTAAGAATTCAGAGCAATGTAAGCCTTATTCATAATTCCACTATGAAAATATATTTGTATCTTACCAGTAATTGCTGAATTCTTTTGCTCATCAGCATCCTCTTTTCTCGATACTTCAGAGTTCTGATCAGTAACAATAGTAACATGATCATCTGGTAATGTGGTTCCTTCTGAACTGTCTCTTCTTTCTGAAGGAGAAGCTTGTATTTCTGTGCCTGAAACATTCAGTTTAATTTCCTCTCAATAAGCCATGAAGTTTGTGGGTATAAAACAGTATTCTTGATTTTTCAGCTTCTTGAATTTTACTGCTTACACGAAAACAGAGAGGCCTCTAGTCTTTCATCATTATAGCTCATTCCAGAGGTTGTGTATAGTGTGTGGATAAAGCAAGAATAAAATTAATATCTGCGTTATTTCAAGCGAAACGCTCCGACATGTCAATTTCAGTTTTTTATTAACCATCTTATGGCATAAAATTGTACATTAATTCAAAGTGACGTCATATATTTTTTCTCATTTTGACATATGAAGTGACACTTTTTAAAACTCATCGACGTTTTGAAACGTTTTACTTTTCGCAACCTGTTACGCAAATTAAAATATTTTGCAACTGATGATGAAACGATACTTGCTTTCATAGTAACGTAGTAAAAAGTTGCATAATTTCCGTCACTAGACGATTTAGAAAAAATCTCCTAGAGATGCTTTTAAAGACGTTTTTGGTACGTTTAATTTGATTTCATAATCCTATTCGCAAATAAAACATATATTGTGTGAAACACGATGGGAAACACTATTTTTCGTATTTCGCGTTCTTTTGCACAACTCTCTTCGCTCGTTGCGCAGAAACATTTCGAAAAATATTGTTTTTTCCAACTGGTTGCACAAATAACTTTTTTCAAATGGCTAAACCAATTTTTTTGCTGGATTACCAGACGGTGCAACTAAACTATACATGGTGTTTCATCATAAACTGGACAAACATATATGGTGGGTAAATGACACCTGGAGAATCACTTTTGCCTTATGACATATAACCCGTTTTCGAAGCAGAAGCGAGATGGTGTTCAACGTGGTATTTGAGCAGTATTCAAATGAGTGTTTTCGCTGTAGACATGTAAAAAAGCAGTTGTGTTCGATTTATGAAAAAATTTCTTCACAGAAAATGTTCGAAAATTTGAAAATTATCTTCATTCAGAAAATGAAATTCAATTCGGAAACCGAAAAAAAAAAATCACGAACTTTGAAGGTTTTTAGCCATTTTGAAAAATACATATTAAGTTCTTCGTCTTTTTTGAATTGAGCACTCAAAAATACTCAGATGTGACCAGAAACCGTTACTTTGAAACATTTATACATAACTGACCACACTCATTAGAATATTGCTCACATACGACGTTGAACACCCTGTATCCCGCTCATGCGTCGAAAACGGGGTTTATGTCATAAGGCAAAAATGATTCTCCCGATGTCATTTACCGACCATATATGTTTGTCCGGTTTATGATGAAACACCCTGTACAGGGTAGGCAAAATTCATTGTCTACTGAAGGGATCTCGAGAACTATAGCAGCTTGAAGAAAACGGACGACACATTCTCTAGCTCTTTTTTCTTGATGAATCCAAAACTGAAACCAGATCCAGCCTAACGTTCATAGATTTTGAGTTATGAACGAAAATTGAGAAATTTTCATTTTCAATTAACCTGAATAACTAACTCGCTTGTTTGAACTCGTATTCGAAAAACGTTGTTACATTCTACAGGCACTTTTTTATGAGAAATTCGAATATGATATTAGTACATTTTTTGATCCAGGCATTTTCGAGATACGACAGGTATTTCGGATTTTACAAATGTAAACTATAGTTGGAAGTTCTTTAATCTTGCTGCAATTTTTTTGCTGATTTCAAAAATGTATCTTATGTCGCTATTCACATGAATATAACATAAGAAAAAAATTCAATACTTTTTCCTACTTATCGATTCACTTTTGAATTTTCAGTAGGCTGTCGTAACCATAGCGACCGTTGAAAATGCATTATGGTTCGTGAACTCCACATTATCTTATGTGAACTCAACCTGCTGTGATAGAAATCACCGACTGACAAATAATTATTACTTTCATATATCGATATCCTTTAAAAGAGAGTAAAAGAGTTACGTCTGATTATTAAAGAAGAAAATTTATTCAATTATCGTTTTTCTATTTATGAAAGAAACTTAAAGATTAAGTTATATAAATAAAATACGATAGCTATCTATAATTTTAATTTTCACAAAAGTAAGATGATAAAAAATAGGTACTTCTGTGAACGGTAGTATTCGAATTGTGAACCATCGTAAGATAAGCAATCCGTGATTCCAATCATGGCTCAGGTTCACAAAATATAATGCATATTTAACGGTTGCTATGGTAAGCCAGAACCAGATTCTCTCAACAGAGAATCGTAAAGTAGGAAAAAATATTGAATTTTTTTCTCGTGTAACATTCATGTGAATAGCGACATATGATACATTTTTGAAATCAGCGAAAAAATTGCAGCAAGATGAGAGAACTTTCAACTATAGTTAACATTTGAAAAATCAGAAATCCCTGTCGTATCTCGAAAATGGCTGTATCAAAAAATTTGATAATATCATATTCGTCTTCCTTATAAAAAAGTGCTTGTAGAATGTAACAACAGATTTCGAATACGAGTTCAACTGAGCGAGTTATTCAGCTTCATTTTTTACATTTATAGGGAGAATTGCAAAAGCGAACATCGTGCAAAGTTCTCAAACAATTAGAACAAAGATGCGACGAACGGCAAAAATTATATTTCTCGGAGGGTGATTTCGAAATAAAAGCATTACAACGGTAAATTGAATGAGTTTCTTTGCAATATAAACAAATTCTAGGATCTGATCTGCTGACCAGGAATGCCGATGTTTTCGTAGTTCTAGACTGAGAATTGTTATAAGTTGCATGAGATTTTGTAACTTTATGGTTATCATTCAAATTATATTTATTTTGATTCAAGGTCGGAGAAGACCTGAGAGTCTCCAGAGTTGAACAATGACGACGTAAAAAAGTTACCGCAATTCTTCAAATTTAGGTATGTCCGTAGTTGGGTTTTCCAATTCAAATCGAGTTATAATGGCATGATCTAAACGTTTAAGTAGGTAGCATCATGAATAGTAAAAAATCCCAACTTTCGGTAAGAAATTTCAATTGTTTCAATGCCGTTTTCGGAAAATGTATCAAGCAATTTTCTAAGTTGCATTACATTATCAGAATTTACTTTAGGTGAATTATCTAATTCGTGCCAGAGAGCTTGAGCACGTAATCGAGGATTCGAGTAAGTACACGGAAAAAAATGATCCAGAACGACGGTCGTACAAATGTGCAGCATATACCATTTACATGAATTTCATATATTATCTCTTTAATGTTACATTGACGTAGAAACCCTTTCAGATACGAATGAAAAAATTAATCTTACTGGAAATCGTTCTCCAATGACAGATTTCTAGACTATTGACCGAAAAAACCATCTTATCAGTCGCTCTATACAATTTCACACCTCCCTCGTATTCCCGTCGTATAAATGGAATATTCTCATCTGATGTATGTGACCATCCGTTCTTCAAGAACAGACTTCCTTCCTTCTGCTTCCTTCTAGAATTCTCGATCAGCGTCGTATCTGCCCGACAACACGCGATGCACGAAACATCGCCGCGTATTTTGCAAGTACAAACTCGTAATTCGCACTCGCACTTGGACTCGGCCTCTTGCACTTTATTATAGTTGTTCGTCTTGCACGTTATTGTTAATATTAATTCAATTTCCATATTTCTACTTCCATTTGTGAGCAGTGAGCAGTCTTTTATTAAAAATAGACCAGCAGTGATTTTTTCAAATGGAAGCCTTCCTAAAAAAATTAAATCTAGAAGAAGAATATCTACAGAGGTTTCTAGGTAAGTGAACATTTGCTTTATTGTTTATGCTAATTCGGTACATAAGTTCGTCACCTATTCGAGATTTGTAAATTTACGTCATGAATTCATTCTGTACATGTTTATTGCTCTGAAGACCAACCACATCAATTATTCATTGTACAAATTTTCTTCACATGTCTGATAAAGTGGCGTCGAATATGGAATAATTGTTTTTTAAGCATACCAATAAAAATCATATTATCAATGTACAGAATTACACCTGCAAAATCAACATGCATGTTTATTTTGCAGGTGTAATATCGTAAAATCTATACCTATATCATGCTGAAATCTAAAGATTTTTTGGGTTCATTGACGAGGGAATATAATAAATAATTTCGACTAAAATAATGAATTATAACATTCAATTTATCTCAGTACACATCTGAATGTATCATGATGATTTTATCAGACTTTTTAATTTGAGATTTTATATCAAACATCTAGGTACATTAGGATCGGGGGATGTAGGAATAATTTGATATATTTTGATGCTATTCGATGATTATGATCGATCTAATGGTACCCATAAAATAAGTACGAAAAAACAATTCACCAAAAACAGCCCCGCCTAATTTATCGGCTGATGTAATGATTTTATTTCCAGATGAGGGAATCGATGAAGAGTCAGTTAAATTGCTCGACGCAGACACTTTGAAAATTTCAATTCCGAAGATCGGACCTCGTCTTAAATTTCAAAGAGCACTCGCTCTTCATGTAGGAAATGAAAGTGTGAGTGACATGAAGTAGCTTTTCTAAATTATTTGGCATTTTCCGCTGACATGTTGCAAAATTCTTGTTAATTTCCAAAGTTATCAGCTCGGCTATCAGTTATGTGCTAATATTATAATCATCAAATTTAATCTTTCACAAGGGGTAAACAGCTGACTGAAATTTGTATACCATAATCTCACCAGAATTCCATAGGGATCCCTTGGAATCCCACACTCCTGTACGTACACCATAATTCCTCAGCAGTTAACCCATCGATCTATCAACATTTTTTTTTGCTAAATGATTATGATTGATAAAACATTATATTTTAGTACACATCTTCCAGTATTGAAGGGACTCCAATATTTGAATCAATAGAATCTACTGACACTGACTGTGAAACTTATTCTTTTTCTTTGGGATCAGAATTAGAGTCCATTTTAAATGAAAATATCTCATTAGAACAAGCACCATTAATTGAATCATCACTGAGCAAGAAACCCGAAAGTAAAGGAAGTTCACCGGATCTTCCCAACCGGAATTTAAATTTAGAAGGAATAAAGAGAAAGAGGGAGTTACTTTTTCCCGAAGTAAGTCATACATTAGGCTTGAACAGAACAAAATTTTAAATCATTTTTATATTGTTGTACCTTGAAGAAATACTTACCATTCCGAAAATAATGAAATTTGTCGAATTTTTAGGGCTTGGAAAGTTTTTTGAAATCTTCTATAGATGGAAGATTTGTTCTTTCATTCAGAACAAATTTAGGATACCGAAATAGTCTCCCAAGAAAAAAATTATGCAAAGAGATAATCAATAGATTTTTGCAGATAGAACATGTGGATGAGTGAGTATTTTTTTCTTATTTAGATTTGTTTATTTCTTTTTGCAAGGGATTATGAGGGAGTTCAAAGTCAAAATTAATGTGGTTATTCATTTCAGTGTAGCCAAACACCCGTGGATGTTTGAGGAAGCATCAGCAGAAATAATAAAATTATTTCCGAATGAGCAGAAGGAAACATATTATATTCCCTATAAGAAAAAATCTGCAACTAGTCCAAAAAAGGGACCCAAGGGACGCTTATGGTCTAGGTACCATAACGTAAGAAATTTATTAAGAATTACAGAAAAGACAACAAGCACATCTAAAAAGATTCTTTTCCAAGAAGACACCAATGGAAATGGTAAATATAATTGAATGCTTAAATCCTTCCAATTTAGGAATTTTTCGATTCTACAAAACAGAAAAGTCATTTATTCTTTCTTTTGTTTTGCAGAAATATTAATAGATCATTCCGAAGATACCAAAAACTACCAATTACTGCATACAGTTTTGGAACCAAAAACGAGAGTTATAGAATTGTGGAAAGCTACTTTAAAATTTAGGAAAACTCATTTCAAAAATCTCACGATAGAAGAAATTTTCGATGAAGTACCTGCACTGAAGACTGATATCGGATCAGAACTGGTAAGTTCCTTTCTTTCAAAAGGATGATATAATATTCTGCCCATGTTGTGACTAATTGGAAAAAATGTTTTCTTTAGATCGACTCTGAGTTTAGCGAAAAATTCCCTGAAAATTCTAATAATGTGTACTTGAAGTGGCCTTCTTTATCAAATGCAATACTGAAAGAATCAGAACATAGAAAAATAAAAGCAGTAGAGCACTCTGCTGATGTTGGTGAGTATTTTCTATACACCTAAGGCTACTTGCATAAGCATTTCAGTATTATGGTGTTTAAAAGATTATTGCCACACTTAATTTCTAAATTATTTCCAGATCCATCGATTGTGGCTTTACTAACACTGCCCTTTCTTATACCCCCAGTTACATTGAAAAGAGCGAAAGGGTTCAATTGGAGACCCAGCAGGTCTGAAATACAAGAAAGTTTTTTTTTTCATGTTGAAGTAAGTTAACTATGTATTTCAGTCACGTATTGTGTTCACAAGTATAATAATTCCCATCAAACATTCGAGCAGTTATATTCACCTATAATATGATAAAACTAATTGAGTTTTTGTTGGTATGTGAAAGTTTTAGCAATAATGTTTTTTGTTTCAGAAAATAGAAGACCTGCCAGCAGAGCCGGAACTAGGATTCTGGCGCCTGTGGCGAATTCTCCTAATGCGCCCCCAAGAAATTCTCTTTTCTATGTTGATTTGTATTTATCTTTCATAATCGAATACCTAGCTTTTTTTGCTGGGAAAAATCATTCCTATTTTAAAGAAATCAATACAAATAAAATCAAAATAAAAGGGATACGAAATAACAATAACATTCATTCAAAATGAACTATAATTTGACTTTTCTTGCTTTGGTTTCTGCAAGAATATCAATGATGTCGTGATTCTTTTTCTTTGCTATTGATGGGACTGCTATGCTAAATAAGTCAGCTTTTCCTGTCCAGTTAAAGACCTTAAATAGGTTTTCACTAATTTCAATTTGTTGAAAGAACGTTAATATGTAGCTGTGGCAGCTGTAGTTACTGATAAAGTCAAGAATATTTTGAGTGGACATAAATTTGTATGGATCTGAATCGGGACTATACTTCAATGCTTTCTTGTTTAATTCGCCAAGTAGAAACCCTTGCAAACATATTCCCTCGAGAAAGCTGTCTTCAGAAACTTCTGGCAAAACACTGAATCTTTCTTCGAGTTGCACTGAAATATAGTTCAATACTTGAATGAGGTCCTTTTTCAGCTTATTCTTCTAGTCAAAATTAAAATGTTTCATCATCAGCTTCTCCTCCAGGCTATTTTATTTTTCTTCTCTTTTTCTCTTCTGTAACCTCTATCTGTGATAATTTACCAGCTCTCCAGTTCTCCAGGAGCTATTGTGGTCTATGTTCTGAAGGAAATACCCCCAATCGGCTAAGGTTTTGCGCCTCAATCGGTCTCCGATAGTTTTTTTGTAAGTAGATCTCGACATGGCCTTTGTTATCGCGTTGTTATGCGACGCCACAGCCGTCAATAGAGACGTTCTTTAGAAGGCTGTGGAGACGCATTCTGTTTTCAGACTGATGGTGTGGACTATATCTTAATAATTTATTATTATTAAGTATTTGATTATTATTCTCCAGTCCATGCTGTGGACTGCGGACGTTGTTTACAATTCCACCTGTATAGTGTTCGTTTACGTTCACATTGATTTAATTCACACACATATGTATAATGTGTTTGGCATATTTTTATAATATTATGTTTTGTGTTAGATATTAAATGAAAAATATTCAATTGAAGAGAATACTGTTTTTTTATTATTTTTATTTTGCGCCCCCAGATCGCTAGCGCCCGTGGCGACCGCCTCTCTCGCCACGCCCTCGCTCCGGCTCTGCCTGCCAGAAATAATACAACGTAGGCAGCAGAAACTTTCGTGGGCACACTCTACTCTCCAGCCCTTTGGTCTCATCGTCGGACCCCTGACTTTGCCAACAGAGTATCGGGTGTATGTAGGTGAAGTAACATATAATTTTGAATCTTTGTTTCGAGCACTCGATATTTTGTACAAATCTTTTCATTCATTGAATATCAAATACCCTATTGAATCACAACATTTATGGTATTTCATTGAATCTATTATATTTGATGTTAAGTGTCGAAACAGCTCTGCGTCATCACTAATATCGGATTTAAAACCATACTTATACACATGAATTAGATGATTTAGACATCTTACACATTCAAGTCAATTATTGTAAATAGATATATCTCTTGAACTCAGAATGCCGACTTGTTCTTTCTGTCATAAAAATTTCAGTAACATCAAATACTTAACTACACATCTTAAACTTCTTCATAACTGTTCTGAGTATAGCAAATATCAATGCATTGAACATAACTGTTCAAGGAATTTTTCAAACATAAATTCGTTCAGAAAACATTTGAAAACACATGAAATCGTAGTCTCCAGTTGTAACAGTGAAGAATCTGAAATTATAAAAACTCACCACGGAATTACAGTAGATCATGAAGCTATTGAAAATTCTAATATAGAAAGTCAGAAACAAAATGAAACCACTGACTGGAATTATATTCATCAAGAATTTCAAAACTTATTAGATACATTGAAGACCTATTACTGCAGATTATATGGGAATAAAACATTCAATAGAAAAGATGTTCAGACAATTATAGATAATACTAGAATCTTGTATGATGAACCACTTCAATTGATTCATCATGAGATGCTTAGTTTGGCTAATAAATATAATTTTTCCTCAGTTCATATCGAAGGAATAAATCTTATGTTCAACTCTGTACTGAATATTTTTCATGATACTAATTCAGATTATCGCCGTTTGAAATGTTTGGAAAGGTCCAAATTCCTTATTAACCCTTTGGAAATTGTTATTGCAGAGGATGTCCAGGACAGTAAACTAAAAAACGAAAAAATGAAACATGTAGCGCATTTAGTCCCCATTAGTGATGTTTTAAAGAATTTTTTTCAACTACCAGATGTTTTACATAACACTTTATCTTATATGAAATATCTTGATTCCAATGTGTCAACACATAAAATAATTCATTTTATTCAAACTCCTTTTTGGCAAAACAAAATTAAAAACTTTCCCTTGGGGGATGATAAATATGTTCTTCCTATAGTATTTTATCACGATGATTATGAAGTTTGTAATCCTTTAGGATCGCATGCCACTGTTCATAAGCTTGGCGCTATTTACTATTTTTTACCTACAATTCCACCAGCTTATCGAGAATCATTGGACAATATATTCATAGCTTTGCTTTTCCATTCCAATTATCTTAAATCATACGGACCTAATAAAGTTTTGTGTAAACTCATTGAACAAATACAAAATTTAGAAAATGAAGGAATTGAAATAAATGATGCAGGACGAAAAATTAAACTATACTTTGCAATGCCTTTTGTTTTAGGTGATAACTTGGGGATTCATACAATGTTAGGATTCACTGAAAGTTTTTCTGCCAATTATTGTTGTAGATTTTGTAAGTGCCCTAAATCAGAAATGAAGTATTTAACAAAAGAAAAGGTATCTCTTCTTAGGAATGAACAAAATTATACAGAAGATTTGAAAGTGTGTGATGTGTCGTTAAGCGGAATAAAGTCTCCATCTGTGTGGAGTAATATAAAATCTTTTTGCGTCACAGAAAACTTAGCAGTCGATATATTACATGATTTATTTGAAGGTGTTGTTCTCTTTGATATAACACTTCTTTTGCATCAATTCATTTGTATTGAGAATTACTTTAGTGTAGACATATTGAATTGTGAAATTCAGTCTTGTGATTTTGGTCCTAATTTATCTAATAAACCCAGTCTCTTCTCTATGGATCACATAAAAAAGAAAACAATTAAAATGAGCGCTTCTGAATGTAAAACATTCTTATTGTATTTTGGCTTATTAATTGGTCATTATATTCCGGAAAATAATGAATATTGGTCATTATTCATTCTTCTGAGAAAACTATTATCTATTATTTTGTCTAAAACTATAATTACATCTGATTGTTTTCAATTGCGAATGTATATTTCTCATCACCATGAACAATATATCAAGTTATTTGGTGAAAATCTAAAGCCCAAGCATCATCATCTCATTCACTATCCAAGAATTTTGCAAACTATAGGTCCTGTTGATTATTTATCTTCTTTCCGTTTTGAATCAAAACATAGACAAAGCAAATTAGCTGCAAATGTTGTATCCTCAAGAAAGAATATAACTAAAACTTTAACTTTGAAACACCAGCTTCAATTGACAGATATATTTTTGAATGGACTGGGGTTTAATGATAAAGTGAATTATCCTGAAAAATGTTCTTATGGTAATATTGATGACTTAGTTAAACAATTTCCAGACTGTGTTCGACCAGAAATAATGAAAAATTTCACTGAAGCTGCCATCTCAAATAAAGTAGTTTTTCATAGCACAAATTATAAGATTAATCAAGTAATACAGATTTCTCGAAATCCTAAACCATCATTTGTAATGATTCAAAAGATTCTTGTGAATAATAAGAATGAAATATGTTTCATCACTGTTGAATTGGAGACTTCATTTCATGAACATTATAGTAGCTTTAGAATAAGTGAATCAAGTAAAATAATATTGTTGTTACATTCTGAATTACATTTCCATAAACCAATAACAATTTTCAATCATAGTGATGGCAATAAATACATCTCCGTTTTTTCTTGTGATTAAGAGTTCAACAGCTATATCTATTTGGATAACCTGACCCTTTGTGTTATTGAAGCTTTTAGCATTTTTTTCGATATTGCTATTTTTATTGTTATGTAAAGATTTTTAAAGGAAGTTTTATTTATTTTTATTCTGTTGTAAGCATAAAATTTTATTTTTATTATGTATTTTGGAAAGATGAATAAATTTCCTGAAACTTCAACCGATTTTTTTTATTTTCATCATATATGTACATATTCTAATGATGTGACATTCCTTATTCATCTGCTGGATATTGATTTAATCTGAATCATCTGGATGAACCAGGTAGAACTGACCAAAATGAATCGAAAAAATTCTTTTTCAGTTCCCTGGCTCATACTGATATGAATAACATAGATCAACATCAGTGTGATAAACGAGAAATCCACTCATATGACAAGAAAGCTAATTTTATATTTTACTAGACTTAAAATAATAGGAAAAGATGACCAGGTCTATATAATGAGGTTTCTAAATTCATATGACTAAATCATTAGTGCAATATGACTAGATTGTGACCTATAAATGCAAATATTACTAGGTTCGAAAGCGTGAATAACTAGTACTAAAAATCGTGGTTATATGATTAATCTGCCTGGATTCCCATTATTATATGCCGAGGATCCTACGTTAGTGTAAGATGGTTGTAGCACAATATGCCAAAGTCATCATATCCTGCAGACCTGACTATTTACGAATATATGAAAGTGGACTAGTTTCATGATCGGATGCGCGTTCCAAATAGGAGACTGCCATCATATAAGATTAGATGTGCGTTCTTCTGTCACGCCGAGTATATGAAATTCAGTTAATCAGAATATGAATCTCGTATATTAAGTACAATATTTTTTTCCGTGTATCGGTCTACCGAAAAGTCTTTCGATCGAAAGTCTATTCAATAGAAAGTTCTCTGCATCGAAGAGTCACTCGACCAAAATGACGCCCACTTTCTCCTGATTGGCCAGATTGGTCGGAACGATTCGGAACCACTCGGAACTGGAACTCTTTCATCTTTGTCTTATCATTTATGAAATTTGACAGAGAATATGCACATTTAGGCATTTAATTCTGCAGTACCAAAATGGTTGATTGTTTACATAACCTTTAGTCTGGAAATTTTTCGACTTTCCTCAGAAATGAAATCAATTTGAATAATCATTTTGACGAATCAAGTAGGACCAATGATAATATGATGAAATGCAGAAAGTGTTCTCTAGGGTACATTCACTGATCAAGCTGAATATATTTTCTATATATAATAAAAGTAGGTATCCATAAATTGTATAAAATGAATATCATTTTCTCATTGTACTAAGTTCAATCAAATGCAACCTTTGTTTTCAGGTAATGTTGAATGCAATATTCTGTATTTGTTTATAAGAGAGGAGTGTAGGGCAAGAGAACCTCACTTCTCAAATGTACCAAGATTTTCGAATTAAATGAGAATGTGATGACGATTAGTTATAATGTCATCTTAACATATAAATTCTACTGATTGAGGCGAAAAGTGCAGTTGGCAATCAGAAAATTCAAAGACCTATCACATTTAATGCTGATTTTTCTTGACTCGAATAAATGATATAGATTACAAGAGACTAAGTACAAACAATGAGTATAATTTACGAACCAGCCATTCAAGAGATTCTCCTCAAACTATGGTTTCAGAAAGTGGATAATAAAAGGACAGATGGAATAACAGATACCCATGAAATCAATAAAATTATTGGGAAAAACAGTGAACTGTTGATATAAGCTTTGCGGATAAGAAATATTTCAAAATTGCCTAATACAGCAATGAGAATCATACCATATGTCAAGTCATTGTATTGAAATAATTAAATATAAACTGTAGGTTGAATTTTCAAGATGTTCATTTGATTCATAATGCGAATAAGATGTATTATCAAATATTCCAAATATTCTCCTCATACTATGATGTATACTTACTCTATATACGAAGGACTAATAGGGAATGTAGCATTTTGTTTCTTGATGGATAAGTTTTATTCACACTGATTCGAAGTGTCTGTTTTGAAATTCGCATGGGTTTTTCCCGACTCCAATATATAATATAGATTACGAGAGACTAAGTACAAGCAAATATTATTTTTTCTACAAGCGTGCGCGTTCAACCTTTTTCCCGCACGCATTCCAAGTTGCAAAGAGTCACTTTCCCAAAACGTGCGGGAAAAACGCCTGCTATTTCTTTCCCGCACGCATTTGCGTGCGGGAATGGATTAGCAGGGGTTTTTCCCGCACGCAAATATTATAGAGTAAATTAAATTCTATCATGTTTCTATGCATAGAACGTCAACGATGAGAAACCCATAGTAATGACATGCAGAATTACGTCTGTCATTATATATGAATTAATCAAATGAGATATGATCTGTTTCGTGAAATGGATATATTTATATATTTCAAGCGCTTGTAGAAAAAATACTGTTCCTAACTCTTGCGTAAAGTATCACTTTCCGCACTTGATAGGAAAATAACTATTATACAAACAAGAGATTCTCCTCAAACTCTGGTTTCAGAAAGTGGATAATAAATGGACAGGTGCATTAATGAATAGCCATGAAATTATTTGGTAAAACAGTGAACTGCTGATATAATAAGCTTTGCAAAGAAGAAATATTTCACAATTGCCTATTAAAACAATGAGAATCATATCGTATGTTAATTCATTGTGTTGAATTTATTAAATATAAACTATAGGTTGAATCTACGAAATGTTTATTTCATTCGTGAAACCGAAAAAGAACTTTGATAATACATTGTGAATATTTTCCATATTCTGTGATATTACATATCAGGAAAAAGAGGTCAAATTATTTCTAAATATTCTTTATTGAAGTCATTCTAGCTTTCGTTTAGTTTCTGGACTTCTTCAGGGACAATGTCCATTAATTAAAATATTGTATGTATTTATTCTTAGTCCCTGAAGAAGTTCAGAGACTGAACAAAAGCTAGGATGACTTCAATGAAGAATATTTAGAAGACCCAGAAATTTGACTTCTTTTCCTGATATCTAATATCACATCATCCAGATTTCCTTCTATCTAATTCTCCATATACTCTTCACACTATGATGTATACTTACTCCAGATACGAAGGACTGATAAGGAAAGTAACATTTTGTTTCTTTCATTTATACCGATTTTAACTGTCTGTTTTGAAATTTACCAAGTAAAATGTTACTCTGATCTTAATTTTTCCCTCATTTCAAAGATACTGAAATAGTGATAGGTTTTGTGAAATAAAAGAACACATTCAAAATATCTATTTCAGTGAAAAACACACTCCGGAATATAAGACTAAAAAACAATGTTAAATTACTCAATCTCAGATTCAAAACCAACTGGCAAATCCTGGATATATTGGAAATCTGGTGAGCAGGTGGTTTTAGTATTTCCCGTTCATTGGGTTACTAGGAATATATCGAGTGCAGTTGTCTCACATCTTCAGTGGGATATTTGAATGTTTTCAATTTACCTACGAAGATTTTCTTGCCTTGGAGAGAATAGGATAACAGAGTAGGTAGCAGGCAGGCATCAGGTTGAAACGATGTATCATTCTAGTAGGTGCTGAAAGGTTTAGGGATCTGGCAAATCTTGGATATATTGGAAATCTGGTAAGAAGGTTGTTCTAGCATTTCCTGTTCCTCCATGACTTCCATACAATAATACCATCTTGACCAAAAACCGTCTCTAACATGGTTATTTGAAGACACTCATTTACAATTCTTTGGCGTAGTTCGTCCTTATTTCAGGCCGAGTCACAAAAATCTTGGACTTAAGATGGCCTCACAAGGAGTCCAAAGGGTTCAGGTCAGGTGTTCCGGCAGGTCACTCCATAGGACCTCTTCTTCGTAGGTAGCATATTCGAGAGAATCAAGTCAAAAGAAGGCCCTCATTACTATTATTATTTGAACAGGGGTCGTTATGTGGCTCGGTTAGACTTTCGGGAACTTCGACCATGTAGATCTTTTGTATTCTCTACCCTACTCATTTACAAGAATCCAAGGAGATTGTCAGTGGTGTAGATAAAATCGACACATCCTTAGGGGCCTTTGCATTACCTCGTGAGTATCCAGCACTGGTTTCCCTTAGGACAGCCAGCTCTGGACACTTGCATACCATGTCTTTCACTGTTTCTGCTCAGTTCCGTGACAGCTTTAATAATAATAATGATTTATTATTGTCTAACGAATACAAATATTCAATTATAAAACAATTTAAAAGTCAGTGAACAAATCAACATTAATATATTGCGTAAAGAGAGATACAAAAATTCATACAAAAAATAAAAAAGCGATAAAACAGAATTTTCAACACAAAACACATTAGAACAAAGCTATAAACCATCACAACTGATTGATACTAAGAACCTGAATGACCAACTCTTTGAAGGAGTACTTGGTCAAAGGAGTCAAAACATTTTACACGATTCCTGGTGCAATGGTAGTGGATATCTGAATGTTTTTGAAAACGTCGATTATTCGAATGAACGAAAAAGAGGCATTCCAAAATATAACATCATAAGATTGTGAGTAGGTACATGGTATTTGTGAGTAGGTACATGATATTTCACAAAAAGTTGTCGACAACTAGTCGTTCGTTTCTCCCCAGCTATAAGCCTCAATGCTTTTTTTTCTGACAATTCTGCAAGCCTCCGACGACGAACCCCAACGACGATGCCATATATTGCTGAACTGTGAAACTGGGCGTAGTAAGTGAGTAGTGCCTCTCTATCCCCAAGAAGTTGTTTTATTCTTCTCACCGCGAATAAATAGTTGACTCGACGTCTAGACAAGACATCCAGTTATAAGTTCAATGCCCGAATTTTCCTTACGTCCAAATTTGTTCATTTTTATCAATGAAGTAGACAATTCAGTAAATTAATTACTGGTCTATATCGCTGTCATGATTATGAAGAGTATGGGTTCATTCATGACTTAAATCAATTCATAGTTAGCAATAAAACGGTTGAAAATCATGTCATTATTGGTGATATTAATTTAGATCTTATGGAATTTAATATGAAGACTGAAGACTACTTTTATCAATTTTTGCAAAACGGATAACAGTCCATGGTCAATTCCTGTACTCACCCAAATAAAAACTCTACAGAGGGATCTTGTATTGATCATGTTTTTGTCAAGGGAATACTACATTCAACAGCTGGTAAATTAATGCATAAGCATAATATTACTGATCATTATCCAATTTTTTTTTGCCATAAACAATAACAGTGTTTTATAACACTGTTTTATCGCGTTGGTTACTTATGTAAGCAACGCGCTAAAACTGTGATTGACAAGAGGCGATTTTTGGACCTATGCAAAAATGAAAATTTGAATGAAGTTATGAAATCTCAGAACAATGAAGCAGCTCTCGATTTAATTTTCATTCCCGTGTGTGCATCCGTTGCGAACGGTTGTTAAGCGCTCTCGAGTGATATTCGGAAGTTGATTAGAAGTGAATTACGCAAAATTTAAACATGAATTCTTCAAGTGATGGAGAGTACAGTGAGATGGAAATTGTAGACAATGGAGAATGGAAAAAAGTTCGCCGTGAACGAAAAAGAAACAGAGATCCAATCTCTCCCACACAATCAGGTCCCAACAAAAAATTACCGCCATTCAATGAAGAAAATCAACAAAAAATAGTCCGATGCGATTATGAACCCAATATCGACGCGATAAGAACCTATCAAACATATGAAGGGAACTCCCAGATAAGCATCAAGGGAATTCCTCACAAATACGACAGAATAAAAAGAACTCCACTGATAAAGACATTTCCACATACACTGCAATCAAAAGAAATTATTCTGCTAAAATGAGAGAGATCGCAAACGAACAGTATAACCTTCTATATAACCTTCTACATACAAACCTCTGATAACTTATTACGCAACGATCTATCTGACTTATGGGAGAAAGAACACCCAGGAATCGAGGATATAATTTTAGCAACAAAGCAGGGATTTCTACTGAAAACAAATACAAGCAAAACGATCATGAAGAGAACTCTCAATAAATGGGTCGAAGAGAAGAAAATTAAAAACTACAAAGAAACCCAGCCATCACACACTACACCCTCCTCAAGTTCTACGGAACACAGACCCTCCCTCCTATAGCGTGGTAGTGGGCTCGGTAGAACAAGATATTTCTGACGATAACATCAGTTAATACCTTAAATTAAACAAATACAGATGGACCATCGTTACTGCAGGCGTATAGTTTCCAGAGCAACAAACAACCCTACCCTAATGATCAGGATCATTATGTTTAAAATCCTCTGAGAAATTACTTAGTGAAGGACTGTTTTACAAACACAAACACTACCCAGTTTATCCAAGTAATCCGCCAGCACCAATTCCACAACCATGTGTCCGATGTCACTCTTTTGCTCACACTCGTGAACACTGCAATAATTCCATAAAATGCACTAAATGTAATGGCCCCCACCATCACACCAAGTGTAGCAGTCAGCTTCCACCAAAGTGTGCAACATGTGGATCTGAAGAACATGCAGCGTGGTCCCTCAAATGCCCACGCAGACCTATTAAACCCATCGAAGGAATACCGAATAATCAGATCAAGCCTCTAAATAAGAAATCTGTAGATATTGAAACCGCGATAACCAAAAACAACAAGCTACATTCGCCGATAACAGTTCATGATATGATTATAGATACATATATTTACAAACTAAACAAGAATAATAGCATTTAGGGAGCAGCTGATTGCAAAGCTGAGGAAAAGATTCATCGGCCAATATTCTGTTGACACAATAGCACATTTCTCGGGAAATCGACTCTACCTATTGATGTTTGACCTAGAAAATCCAACGACATCTTCTCCAACCCAACTAATCCATGGAACCAATAATGTTCAAATTCACGTCTACACTTAACATAATGTACACCAATCTCAACAGCTACACTCCAAGGAAACTTTTGATAAACAACACAATCGAAAGAAATGAGATTAATTGTGCCTTATTTGTTGAAACGAAAACTAATGACGAAAGCAACACAAAATACAGAAATTGGAATATCATACAGCGGAATGGGAATATTGTAAACACAAACACCCGAGGAGGTAGTCTAATTCAGGTTCATCCAGGTTTGAAAATGAGAAAGGAAAATCCTCCTACAGTGAACAACCCTCTGAACGAAGTCACACATTTCTCTATCCCTTTTCAGGAAGACAAACCACATATCTTCTTGGTATACATACATCCAAATTCTCTCATTGAACAAACTCTTTTTAACAAAGCCTCTTTATACAAATATGCGCTCATCGTCGGAGACTTTAATGTCAATTGCAGAAAAGCCATGCAGTTGAAAGACTTCGTAAATAACTCTTCTTTTGAAATGACAACCACTCCTCTGACGTTCAGAATGGCCAATAATCCCGATACAACTCCAGATCGAGTGCTTTACACACGAAATCTGAAGAATAACATCACTGCAATAATTACCCACCCTGAATCTTGGAACAGAACATGACACCATTGAAATAACCATCGAATTGAACAGACCAATCATTGAAACACAACCAGTTAAGAGAAATTTGAAGAAATGAGACATAGAGAAACTGTCGCACTTCAAACACTCCTGGTTGAAGATATCGCGTTTTTAGTTTGTCTCGGCTATTAGAGAAAAGTGGTTTTCTTCCAAACTTTTGAGTGCAGAAAAGGTACCCTTTAGTTTAGACGCTGATATGACTGGTATAAAAAATGAAGAATTACTAGAAAAATTACCTTTTTTTTTTTCGATTTTGTTTTGCTTTTCTATAAATTCTCGGAATTTTGTTACAGGATGAATTTGTGCGAGATTTTCCCACGCAAATAAGATTAAATATTGCCCTGCATGCTGCTGTGACTAGTGGAGATGAAAGTGAAGTTCTTCGCCTCCTGGGAAAGGGGGCTATAGTGAATTCCATAAACTGCAATTCTTTTACAACTGTGCACATAGCTTCAGCATTAGGACATGCCAACATATTAGGACATCTTTTGGAACATAGCGGTGACACAGAAAGGCCAGGTATAGATGGACTCAGGCCTATACACATGCTGATGTTCACTATGAATGCAGTTGCTTGCCTGGAGGAACTTAAAAAATATAATGTGAACATCAACGGAACCGAGGAGGAAGGATCGACATTACTGCAATGCTTGTTAAATTCCCACGAATGTGATATACAAAATATCATGGATCTTCTGGAGTTCAATTTTGATGTTAACTGCGTTAATATTTACGGAAATAGTTGCCTGCACAGCATAGCGCTGAACAGTTTCAGTCAACCCGAAAAACTTGAACTAATGAACTGGCAAAAGCCTTCATCAAAAAAGGAACGAATTTAAATGCGAGAAATATGATACTAGAAACTGCCCTCCACATAGCAGTACTAAGAGGGTCAGTAATTTTAGTTCAACTCTTTCTTAGGAATGATGCTGATATCGGATTTACGGATGCACGTGGTCACACTCCAATGGATGTAGCGTTAAAACACTCCCAGTTTAATATTTTAACAATGTTGCTAAAACATGCTGTTATTAAAAAACACCGAGGTGTACTATCGGATACTATTATGGAAATAATTGAAACCACTCCACAACTCAGAAGAAGATTCAGACAATACGAGATATTTTTGAACAAGTTGAAAGAGAAAACACTAACAGAATTCTCATATGTCACTTGTTATCATATTTTAATCAGCGACCAAGAGAAAGTGGTCCAATTTCTTCGAAACGAACATATAGTTGTAGGATTTCTGTCATCGTCATTTCTTAGAGATTCTTTTTACGCGGTGGATTTGAGAGAAGTATATAACAAAGCTGAAGAAATGAGAGATCAGGAGGACGTCATACGGGAAGCTATCAGTGTCATTGTTGGCCATAAGTTGCCCGAGATTTGCGTGAACAAAATTGCCAGTGTTTTCAACGTCGAAGATGCACCGTTTCTGAAACAATTTGTCAAACAAAAATGATATTTTAGAATATAAGAAAGAATTTCTAGTCCGTGATGAATATGAAGAAAGAAGAATTTGTATATTCGATCATTTGCCTTTCAATATTTTGGAATGTATTGATGAAAAACTAAACAGACTGTTTCACCGCGATGGCCTATAAGACGTTTATGGAGAACTAATAATTTTGTGCTGAAAATTTGTAATAACAAAACTTATATTTTCCATTGAAAAAAGAGGAGAGTAACATAAATTAATCCTTGTATGGTAACGTTAATCCCGTATTAGTGCGGCCGAAACGTAGACGAAGAATAAAAAAAGGAGAGTAAAATCTAGCCTTTCACTGAACATCTCCCCGTCATACCCCTTACCAATATATACATAAATTAATCCTATACCTAAAATGGAAACTTTCAGAATTATCAAGGACAAACTATCCAACCAGTGTAGTTTTTCCTTGATAGCTCTGAAAGTTTTCATTTTAGGTATAGGATTTATTTAAGTAACCCCCTCCCTTTTACGCAGACTTGATGGAATTGAAAAAGGATAGGTTGTAATTTGAAAATCTAGAGTTTGGATTAATTTGATTTGTTCATCTTGATCATTCTTTTATAAACACTCTGTACATTTCCGGTCCGAACAGCCTATCGTGTTGAAATACTATATAATGGCAGAATTGAAAATGGTGAAAACTTTCCTGAATAAAACCTCCCTAGCAGAAATATTCAAAAAATTGTTATCACCATTTTTTAATTTTTTCATAAAAATCTCGACATAAACCGTTGAGTTTGTTGAAATTGTCATCAAATTAATCTGACCTTTAACCATGCAAAGGTATACTGGGTGTACTACATTTATTGAAATGAGAAAGTAGTAGGCTGTTTCCGTTATAACCGGAATTTACATAGGTCTGAAAATATTTTAGGGAGAAAGTTTTCTGCCGAAAATATGCAAATATAAAGCACAAAATTGTGATTAGTTTTCCATGAACGTCTAATTGGGGATCACTCTGTTATGAGGGTTATGAAAAACTGATATCTCCTGTTTCTCATTTCTACACTCGTTTCTACAGTGCAGTTATGGTGAAATTCTTCTCCCAACCTGTTAATTTTATATTTATTACTTCAGAGAAGACTGATTCAAATGATCTGTATATGTATAGCCATGATTTATTATTTTATAATTTTGAAAGTTGATAGAAATTTGATGTTTTATAATCAGTAGCAATTTTTATGTTTGTATATACTTGTATATTCAACAAAAACATACGACATACCTACCTTTATGTCTCGCTTTATGTTACCTGTAGAAATTTTCAAAGTTCATTTCTAGCGTTCTTACGGCCCGACAATCCATTCATAATTATCAATTGTTTCAATGATTTTTAACATATTCGAAGTAGTCTCATCATGTGACAAAGCTGTTTTTGCATTTTATCGACATACCTTTATGTCACCTGTAGAAAGTTCATTTCTAGCGTTCCTACGGCCCGACAATCAATTCCATTCATAATTATCAATTGTTTGTATCAAATATAACATATAAAAGCAAATCTGTCACGTGACAAAGCTGTTTTTGAAATTTATCGACATACCTTCATGTCTCGCTTTATGTCACCTGTAGACATTTTCAAAGTTCATTTCTAGCGTTCCTACGGCCCGACAATCGATTCCATTCATAATTATCAATTGTTTGTATCAAATATAACATATAAAAGCAACTCCCCTTACGTGACAAAGCTGCTTTTGAATTTTATCGAGCCACCCTCAACTTAACTTCGAAAAATTACTATGTAATAAGAAAACCCAAAAGACCCCCACCAATAGTGATTCAGGGGATCTTCAAAAAGCACCAAACTATCACCATAACCATTAGGAAAATTATACAGGGGAAATTTTTGATCAGATACAGCAAAAATACATCCAATATTTACTGCGACGACCAAGCCGACCAGCAAAAACTAGTAGAATACTTTAAAGGGTGCAAACAGGAGTTTTACACCTACACTAATAAAAATGAGAAGAATCGAGCCTTCACGATAAGAGGGCTCGAAACCGAACCCGAAGAAGAGGATATCAAAGAAGAGCTAGTACAGGAGCATAACATTCCAGTCAAAGAAGTGCACAGACTGAAAGGCACAAGATCACCGATATATATGGTCATCACGGACAACTCTGTCACCGTGAGGCAACTCAGCGCTACCGTTAAATCAGTGCTGTTCACAGCAATTAGATGGGACAGATACAGCAACAACAAAGAAATAATCCAATGTCATAGATGTCAGAACTGGAGCCACGCAACCTCCAATTGCTACAGGGAGGTCAGGTGCCTTAAATGTGCAGAGAGGCACAGCACCAAAGAGTGCACAAAACCAAGGGACCTCCCTGCAAAATGCGCTAACTGCCAGGGGGACCACCCGGCAAATAATATCAACTGCCCAGCGTACATCGTGGCCGTAGAAAAGAAACACATGAACATAGCGCTGAGCCAGCCTCCAACAACCCCAACGATCCAGTACAGGGAAGCTCCGAAACCAACCATCAACGTCTGGGAGGAGAGGAGCCGCGGAAGCCACCAAAACACAGAGCCCTGAAAGGCCACGAAAGGAAGCCCCACCAGACACAAACAGGAAAACAGAAAAGCTAAGTAACAGTAGTAGCAATAGCAATAACTTCGATAAATTTATGACAATAGAGAGCGAGTTTGAGAAACTCGGCTCATACGTCGACCTAGGCAAGTTTCTTGAGTCAATACTAACCCTCAATGAAAACCTTAGAAATAGCAAGAACCCGACGGAGAGACTGCGTCTAATGTTTAATTATTTCAAAAACGCCAGAAACTATGTCTAGGCTCAAACGCGCTCAGTGGAATTCCAATGGTGTGCTCCGTAAACACCTCGAGATATCATCCTTTGCAACAAAATCGAAATTTTGTTGCTAAACGAAACCAGATTGAAAGCATCGGATAAATTTTATATCAGAGGGTATAATGTTGAAAGGGAAGATCGCTCGAATGACACCGGTTACGGAGGTGTCGCTCTAGTTATAAGGAATAATATCAAGTACACAAGACTCCCTAGAACCAATTGCACAGTAGAGAACCTATCAATAAACCTCCCCGGCAACCTAAAAATCACTGTTATCTACAACAGCCCTAGCAACAGAATAACAACAAACTGCCTCCTTCGGCAAAATAACACCCTCGTTGTCGGGGACTTTAACTGCAGACATGAATTTTGGAATTGTCTCACGCGGAATACTAACGGTCTTACTCTCAAGAGTTATCTCGAAAATAACGCAAACATAAGCATACATGTACCGGACCGAGCCACACACTACCCCTCCAACAACTCCACCCCATCCACAATAGACTTGGCCCTCTCCAAAGGTGTAAACAACGTATCAGGCCTCCACTCAAGTTTTCAACTCCATTCCGATCACAACCCAGTCATCTTCAGCATAGAGCTCGACCAGTCGGACTGCTTCACAAAAAAACTGGTATTCAACTACACCACAACCGATTGGAAAACGTTTAGAAGTATCCTAGCTTCCCGTATCACCATCAACAACAACATAACATCACCAGACCTCATCGAGGAGGAAATAACTAAACTCACGAACGCTATCCAATTCGCCCGGGAACAACCACTCACAAATCCCCAGTCAAAGAAAGACTCGACAAACTGCCCCCCACATCATCGGCCCCATAAAATTCCGTAACAAAACCCGCAAAAGATGGCAAACAAACAGGCTTGCGCCCCAGACCAAACCCTCCTCAAACATCTCAACAAGGAGATTGAAGTCGAACTCGTCCAACACAGAAACATTCTATGGGAGGAAAAACTATCCAAACTAAACCCCCAAGACAATTCTCTATGGAGAACGACCAAGCAATACACCAGCAAGTTCAAACCCATCCCTGAACTAAAAGACAATACAAACACATACTCTTCTGAAGCGGAAAAAGCTGAAATCCTCTCTGAAGCGTTCGAATCCGCCCACAACATCCCCCAAACCCTCGATGAGGATCAAAGAAACACACCAATCGGTTCATTCATTCTTGTCCAACTTTCGCCCCCACGAGCCAAGTCTTCCCTACCTCACCAATCCAACCGAAATACATAATATAATCCGACAAATCCCCAACAGAAAGGCTCCCGGTCTTGACGAGGTGGACAACAGACTCATCAAAAATCTATCGAGGAAGGCCATTGTACAACTTAATTATATCACTAACGCGATCATCACGCTACAACACTGGCCAACCGTTTGGAAATCGGCAGTTGTAGCCCCCATCCCGAAAGCGGGTAAGAGTCGAACCTCCCCGTTAAACTATAAACCGATTGACCGATAAGTTTGTTGTCTAACCTCAGCAAGATCGTCGAAAAGGTATTACTGGCCAAAATAAAAATCGCCACCAAAAGGGTGAAAATATCCGACCCCGAGCAGTTCGGATTTAAAGAAAAACATAGCGCCACCCACCAAATATGCAGGGTGGTAACCGATATCATCAATAACTATAATGAACTGAACCACACCGTAATGCTACTCCTCGACATCGAAAAAGCATTCGACAAGGTGTGGTTCGAAGGCCTCATATACAAAATGATACGCCTAGGTTTTCCCGACTTCCTTATCAAATTAATCTACTCTTATCTGACCAACAGAGACTTTAAAGTGAAAGTTGGTAATGCCTTTTCGAACTCGAAAAACATCCGAGCAGGAGTAATACAGGGATCGTTACTTGGACCTAGATTATTCAATATTTACGTCCAAGACATTCCAAAATATGCTACAACAAAACTAGCCCTCTTCGCAGATGATACTGCTATCTATGCACACTCAAGCTGCGCTGAACTGGCTAACACCGAGATAAAAAACCATTTTGAAATCCTACAGAAATATTTCGACAAATGGAAAATAAAACTCAACGAGAATAAAACCGAACAAATAGTATTCAGCAGACGAGTCAACGATAAAATAATCCAAACCCCCCTCACCCAAATCACACCAAAAAACAATGTCAAATACTTAGGAGTCGAACTCGACAGTAGGTTAAACTTTCACAAACACATCAAATCCTCACTCAGCAAAGCCTACTTGGCAAAGAAAAACCTATTTCCTCTACTGTGCAAAAAATCCAAATTGACAATCCGAAACAAAAGACTAATATATAGGTACGTCAGTCATCAGACCCCTTATATCCTACGCGGCACCTGCCTTTTGTCATCTTAGACCGTCTCCCATGAGACCGTTGCAAAATTTCCAGAATAAAGTCATCCGTATCGTAACGGATGAACCTCTCTACTCGAGAATCACGGAACTTCATGAGGAGACGGACCTGCCTACGGTCAGGGAATTTTTCGACCACGTTTCCTCCAACTTTTACGAAAAACAGTGTCAGGCGAGCGAGCTGACCAAAAACATTATCAAAACGAGGTTACAAAATTTGAAACCACATAGCCCCCACTCTCTCCCCTACCAATTCCTCCCCATCTTCCAAAAACCCCTATAACCCTCCTTTCCCCCTTACATATCCGTCAAAATGGACGACTACTACTGAAAAGCTTTTCTGTTTTCAGGCGAAAACATCACACAGTCACCATTGGACCGATGCGAACTATGAACGAGACGTGTCCTTCCTACGGCCTGACACTCGAATTTCATACATTGTTCAAAATCGGTATTTACGTATGATATATCTTACTGCTCTGGATCGTTTTGTTATAATTGAGGAAAATTGACAGACATTTGTCAGTTTATAATGATAAAGTTCTTTAAGCAATGACCACAACATGGTTAAAAAACTAGATGTTATTCACCGATAACATTCATTATTAGCTAGACACCAAAGGGTAATGAGGAGCTGTTTCTCGAGCGAGATCTCTGAGTGACCACATCCTACATTATTAGCTTCTGTAACCATCAGAAATTAAAAAAGTAGGAATCAGAAGTTGATGAATACATTCTGAAGTGTTGTTGAAACTGCCTATCAGGAAAATTAGGAATAAACTTCAGAAAAATTTTCAGTTTTATTTATTTGATTTTTTCTCTTCGTCATTACTATCAAACAACCTTTTGGTGGCCATGAATTATTATTGCCACTATGGCCTTCAGAGCAGTCTCCATTCCTTGTTGATGGGTTATTAATCCGCTGAACCCTAAATATTGATAAAAAAATACATCAAACAAACAAACAACCGAAGGAGAAACAAGCAAATAAGTCTCTAATTATTTAAGGTTAGGTTTGTAAAATCTGTTAGATCTAGAACGTTTTTTAATTCCCCTTCAATCCATCTGCTCTAGAGTCATGTGACAGAAAATCGCTCAGATCTCAGATGCGAATACCGAATGAACCCAATATTGTCCATTATTCATTATATACGACCGTTTTCAATAAACCTATCTATCCATCGTTTCACTTACTGACGATTAGTAACCATTGGTAACCATTCTAAAATATATCTGCAGATAGGTCATAGAAACGAAATCACATGCATTTTCTATCTTCAGTAACTGAAACAATGGATAGATAGGATTATTGAAAACGGCCGATAGTCACCGAATTTACGAAATCACAGAAAGCACTGAAATATTTTCATACATGATCATGAGTTACGGTGCACCCGTAAGAAACCGTTGCTGTTTTCACACTCATAAAATACGACACAGAAAGACTGGAACGGTAAGAAAGCACATTGAGAAGTTCGAGTAGGGATCGGTCGACCGAAACTCATTGAATCGAAAGATCACTGCCCCGAATTTTTTTTTGTGTAGCAGGGGGAATATCTGCAAGTCAGACGAACCACCCTCTCCTGAGGGGGAACTAGTGTGGGATTTCTCACTCTCCTGAGCTCGAGACCCACTAAAAACCCTTAACTGCTTGTTGAATTTTGGTTCCAGGCATTTGCCTATAAACCGTTCATCTCTTAGTCGGTTTTCTTCTCGCACACTATCGTGCTGGGATTTATGTGTGTATCCTCTATTAATAATAATAATAATGTTTATTCAAGTATGAATATATAGTAATCTTTTTTTACACGTATGCGGAATTTTAGGTAAATAAACATCGGTTTCCCACAAAAGTAGAACTTGTGCGTGGGCAGTAGGTACATCAAATAAAAATAATTCACAAATAAAATGTATTCCCGTGTACAATATGAAGCAGAAAATTATGCACTCCCAACAAACTTAAGTGAAATGACTTCTGTTACAAAAGTTTTCCCGAAACGATCTAGCTCGACTCTTTATCCAAGTTTTTGTCTGTTTCTTATATTTTGTACACATCCACAATTTTGAATAGTTCATTCGTAGGATAAGTGATGGGTTTCCTGTAGATGATCTTCAATATCCATTTTTGCATAACTTCGAGTTGTTTGCCCATCCTCCCCAAGCAAGAACACCGTAGTTAAGGTGTGGTTCTGCTATTCCTATAAAGATCTTCTTTAGTTCTTCTATTTCACACAGTTCTCTGAGAAACTTGAATTTGTCAAGTAGGATTCTCAGTTTACAAAGTACGAATGGTGATCCCATCTCAAATGACAGTCAATCTTTATTCCTAGATATTTAATGGTTTCAGTAGCTTCAATACTGAATGAAGATTTATTCAATTTGACTGAAAGTGTATCAAACTGTGGCCTGTTGGGTTTGAGACTTGTGGACGCCATGAACTTTGTTTTATCCGTGTTGACAGTAATTTTTTTATTTCAAAAAGTTTCAGAATTCGAGTAAAACCAATTTCAGCTTTCTTTTTCACTAAGTCCCATGTCGGTGCTTCGAAAGAAATCACCGTGTCATCCGCAAAGCTCACGATGCTGGTTTCAGGGCTTAGATGGAATAAATCCTCGATGTAAAATAAGAACAAATTGGATTAACACTTTATTGAATGAAGAAAGTGATCACGCCTAAACAGGGAGGCAATGAATAAAATAATGAGGATAAATTCAGACGCATACCACCCGACGATATGAATATCGACAAGTGTTACGATCTGAATTGAGCTAGCCAGTTTGTCATCGTCAAGGCCTCCAAATATGGGACATATGCTATTGTCTTCGTCTTGGTTTCTATCTGGGGGGGATTGAATCGGATACCGTTTCATGTTGGATGGCGCTGTGGGTAAATAAATAATACCCACTAGAACATAACAACATTGAATAAAGTTCCATCAATTCCAAACGTTCTCCACCGTGGAAAAATGCTATGTTGCTCTGATGAGGCCAAATGAGGCCGAAACCATGGTCAGCATCTGCTTTTCTTCGGTGGAGCGTACTCCATTTGGAGGCCTTGACGATGACAAACTGGCTAGCTCAATTCAGATCGTAACACTTGTCGATATTCATATCGTCGGGTGGTATGCGTCTGAATTTATCCTCATTACTTTATTGAATTTTCCAATAAGTTTCTGTTGTTATTTTAATCTTTTTTAAATTGATCTCTTGGTCTCCTTTGGTAAATTCGCATTCTCCTTTTGTCTTCCTCTGGGTCGTAGTCCATTAGTCTCCTGAGTTCTTGATTCGGATGGTTTTTCGATGTTTCGAATAGTTTCTTTGCTCTTCTGTTCATGAATTCTGTTATGGTTCCCCATTTTAGGTCCCTATAAATCTGTCTATTCCTGACAAACCAAGGTGCATTTATTGCACATCGTAGCAGCTTGTTTTCAGTGGCCTGAATTCTTTTGATATGGCTCTTTGCCGCGAAACCCCAGGTAACTGATCCATAAGTCAGTTGAGGCCTAGCAACGGCTTTGATTATCTTCAATTTTGTCTCTTTCGACATATGGCTTCTTCTTCCTATCAGAGGGTAGCGTCTATTCATCGCTGCTTTCGTTCTGTCGATTGCTTGTTTGATATGACCTGTCCAAGTAAGTCAAGCGTAATTCCTGAATATTTGGCTTCATTTTTCCAGTCGATTTCTTCGCCGTCAACTTCTAGATTCGTTGTGGGTCGCAGTCTTCTCTTCTGTAGTAATATTGCTTGGCTCTTTTGTCCATTGAGTTTGATTTTCCACTTTGTGCACCTGTCCTTTGTTTCGTCAATCGTTTCTTGTAGAACTCGTTCTATTACTTCTGGGTTGCGGTGTCGAGTTGCTGTGTCGTCAGTATATAAGGTTAGCATGGTTCTTGGGTTCTTCGGAATATCGTGAATGTATATGTCGTACAGAAGTGGCCCAAGTAATGATCCTTGGGGTACTCCAGCCTCTATATCTCTTGTTGTGGAGCATTCTCCTTCCACTTTCACGTAAAATCTTCTATTTTTGAGATAATTCCGGATCAACATGCATATTTTGATCGAATATCCAGCACATCTCATCTTATATATTAATCCTTCATGCCATACTCTGTCGAATGCTCTGGCGACGTCTAGTAAAACAAGACATGTAGCTTGTTTATTTTGGAATCCCTCTGTAATGTATTCTGTGAGCCTTGATAATTGTTGTTCTGTTGAATGCTCTCTTCTGAATCCGAACTATTCTGGTGGTATTAGTTTCAGATTTTCGGTTTCCTCATTTAGCCTCGTGGCTATAATTCTTTCTACTACTTTTCCTAACGCCGACAGTAGACTTATTGATCTGTAGTTTTGTGGAACTTCTTCTCTTTGAATGGTTTATTGAACACTATGACTTCCGCTGTTTTCCATTTTTCTGGGTAGTGTTCTCTCCTCATAATTCTATTCGCGATATTTGTTAGAGCGGCATAACATTCGTTATTTTATCGCTTCCGGGAGCTTTCCTCTTCTTCAAACTTCTAATTATTTCCCTGATTTCATTTGGCGATGTTGGTTTGTCTATTTCAGCAGCCGCTGGTAATTCATCCATTTCTTCATCATTTTCTTCAACCAGTTCTTCCAAATCTTCATTATCGTCGTCTAACTTGAAATTTATTCTCGATTCTCGTTCGATCGTTGATTCAATATCCTCATATGTCCAACCCAGTTTCCGGGGTAGGAGATTCACGTCAAGGGATATTCTTATCGCTTCTAGCAAGCTACATTTCCTTGCATGTAAGTGTGGGGGAGGCAGATCAAGTATGGCCTCAAGCGCTGCTGTAGGAGATGTATGCATTGCTCCTGTAGCACCAACACAGGCCAGCCTTTGCAGTTTTTGCAGCCGGCTGCGTGTGGTGACCTGACCTCTTCGGTTTTTGTTCACTATGCTAGAGACACATAGGTGACACATAGGTGACAATTGGGCGTACCACAGCTGTGTATAGCCACAGTACCATTTTCGGTTTCATGCCCCGCAAGTCTTTCCAAAGAGTCATTTGCAAGCCCACATCGATGCCGTGACTCTGAAAAGAGTCTTATAGATGTGTTTTCTATAGTTGAGTTGGCCGTCCAGGATGACACCTAGATATTTGCACTCACTGGAGAACTTCAGGGACTGGCCATTCAGGACCAGCTCTCCGAAGTCGGTCTCCTTTTTCTTGTGAACGGAGTCAGTGTTGTCTTCGAGGGATTGACAGTTAGTCCCTCCTCCTCGCACCACTTTTCGATAATCTTGAGAGCGGTTTGCATTAGGCTGCTTAGTGGGAGTGGGCCTTCATGCTTGCCTCTCACAGTCACCAGCATTACGTTCTGCAATGTATAGGAACATATTATCGGAGGAATATAACTTGGGTTTTTATCGCCCACGTAAGGACCAATGTCGTTTATGTATGACCTTCAACCGAGCCTTCAACTGTCCGTCCAGCGATAAAGTTGCCTTAGAGTCTCAATATTCGCCCAATATCGCAGCCAAGGATAGGGCTCGTCAAGAAAAACGGTTGAGCAAACAACGAGCTGATGATTCCCGTGGAAAAATTGTCAGTTGCAATTTTGACCTGTAGCAAGTACTTCTTGTGCCAAATGATCCCACAAACAAAGCACTTTTTTATAAACAGCGGTAAGGTATTTAACTTTACCGTTTACAATACAGTTTTTAAAGCAGGCCACTGTTTTATGTGGACATAGGTAGATGGAAAACGCGATAGTTGTGAAATTGCATCGCGTCTTTTTACTTCAAGTCTTTGCCAGATTCAGTTGAAAAAATCTTATTCTTTAGCGATAGATGCGGAGGTCAAAACTTGAACAAGTTTATGGCAGGTAGGTGTTTAACCGCTGTTCAATATATTTCACATCTTGAAGAAATAGTCCTTATGTTCCTTGTAGTTGGACATAGTGGGATGGAGTGTGACTCTATGCACTCAGCTATATCGACAGAGTTTAAGAGAGTTGGTAGGGCAAACTGGCCTCAAGACTGGAAAACAATTGCCAAATGTGCTCGACGAAAGGGCGATAAGCCCTTTATTGTCCACGAAATACAGAATAGCTCCTTATTGAATTGGAAAAATCATGCCATCTTTACCCCTGATCTTCAGGGGTAGAGATGGAAATAACAAACCGGTAGGGTGGCAAATAATGTGCTGGATGAGCTTTTCAAAATCCAGACCTTACATTCTCAGATTCAAAGAGAACTTCGATGATGAATTCAGATCTCTGAATTGTAATAGAAAAACAGAGACTACTCCATTGCTCACATCGGCTACTCTGCGGCCTTTATACATAGACAAGCTTCCTATCAAAAAGGACAAATATGATGACCTCTTGTCTCTATTCAGAACAAATCCTCCAGCAATTTCTACGGAGTATAAATACTACTACGAAAATCTACCTTATAAAAGAACTAAATCTGAACATCAGCCTTCAGGTTCCGATACAGATATCAGTGATAATGATTCTGATCAATGAAAATGTTCTTTTTTGTTCAACACTTTTTCTCCTTCGGAATCTTTAAACGCTTCTCCTGAAATATTGCTGATTTCAAGTTACCCAATTCTAGTATTAAGGTCGCGATATGTGAATATCTCAAGAAAACAGATTAAATTTTTCTGGTTCTAGAAAATATATTTTTTATTGAAGTTTTCGAATATGCACTTATCCCACTTCTCTACTATTCAAATTAATAGAAATTATTTTGTTCCATTCTTGTGTTAGACTTCGGCGAGTAAAGAAGTCATGGCAGATACTGCACCTGCGAATATCGGTAAATGCGCCCAATGTAAAAGGAGTATTGCGAAAAGTAGTATTCCGTGCATGAAATGTACCAAAGTTTACCATCCTGGATGTGCTGGTAGAATTGGAAAATGTTGTGAAAGTGAATTCTCCATTTCACCATCCTGCGAAAATATAATCGAGGATAACTTATCATTTCCTCTACATGGACGTGAAGTTACAATCAATGATATAAAAGTGAGTAAGGAATCATCAACTCAAGATCTATTAATGAAGATAATTTCTGAAATGGAGGGCAGAAACAAAGTACTTTCTGAAAACGCCCTGTTGTTAAGAGAAAAAATCACAGTTCTAGAACGGGAATTATCGTTGAAAGATTCCATAATTACCGAACTAAAAAAAGATCGAGCTGATAAGAATGTAAACATTAATACAGAGAACTCGAAATCTGGGATTGCATCTAGCGATACTGCAACAGGCGCTCGCAAGAAAGCGGGAATATTAAATGTTCCACGCTTAGAGATTACCATTCCGACAGTAGGATCATCAGTTGGCGTACCCGCTCCGAATGTGAATGTAAATAAACAACTTAGTTCACATAAATCACATAATATAGTGGCTGATACACAAAACAATGATACAGAAAATAATGCAACGGCCGATATTAGAGGCAATCTCAATGTGATCTCAAATGACGGAGACAGTTGGCAGTTAGTTTCTAATCGAAAACCAAAGATGAAAAAACGAAAAGCGCTGGTGGTTGGAAATTATTCTGGAACTACAAATATTGAAGGTGTTGTTAAGTTCAAGGCCTTACATGTATCTAACTTGAAACCTGGTACTAGTGCTGAGGATCTTCAAGCATTCCTTTCAACTAATTTCTCTGATGTCAAGTGTGAATTGTTACATTCACGTTACCCGGAGAGTTACTCATCATTTAAGGTATTGATACCTGATGAGGAATACGATAAAGTAGGTATCCAATCTAATTGGCCAAACCGAGCTAGTGTCCATTATTTTTACAACAACAGAAAAAAAAAATCCCAAGCCATTGATTTTACAAGGTTAAGGATTCTTCAGTTGAATGTTCAGTCTATCATGAACAAACTAGATAGAATTTCGGTTCTGTTGGATGAAAAAAATCCGGATGTTTTAAGTGTTGCGGAACATTGGTGTAGTGCGGAAAGTTTGGGTGTTGTGGAACTACCAGGATATGTTCGGGCAGCAAGCTATTGTCGTCCCAATCGTGAACATGGAGGTACAGTTCTGTTTACCAGGGTTGGATTGGAAGTGAAGGATCTAAAAGTATCGAGAATGTCTGAGGAAATGGAATGTGAGTGCTGTGCAGTCAGGTTTAAAATTGATCACATCTACTTCACAATTATAAGTGTTTACAGACCACCTTCAGGTAACATTGAAATATTTCTTGAAAAAATGTCCTTTGTTCTGCAACACTGTGAAAAGCAGAATGACATCTATGTGGAGACTTAAATATCGACTACTTAACTGAAAACGTCAGATCAAAGCAACTATTGGATGATCTTTTAATTTGTTTCAATCTGAAAATTACATCTAATTGCCCTACTCGCATAATTACTGACAGATCTGGTAGAACAACGTCTAAGAAGGTGGATTATATTGTCTCAAATTGTGATCTAGATTATTGTAAAACAAATGTTTATGCTCCTCATTTTGGGGATCATTTGGCTTTCATGCTGGATTATTATTTCGATCAAACTGGGTCTCTGCCTGTGGAAGGCTCGAAAAAAATGTTATGTAGAAATATGTCAGATGCCAATTTAGATAGCCTTGTTGATGCAATTTCTAAAACCTCATTTGTTGAATTGTATCAGCCTTCAACAGAAATAAATAGCTTTGAATTTTTCATTAACGTAATCAAAATATTAATAGATGAACATTGCCCATTGGAAAGTAGAAATATAGTATCAGTAAATTCTAAAGGTTGGATCACAGATGAAATAAAGAGAGCAGGTATTGAATTGAAAGAATTATTTTGGCTCCAGGTTAATTTGAAGTCAGTTGAATTATCAGAAATTTATAGAATATACAAAGCAAAATATAAGTTACTCATTGAATCCTCAAAATTGGCATATCATCAAGACCTCTTAGAATGTTCTGACAATAAGATCAAAACAGTTTGGAAAATTGTAAATCGTGAGACTGGAAGGAGCTCTAATAAAAACAACAAAATTATTCTGAACACGGATGGTGTTTGTTGTTCTGAACCCATTTTAGTGGCTAATGAATTTGCTCGTTATTTTTCATCTGTGGCTAAAAGAACACTGGAGCAAGCATATGGTAATAATGAAGTTGGTATGTGTACAGCCGGCCCTTTACATCATAAAACTTTTTTTTTCCACCCAGTAGATGGTAGTGAAGTTAAAGATGCGATTAATGCCTTAAAGAATAAGAAATGTACTGGTGTAGACTTTATATCTGCCAAAATATTGAAATTAATTTCTGAGCATATAGTAGATCATTTTGCCCATTTTATAAATGATTCTGTCTGTTCTGGTATTTTTCCGAGTGTACTAAAGAATGCCACTGTCTTGCCAGTTCTCAAGAAGAATGATCCCACGAATGTTTCCAACTATCGACCTATTTCGTTGTTGAGTGTATTCTCTAAAATTTTCGAGAGAATAGTTTTGGATAGGATGATGAAATTTCTGAACACTTTCAACTTAATTACTGACAGTCAATACGGTTTTAGAGAAGGACGATCAACTGAGTCTGCTGTTCTGGATTTTGTACACACGATTCAGTTTTCGTTGGATGGGGGATTGAATGTTGCGGGATTATTTTTTGATCTTACACGTGCATTCGATACCATTTCACCTCATTTTTTAGTGAGCAAATTGTACAATCTTGGATTTCGGGGAGTGTTCCTGGATTGGATTAAACATTATGTGTCAGACAGACGATTGCATGTGAGAGTTATGGACGTTTTCTCTGAAGAGTGTGTTGTGGATCTCGGTGTTCCTCAGGGATCAGTTTTAGGTCCTCTTCTATTCATTCTCTTTATAAATGACCTCCCACACCATATAAAGACTAAAATTATTATATTTGTAGATGACACCTCGTTTATTGTAACAGCTGAGAATCTGGATGAACTCACAGAGTTATGTCAAACACTTTTGGTGTCTTTCGCCAATTGGTGTAAGCTGAATGCACTTGTTCTGAATTTAGATAAGACAAAGGTAGTAAAATTTGGTTTGAAGAAAGGAAATAATTTAGTTCTAAAACACGGTCATTATAACTTGATTTCTGAAGAGTCTACAAAGTTTCTGGGTATTTATATTGATGAGTGTCTGAGATGGTTCGAGCAGATATCACATGTCAGCAGGAAGCTTAGTTCTTCATATTATGCAATTCGTCGTATTAGGGATTCTCTTCCTCTTGCTGCTGTCCTGAATGTTTACTACAGCTTGGTTTTTAGCCACATGGCATATAATGTCCTGATCTGGGGTTGCTCTGGGGATCTTATGAGGGTATTTGTAGCACAGAAACGCATCATTCGAATGATATTCCGTCTCAGTCCACTAACATCTTGTAAGACTGTATTTGTAAAACATGAGATTTTAACAGCTCCTTGTATATATTTATACAAATGTCTCTTATACATTAAAAAGAATGAGACGTATACTCCTAAGCTTTCCGGCGCCCACAACTATGATACAAGGAATACTAGAACTTTTATTGTACCTAAACATAGAACAACGAAATATGAGACATCTGCTAAATATAAGAGTATTATTTTGTATAATCATCTTCCCGATTCAATTAAATCACTGAAGTTGTCTGCTTTTGGTAAGAAAATAAAATCTTTACTTTTAAGTAAATGTTATTATAGTATTAATGAATATCTTAATGATGAATGCATTCATTGATTTGTAATTTCAATTCCTCTCCATGTTATGTATATTTTGACTTGTCCTATACACTGTATTGTGTCTGAATGGATTAATAAAAACTATTCTATTCTATCCTATTCTATTCTATCATTATCAATTCAACCATTCAAACAAATAAGTATGCTACTGCTAACTCATTAGTATTAATCGTTCAAAGAAAGCTTAGCAGAATATTGTAGAATAATAGGGATACTTGGAAAATATTGAAACAAAAAATGTTAACTCAATGTTAGTTACCATAATTGATGCCATTTCAACAAAGTTTTTAATTCAACATTTTTTCGAATTAAAAAAAATAATTCAAGGAGGTTCAATTTGAAATAACCCATCCTGTATAGCATAGTTTCAGATTGCTGCTCGTTGGCATCATAATAATGTATTCGAGCATTGAATCAATGCGTCGAATTGGTTGGGTAATGTTGACGTGTTCATTATCTTAATGTTCAGGTTATTGAATAAATGTTGTGAACTCGCTAATACAATGACTACAATAGATTTGTCGATGTACGAACAACATTGATATAATGAATTATATGATTTGGTTCAATGTTCTACAGTCACTAATATTGTGACTGCTGTTGATTGTTCGATATACTCATGGAATTAAATTGATGTCTTTGGTCATTAATATGTATACCACTAATGTATTCTGGTGTCTAAATGAATGCCCCTGATGGATTGATATAATGTGTTGAACATTAGACGATCTATAACATTACATCATTTCAATGATCTCGAACATTGGTTGAAAATTAATGTCCAAATACAATAATACATTATAGTAATGATGTTTTTATTACATTTATGTACATTTTTCGTTCTGTGAATTTGGAATAAACATTATACAGAATTGAAGTGTAACTTATACAACTTATGGCTGGCTTTCAAGTGTTATGATGGTAACAATACAAAAAAAGTATAACGGTTATACACAACGTTGTATCATGGCCAGTCGATAAAGATTGGCCCAATAACACGATCACCATAAATACCAATCCATACATTCAATTTTTCTGGTGTTTGAGTATGGACTTCATGAGAAATCCTTGGATTCCCATCTGACCAATATCGACAATTTTGGCGGTTAACAGTTGAGTTGACGAAAAAGGTACAGATGTTGAAAAGAAAATTTCCATCGGCCGCTATACGATCAGCCATATTCTCACAAAATTCTTGGCGTCGATCATAATCGTCTTAATTCAATTTATGTATCCGATGAATTTTATAAGGGTAAAATTTGTTACTCTTCAAAATTTTTCGAATAACCGTTCTACTAGTATTTGTGATACCGTCCAGTTTTCTCGTGCTCAATGTCGTATCAGCCGTAACTTGTCCTAGAATTTCACTAACATCATCTTCATTTCTTACACGGTTTTCACGGTTGGGATTTTTCATCTTATTGGCCACTGATCCAGTTTCATGAAATTTTTTTACGAACTTTCTGCAGATGTGCTTTTTTGGGTGCAATCGATTGAATAAATCTGTTGTACGATTTCCGCATTCGTTATCCTTGAAAAATAAACAAATAATTTCAATTCTTTCTGAAAAAGAATAAACCATTTTCACCTTAATTGTTGAAGAAAGTATTTCGTTGTCTAATGTTGACAATATAGAGGAGATCAAAAAAAGGTTGGGACAAACCAGGACGTGCATTCGGCAACTTAACGGCATATTGTGGGATGACCAAATTACGAAGACAACAAAAAAAAGGATATTCAACACCATAGTCAGGAGTATTATGACATATGGGTCAGAAAACTGGGTGATGAACAAGAGAGAACAGGGAAAAATTCTAGCCACAGAAATGGAATTCCGGAGGAGGTGTCCAAAAAAGACCAGACTAGACTGAATACCGAACCAAGAGATCAGAAGAAGGATGTCGGTGGAGGACGACATACTTACCTTTATTGAGGAAAAACGACTGGAATGGTATGGGCACGTGAGATGAGCTCCACCGGATAGATGGATATCCCGAATAACAGAATGGAGTCCTTTAGGGAGACGGAGACGGGGAAGACCGCGAAGATCATTCAGAGATTAAGTGGATAGCGCAATGACGAGGAGACGTCTAGAGGATGGATATTGGAATGATAGAGATGAGTGGAGAAACCGGTTGAGAGAGGGAAGACAGCGTCAGCTGTAAACACCCTATATATATATACAGGGTGTGGCGTAATGAATGGATAATATGGAGCCTGCAGGTAGAAGGCTCTATGGCGGTTCAGAAAAATATATTTCACGTTTAGTAAAAGTGCCTTGGTTTTCGAGATATTCGAGATTTTCGAAAATTCAAGAAAATCACACCCTTCGCCACTCTTTTTGCAGGCAAGACTCCAAATGAAGGAATTTTTTTCAAACTGTTTTTTGGATAGTATTCCTGGATAGATGCGCTATCGAATGTATATTATTATTTTTGAGGCGCATGAATAGTTTTTCATAAATAAAAGAATTAACTCAAATTTTCCGTTTTGCTAATTTTTTTTCCTAAGTTCAACCCAGCGTGGTGTGAAAAATAATATGGTTACCTGAGTGCCAAAGCAAGAGAAAACATGCCTGTTTCACTGAGATTCTGAAATGGTATAACTCACTCTTTTTTCAGCATTAAATACAAAATAAATTTCTATTACAATGAGTCAAGGCAGAGTTTGACGTGAGCCTTTTTCTTTAATTTTAAGCAACTGAAATGAGACTTGCAAGCAGAATAAAGCAATTATTCATATGAGGATGTAGAGCATCTAGTACAGCTCCTGATGCACACTTTGAATACTTTTTGTGAATATCGATTCAATTAAACAATATTTTAAAATTGGTTTTCTTCCCTCGTATTCTTTCATTTTTAAGCCCTATAGTTATAAAGTTAATAGTTGTTAAGCGAATTTCAAGTAACGAAGTGAATTTTAGCACTTTTGTAATTAAGAAAAAAAGCTGAAAATTAGGTAATTTTTATTACATTGAGTCAAGACCCTTATTACAAAAATGCTGAAATTTAATGCATAACTTGAAATCAACTTGAAAATATTGATTTCACAACGTTGGGGTTCATTAATAAAAGAAGACGAGAAAAAATAACAATTTTAAAATATCGTTTCATTGAATAAAGTTTCCCAAATCACAAATGATGCTTAAATTGGCCACCATGAGTTTTGATACATGCTCTATAGTATACACTTTCTAATGAATCATAGCTTTATTGTATTGATATCAACAATTTTAAAATGAGTATCGTTTCATTGAATTAAATATCACAAAATATTCTCTAAGAGGCCACCATGAGCTTCAGTAAATGCTCTATACCTTCTTATAGACGATTGCTTCATTCTGCTTGCATTTCTCATTTTAGCTGATAAAAATTTTAGAAACACTGTTTACATTACACTGGGCCTCAACTGATTGCAATAGGAATTTATTTTGTATTAAATGCTGAGAATACAGAGAGTTATACCATTTCGGAATCTCAATGAAACTGGCATGTTTTTTCTTGCATTGGCTCTCAAGTAACCATATTATTTTTCACACCGCGCTAGGTTGAACTTATGAAAAAAAATTAGCAAAACGGAAAAGTTGAGTTAGATCTTTTTTTCATGAAGAACTATTCATGCGCCTGAAAAATAATGAATTACATTCGATAGATCATCTATCCAGGAATACTATCCAAAAAACAGTTTGAAAAAATTCCTTCATTTGGAGTCTTGCCTGCAAAACGAGTGGCGAAGGGTGTAATTCTCTTGAATTTTCGAAAATCTCCAATATCTCGAAAACCAAGGCACTTTTACTGAACGTAAAATATATTTTTCTGAACCGCCATAGAGTCCTCTACCCCCAGGCTAAATATTATCCATTCATTACGCCACACCCTGTATATATATATATATATATATATATATATATATATATATATATATATATATCAAATGAGGTATCACTCACCCTATCTTTCTTATTCAAAATTTAGGGGTTGGTGTTCTAACACTAAGGGTTGAAGCGATAAAGTTGTGAGTTTGACCTTAAAAGTTGTCCCCCTCGAAGTAAAAATCGACGTGTCCGAGCATTTTTTCGAAATAAATTTATTGCGCCCGTTATCTCGTCTGTTTCGTTTTGAGAAGCCCAGCCTGTATATCAATAAATGCATATGCTGATAACGAATATACAACACAAAACATCTGATGAAATGATAAAACACATTTGTGTTCCAGAAAATTGTTGGATATACAAAATTATACATAGTATACAACATTTTTTCTGCAGTTATTAAATATTTGATTAGCAGTAAAAAAAAATTTCTCACTGTATGCTTGTCATGAGATGCCGCTCATAACCTACATCAACCATAGTTATTACTACATTGTGGGTGATGAAAATTCCTGCGCTAATATACCCCATATCAGTTAGTGCTGCGTTCATATGATGAAGATTTTGTCGACATTAATCAACAAAAACTTTGCCGAAACGGGCAGAAACGTGAAAAATATCCTAGAAAAAAGTTTTGCTTCCTATTTTAAAATGAAACCCAAACAAGAATTTGCAATATGGTTCGATAATTTGGTAGTTTCAACTTTCAGTAAGATTGATCTCCTTCGCAATACGCTTTGTTTGTTCGACATCTTGATTAAAGATTTCTATGTCAGTGGATTGGAGGAAGGAAGCCACAGTCATGGTTGTTTTGAAGCTCAAAATGTCGATTTTTCACAAAAAAAAACACTGCCATGAAAACCACTTCATTTTCAAATACTTAGTTAAGAATATTTCGAGAACTAATGCATGAGATGAAAAAACAATTACTGTGCTGAAATCAGTATAAAAATACCTTTCAAATGAGATATCACTCACCCCATCTTCCCTATTCAAAAATTGGGGATGAGGGTTGTAGTAGCAAGGGTTGAAGCGCTATGCGTCCGTAACCTGCATCTTAAGTTGTTCCCCTCGAAACAGAAATCGACCTGTCCGAGCATTTCTATCGAAAAAATTCATTTCGTCTGTAATCTCGTCTGTTTCGTTTCCAAATGGCCACCCTGTATATCGGAACTCTGCGGCGTTGAATGTCCTCTGCAATCTGTTGATGTTATTTGTTATAAGTTTCTTGTTTCGGCAAATTTTTCAATTCATTTACTGTTATTGTACATTTGAATTTTTACAACGCTTCAGTCACGTCGACAGAACAGTTGTTTTGGGTGATTTCAATATTGCTGAATTGCATAACTTTTATGAAACTAATGAGTCATCTAATTTAGTACTGAGATATAAATCATTTGTAAGGTTCTGTAATTTCGACCAAAAGAATTTCATTTAAAACAGTAATGGCAGGCTGCTGGATTTGGTGCTTGCACCTAAAAATCTGAAATGCGAGGTAGTACAGGACTTTGAACCGTTGCGCGTTGATCGGAATTGACTCGCATCACCCGAGTCTTGTTGTGAACTTGAGAACCGATCTGAGATGAAATTTTTCTCTCTTGTTGAACGTTTGAATTTCCGCAAGCTTGACAACAAAAAATTTCAGGAACTACTTGAGAAAACGGATTGCGGCTTTTTGACTGCAACTTCTAGTAGTGATATAGCTTGTGAACAGTTTAATGCGAAAATTCAGGGTATATTCTCAAAGTGCTATCCGCTCAAAACTCGTACTGGCCGCAAATATCCATCCTGGTACCTACACAAAACATTTAATCATTAATATAAACCGAAAAACTTATTACCGTCGAATGTATAATAAAAGAAGATCCTTATTTCATCTTGAACGTTTCAGAACTATGAGACGGGTTGTTATAACTCTTGAATATGCAAGAGATATATTGAAAACTCGGGAATCTTTGCGGAAGCACTTTATTTATCGACGTCAAATTCTACAATGGTTTTTATCTACATATGTACAGGAACGCAATCGCCTGAAGATGGAAATCGCAATATGTTAAAACATATACACAAATACATATAGGTGTTCCTAAACAGCATACCTACACTATAACACCTCTCCCCTAAATGACTAACAGAAATTTTAATTTCAATATTAAACCAGGAAAAAAAAACGAGTTATATTTACTCAATTATTCCATAAAAAAAGAAACTTGATTAAAGACTCAATATCCGAATCTATCAGGTATTTTTCTATTTCGCTTTGGTCTCGTAGCATAACCTGAAGTCGTGGCTTGGGGGATAACATCTGCTGATGTTCCCTCTTCAAAATTTGAAACTGGTATTGAAAAGTTATGAAATCTTTTAATTTGATCAAGATGACGTTTTGTAATCAACCCACCGTTTTGTATTTTCACATCATATATCCTTTTACCGCGTTTGCCCATTATGGTTCCCGGTTCCCAAAATTCCTTGTTCGCCCTGTAAACTTTGATCAAAACGCTATCATTTACTTGAAACGATTCTCTTCTCCTCCCGTGAAAATGTGATTTTTGTCTATCTTGACTTTTCCCCACATTCTTTTTTAAAATATCATTATCAGGTAATAACGAACTGAATCGAGTTCTAACCTTATGCCGGAAAAGAACTTCGGAGGGTGTTACACCTGTGGAAAAATGCAGCGTGTTCCGATAATCGAATAGGAAATTAGCCAGCAAAAAATTTATATCTTGCGTGATATTATCCATCAAACATTTTTTTAACCCGTTTTTAATTATCTTGACACCAGCTTCAGCCTCGCCATTAGATTGAGGATGATAAGCAGAACCGGTTAAATGCTCAATATTATTTTTTCTAATAAAATCTTCGAATTCCTGTGACTCGAACTGCGTTCCCTGGTCCGACACGATTGTTTTTGGAAGACCGAAACGCGAAAAAATTTCTCTCAATACCCTTATAGTTGCTTGTGAAGTTATTTTGTTCATCGGATATGCCTCTAGCCATTTCGAATGAGCATCAACTAGTATAAGGAAATATGAATTCCGGAACGGTCCACAAAAATCAATGTGCAATTTTGACCACGGTTTTTCAGGCCATGGCCAAGTGGCTAATTCCGCTTTTGAAGGATTAACGCTGGATAAACTACAAGTTTTACAATTTTGTGTAATTTTTTCAATTTCAGAATCCATTCTTTGCCACCAGAAATACGATCTAGCGATGCCTTTCATTTTTGAAGTACCAAGATGTGTACGATGTAAACTCTGTAAACATATTTTTCTTAATTTCGTAGGAATGAAAATTCGATTATTCCAAAACAAACAATTCGAATATACCGATAATTCAAAACGTTTTCGGACATATGGTTTGAATTTATTCGAGTTGTAACAATATGAAGGCCAAGAATTATTTCGAACAAAACTAATAATTTTTTGTATGAATTTATCATTTTCCGTGGCATCATGCACATCTTTAAATTCGATTGATAACTCGGCTGCTTCCTCAATGAAATTAACATAATCGAACTCAGAATCAATATCAAACATGTGTTCATCATTTTCTCGTATGGGTAACCGTGATAAACCGTCGGCTTGATTTTTCTCCGATTTAACGTATTTAATTGTGTAGTTATAATTTGACAAAATAACCGCCCATCGACGTAACCGATTCGCAGAAAACTGTGGAATTGCTTTATTCGGTGAAAAAATAAGTGGTCGATGATCAGTTTCTAAAACGAAATCATTACCGTATAAATAATCATTAAATTTATTTATTCCGGAAATAATGGAAAGTCCTTCTTTTTCTATTTGAGAATATGTTCTCTCGCTCGAATTCAATGTCCTCGATGCAAAAGCTATTGGTTTTTCATTACCGTCAGGAAAAATATGAGAAATTAACGCTCCAATACCATACTGGGATGCGTCAGTTATCAATTTGATCGGCAAATCTGGTCGGAATGGTACCAAGACATCATCTGACGCTAATTTTGATTTCACGTAATCAAATGCACGTTTACAATCTTCCGTCCAAATCCATTTCACCGATTTTTTCAATAAATTATACAGAGGCAGTGGCGGCTCGTGGTCATGAGAGCTGAGGAGGCTAATAGTTTTCGAGGAGTGTTGGAACAAACTCTTATCAGTCAATAAAGTATACTTCTTCAACATAATGAAAAGTTGTCAGTTCTAAGATTAATTTTGAATGCAAGAGGATGCTATATGCTCCTTTGACTTGTTATGCCTTTCGATAGATCGCGGTAAATTTTTCAAATCTGAAAACCCCGTTTTGAACCATGAAGTATATTCTGTTTGATGAGAAAATAGTAAATATGGCCAGCAAAATAATTTTTCCCGTTTGATCGATCCAGTTAACCAATCACATTTATCGTACCAAATAACACTGAAACTTCTATTCTGACGATTTTCGGTAGACCTCAGTGTAATTAAATTTGGTGGAGGTCTTGTAAAGGTTTTAACAACGTGTACAGTTAATTCTCAATATTCAATTCCATTTTATTTTTTGATCCGTATCAGTACTTACCCCTAACGCCCTAACAAAACAACCTATCTTAACAAGAATATATCACAAATTTCCCGAAGTTCCAGTTCTCCACGAAGTCGTTACATTCAAATTGAAAATTGAAATCATAACAGCTACCGCCGGACAACGCCCCTACTATACCGTCAGAGATCAAGCGAATGCGAATATAGTCGAAGACGGCACGAAAGAATCAATGGAGAACAGGGGAGCTGAGCCTCCTCTGGTACATTTTACGGGCGAATATGGTACAGTAAGTAAGCTGAATTCTTGTTGGGCTATTATGTGAGTCCAGAGAACGTATGCGCGAGTTACACTATCAACGGAGGCAGCAGGCCCAACAGCCTCCGTCCGAATAGGCAGTACTAGGAAATATTCACATTCGACGCGGCGGACGCGTACGCGGCCGGTGGATTGTATGATTGTTATGCTGGATTTTTATGAGCGGAGGACCGAAAAATGAACTAATTTTTATCTGAATATCTAGTTCAGGTGTTCGGAAAATTTATATAGAAATTACTTTCTGAAAATGAGGACATGCCCGAAGTGAATGTATTTTAGCTCTAAGCTTTATGAGGAGGCTTAGCCTCCCTTGCCTCCTCTGACGAGCCGCCCTTGTACAGAGGAGCTAAATGTGTAGCCAAATCTCGTATAAACTTACCATAATAATTGATGAGTCCCAGAAAGGATTTTAATTGAGTAACGTTCTCAGGAATAGGTGCTGAGCGTATGGCTTCAATTTTCGCATCACTTTGATGCAACCCTTCCGCATCTATTCTGTAACCTAAATACTCCACCGATTCTTCGAAAAACTTACACTTTTCCGCCGAAATTCTTAACCCTGATTCCTGCAATTTGGCTAGAACCCGATACAGTCTATTTAAATGAATTTCCTCGGTCTCACCGGTGATTAAAATGTCGTCAAGAAAAATTGCGACACCTGGTATACCCGACAATAAACTTTCCATGGTTCGTTGAAACAAGGACGGTGCGCTTTTAATACCAAAAGGTAATCGATTATATCGAAATAAACCGAGATGAGTATTGATAGTTACTAAAGGAACCGAATTTTCTTCCAACAGAAATTGCTGATAGGCAAAACTTAAATCAAGCTTGGAAAATCTTTTACCGCCCCCCAATTTATTGAAAAATTCTTCTGGTTTCGGTAAAGGATACGTATCGGATTCTAAAACCGGATTGAGAGTTATTTTAAAATCTCCACACAATCTCACGGTGTTATTCTTTTTTAAAATCGGTACCACAGGAGTAGCCCACTCAGAATATTCGACCGGAGTTATTATTCCCAATTCACTTAATCGTTTCAACTCATTCTCTACCTTAACTTTGAGTGCGTAAGGAACAGAACGAGCTTTTACAAACTTGGGTGATACTTTTTCATGCTTAAGTTTTAATTGAATTTTACCTTTATTGAAAGTTCCAATACCAGGCTCAAATAATTTTTTGAATTTTGACTTCAGATCATCAACCCGATCAATATTCTCGCAAAAATTAATGGAAGATAAACCAAATTCAAAAATTCGAAGAAAATCTCTTCCTAGAAGGGAAGGCCCTCCATTTTTGATGATATACAATTTAATACTTTTTGGTGAAATTCTTCGGAAATTGACTTCTTCAACCTTTACTATTATGAATCCAACAGCTGGAAAACACTCTCCTATGTAAGAAGAAAATTTTTGTTGAGTGTCTAGAAGTTTATAATTATTAAAATTTTCTCTGTGAAATTTCTCAGAAATTACTGAAACACTTGCTCCAGTATCCACTTGAAAATCAATTATATTATTATTTATTTTTAAATTCAACATTATGGGTTCATCAGCACTAGTTTTACCGATATTGAATAAAGAAAAATCAGACTCAATGAAATTATGTTCATATCTATTTTTCGAATCGGATACCTGTTTACTTTCCCGACACATCGGTGCTAGATGTCCTTTCCTATGACACTTGTGACAGCTGTACTCTTTGAATCTGCAATTCTGTGTTGTGTGATTTCTTCTACCACACACTGCGCAGGCTGCTGTGCTCTTCTTTGGACTTGACAGAGATGGAGACTTAGGCTGCGTCGGTCCTTTTCTATTCTGTGACGTGTTGCTCTGACGTACCTTGGGGAGATTGCGCACATACTGCAAAGGTTCGGTCTTCACATTTGAACGTTGCACATCGGTTTTCAACATGGCTGCCTCCTTATTACTGGCTATCCTTATGGCGTCCTCGAAACTGATATCACCATCTTCTTCGAATAATCTGTCCTTGATTGGTCCTTTTGGCAAACCCATGATGAAACGATCACGTAGACATATATTTAATTCTTGTTTGAACTTGCAATTGGCTGCCAGACTTCTAATTCGAACAGCCCATTCTTTTATAGATTCCTCAGGATACTGATGAGAACTGTAGAACTCACTTCTTGCGGCAAAAATTGATTGTTGTTGTCCGAAGTGTAAATTGAAAAGTTCTAACAGTTCGTTATAGGATTTTGATTCTGGAGCAGCTGGCATACATAAGCTAAATATGAGCCTGTATGAATGTTCAGACAGCAGGTTCAGAAAAATGGCTCTTTTTCTTGCCCCATCCGTAATTTTATTTGCTTCGAAGAAATTCGATAACCTGGGCTTGAAAATTGACCAGTCATTGTTGATGGCGTCGAATTCTCTGAGATGTCCAACAGTGAACTTTTCTTCAGACTCCGTCATTTCACTTTTTCACTCACGTCGAAACAATTGAAAAACCTCGTCGCCACTGTTATAACTCTTGAATATGCAAGAGATATATTGAAAACTCGGGAATCTTTGCGGAAGCACTTTATTTATCGACGTCAAATTCTACAATGGTTTTTATCTACATATGTACAGGAACGCAATCGCCCGAAGATGGAAATCGCAATATGTTAAAACATATACACAAATACATATAGGTGTTCCTAAACAGCATACCTACACTATAACAAAAGGGATATATATTCTGCATACTCTGAATTCATAAAGAAATCCGAAGATAGTTTGGTGACATATCCGAAGGATTCTGGATTTTTGATCATATTTGAATTCTTAAAATAATAAAACCAGCATTCCTGGAGTACTGTTTAATGGTGATAAAAGATTCAATCCCAATAAACACACACACGTGTATTATACGTTTATATGTGGTGGGGGGCGTTGATTCAAGGTTACTCGTTGAATTTTGTAACGTTATTTCGAAACCTAAATTCCACCATAGGTTGATTTCACATATAATCAACGTTTATGATCAAGCTGGTTACTAAATCCACTAACATGAAACGTTGTCATTTTAGTGCACCCTCAACGTGTATTCAATAGGAAGTGAGAAACATTGAATTGACGTTGAATACGATACCATTCAACAACTCGTTACTGTAGTCACCAATATGTAACGTTTCTTTAGCGTACTTCCTCCACGTATATTCAATAGGAAATAAATAACATTACATCAACGTTGTATACGAAATCATTCAACAACTCGTTACTGTAGTCACCAATATGTAACGTTTCTTTAGCGTACTTCCTCAACGTATATTCAATAGGAAATAAATAACATTACATCAACGTTGTATACGAAATCATTCAACAACTCGTTACTGCAGTCACGAATATGAAACGTGGATATGTGGTGTTTTCTCAAAGTATATTCTATTAAAAGCAACATCCCCTTCTTGTAGCCATTATTACAGAACGTTTCCTTGTCTTGCCAAGTAGTATATATCGAAAAAAAAAATGACTGTCCTGTATTTGGCATTGTAAGAGCAATAGCGATCACTTTTTTATAATGGATTGAGTATGTTCTACCAGTTACCATTAGTTATGAGATCTGCTTATAACTTAAATCAATTCAAGAGACTGGTAATGGTAATAAAGAATATGTATTGAGCGGATGACTGTTGATGTAGATATATTGTAAATATAATGTTATGAACTTTGTAGCCTTAAGCTAATGGAATATTCACTACTACTACAATAAAAACTATAGGGTGCAGTGGTGTCGTTAGCAGCGATGTAGGGTAGGACGCCAGAGGTAGCAGGTTCGAATCCCGGCGGTGATGGATGTTTGCGGTTGTCTCGATGAATTTAGTGTGGGAAAAGATATAATGTTGGCTAATGGGAACTATTACAAGACTAGTGGATGCTGGGCAGAAAAAAATAAATATTTATTTTAGAATCAACATTTGAATTTCGTATTGTTGCAACGTTATTTCAATCGAATGGCAACGTTATATTCTCGTAGAATTTCCATTCCAAAAAGAATGACCGCTACGTTACTGTACCACTAGAACGAAACGTATTTCCTAACGACATTTTGCCGGTTTCTCAACGTAGCGTTACTTGAAGAACTCAACGTTACTTCCACGTATCTGTGTTTATTGGGATACCCCTAAAGCAATTGTCGATGCTTTTGCGGATCATTTCAATAGTGTATATGAGAGCTCAGGAGATGAGGAATCGGACATCGGTGCCGATGATCGGGAAGATCATTTGATGGATCCCTCTGAATATCTGCACATTCAGGAGATAACGGGCGAACAGATACTCGAGGCAGCCGGAAAACTTAAAAATAAGCTAAGCTTTGGTACTGAAACTGTTCCTGCTAGTGTAGTCAAAAAACATATAAGTTTAACAATAAGAAATGGATCGCGCCTTCACAGTAAGGCAGGTAAATAGTAAACGAATTAATTCAGATGCATAACATCCGCAGATAATTAAATCAACGAATGCTACGATCTAAATCGAACTAACAAACTACCATCGCTCGAAGTATTACCAGAATTTTCATTTCGTCGACAAAGAGTAGATGCTGACCATGGTTTCGGTCTTATTTGACCTCGTCAGAGCAACAAAACTCAATTGTCAACGAAATGCTATGAATTGCCGGCTCCTTTTATTCCATATCAGTAGCGGGTATGATGTATAAATACATCGTACCGACATCTGACAGAGAAACGGGAACCAACCCAATTCAATTTCCTAACTCTCAGAGCGAAGATAGCAGTATGCATCCATATGCTTTATTCCCATATTGCAGATATCGTATATTACGATAATTAAGCAAGGGAAAAAGCGCGGAAAGGTTCGGATCATGGCAGTAACCGATCTGCCGCGGACATGTAAAATAAGAAATGGATCGCGCCTTCACAGTAAGGCAGGTAAATAATAAACGAATTAATTCAGATGCATAACATCCGCAGATAATTAAATCAACGAATGCTACGATCTAAATCGAACTAACAAACTACCATCGCTTGAAGTATTACCAGAATTTTCATTTCGTCGACAAAGAGTAGATGCTGACCATGGTTTCGGTCTTATTTGACCTCGTCAGAGCAACAAAACTCAATTGTCAACGAAATGCTATGAATTGCCGGCTCCTTTTATTCCATATCAGTAGCGGGTATGATGTATAAATACATCGCTACTGATATGGAATAAAAGGAGCCGGCAATGGTTCATCCCAACCATCACTCTTTGCTGAGCGAGTTTAATTTCACGAGTTTGAGGAAAAGAAGGGAAATTGCTGATGCTACTTTTGCATATAAATTGATCAGCAAGAGTATTGACACAGCATCACTTCTTTTTCTCCTTGATTTCAAAGCGCATCGACTTGCCTCAATATCTTATTAAACCGAGAATTAAACGTTCAGATTTAGTGTCCCGAGTTCGCAGAACCATTTCCACAGTCCTGTTATATCGATGTGTTAGAAGCTTCAACAATATGCCCCTTCAGAAGATGTTTTTTTCTGTCCATTGGTGAGTTTAGGAGGCAATTGTATTGTCTGATAGCAAATTGATATTAGTTTAATTTTTTTTTCTGTCGACAGCGCGCAGCGATTTCATTCAGTTTATGATAATTTTGTATATTACTTACACCTGTGTTTGGGCATGTGCCTGTTGGATGTAATTTATTCAAATAAAGAAATAAATAATATATCTGCTTATACCTGGCAACTATTACGTTGTGGCTGACTGAGAACTTACAACCATTTTTTTTTTCTATTTTTCACATCATTTCCTTCGAAATAACCCAAAATATATAAAATAAACATCTAGTTGCAAATTATCATATCAGCTAATCAATTATACAGAAATCAATTACAGGTATTTGCAGCTAGTTTTTAAAGGCAACCTATATATTAATATATATATATATATATATATATATATATATATATATATATATATATATATATAATATATAATAATATAATATAAAGTTTCAAACACCCTCTAAAATGAAATCATCAAATGGAGTAAATATATCTGTTTCCTTCCACACACGATTTCTGACTACAAAAGTTAGTCATTGGACAATTTTATCCCAATGTCAGGAGAGAAACTTAATGGTTTTGAAAAAAATTCATTCTGATATGAATTAAGTACTCATCAAAGACAATGTTTCTAGTAAAGGATTTTTTCCGACAGATCCATATTCAGATGCTGACCCTATATTCCAACCGGAAAAAGAAACTGAAAGTGATACAGTTCAGAGTGCTTCAGAAGATTAACGAGGAAACTATTCGCAGCGAAGGATTTCTTCATCACATGAAATATTGGAAAAAACCATTAATAGCACAAATGAAGTTATTGAAAAAGAGAATCTTATCGTTTCCGTATCGAAAACGAGGGGAGGTGGAGAAAATATTTCTGCCTATTTTGTCACAAAAAACTCACCAAACTTGCATGGCACCTTGAAAGTGTTCATAAGAATGAGGGTGCCGTAAGAAAATTTTCTTTATTAGCGAAAAGATGTGAAGAGAAAAGAGAAATCATCAGTTCTAAGAGAATAAAAGGAAATTTTCGATATAATACAAAAATATGTTTGAACTTTGGTGATTTAATAGTCTCGAGTAGACCGAACTCTTCTAAAGTAAAGAGAGAAACAGACTTTCTCCCATGCATGAAATGCAAAGAATTTTATTCTGAAATCAGTCTACGTGTATATTGCAGAGCTTGCACTGGAATTGCGAGCAGAAAAACACGGTGTGCGATGCTGAATGGGAGAAAAATCGAGTCTAGGTTACGTAGTACAGCGAACAAAATGGTGGGAGAAAATTCTCTCCACCTTTAAGGAACGACCATATCGTTCGTTCCATAAAAAACGATGAATTAGTCATTTTATACGCAAAAAAAACGTGCGAGAAATACAGACATGAACGCTACTTCGAGATGATACGACAGCGTTTGAGAGTGATTGGAAGGTTTTCAAAAGCCTTAAAGGGGAATAATAAAAATAATTTGTCTGATGTTTTCGATCATTTCAATTGCCTTGAGTTAATAAAAGTTGTTTAGGAGCAGATGCTGAAACAGGTAATTTTAAAAATCCATAGGGGTGGCCTCATTATTATGCACTTTACTAAAGTATCTCACAAAACAAATTAATTAATGCATCATCAAACACGATGATGTAAAGAGGAAAAATGCGAAAAATTTCTTGTTGGTGTTTTCTCAAAAGGTTGAGATCAATGTCACCAGAACTGTGACTTAATCGCAGGTGCAGATGAGGAGGAGGAAAAAATCGATCTGCCCAGTACCTTCTGATGATGTCAGGAAATTCTATATTTATTTACGAAAAAATTTAGAAATTTCATATAATCGACTAAAATACAAATTTCGTCGTCAAAATTTGCATTACGAAGTATTCAGGTCTTCAACCGCCGTAGACCTGGAGAACTTGAGCGAATTCTGATTGAAGACTCAAAACGCTACGAGGTGTGTGAATTCATACCAACGATGGCAACGGAAAAGAACAATAAGAAAATACAGAAGGGTCTGAGAGTTATGTGGTGTTTTCTCATTAGAAGGAAATGAAAGCGCACTGTTTCTGTTAGTTTGGATAAGAAACAAGTGAAATGTGTTGAGCTACTATTAAAATACAGGAGCATTGAAAATTTTCCAAGAGCAATCCATATGTTTTCGCTCTGCCCGGCGTCACTAACACTAAATATATGAGGTCATCTAATATTATTAGAAAACATGCCATTCTTTGTGGAGCTGATCACCCTCAAAGATTAAGACCAACCTAAGAAGGCATATTGTGACTACATGTATAAGATTCAATTTGGAAGAACGTGAGGTAAAGGACTGGGCAAATTTCATGGGTCACAGCGAAAAGATTCATGGAAACATATAAAGGCACCTGTTCCTTCACGCATTTTGAGGGTATCCGGGTTACTGGAGGAGGAGGAGGCAGGTGGTGAAATTGAATATAAAGAGCCCAGTGACAGTTAAGTAGAAGCCTATGAAGATTCAGAAACGAAAGAGATCGAGTAAGATCCAGGTTTATTCTCTATAATACCATTCTATGTAATTCAACTTATGGTATAGTCATACATAATACGACAAGAGATTTTTTCCGGAGAAATTTCGAAAAGTGACATGAATGTCACCAGGGGGGTAATAATGTTGGTTCGCACAGAAATGCTGACATCTATAGAGTATGTCCCACTTTGATAGTTACTAATAGGTTTCGAAAGGTAGGTTTCTTCATAGTAATAAGTTTTGATGTCACTTTGTCGAATAACCAGCCAATATGACTAAAGAAGAAGAATATAAACTATGTTTCATTGGTCTATAGATAACATTTGGCAAATCGTTTTGCGCAAGTCAAAGTTTGTCGAATTTCAAATTTGAAAATTTTTGATTTTGTTAGCTTTTTGGTTATTGAGAATGCCTTCGAAATATTGTTGTGTTCCTTAATGCTACAATAAAGATGATAAATGGTAAGTTAAATATATTATTGAATCCACGTAATTAGTAAATGCAATAAAACCATTCATCTGAACATGGCGTCACTTATTTAATTCCTAGCTATAGAATAACAGAAATCAAGGACGCTCAAAAAATTTGGATTGAGAGAATTGGAAATCCAGACCTAGCAAATTTGCGTCATGCATCAAGTGCAAGTATTTGTAGGAAGCATTTTCATGCAGATTGCATAGGCACAGATGGAAAATTGAAAAGATTTTCTCTTCCTACACTGTTATAATTCTTTTTCAATTAGAAGATTTATTTTCAGAGTACGTGAATAGTCGTCAAAATGACGATTTGTTTTTATATTCACCAATTGAATCTAACGCAGACTCGTCCAGGAAAATGCAAGGCATGTAAATATAATTCAACAGAGCTGATTTTTTTAAATATTTTCCATTGAATACAGATTCCATGAAAACCATCTATTTATTGAACGAGGTACCTGAACTAAAGGTTCAAGTTCCAAGAAGGTATATACCAGGGATGTTATTGGGAACGAATTGGCAGGTCCCAGCAGACATACAGAAGGTTTTTATATTTTCTGTCATTTCAAAATTTGAAAGCCTCTCATGGGTGATATTCATTATTGGGTGATATTCATTACTAATGTTTTATATTTTTAGTCTCGGAACTGGAATTAAGTGAGGTGCGGATTGGAACAGGAACCAATCTTATTGAGGATATTCCTACATCTGAAGAGCTTCCTAGTACCAGCAGAAATACAAGAGGTTCTTATTGTTGCTATATACTAAATTAACTACTTTCTTGTTCTGTTTATTCTTTATATAAAATCATTCATCAAGATCATTTTTCAGACTTTGAACCAATAGTTTGGCAAAAATGGTAAAAAGAAAAAGAAAAACCTGTTTTCAAACTGCCTCCCTGAAGAAGCAACTGAAATATTTCCGCAGGAAGGAAAAACAGGCCTGCGCTAAACATCAAAGTATGAAATCCAAGATAAAAGCTCTTCAGGTTTCAAAATATCTGGAGAATCTGGAGAAGTTGAACAGAACAACTCAAAATTTCTTTTTGTCTCAAGTAAGAAATCAAAGATTGCGGGGGAGAGGTCGTCGTTTCACTATCGAAGACAAAATTTTTGCACTTTCAGTTTATAAGCAGAGTGGAAAGGGATATAGATATTGGTCCAAAATTTTCAGTTTGCCCTCGAGAAGAACACTATTAAATGTACTGAATGGAATTCCCTTTGATTGTGGCATCAACTGTCAAATTTTTTCTAGCTTGAAAAATGCAGTGGTATTCGAAATGCCCTCTTGACAAAAGACTTACACTTCTGTCAAGATGGTGTTCAAAAAGTTGCTTCCTGGAAACATATTGTTGACGTCTATGAAATTGATGCAGTCAATATTTACAGTTCAATCTCTAAGCTGACTGACGAACATGTCTTGCCCCATAAAATAAAAAAAATGAAGGAAAAGAATGCAGCACAAGTTTTCAGCCGGTCACTGTATTCAGTTATGAATCTCTTAGCCGAGTCATGTAAAGAGAAACTGCCAACATCTCGAACTTATTTAGATCCCTCGGCGTCACAAACTGCTTCCGCCTTACTTTTTTTTGATGGACTCTTTGACAGTGTCAATGGACGCGATATGAGGAACCATAATTTTTTAAAGAGTTGCATATCTATAGGTTATCTATGAATGTCACTTGGCAATATCGCGAATATGGAGAGTATAGAGAAGGAGAACGATCGCTGCTTTGAGACCACAGATTTTTTGTCCCCTAAAATATGTACCAATAGAGTAGTTAATGCTTTTGCCAACAGGCGCGAGTTATATATCCGAGAACGATGAACTTCATTGGAAGATCGCAGGAAGTGCAATCTCAGCATCGTCTCATTTCCCAAGAACTAAGAAAGTGTACCGAGGTTATAAATTATAATTTTATCATCATTGAATCAGTTCTGACATAACTTTCACTGTATTGTACGAAATATAGCTTTTTAAAAACGCTTTTCCTGCCTTAATAAATATAACTGGCGCAGTCGACGGAGTTTCACGGAGTTTTCATTGTGAAAAACTTTAAGAGTTTTACCCTCTTTTTGGTGAAACGAGAACCTACCCACAGCAGTTACAGTCAAAAATCCATCTAGGAGGAAGAAGATTATGCAGTTGTGGATAATCATAACAAGGTGGTGAGCGTATTTTTATTCATTGATGTCAGACTCCTCTAATCCTAGTATTGATTCTGTAGCGGAAACCAATTCTGAATTAGAGACAGATTTATTAGAATTATTTAATAATCTTTCACTTAATAGTAATAATAAAATTTTGAATATGCCTAACGCACCTGAAAACTTTGATATCAAAAATTTAAGCATCATTCCCGATTTCGATGGGAATCCGAATAAATTACATAGGTTCATTCAAGCTTCGGAAGCAATTTTAAATCACTATTTTGATGTTGAAAATCAAAATAACTTCCAAAATGTGTTGATATTGAATGGTATTTTGAATAAGCTTCACGGCAAAGCGGAAGAAGTTGTCGCAATTCATGGAGCTACCAGTAATTGGAACGACATAAAAAATTCACTTTTATTACATTTCGGTGATCAACGAGATGAGAATTGTCTTAATCAGGATCTAGTTAATCTGAGGCAAAATTTCGGAGAATCTCCTCATGACTTCTATGAAAAAGTAATTACATTATTAAATACAATTTGTAATTATATTGATTTGAAATGTGAAGTTGGATTTAGAGCAAGTAAAAGAGATTTTTTCCAAAAACAAGCTTTAAAAACCTTTTTAGCCGGTTTAAGAGATCCTTTGGGTCCTATTATTAGGGCTATGAGGCCTAATTCTTTATCTCAAGCACTACAATTCATAATTGAAGAAGACAATATAAAACATTGCCAAAAATCTAATCAAACGGTAATCAATAATTCCAGAAAATTCATGAATTATAGTAATCACAAAAATAATTCAAATAATTTTTCAAAATTTCGTCAAAACTTTTCCACAATGGTACCCATCGAACGACAAAATTTCGTTACGAATCAGCAATTTCCTAGCAGACCCATTACTATTCAAAGAAATATAAGTTATAAAGAGCCGAAATTTTTCAGTAACGCTCAAGTTTTCGGAAAGCAGCAACAGCCTGCACCTACTCCAATGAGTATATCTACTAATCATACTAAACAGAGAACTCAACCAATGAATACCTCAACAAATAATAGATATTTTACAAACAGGCAAAATCAATCCTTTCCTCAGAAACCTAATTTTAAGTGAAGAGCTTTTTAATACCGAATATCATAATAATCCTCACAGCTCTAATGAAGAATTCAAAAATGACGAAATTGCTGAAGATTACGAACAAAATTTTCGGAACGTTCAATTTCAGACCCACAGCACATAATAGAATTTCATGTTTCTAATGATAAACGCGAATTACCTTATATTGAAATTAAAAATCCCCCTCTTAAATTACTAATCGATACAGGATCAACAAAATCTTTTATTAATCCAGATTTAGCTAAAAAATATTATTCAAATTTCATATTCAAAGAACCATTCACTGTCTCAACAGTCCATCAAACCTCTCATCATCAATTTTGTGCCAATATTCCTATATTTGCTGAGTTTAATAGACATAATGAAAATTTCAAATTCTATCTATTCAAGTTTCATAATATTTATGACGGTTTAATTGGATTAGATAATCTAAAACTATTGGATGCGTCTCTTGATTTTCATAGTTCTAAGCTCAACACTCCTTTTTCTACAATGCCAATAAAATATCAAGAATCAGCAAATAAAGCTCCATTCAAAATTAAAATTGATGCGAATTCTAGAATCATTGCTAAAATTCCAATCAAACACCTGTCTGGTGACGTGATAATACCGAAACAAATTATTCAATCTTGTGAAATTTCTGAGATTGTAACTTGTTCTAAAAATGGCCTAGCAAACGTAGAAATTTGTAATGAAAGCAACGAAGATGTTATCCTCATTTTAAATAAACCGATTGAATCAATTTCTATACAGAATAATTTCGAAATCTTTCAAATGGAAACTAATAATAATTCAGAATATATAAACGTAGAAGAATTAATTAGAACCAATCATATGAATGAAGAGGAAAAATTTCATATTTTAAAATTATGTCGAAAATATCCAGATATCTTTAAGTTAGAGAATCAACCCCTTTCTTTTTCAAATCAGATAAAACACTCTATTAAAACTAAAGACGATATCCCTGTCTACACAAAATCTTATAGATATCCTTTTATTCATAAAGAGGAAGTTAAAAATCAAATAAATTCTATGTTAGAACAAGGTATTATCAGACCCAGCCAGTCACCTTGGTCATCGCCGATTTGGGTAGTACCAAAAAAAGCTGATGCATCTGGTAAACAAAAATGGAGAGTTGTCATAGATTTCCGAAAACTCAATGAGAAGACTATTGACGATAAATATCCTATACCTAATATAAATGATGTAAAATCGGCAAATGTCAATATTTTACAACACTAGATTTAGCTAGCGGATTTCACCAAATAGAGATGGATCCTGCTGATATTCCTAAAACAGCTTTCAATGTAGAGAATGGCCACTACGAATTTCTACGTATGCCATTCGGATTAAAAAATGCGGGTTCTACCTTTCAAAGGGTAATGGATAACGTACTCAGAGGACTTGAGAATTGTTTAGTCTATCTAGATGACATAATTGTCTTTTCAACATCATTACAAGAACATATTGTTAATCTTTCAAAAGTTTTCAAAAGGCTCAGAGAGGCCAATTTCAAAATTCAGTTAGATAAATCAGAATTTCTAAAAAAGGAAGTAGCTTATTTGGGGCATATTGTAACAACAGATGGAGTCAAACCAAATCCAGACAAAATTCAAGCTATCAAAAATTACCCAATACCTAAAACAACAAAAGAAATTAAAGGATTTTTAGTGTTATTAGGATATTATAGAAAATTTATCCGTGACTTCGCGAGAATTACCAAACCTTTAACAGCCTGTTTAAAAAAAGGTGCAAAAATCGAGCACACCACATCGTTTATCAACTGTTTTGAATACTGTAAAAATTTATTAATGAACGAACCTATTCTTCAATATCCGGACTTTTCAAAAGAATTTATTATAACTACAGACGCTAGTAATTTTGCCATTGGTGCAGTCCTATCACAAGGAAAAATTGGCAACGATAAGCCTGTCGCATATGCATCAAGAACTCTCAATGATAATGAGCAAAATTACAGTACAATTGAAAAGGAATTACTCTCTATCGTTTGGGCAACTAAGTACTTTAGACCTTACATTTTTGGCAGAAAATTTAAAATCGTAACAGATCATAAACCATTACAATGGCTTATGTCACTTAAGGAGCCTAATAGTAAGCTTTTAAGATGGAGATTAAAACTCGAGGAATTTGATTTCGAAATTGTTTACAAAAAAGGTAGTTCTAACACAAATGCAGATGCTCTATCGAGAGTCGAGATTCACAACAAAGATTTTTTTGATTATATGGAGAAATTTAATAAAGAATTTTCCGAGAAAAATACGAATAACGATAACGAGTCGATGATTGTTAATTTGGAAGAAGCAGACGTTGAGGAGATATCATTCGAGAAATTTGAGAAGCTTTTTAATGCAAATGAAATATATTATTGTTCAACTGTGACCGAAAAAATTGGCAATTTATTTGATGCTCCGGAATCCGACTCCCTTGCTCATTGTGTATCTGAAGATTTTTATATGAATAAAGGTATTGCACTTGATTTCAAAGAAAAATTCGGTAAAGTTCAAGAACTCAAATCTCAGAATAAAAGAACTGGAGAAGTGGCTAAAATTTCGCACAACAAAAGAAAAATTTATTACTTAATAACTAAGGAATTTTATTACCATAAACCACGATATGAAGCAGTATTCGAATCACTTTCCAATCTCAAAGAATTGTGTCAAAAAGACAATGTTAAATCCTTAGCATTACCAAAAATTTCGTGTGGCTTGGATGGACTAGAATGGAGAAAAATATTCAGCATGATCAACTATATTTTTGCAAATTCCACCATAAATATTAACATTTATTACTTATCTCAAGACGATTTAATCAATTCCAAGAATATTGAAAATCAGTATGAATCGGATGGTAATACTATACATTCCAATCACGAAAATCCAATTCAAGAAGTCCCCATTTCTGAGAAAATTTTAAATATTTTTGACAATCAAATAGTTTTTGAATTTGTTTTTCATTCCCCGGCGGAGGTTAGAATAAAAAAAATTTTTTCGAGCAAACAAAGAATTTTTGTTCAAATATCTACTAACGATTTAAAAAGGGAAATTATTGACTTTTTCAAAACATACTTAAGACCTAATATTCTTTACGCTTTGTATTTCACAAAAGATAATTATTATGAAGAAATATGCGAAATTCTCAGAAAAACATTTAAACAATCCGCTTTCAAATTATTGAAGTGCAATGAAATCTTAGAAGACGTGGAAGAAAAAGACGAGCAGGTTAGAATTGTTAAAAATATGCATGAGGGAAAAACAAACCACAGAGGAATTTCTGAAACTGTTTCTAGAGTAAAGAGAACATAATTAACGGCCATTTGAATAGTAAGGATCCCCTCAATATAGATGTAAACAAAGCCATTATTAATAACTATGTAGAGAACCATAAACAAAAAACTAGAGAAATTTACAAAAGACTGAATGAACTGATGGGGGAGAGGAAGCAGAACATCATAGAAAAGCAAAATCAAAATAGACATGATCCTTTAACGTATAAACCTGGTACTATCGCGTACAGAAAAATTAAATCCAACATGAGAAATAAGCTTTCTCCAAAATTTTCAAAAGAGAAAGTACTACGTAATCAGAAAATTAAGATAGATAGTGATAAGAAAATTTTGCACAAACAAAACCTCAAAAAACCTAAAACTAAATCTAAGAAACTTTTTCAGGCTAATCCTAATGATTCTGGTGACAGCACAGGACATTCAAATAATAAACCTGAAGGACAATCCGGGAGTCCTTCCAATTCTCCTAGGGAAAGCGAAAGTTAGAAGCAAATTTCACAGTTTCATACATTACTATGACCTTCAACCCATCTCCACACAGTTAAGATATTTAGAATTTCATTATAAGACAGTATCTAGTACTATTTTAAATACTTCAAGCTCCGTGTTTCGTACAGAATTGGAAAATCATAAAAAGTTTTATGAATATCAATTAAGCTCAGCAAAACAAAAATTGAAAAGTTTGATACCAATGGGAAGATCAAAAAGAGGAATTATTGATGGATTGGGAACCATAATAAAAAGTATTACTGGTAATTTAGATGCAAATGACGCATTACATTATGAATCGGCATTAAAAGAACTTCAAAATAATCAGAAGGATATTATGTTCAATTTAAATGCAGGTATTTCATTAACCGGTGAAGTAATCGAAAATTTCAATAAAACTATTTCTGTCCTCAGAAATAATCAAAAAACAATTGCTTCCCAACTTGAAGGAATTTCAGGAAAATTTAATCAATTAAGTGATAACTTTTATATGTATATTCAGATTAAAAATCTCATGGACCAAATCGGAATATCTATCAATATTATTATAGAATTAATCGATGAAATTGAAAACGCCATTAGTTTTTCCAGACTCGGAATATTGCATCATAGCATTATTAAATTTTCCGAATTATATTCAATTATCAATAAAACAAAAAATTTATATGGTTCAAGTAATCTGATATTCGTCGACGAGAGAGAATATCACAGATTTTATGAATTGATAAAAGTAGATGCATATTTTGTTGAATTCAGAATTGTTTTCGTTCTTCATTTTCCTATTGTACACCCCGAACCTTTTTCTCATTACCATTTATTTTCAATCCCAACTATAAACAACACTATTATTATTCCCAAAAATACCTATCTGACAAGCAATGAAAAATGGTATCAATACGCCTCTTCGCCTTGTATTGATTTACACCCACTATATTACTGCGAAGGCGACAAACTTAATAATGGGTCAGAAGTAGAAGATTGCCTGTTCCAGCTACTGCAACTCCAAAAATCCACTGGTTCCTGCCAAAATCACCCTGTGGAAACTAGCAAGAACGTTGTCCAGAAGATTGGTAATGGAAGATTCATCATGTTAGCTCCAACTGGGATGAAAATTCGCACAGTATGCAGAAGAACCGACGTCAGCACATTGAAGGGAAACTTCCTGCTAAATGTACCAAAAGGATGTCATTTCGAAAACTCTCAAGAAAAATTCTACAACGACAAGGAAATCTTGGAAGGAGAACCAATGTACCTTCCTCAAATTTCTGCCGAGTTGAATGCAACAACCCTAACTGCATTCAAAATAAAACTTGAGGATTTTTCATTGGACCAAATACACAAATTGAAGAAGAAACAAGAGGAAATGGAAAAGCAAAAAAATACCAAATCATTGCATGAAGTCCTGATAATTATCATTTATTTGCTATTCTTCATAATTATCTCCTATTTTGGATCGAGGAAAATTAAGTTGTGGCTAAGATCCAGGGTTCCAAGAAATCAAACAGAAACAGAAGAATTCCAACCACGAGCAGTTCCACGAAATCAACCAGAGAGAGAAGAATCCCAAGCTAGAGCAGTTCCATTCTTCACTACGTAGACAGCTTTCTGAGGATGGAGGAGTTATATATCCGAGAACGATGAACTTCATTGGAAGATCGCAGGAAGTGCAATCTCAGCATCGTCTCATTTTCCAAGAACTAAGAAAGTGTACCGAGGTTATAAATAATTATAATTTTATCATCATTGAATCAGTTCTGACATAACTTTCACTGTATAAACGTATTGTACGAAATATAGCTTTTTAAAAACGCTTTTCCTGCCTTAATAAATATAACTCGCGCTGGCAATCACGAGAGTGCGAAATTTTGATTCAAACAAATTGTAGTTAGCTCAGTGAACTGTTTCCCTGGTGACGGATGATAGGAATATTATTATTTTCGATTTTTGATAAGAGAACAACATAAATATGATCATGGTGAAATGTTGAAGCGTGCGCTAGTGTTAGAGTGTTTTGGCATCGGAAAGAAAAGGAGAAGAGATAAAATTTCCGAGAGCATTTTTGAGAGAAAATTGGAAAAATAACCTTTTCTCAAGAATCAATTTGTGTGTCAATCAAAAAGATGATGGATTCATTATAATCGAAATTGTCATCCCTCGTGAGAAGTTGACTCTTCTGAATAAGAATATCTAACCAATAAAACGACATGGTTCAGAACCCAGCGAGCACAAACATCCCTGGGATGTTTTGGGATGTTTCGAAAATGTTGGCATGAGGATGTTTCTTTGAAACGTTATATGCACTTCCCAAAGAGGTCTCCAAAGGCTATTGGAAATCTCTATTTGTTCTGATCTGTGCGATCTGTGGCATTTCTTCGTCTACCTACTGAGAGGTACTGTCGTGTTGAAAATAATGTAAACGTGTGGATATCTTCTCTTGGCGTCGCATAGTTTGCCTTGGCAGGTTTATTCCAAATAAACAATATACAATTCACCTATTTCATTTTGCCGCCATTTCCACTTTCTTCGTAGTTTGGACTGTGGACTGTTCGGAGTTGAAAGTTGATTGGTGATTTGTATAATATTAACTACTTCTGTGTTGGTTTTGATTGTGAATTTAGGATCGATCTCTTCATAGTAACCAAATACAATTAATAAGTAAGTATTACATGAATTGAATGTATAGTATAATGTCCAGAAACATACATATAACCTCAAAAGAATCCACGCTGCGTGGTTAATATTATTTGTGTATTTGGGACTAGGTATAAGAGATCATTGTATTTTGGTTGGAATAATCGAATGGTATATGGAAGGTTATTATAAGTATTCAAGAAATAACTTTTAAAAGTTTAAAGCCATATCATCGAGGATTTCAACATATTTCGATAATCTATTTCTGCCGTTGATAATTCCCAGAATATTTTGTAAGATTACTCTTCCGATGATGATAATAATCATTCATCACTTGTGTATCACAAAATAATTCAAATTGTCCCAGAAAGAAAAGTTCTTGTTTTTGAAAACTCCTTTAAATTGTTGTATTGTATCTTTAAATACCAGTACAAATAATGAAATAAATGAAATCGTTTCGCAAATCAACCTGGTCAGGAGCTATACAACTCAAATCTTCCAGATCCTTTCATGCAGCTATTTTCTCTGTTATTTTAATTGGAAAAAATCATCTTAACCTTTATATATTTTGTGAATTAATTGTTTGAATTGTTTTTATTTTGTAGATGTGATCCATAAAAAATTCCAAATTACTAGGAAAGTAGTCGAACTCTATGCCAAAGATTGGTTTAGGCATATTAGGCAGAGGAGGAGGGACGATAAAATGAAGGGAAAATAAATTTTTCATAATTTTTTCTTCATTTTCCCTTTCGGTACATCTAAAATTATAATCAGTTTGTTTTCTATTATTTCTGTTTTTTTTATGTTAAATGTGATATTTCTTTTTGGTTATTAATGTTTGTTTTATTGAATGTGATATATTTTTTTGTTTATTTTCCCTTTCTGTAGTATAATATTTATCAATTGTTTTTTGTTGTTCAATTTTTTATGTGAAATGTGATTTCTTTTCCTTTTGTACCTGTTGAAGTATCATTAAAATATTTTTATTCTTATATAGTATTCTGTATTTCATTTAAAAACTTTGTAGTTCATTTAAAATTGAATGTGGTATCCTCAAACATTCAAATGAAAGAAAAAAGGCCTCACAAAAGAATTTCATATAAAGTCTTACAAACAGCGATTTCGTGTGCGCAAAGCGCTTTAGAAATGTTCTATTGTGTACATGAAAAGGCTATCAAAAAAACTTCTGAGTAGTTCTTTTTGTGACATCCCAGGGACATCCATATAATAGCCGCCTGCGGCGGACATTGGCTGTTCTATAAAAGTTCTATTCATGTATAAACAGAACATCGCAGTGGATGTTCAATGTCTCGAAATCTCTTACTTTTAACATCTCTGAGATGTTTTTGTGCTCGCTGGGAAGTGAATATTCTTGAAGAATTTTGTTGGCATAACATAATATATGGTTTATATCGGTTCTCAGCTGAGTATTGGAAACAGAATCTACTCTAATATTTAAGTGATAAATTTGAGATTGCTACCTTTTGTTGCCTGGATGTGTAGTACTCCTCACTACAGATTTATATAATTTTGAAGATTACGGTAAACCAACTAACATAGCTGCTTTCAATAAACAATGATAAACAAAAGTAGGTACAATTTTTTTGATCAAAGATTTCTTTTGAAATTCATTGATTTCGTATTTTATTGCATATAAGTCAGAGAACTCATATTTAATATAGATTTGAAGAAAGGTATTTGAAAAATCATCAGAAAAACCACGATGACACATAACCTAAAATAAAATGAAGGCTGTTCATTTCAAATTGACGCTCAAATCCCCACTCCTTATCGATACCCGCTGAAATCGCAGCGACACCTATCCTTCGTTTTCCGTTTTCGGGGACACATTTTTAGTACGTCGATCGTTCTCCTTCTCTCTACTCTCCATAATCGCGAATGATATTTGTAACATAATCAAATATTTTGCTGGAAATATCATGGGCAAATTGATGAATAACAATAAACTTTCATATCTTATTTGAGAAATTTCAGGTGGCGAAATTTCATCTCGAGTGGTATTTGGCATGACGATAGTGAAATAAAATCAAAAAATAGTATTTACGAAGCGACTACAAATGTCACCCTAACAAACATTTCATTTTAAAACTATTAAAAGACCAGGTGGATTTGATCTCGCGAGTTTGCGCTCTCAGTGTACACATCGTTCTTAGTTTACTAATTGATTTTTGCAATCCAGACTCCAGAGCAAGTGAAAGTGGAAACTTTTTACGAGTGTGATACCGAGAAATAACACAATTAAAGGTGACTTCGATCCATCACCTGGAAGTTTTTACTTCTTTTGATATCTCCGGCTTGATTAGTGAGTAAACAATCCCTTTTTTCACCGACTTACGCACGATAACATCCGCTGAGCCGTGTGGCGTATAGGCAACCCATAATACACTATGGTGTATCCTTGTCCATCGCCAACCAAAACTTTCGAATTTGACTTTAAAAGGGAATAATACTTTTGTCTTTGAGTACAAGGACGTGAAAAAAAAAAATAAAAACAAAAATGTCATACTCTACAGTACCAACTAACACCCCATTGTCCAATCAATCAGGACAACCTCTCAGAAAAATTCGTATGTTTCTGCCGCCAAATCAATTCCGAAAGTAAGCTTCCCGAAACGTGATCAAGCCATAGTTCTCCACGCTGAAGATAGCCTCAAGTTTCATGATTACGTTCAGGCAATTTGTGAACTTGTTCAACCCAGCAACATATGCTTCGCTTCTAGAATATCCAATAACAGAATCTGTATATACCTGGCTGACGTAAAAATAGTTGACGATCTAATTCATGCACATCCTTCAGTTATAGTTAATGGCATTAACCTAGGCATACACAGATTGGTCCCACCAACCAAGAGACTAATTATATCGAACATATCACCTTGCATACCTCATGAACTCGTTGCAGATGTCATGAAAAACCTAGGATTCCAACTTGCTTCACCTATCTCATTCTTAAAAGCTGGATTACCTGGTGAAAAACACTCCCACATCCTAAGCTTCCGGAGACAGGTTTATAAACTGAAGTTTATAAACTTCTGTTTTAATCCAATATGATGGAAACGACAATAGGATTTTCCTTTCTACTAACAGAATGGAATGTTTTATCTGTCGACAAACAGAGATTTCGGATGTATTAGTCTTGTCATGTTTTCTATATTTCACTATCATTTCTCAATGTTGAGTTTGAATTGTTTTCCCGATACATTTATGTATATAAAATTTTCTATATCTCTTAAACTCAACGCTGCAGCAGAATGGAAATCGGAATGTGAAAAAAAAAACAATTGAAATATGATACTACAAAGATTCTGGATTTTTCTTATGAAAAACCCTCCATTTTACTGCAGATTCAGAAAACATAGTGAAAATAAGACTTCGTTTAGGTGAAACTTAAAAAAACTCGAAAGATGAGGTTTAACTTTTTCTCGAATAAAAGAAATGAATAATGAATACTTCATGATTATTCAACATCCTATCCTACTGACGGGATGTTCTTCTTAATGGTACTCAAGTGAAATGTTGGGGATTTTTTTATAATAGGTATATTAGTGATGTGGAATTGACTTTTAGGAAAATTGTATTTTTTCGGAAAGTTACTTTCTGCTTTTTGCGAAGCATTTCACCCCGAAAACGGAAGAGGATGTGTACCGAAACATTGGTTATAAATACATCAATAATATATTATGAAAATAGCCTAAACAATCATATCACTATCACTGTGTTTGGTGCATGAACCGACAGGATTTTTTGGGAGTTTAGGGAGGTAATATGAGAATTTTTTCCGATAGATCCTATGTCCTCAGTGTCACGGTAGTTAAGATATGTTATTTTCCAGTTTTTTTTTTAAATTACCCAGAATCTTGTCTTCAAACCGTCATATAGGGATGGGCAAACGTGAAAAAAATATCGATATATATTGTATCGATATTTCTCGACAGTATCGATATATATCGTGAAAAAATATTGATATTTCGATATATCGATATATTAGAATATTCGGGTTGAAACACAGATTTGGAACTGTTATCAATATTTTTAGTATTTGAATATATCGGTTCAACGATATATACCAAATTTGTGGTTACCCAAGAACTTTATTAAAATATTCGGAATGAAGCAGATTTGGAAGTGTTATCAATATTTTTATTATTTAAAATACAAAACTGATATTAATTACTATTTTAAGTGCAAATTGCACGTGCACTCCTTTTCTTTTCGTTTAGAACTACTGTCACAAAGCTTAACAATGATCTACCCGTACCGTAGACACGGCCTTCTAAACCCCGTCTTTAGACGGCCGTGCCGTAGCTATATTGAACTCTATGGGAACCCATATGGGAACTCTATGGGAACCTATAGAGTTCAATGCGTAGATAAGAAGGATTGAACTTAAGTTAACCCAATACACCACTCATTGTCGTGGTCGTTATACTACACACTAAACATATCAGATCAACGATGTGCGACACATGGAAAAATATCGAAATTTGATACTTCGAAATAAATATCGTTAGTCGATGGTATCGGAATTCGAAATATCGACGATATTTATCGATAATTTTTTTTAAAAATATCGATATTTCGATATATCGATATTTTTCGCCCATCCCTACCGTCATAACTTTTTGGTTTGTTTTGTAATACTACAAAATAACTCATGTTTGTATTCTAATTAGATAATCATTTGATATAATTAAAATAAAATAAAAAACTTCTGATCTTTCAAAGTCGGAAATCTGTGTGAATGTTATGAAAAATGACAACTTTCAAAGTCATTACTCCCCCAACCCCCCAAAAAATCCTGTCAGTCCATGCACCAAACATCCTGCATACTAACAACATAACAAGAACAGAATGAAAACATCAAATTAATCAATTCTGTTGATTAATACCTCAAATATTTTGACTGTATAATATTGAATTTACAACAAATATTAAAAATTATCACCACTGAATACAAAGGGTGTCCCTAACAGTTCTTCCCACTTCAGTAATAAATAATTGAAGGATATGATCACAGGCATACTACGGAATTTAACTCGAACAACGACAATAGCCCTAAAGACGATTTTAAATACATCGAAACGTCGGCATTTTGTTAAATTGAGTCTCTTCAACCCAGACTAATAAGGACCCTCTCAATAGTTATCAAATTAAAATAAGCTCTTTAAAAATACATCAGAATAACTCATATTCTCTTATTACTGAGCTTATTACTAACTTTCAAACGAGCTTTCAAACTTATAAATTTTTCATAAGCCCAAAACATTTAAATTTCAGAATAATCCAACGCTTCTTTCATCACGCGAGTGATTACCTACATTAAAAAAAATCATTTTTTACTCTTTACTCAATGTTCAGAAGCGGCAAAAGGCGGAAATCGACTCCATTTTAATATGATTATCGTTCTCAACTTTTTTTTGTAATTGTGCTGAATGCACTTCTGCTATTACCTTTCAGAGGAAACACAGTTACTGAAAATCATTGTTCGTACTGAACTAACAATTAACAACAAAAAACTGCGTGAGTTGGGTGCTTGCTTCGATTTATAGACTAAAGAAGTCTGTTGTATCAGAATAAGAAGAGTAATGAATCATGTAGGACTCGTGTAGGACCTATCTACTCTCCTTCCATTTCATGATAACTGTTGAAATTTGAATCACATATGTGGAAACTGCCATTGATCCATTAATAATATCACAAGTACATCGAACAATTCTCAAGAACAAGTTACGACACGAAACACAAGTAATCTACAACCTAAACACTTCTTTCCGCGTTCGATACTTTCTTCGACAAATGGCTGTGCCATCCTCCACAGGCTGTGCAAAACTGGGGCATAACACCCAACTCAACACATCGGGACCAAAAACCTTTAAAACATGAAAAACAAGTAATTCACTGGTGTTTATTTTATGATGGCGAGGGCCTAGCGCCAGGCCTGCATTCCTATAGAAAACGACGGTACATTAATAGTAGATGCAATACATTGGCCTTTCAACCGATTCCGTAAAGATGCAAAAGGCGATTTGTCAAAATTATAGTTTAAATATGTCAATGCGTTGTCTCATTTGAACACCCAGAAAAATTTGGAATAATTATGAATAATGCAGTGTTTATTTTTATAATTCTAGTATACACAGTCCTAATCTCATTTCAGCAAATTCATTCTAGTTCAAATTATGCAGTTTTATTCAATATTTTCAAATCTAAGAATAGAAAATTTTCAATACATGAGATTGAACTCACTTTCGTTTCCACCCCGTTTTCTGAATATGCAGTAAAAAATTGTGAGTTCCATAAGAAAAAAAGTTATGTTTGGTTCCTACCATTTTCCTGAGTCACCCTGTATATCTCAAAAAAATTTCAAAATATAGCTCCATTATTCCGCGTTGACAAGATTCGAAAATTTCACTGCTTGATCGTATATTAAAGATCCGCGCCACCAGGGAAACACAGCTTACAAAAATTTCATGTATCCAAAACACAAGACTGGAACAGAATGAAAATCAGGAAACCGGATGAGGGAAGCGATTAAAATATAATTCTAGAGGAATTTATGACTTCCTGATTAAACCTGAAGAAGTTTTCACGTTCTTTATACGCTCCTGCGCTGAATTTTCGAGATATAGGAATTCTATACCTACTCCATTCACTTTTATGTTAGTACTCGGTTGGGTGTCCGTGAAGTTAGCACCCACTTTTTCGAAAATGAAGAAAATTTTTTTTGCATTCGTTAGTAACTCGTTAGTAACTATTTGTAACACCAAAATTTTCATTTGTACCTTAAAGATACTGGTAGAAAAACACCGCATTCCGCTGGGTGCTAACTTCACGGGCACCCACTGTTCGATTTTTCGCGAAAAATAAAATACACTTGGAAAGTCCATCGTTAGTAACTATTTGTAACACAAAAATTTTCTTTTGTAACCTAACCTATGATGGGAAAATGACACCCCCAAAACGTGAAGTTAGCATCCACATTTTCGAAAATGAAGATAATTTTTTTTGCATTCGTTTGTAACTCGTTAGTAACTATTTGTAACACAAAAATTTTCGTTTGTAACCTAACCGATGATGGGAAAATGACACCCCCAAAATGTGAAGTTAGCACCCACATTTTCGAAAATGACGAAAATTTTGCGAAAAATAAAGTACAGTTGGGAAGTTCATCGTTAGTAACGACTCGTAACACACAAATTTTTGTTTGTAACCTCACCTATAACGGGAAAATGACACCCTCAAAATGCGAAGTTAGCACCCACATTTTCGAAAATGAAGATAATTTTTTTTGCATTCGTTTGTAACTCGTTACTAACTATTTGTAACACGAAAATTTTCGTTTGTAATCTAACCTATGATGAAAAAATAACACCCCCGAAATGCGAAGTTAGTACCCACATTTTCGAAAATGAAGATAATTTTTTTTGCATTCGTTTGTAACTCGTTAGTAACTATTTGTAACACGAAAATTTCCGTTTGTAACCTAACCTATGATGAAAAAATGACACCCCCCAAATGCGAAGTTAGCACCCACATTTTCGAAAATGAAGATCATTTTTTTTGCATTCGTTTGTAACTCGTTAGTAACTATTTGTAACACGAAAATTTTCATTTGTACCTCGAAGATAATGCCAGAAAAACACCGCATTCCACTGAGTGCTTACTTACTTATTAGAATATAGTCCATCGTTAGTAACTATTTGTAACAAGGTTTGTAACCTAACATATATTGGTAAAATGACACCCTCAAAATGCGAAGTTAGCAAATACACATTTTTAGTAAAATCTCAAGAACACGCAATAAGAATACATATCTCATTCAGGCAACGTTTCGGATAACTTGAGGAACTCGCATTGGGAATTTCTCATTCATGTCACGTTCGCGATAACTTTAGGAACTCACATTGAGAATTTATTATTCTGGTTATATTCGGGATAACTTCAGAAAGTCGCAATAAGAATTGCTCATTGATGTTAAGTTTGAGACATCTTCTGGTACTCGCAATAAGATGAAACCTATAAAAAGCAATGTGAGGTCTCTGAGATTTCTCCTGCGTACACCAGTGAGAATGTCGCTTAGTTAAGACACATAGCGATCGTCCAGCCCTCGCAATAGGAGTTCGCATAAGATCCTCATTATAACCTCCCAGAGATCTCGCGGAGAAGTCTGTGTTGCCTGGGTATGGGTTTCCAACGAGAAATTAATGAAAATAAGGAAGATCTTAAAATATTCAACCTACTCAGTACATTAGCTACCAAAGGATCGGGCAGCCAATTTTATCAGGAAAGAGCTGTGTTCCTCAGTGAACTCTACGAACAACAAAAGCTGACGATAAACCACCAAATCGTTGAAGTGGACTGCCAAGATAATGTCATATCTGCTCTACAAAAAATGGGACAAGGATTATATAGTGTGATAGAAAAGCATAAGTGCATGGAATGCTCTCACGAAGAAACGTTCACACGAATGTATAAAACCATTCAGCTGACTAAGCCTAAAAACCCCGAAAACACGCTTCAGGAATCACTGCAAGGACAGTTTAATTGCAGAATGTGTTCTAAGGCAATATTAGTGGACAATGAATTCAGCACCTAATTTTCATTGATACAAGTGAAGCCGAAAATGTGAAGTTGGAAAATTTGCCTTTGAATTTGAATTTTCCTGAACATCAGTTCATATTACGGGGTTTGGTATGTTACCAGAAATCACTTACTAGGACGAGCTTGGGACACTACATTGCTATCTTTCGGAGAAATGATGGAGCGCTGGGGTTATACAATGATATGTCCAAAAAAATGATATTTGTACCAAAAACAGTGGTACTTGACGTCTACCTGCCACCTACTATTGTATAGTATTTGAAAAATTTTACATTTTACCATGTAAATTTATTTTGAAAATATACTTTCTCTTGAAATATTATTCAATTTATATTCAAAAAACCTAAAATTGATGAGATAGTGAAAGGCTAGGGTATAAAGACGTTCATTTCATTTTTCCTCCTACCTGACAATTCTTCGAGTGCTCCGTGAAATTACGGATAAAAATCAATATGAATTGGATGTGAAATATGTGGGTATGGATAAAAATACAGAGTTACTTCGAGCACAAACATTGGGCCCCAGACGAAAATTTCCATGAAAAAATACTTGAAAAGAAACAGAAATTTGTGTCACAAATATGTAGTTACAGAGGAAGTACTCATTTTACGGAAGCAATACACTAATTCAGAATTCTCCAAAATGTGTATATATGCTAATTTTGCACTTTAGGGGTGTTGTCAATTGAAGAGTAGTTTACTAATGAAAAATTATGTGTGTCGAACATTTAGTAACAGGGTACTAACGAGTAACAAACGAAGGCAAAAAAAAATTAATAGTAACTTACGATGAACTTTCCAACCGTACTTTATTTTTCGTGAAAAATCGAACAGTGGATGGCCTTGAAGTTAGCACCCTGAGAAATGCGGTGTTTTTCTACCAGTATCTTTGAGGTACAAACGGAAATTTCTGTGTTACAAATAGTTACTAACGAGTTACGAACGAATGCAGAACGAATTTTCTTAATTTTCGAAAAAGTTGGTGTTAAATTCGCATTTTGGAGTTGTCATTTTCCCATCATAGGTTAGGTTACAAACGAAAATTTGTGTGTTACGAGTCGTTACTAATTATGAACTTCCCAACTGTACTTTATTTTTCGCGAAAAATTGAACAGTGGGTGCCCGTGATGTTAGCACTCATCGGAATACGGTGTTATTCTACCAGTATCTTTTAGGTACAAACAAAAATTTTGGTGTTACAAATAGTTACTAACGAGTTACAAACGAATGCAAAAAAAATTATCTTCATTTTCGAAAATGTGGATGCTAACTTCACGTTTTGGGGGTGTCATTTTCCCATCATAGGTTAGGTTACAAAAGAAAATTTTTGTGTTACAAATAGTTACTAACGATGGACTTTCCAAGTGTATTTTATTTTTCGCGAAAAATCGAACAGTGGGTGCCCGTGAAGTTAGCACCCAGCGGAATGCGGTGTTTTTCTACCAGTATCTTTAAGGTACAAACGAAAATTTTGGTGTTACAAATAGTTACTAACGAGTTACTAACGAATGCAAAAAAAATTTTCTTCATTTTCGAAAAAGTGGGTGCTAACTTCACGGACACCTCGGTTGGCCATGGAAATTCGACACATTTCACTCTGTATCGTATGAAAATGTGGGCTCATGCCGCTTGTCAAAACATTTTTGGGTTCTAAATCAGCGCTATGATGTCCGTTCTACGGGAAAGTCTCAGTAATTCGTATTTTATCGCAATGTCGAATCACTCCGGAAAATATAAAGTCGAAAATATGTGACGAACATAATTGACGTTTATACAAACTGACTTAAGGCATGCCAAACCTAGTTATTTGCATGGAATCTACAAGAGATCATTTTCTAAACATATTTATGTTTGCTATAGAAGAAAATTAAAATATTGGCACTTGGCACATAATATGCAGTAGCTTGACGAGAGTTAAAGTTGGTTATCTTCTTTGGCTACCGGTTGAAGACGTTACATTAGTTGTAGATTTCAAAAAATTCAACGCGAAGATGAAATGCATATGATGCAGTGGTAGGAAATGTCTATCTCTCGAAAGAATTTTAACGGATAATAAAAATAATGTTCAATTCTTCAACAAAAAATCAGGTTACATCAACGGAAGTCAAAATATTTAAAGGAAGTTTCAAGGCAAGAGGAACTTCACCCTTGAACAAAAATTTCAGAATTAATACTTTGAAATAATAATGATAATAATAATCCGAAACTTATTCTACGGTGACATTAATCGAAAATCCTGTAGTAACTTTTCGCATCCGTTCACCTTAAAATAAAATTCCCTTCCTTCATGAACTCCCCCCATACATAATAAAGCTGATTATATAAAAAAGAAAATAATACAGGGAATACTGCTTGAATAAAGATGTAAACTTCAAGAGAGACATAAACAGATATAATAAGAACATCCAGCAAATGATACGTCAATTTAGAGAAAGTACATGAATCGATGCATGTAATAAAATAAATAAATCAAAAGGGAAAAAATTTTACAAAGAAGTAAATAAATTATATAAGTATAAATGTCGTCAGAAAATACCAACTATAGTAGTAAATAATATAGAATATAAAACGGAAGAAGAGAAAGTCGTGGTATTTGAAAATTATTACAAAAACATGTTCAAGTTCAAAAAAGATAACAGCTTTGATCAAGAGAATTTACAAAATGTAAACGGCTGGTATGTTCGTTTCTTCCATAATTACAATGACCCCAGAGGTAATTACACAATAGACGAAACCCACTATTATGAACTACTTCACAGGAGCAAAAACAGCTCTCCTGGAAATGATAATGTTCCATGGCTGGTGGTAAAGAAGCTAAGTGAAGCAACACATAAACACCTCATCAAAATCTTTGAGTACTGCATGAATAATTGTCTATTTCCAGAAATATGGAAAACAGGTCTCATAATAAATGTTCCAAAGTCAAAAGAAGGAAACAATAAAATTGAAATCTATAAGCCTATCACGCTGCCGCCAGTATTGGGAAAATTGTATAAAAAAAGCTCTATCAAGTCATATAGGAAGCTGTATTCCAACATTTCAATTCAAGAGATCGACTATACACCCCTTAAAAATCTTGGTATCTAACACGCAGAACGCCTCCTTGAGGAATTACAAAACTACAGCACTGAGTTTGGATATACAGAAAGTTTTTGTATGTGGCATAAAGGATTACTATATAAAATGTACACAAAAAAAAAACGTCCTCCACAACTTATCAGAATATGCTAATAATTTCTGAATGGAAGAAGGCTAACAGTTAAAATCGGGCCTTGTATCTCTGGGTATTTCCAACCTGAACAGGGTACACCTCAAGGAAGTCCCCAACTGCATCAAGAGTAGTCAGCTTCTGTCTGACAAGATTTGTCTATGGTTCCAATTGTGGAGAATGAAGCTAAATGCAGACAAATCCCGTTTCATAATTTTTCATCATAGATTAGCCCCAACATCACCATATATATGTATTAACGGAGTTAACATTGGACCAACACCCTCAATGAAATATCTGGGAGTGCAAATTGATAATAAGCTCAACTTCAACCTACAGACAAAGACAGCAAAAAAGAAAGCAATCTCTAGAGCCGAGTATTTTGCCAAACTCATACAAAGGAAACAAGGAATTAATTTGAAAAGTGTCGCCAAAATTTATAAAACTATCTGTCGACCTCTACTAGAATATGCGCACCCAATAAATTGCAGAACTCCAGCATTGAAAAATCTCCTTGTGGCAGAAACAACCTCACTAAGAATCATCTCCAGAATCAGGCATCGCAGCAATGCTCTTCACAACCCACCTAATCCAATGTTAGATTCTAGAACTCAGATTGAACCAATCAACAACAGATTCAATAAACTGAATAAAAAATTTTACACCAGACTGAAGGAAAGCACGGTTATAGCTGATCTATACCACAAAGATGAACACACAACAAATAGAAAATACCCCACACAAACCCTATTGGAGGCACTAGAGGAAATTTTTTTTATTGATAAATATCATATGGACATATCCATTCAATAAGTTATAAGTTATAACATAGCATTTAATCAAATTTGTAATCACTGTAAATTATGGGCTGAAGGACCTCAGGTCGATGGCCATTAAAATAAACTTTTTCTCTCTCTGTCTAAAATAAAATTCTCAAAAGCCACCACTTTTTTGGGTTTCTCGATAGCAGGAAATTTTTTGTCATCCTTCATACAATCTTTGTGATTGTGGAGAAATTTAGATAAAATATAAATCGTTTAGATTCAGATGAAACATTATAAAAATTCACTCACATTCAATATGTTAGCCACCGTCTGATATATTGTAGATATAAGAATATCAGGGGGACTACTTTTTGAATAAGCGAACCTGAATTCTAAATAGCACTTCCAACCTTACTCCGTTCTAGTTACAAAAAGTTGAAAAAATTATTTCATGGCCAACCGAGTGCTAAAATGAAAATGAATGGAATATATATACATGGTTCAACAAGAATGAGATTCTCGATCATTTTTCATTCAAATTTTCAATGAAAGCTTGCAAATGTAGTTGATACATAATGAATTCGAAACTTGATTCAAATATTGTCATTGTATAACTAATAATAATAATCCGTAGAGGAAAACAATAACCATAATGACATCGACATGAGCAGATTGATTTCGAAAGTCCTTGAGGATAATCCTGAAGATATTCTAGATGAAGCACTCAAAAATGATTTCATTTTTCAATCAGATCATGAGCTTTCTGAAAATGTGGATGTTGATCAACATGTGCATGTCTCCAAAAAAACGCAACTCGGCGAAGTGGATAAGATCAAGCCAAAAATTGTAATTCTTCAGGATATTACACTTGACACAAATATGGATAGCAACAACACAAAGTCTGGAAGTATTCCAAGAGGTGAGTGATTTGTCAGTAAAATGAATGAGATTGATGGATCTAATTTCACTGCACAAAAAGCTATCATTAATTTTGAGCAGATATTTGCATGATCAAATATTGTTTGTCAAGAAATCTCATTGTTTTCGAGCTCACAAAATTTCAATATAGCTCGAATAATAATTGTGTAATATTTTTCATCAGACCCTCCAAAAAGTTCGATGTTTTCGGTTCATCATTCCTCTGAATGATGAATATTGTGATATGCGTGTATCACACCTTTTTCTAAAGTGCGTTTCAAGTAGATCTCTTTACTTGGGAGTTTCCCTTTTCTTTGCTTAGGTGAATAATATGGACAGCGTCAAATTGTGAGTTCATCAGGTTGTTTGAGGTAATAATATCATTAACAGAATGCTAGATCCCCCTGAAGGACGAAAAATCAGGCAATATGCCCTATATAATTCACTGAAGCATGGGTGACTAGTTCACCTACTCCAATTTATTTATTTTCATTTATTTATTTATTGTACATTTAGGATGAAAACAGTAAAATGATTACCAACAAAGAACCCACTTAATGACATTGAAAGTTCGAGTTCATTTAGCAAACCAACTAGTCGAAATCGAAGAAAAAAAAAGAACTTCTTTCACAAACTCGGTATAAAAAAATGTTTCAAAGTTTTTTTAAATCTAACAAAATTGTCTGAGAAAATATCTATGCCACCATCCAATTCAAGACCGTTAAAAGTAGCCTGAAATCTCCGCATCGGAGAGTGCTGTCCTGTTTGTTCTTCGATATTGAAGAGAGCTTTATCTCGAAGATCATGACCTGGTACATTCAGATTAACCCTACTAAGCAGAAAGGACGAATCAATCTGAGTGTGAGTCCTGCACCGTCCTACTATACTTCGAAGATAAAATGTGAAATTTTTTTCTTATAGGTGTATAATCCCTGATCTCTATGGTAGTATGAGTATTGAACGCTAGAAATTTAAAGGATTTATTCTGAACACTTTGAACCCTTTTTATGTGAAATGCGTATATTGGGTTCCAGATAGCGGACGCAAAAGAAAGTTTACTGTGAATAAAACCATAGTACAGACCGATGGAAACCCTAGGATCTCTAAATTCTTTGCAACTTCTGTCAATAAATCCCACCATTTTGTTTGACGCACTAATCATCTTATTTATGTGTGGTCGGAATGACCATTTTTCATCAAGCGTCACACCTAAATCAACGATTTCATTGACGTATTTCAACATTTCATTATTGATTTTATATTCATATTATTACGAGATGCTCCTCGTACTGGAACGCTGACGCCAGCTTCGTCTTCGCGGAAAGTGTTAGTGCGAGAAGAAAGTGATGACTCGGATTCTTCCAGAATCCAAGGTTTCCACGTGAAAAGAGACACATTCTAGTTAGTTCCATTTTAGAATTCATTCTGTTTGTAACTCCTTTCCGCTCTGTCCAATTATAAAGTCATTTAGTTTTTCAAAATTGTGATTTATAATTGAAAGAATAAAATTCTTTTTAAAAACAGAGTTTGCGGATCGAAAATCATAATTAGCGCTGCGAACAGGATTTCGCAACGGTTTTCGGTTTTTTCAAGAACGAACTAACTGAAAATAGTTTCCACTAGTGAACACAAACTGTTCGAGGAACCCCGTTGAGTTTTAACTCTTAGTGCGAAATTTAAAATTCACCTGCCCACTTCGACCAGAAGGAAGGACGTTCCACCCTAGGATGCAAATCTTGGTGTAAGTCCTATTTTCCACCACATTTCCTATATCACCAGTATTCTTTATTTCGATGACAGACTCATCTCATCAATTAGAGATAATTGCTGAAGAGCCAGAAATTTTAGAATCTTAGAATTCTCATAATATTCAAGAACGCTTACTTAGGAATAATCGATTTCGGCCGTATCCTATTAGAAATTTCAATAACGAAATGAATCAAAACTCTTCTAACACCCCAACACTCCCAACAGTAGCCGACCCTACAAGACATCCAATTATTACTTAATTCTATTCCAGAATTTTCACCGGGTAAAAATTTATCAATTTTCATAAACGAGGTAGATAATTTAGTCTTACATTTACGTGGCAGACTAACAACCGATCTCGAATTTTGCTTGAATTTTTCGATCCGTTCGAAAATCTTAAATGAAGCACGAGACTTCATCTCTTTCCAAAATGCGACGGATTGGTCTTCGATCAGACGTGCTCTCCTTCAGAGATACGGAGATCAAAGGAACGAAGAACTATTAATTGCAGCGGTTTCACAATGCGTCCAAAAAAGACACGAAAATTATTTAGATTATTATTGCCGAATTTCAAAAACTCTGAGTGAACTCTTACAACACCTCTCTTTGAATATACAAGACCAAAATCTATTAACTTATAAAAAATGCGAAGCAGAGAAATTGTCACTAAAAACATTCCAAGCAGGATTACTCGAACCTTATAGATCCTATGTAAGCAATTTCGAGTTGAAGAGCTTAGAAGAATGCATCAATAAATGTAAATTTTATGACAACAGGAAACAAGAATGGGAATATTCCGAATTTCTTCGTAAATCCCAAGAAACCAAGAAGCCTTTGGCACAACCTCATTTCAAACAGAATCAAAATTATAATGATCATTTACCTAGATTTTCTAATAACAGTTTCAATCAAAATTTACCAACAAGATTTTTCAATAACGCTTTCAATCAAAATTTACCAACAAGATTTTCCAATAGCAACTCTAATCAAAACTTACCAAACATTGTTTTTCCAAATAATCAACCTTTGAGAAATAATCAGAAATTTTTCACAAATCAAGAAGTTTTTGGTACTAAACCAGGGTCAAGTATCTATAAATCGAATCCAGAACCGACACCAATGTCAATTTCGACCAGAAATACAAAACCGACGCCTATGTCGATTTCTACCAGAAATTCGAAATTCCCACAAAAACAATTATTCAACGTACAATTCAAACCCGATGATGTAATCGATCATGAAGCTGAATCTTACGAACCCGAACATTCTGAAGAAAATGTTATGAATTTTTCCGAAGAAGATGAGAATTATTATTACGAAATGGATGAAAATTTTCAAGAAGCTCCTCCAGAAACCCCAGGAACTTAGATCTCAATTCCTTGAAAATAAAATCAAAAATTCCTTACATTTATCTTCCAAAAATAAATTTGAAAATTTTAATAGACTCGGGTGCCACAAATTCAGTCATTAATAGAAAACCAGCATTTGAGAAATTTTTCCAATTTTTGTTCAAAGAAAAATTCAGTGTGTCCGGATTAGGAAATACAATTAACGCTGATGATAACATCAGCATGAAAAAGATTATTCAAGAACAAATTCAAAAACTTTTAGATGATAATATCATTCGTCCATCTATTTCACCCTACAGTGCTCCAGTTTGGATTGTAGACAAAAAGAAAGATGCTTCCGGCCAAAAGAAATATCGTATGGTCATTGATTATCGCCGTTTAAATGAAAAAACCATTGAGGATAAATATCCGCTCCCGCGAATAGAAGAAATTTTGGATAATTTAGGAAAAAGTTGCTATTTTTCGACACTCGATATGGCAAAAGCCTTTCACCAAATCGAAATGGACGAGGAATCAATAGAAAAAACTGCATTCACCGTGAATAATGGTCACTACGAATATCTTCGTATGCCCTACGGATTGAAAAATGGACCCAGTACATTTCAACGCGTAATGGACAATGTACTTAAAGAATATCTTCATAAGTTTTGTTTCGTTTACATGGATGACATTGTCGTATTTTCAAAATCGTTACAAGAACATATTTGCCATTTGAAATCAATTTTTGAAAAAATTAGAGAATTCAACCTCAAAATTGAACTTGACAAATGTGAATTTTTGAGTAAAAATGTCGAATTCTTAGGACACTTAATAACTCCTGACGGAATATCTCCGAATCCCTCTAAACTGAAAGCTGTTGAAAAGTACCCTATTCCACGCACAGTGAAGGAAATCAAATCATTTTTAGGATTAATAGGTTATTACAGACGATTCATTCAAAATTTTGCTCACATAGTTTCTCCCATGACCAAATGCCTTAAGAAAGGAGCGAAAATTAAAATTGATGATCCCGACTATGTAAATGCTTTTCAATTATGTAAAGAATTATTGACAAATGCTCCGATATTAGCTTATCAAGATTTTGAAAAAACATTTAAATTAACAACAGATGCTTCAAATGTTGCAATTGGAAGTGTATTATCACAAGACAACCGCCCAGTTGCCTATTATTCAAGAACCCTAAATTCAGCCGAAAAAAATTATTCAACCATAGAAAAAGAACTCCTATCAATTTTAGATTCAACAAAACATTTTCGACCATACCTCTACGGACAAAATTTCATAATAGAAACTGATCATAATCCCCTTGTTTGGCTTTATAAAATAAAAGAACCTAATTCCAGGCTCATAAGATGGAAATTGAAACTTGATGAATTTGATTTCAACATAATTCATAAAAAAGGAAAAGAAAATAAAGTTGCGGATGCCCTATCGCGAATTGAAATCAATAACAGAGAAAATGAAGACTCTTTATTATCAGAAAATGACCTAAATATAGAAGTTTCCTCAATTTTACCTAATATTAATGATCTTCCGGTACTTAGTGATGAAGAACTTGAAAATATTTTGAACCCCCCAGACAATCGTCAAAATAACGATGATCCCAATCATCAACATGAAGCAAATAATAATGATTCTAATACCACCATTCATTCAACTCAAGAAGACAATGGAAAAGTTATTCCAATCACGGAATCTTCTGTGAATATATATCCGAATAGAATTATTCTAAATATTGGCGAACAATACAATTTAAAATTCACAAAAAATTTTCAGGAAAATACTTACAACATAACAATAAGACAAAATTTCATGGAAAATGATTTTTCAACTTTTATCAAAGAAATTTTTAGACCGAATGAATCTTACGGAATATTTTTCAGAGATAATAAATTACGACTCCCTTTCATCAGATTTTGCAAAGAATCCTTCAATTACTCCGTGAAACTTTATATAAGCAACACCCTTTTATTAGATGTACCTTGTGAAGAGAATCAAGTCGAAATCATTTCAGAATATCATGATAAAAACCATAATGGTATTTCAGAAACATTTAATCAATTATCGAAAAAATACTATTGGCCAAAAATGAGGAATAAAATCACAGAAATCATAAATAAATGCGAATTATGCCTTAAATCAAAATACGAGAGAAACCCTTATAAATTGAAATTTTCAGGTCCCCTCCTAGCTAAGCGACCTTTCGAAGTAATCCACATTGATACATTTTCTTTTCAAAATTCGAAGTTTTTAACAATAATTGATTTATTTTCAAAATACGCGCAATCATACCTTTTAAAAGACGGCACTGCTTTAACAATTCTCAATAAATTACGTCATTATTTTTCACATCACAATATTCCACAAAAGATTGTTTGTGACGAAGGACGAGAATTTCAGAACAAGACTTTCACAGAGTATTGTAAATTGAACAAAATCAATTTACATTTTACAACAGTGAACAATCCGAGCTCAAATTCCCCAATTGAACGATTCCATTCAACAATTTTGGAAAAACTCAGAATTCTCAAATTGAAAAACCCAAATGAAAATCCAGCTAATCTCATGATTACAGCAACATTAATTTATAATCAATCGATACATTCAGCGACTGGTTATTCACCTTTTCATTTACTTTATGGTCCATACGACAAATTACCAGAATTTGATTTGAATATGACTATTTATGAGCAGTATAACGAAAAACGAAAACAGGAAATTTTGCCATTTTTTGATCATATTTACGAACGAAATAAAAACAAAGCTCAGAAAACATTAAACGAGCTGAACGAAAAGCGAAATGACCCTCCAAATTTAGAGCAAGCAGAAGTTTACGTCGAACGAAACAGACCGAGAAAAACGGATCCACCCTTCGAAAAAATTATTGTTGAACAGCAACAACAAAACAAAATAAGTGGTCTAACTACAAAATCAAGAGAAACAACAGCGCACATACAAAAAGTCAAAAAACTAAGAAAAAACGTTTGTTCTTTTCAGGATACTGCTGATCCTTCTGATTCAGACCCAAATAAACCAGGCCCTTCAGGTCCACGAAATAAAAAGTAATGGATACTTTGAAGAACCTTTGAGTCATGCCAAAATTCTTGATCATTACCATAATTTTCTTTTCTTCATAAATATTACCAATTTGCAAGACAATTTCCATCAGTTGAACGATAATTACCCCGTCGACTTTTTCACCAATTGAGTTTGAATTTGGATCAAATCGAACAAATCTTACGAAAATTTGTCAATAGAAAAGTTAGAAGAGGTTTGGCTAATTTCATCGGAAAAGGTATTAAATTCATTACAGGTAACCTAGACGATGATGATCTGAAAACTATTAACGAAAATTTAGAAAGCCTTCACAACAGCAAATCTTCCGAAATCGAAAAGATAAATAAATTAACTTCTTTTGCTAATCATTTGTCAAAAAGATATTCAGAAGATTTGGCTCTGCTAAACGAAAATATTATTCATACTAAAGCATTATTCCAGAATATTGAATCTACCGAAGGATTTCGAATCATTGTAGAATACCAAATGCTTCAGTCCCAAGCACTCTTGAACACTTTATTAATGCTAGAAAGGACTATAAGTTTTGCAATGAGAGAAATTCCAAATTTAGAAGTCATTAAAGTTGAAGAACTTTATTCCATCGGGACATATCTTGAAAAAATTTATAAGACACAGCAACTATCACCAATTGATCATGTTCATCTTTTCAAAATAATCGAATATGCAAAAATGTCTGTAATTGGAACGGAGGAAACTATCACATTCCTTCTCAAAATCCCAATTCTCAAACGAGTAATTGCTTCATATTCCCGAATCTACCCTGTACCCAATACCCAAGATATTGCTGTGATCCCGCCAAGGACGTATTCCATCAAAATCAACAACGAGAAATATTGGACCAATGAAATATGCAAATCAACATTGGGAAGTTCGATGGTGCTTTGCCTTCAACAGCCTACCAAGGAAGCATGCATTCTGTCAACCCCAGGTCGATGCCAAACAACACTAGTGAACAACGACTTCAACATCATCCACCCGCTGAAGAATCACCAGCTCCTGACCCTCTTCAAAAAGAACAAAACAGTACTAGAAGACTGCCATGGAATTCTATTCAGGAAATCAATCCAGGGAATCAACCTTCTAAGTTCCACCTGCCGAATTATTATTGAAGAATCCATCTACGATGACACAGTTCCGATTTTCGAAATAACTGCCAAAAACATTTCGAAAATTTCATTGAACTCCACCCACAAAATTGAATTTCACCTGAGGCATCTGAAAGAACCAACTTCAATCCTTCAAGAAGCAGAAAAACTTTCAGACCAGCCCATGTACCTACATCCAATAACTCAGGTCATTCACCAGTCTACAAGTGTGATATTGTGCTGTTTCACAATTCTTGGAATCATCTTCGTTATAAAGAACAAAACAAGGATCTCCGAGTTAATCTACAGTCCAAGGAAAATCATACACGTAGAAATGGAAGACATCACCCAAGGCCACCCAGCAGATTACAGAGACGTTATCTCTTAAGGGGGAAAGTATTACGAGATGCTCCTCGTACTGGAACGCTGACGCCAGCTTCGTCTTCGCGGAAAGTGTTAGTGCGAGAAGAAAGTGATGACTCGGATTCTTCCAGAATCCAAGGTTTCCATGTGAATAGAGACACATTCTAGTTAGTTCCATTTTAGAATTCATTCTGTTTGTAACTCCTTTCCGCTCTGTCCAATTATAAAGTCATTTAGTTTTTCAAAATTGTGATTTATAATTGAAAGAATAAAATTCTTTTTAAAAACAGAGTTTGCGGATCGAAAATCATAATTATATATAATTTTTCGAATTTTCTTAGTGAATGAAATATGAAAACATTTCGACGGGTTCCGAACTAAATTATTCTAATCTAAAGGTTGATCGGGTAGGTCAAAACACATAAATGAAACGGGACATACTATGAAATTCTCAGATGCTAGGTGTTTACGATCTGAAAGAAATAAAGACAAAAGGGAGTTTTTGGAGGCTATTCGGCTGTTGAAATCATGAGTCATAAGAATAACTTAAATATAAACTCAGATTTCAATCTCCATCTACTGTAATATCGTCGAACTGATCAATGTGAGTGAGAGTGGATGATTCTGTCATGATAAAACGCCTTTGCACTTCCTTAGTTTGTGACGTTGCTTGGCCTCAATTATCATTCTTGTCTGTGTCTTTTGTTGTTCTATGTTTTTCAACCTTTGACATTATTTCATGTGTTTCTTTTAAAATTAGAATGTTGGCTTGGGATTCATTTGAGATTTTAACTGATGAGTTATATGGATATTGTAATTTTATTGTTATTAATAGTTAAGTCTCACATTGTTGTAAGTTATTTTAATCTTACCTTTTTTGTATTTTTTACAACATTATTGCAATTTTTCTAGTAGCTCCGAAGAAGGACAAGACACTGTCCGAAAGCTTGGTTAATACAATAAAGAGCTAAAAACTATAGAGTTGACTACATACCCGATCAACCTTCAGATTAGTATTTGTATAGTCGAGATAAACAACCATCTAAATTTTTCTGTTTGCAATATTGTGCTAGTCTTTCAAGGTCCTCTTGAATTTTCTGACAGTTCTCCAATGATCGAACGCTTCGAAAAATCTTTGAGTCGTCCGCGTAAAGAAGTATCCAAAAATGTGTGAAGCAACCTTTGATATTGTTTATATGAATCAGGAAAAAAAGAGGGCCCAGATGGCTACCCTGAGGAACGCCAGATGTACTAAAGAAAGGTTCAGATCTGTGGCCACCAATCGAAACAAAGCCCACCCTTGCCTATCTTCTATCAATGAATCGGGTAAGCCAACCTCCAATTCACTTAAAATGTCCTATGCTTTTACTATTTGTTGGAAAATTCGTATTCATGATTATGCTACTACCAGTAGCTCAAAAATATGAAGTTGGCATCTAATTGTTATTCTGTACCATGAAATGAGAAACATAATGGACGAGTAAGTGGTGTAAACTAAATTTATGTAGTTTTTTTTTCAATTTCAGTACAACAAAGAAAAAAGGCCCCCCAAAAAACACTCCTGTTTGTTTTGTCACAAGCACGTTTTCAAAATTTATAGGCATTACCTGACAGTACATAAAAACGAGGTGAGAAATTCAGCCCTCCTGCCTAAAAAAACACAAAATCGCCAAAAACTCCTCGATAACCTTAGGGAAAAAGGTGATTATCTTTACAATACCACAAAAGATGAAAATGAACCCACCATAGTATGCAGAACAGGGAACGGCCAAAGTGATGCGGTGTGTTGTCCAAACTGTAGAGGTTTCTATAGTAAATTAAATCTGAGAAACCATTTACTGCATTGCGACCCTGAACTGTTTCGGAAGAAAAAAGGTCGAACAACTATTCAACCTGAGGCTAGAAAAATGATGAACCGGCTTCACTGCCGGACTTCAAAGGACTTGAAAGAAAAGATTTTTCCTTACATGCGGGAAGATGATGTTGTGAACATTATCAGATATGATGAAGCGGTCATCCAGTATGGGAATTATTCATGTAGGAAATATACGTCCGAACATCATGCCGCTCAAATAAGGTCCCACTTGAGAGCATTTGGAAAGCTCTTATTAGCAGCCAAGGAGATAAATCCTACAATAAACAATATGAATGATCTACTGGATGCAAGGAATGTTCCTCTTATTATCGGAGCTATTAACAAAGTAGCAGGTCTGAATGAGGAAACGGGACTGTATCGAGCACCAGCGACTACAATGTCCTTAGGAACGGAGCTGAAGAAACTTTGTAAACTAGTCCAAATGAAATTCATCAAAAAATCTGATAAAGACAATATAAAGAGGATGAAAAATTAACTTACCGTTTTCGATTTGGAGTTCAATGTAACTATTAATAAAAATGGAATAAAAAGTCAAAAAATTTTGACTGATTGCTCAGTTCAGAGATTTCCTAGAATCCAAAATGAGGCTGTGAAAAATATTCTGCAAAGGAGAGTGGATGAAATTAGAAGAATACACCCTGCTTCATCTAGCTATTTTCAACAGAAAGCGTCTAGGGGAAACCCAAAGAATTCTTATAGATGACTTCAAACATTATGAAGTAATTGAGGACAATGAGGTTGAGAATGAAGATTGGATCACCAAAAAACAGAGCAGAAAATGGGCAAGAATTAAATTAACCGGAAAGCTGGGCAACGATAACACATTACTGGTGCATAAAGATTTAGGATTCAGAGCGATCAACTTAATCCTGAAATTCAGAGAAGATGCTGGCGTTAATCAAAGCAATAGATATATTCGGTGAACCATCTCAATATCGCTCTCAAAAAACATTTCAGGCTTGCACTTTAATAAGAAAAATATCAAAGGAATCTGGAATTCCTAATAGTGAACTGATGAGAACCAGACTTCTAAGGCAACATTTGGCAATAGAAACAGCACACTGGCGGCCCGTCAGGGACGGCAGGGTCGGCAGTGCCGACCCAAAATTTCGCGAGCAGCAAAAATGTGAATTCTCACTTCTGTAAAATAATAATGTATTAGAAATTCTCCAAACATTACATAGCTCTCAAGAAAATTTGTAAAAATATTAGGTATATGATATCTGATATCAATGGAATATGGAACTTATTTGAAATACGCTGTTTCAATTTAAATCCCTACTCGGTCCGTAGACAAAATACGCTCATCTCCAATCGAGCAATGAAGACAGCGCCGCAGATGCCTTCTCTAGCGACCGAGTGACCAACCGTTCATTCTGTTCATTCAGGTACGGCATGCCGAATCTGCATTGTAAACATATCAAAGTAGCGCTTATATCAATGAGTCAAATTGCTTCAACTTGAATAATTTTTGTTGGAATTTCATTCGGATAACAATTAAAATTAGATAAGCCTCTTATTTAATGTTTTTTTCGCCAATATCCGATAGTTTCATGTCACATAACAAATTACAAGACATCGCTGTTATTTAAAACGAATTTTTATCGTATTTGTTAATTTTTATAAACGTGAGTGCTGAATATATAATACTAATGAAGTTCCGACAATTTTTTGAGAACTTTTCAAAGAATAAAGACCAAAACTATGATGAAAGTTGATATTCTTGGCTCAATACTTCGCACGGTATAGGACATATAGGTCCTGCAGGCAGCGACCCTGCCGACCCTAGAATGCCTCTCTTCGGTAACTCGAAGAATGATCGTTCGGGATATCTCGATCGAAGATTATAGAGTTAGGAACCAAGCGTATACACTTGCGGTAGCGCCATCTGGTGGTTCAATTGTTGTGTTACTAAGATGCCAAGAATGGTTAAAATATTTATTCGACGGCCATTTGGGGAAACATAATTTGACTTTTGTAAGATTTGAAGAAACATGGCCGTTTTGTTTTGATTCTCTTTCCGCTCGTCGTTTATTTAGTCGTTTATTATTAGAGTTTTTTGTGTATTTCCTTAGTGAAAACTTCAAAATCAAAGAAAAATATCTTTGCTCAAAATGTCTTATGGAAACTATTGTATGGTGAGGAACTGTGGAAACTGTAGTACAAAAGATTCTCCGAATATAAGTTTTGTGAATTTACCATAAATATCTGAACGTAAGTATTCAAACTCGTACAATGTGACTCTGATATTGATTGATTTTTATTTTCAGTACTCTGAAGTGAATAGGATTTTCAGTATGTCCAGACATTGACTTGGTGAACTGCAGTAAAAAAGTTTCTCCTGGAATACGTAGAGTCATTATAGATTCTTCGAGGTTGCATCTCCTAAATACTGAGCAGAAAAAAGAAATTTGTTCTCTGATGTACGATGAAATTAGTCTATGTGAAGAGTTGCACTTTGGCGATCACCACATTGTCTATGAGTAAGTGGTGAGACAAGCTGAGGATGGTATAAAAGAGTAAGTCCAAAACTTCAAGTGAAAAAGACAGAGCAATACAAAGTACTAGAGAAACCAACAGGTCGAATTTGGGAATAATTTTTAACTTTAAATCTGATTTTCTCAAAACCAAATAAAATGCACTTGTACTCCTAGGCTCTTACACTACAATTTTATACATTAGAATAGATACACGTATTTCAATTTATCACTGAATTTTATCATTTATAGCTGGACATATGTATTATTAGGTTGATATGCAATTCATGTTATTAGTGAAGTTATTTGCATTTTGGAGTTGACTTGTTATTCTTACATATCTTTACCGACATACAGGTTACACCTATGTAAATTTGTTTTTAATTGTGGTTCTGAAAATTTTGTAACTAATCGTAAAAGAATTCTTGAGATATGTTGTATCGAATATTTGTTCATATTAATTTCCGATGATCTTACAAATTCAACTGATTCTGTTGGAAAAAAATGTATTGTGTAGAAATTACACCTTTGATATATAACATTTCACCATGTTCTGTTGTGTCCTATATTCAGAGCTCAATTATTTGTGTACAGGATGTTTTCAAAGGTGAATTATTTTCACCAATTGTACCTTCCGTTGAGAAAAAGCCTGACCTTTGAATACACCATGTAAAATCTTCAATTTTGTCAAATTTTTCTATATGTTTCAAATAAAAAGTATAGCAAATCTAACAAAGTATTTCATTAATATTAATTTATTCACAACAATGTTTAGATGTTGTTTTGTCGCTCAGGATGTTTTTTCTGGTTTCGACCAAGTCTACTCTAATTCAATAAAAGGAATAGAATTAGAATTTCGCGTCCTTTTATTGAGGAACAGAATTCGAAATTCGCGCCCTTCAATTATGAAATAGAAAACTGTTATTCAACAGTTTGAGAGCAGGATTTCAGCGCCACCTGATTGTCAATTGTGTGCAACACAGGCCAAAGCGAATACGCTTTTTAGTACTAGCGATATGAGGCGGTTTCCTATCTTCCTAACTCTATAATCTTTGATCTCGATTCTATCGTTTGCGCTCGAGGTGATGTTAATTTCTCGCAATTCTCAATTTCATTAGAAACCACTTTTGTTTGTTTTTCCAATTTTATTTTATGGATACAGCACGGAGGATGGATGGTTTTAAAAAAATAATAAAAGCGTTAATTTTTACTCAAAAACACATTTATTGACGGAATCAGATTCTCAAGGAAAAAGCATTTGAGACAGTCAAGTGTGGAAAATCACATCAGGCATGTGGTGGCCGAAATCGGTGATGCAGTGCTGGAGGCGCTTTGGCTGTGTGGGCGGTCGCCCCATCCTGTTGGAACCACACACGTCGGATTGGAACACGTTGCCGTCGTAATTCGGGGATAAAGAAGTTTTGATCATTTCGACGTAGCGCTCTGAGTTCACGGTAACAGCACGACCATTAACGTCTTCGAAGAAGTAAGGGCCAATGATGCGAGTTTGCGATACAGCGCACCAAACCGTAACTTTTGGGCTGTGCAGCGGTCTTTCGTGTAAGTGTTGTGGATTTTCATAAATGCTAGGAACACACGAGTCTAACGGCACCTTCCCCACTTCTCTCGTCCTCAGTGGGGGAAAGTTATGCCCATCTGAAAAACGTCCGCCCTCCGTGCCGCACCTTGTATATATTTTCGGTTCTTATTTTCATATTTGTTCCGAAATTATGTTCAATTTTCAAGTGGTATTTTCGGTTCTTATTTTCATATTTGTTCCGAAATTATGTTCATTTTTCAAGTGGTATGCAGGGCTAAAATAGTTATTTCTCAATCATTCTTCAGAGATTATTGAAACAGAAACAAAAATTTGGCGAAACTCCACTATGAAAAACTAACGCACCCAGTGCAGTACCCCATGGTGATGTGCAAACCTGCATAATACATAGGTATAGAAAATATTTGAAAAAAAAAAAATATATATATATATCTCTGCCGACCCACGATAAATATGCTCGAGCCGCCACTGAAACAGCATCACTTAACGTTGATTCCAGATTAGAAAGTAGACTGTCAGATTTCATGTCACATAGTATTCATGATGTTCATTATATTTTGACAAGAAAAAATACGACATTATGAAGGTATCAACACTTCTTGAGGATTTTTCGTCTACAAAGAAATCCCCACTATTCTCCAATGGGGAAACAGTAGCTGCAGAACATTTCGACGAAATTAGAGAAGAAGTCAGTGCGATCACTCGAGAGCTACAACTTCGAATTCACAAAAAGGATCTGATTATGAACCATCTACCTCCGAAAGTTTTTCAGAGCATTGACGAAGATAGGCTTTCTGAGTCAGAACTGAATTATGCTCTAGGTAAGACTTGTTCGCTACTAAGTACAGGGGGATATTCATGCAAAAAAAATTCAATAACTAACTTTTCTTCCAAAAGACATCTTTCCATACCAATTTCAGAGTATTTTTCGAAGCAGTTGAATAAATTTCAATAGACAATGCTAGATCATAAATATTTACTAATTTTATATTGATTTTTGGAACACTTTGAGGAGATGCTCCCTTCAAAGGTTAATGAATATGTTTTCTTTTGTTATTCACTATTTATAGTAGATGTTCGCAAACGTTCAGTTGATTATAAGTATTATTGGTCATACTAGATGAATTATTCAAGTTATTTTATAGGAAAGCAATCAAGACGTATCGCATGGTGCAAGGAAGAAATTGAGCTGGTGAAAGGGACATTCGTCCCGTGAAGTGAGACAAGTTTGGCAACACAGGGGAAGGTCTAGAATTTCTAATAGCACGCGTGCTGCGTCGCGCGTCGTAAGTATTCAGTTTGTCGACCATTCGCGTCGTGTTGTTTTTAGGTCGGTTTTTAGTGTTTAGTGTTGTGATAGTGAAAAATAGTGTAATAGTGATAGTGAAAAATAGTGTAATAGTGATAGTGAAAAATAGTGTAATAGTGAAGTTAATTGTGTCTGAGGACTAAAGGGAAACTGAATTTCCGTTTGGTGAGTAAGTTTTTATAAGCTTCTTCTTGCAGGATCCATTTCGAATCATGCCTAATAAATGTTGTGTTCCTAGCTTCAAGAGCAATTATAAATCCTCAGGAAATCATTATGTTAGTGTATTTTCGTTTCCCAAAAATGAGGAACTCAAACAATCATGGATAAGAGCGATTCCAAGGAAAAATTTCATTCCCGATAAATACAGCGCGGTTTGCGAAATTCATTTTGACGCTAACGATATCGTGAAATTTGAAAAAACCTTACAAGCTGATGGAACTATAAAACAGTCACCAATTAGATGTCCACAATTGAAAGAAAATGCAGTTCCCAAAATCTTTCCATATTTACCGTCTTATTTAACAAAGAAAAATCCCATTCAGAGAACTAATCCCCAGTCTAGAAGAAATGAAATTATTGAGCGAAGTAATAACGAGATTGAAAATTTTTGGAATTCTGATTTGATCAAAGATTTCGATGACCTCAAAATCAATTTCGGTAACAATGTGGATATCTCGGGTTGGGAAACGAAAATATTCGACAACAAAATATACCTCTTTTTATTGAATTTTCAAGAACCTGTAATACTCGCTGTAATAGTAAATGCTTCAATTATAATCAGTGAAACCCTTCAGGTTGAAATTTTCATTAAAAATATTCAGTTGGCATATAATGATTTGAAATGGATCCTACCTTTTGATCCAAAACTCTCAAGGTGGTCCCAGCTTTCGAATTTACTTTCACGTTATAAGTTTGTTGATGAAGTAAGCTCGGAAGATAGGGGTGTTGTTGATCTAGAATGAGAATTTTGAGAAACTCAGACAATTGGAAATAGCAGCGGATCAAATGCGGCAAATCATCAGTAAAAATCCAAAATATTCATCATGTAGTATAGTAATGTCATTTATTTTATATTCTCAATCGCCTTCGTGTTATCAGTTATTGCGAAATTTTTTTGTTTTGCCATCTACACGATATTTACAGAGTATCTCATCAAGGCTTCAAGTTTCCGCGAATTCTGAAGGAGGAAATGAATGTTACCTCTCTAATATAGCTCGCCCTTTATCCACTTTAGATCGCGTTGTAGTTCTGTTAATAGACGAAATTTATATCAATCCCCGATTAGATTATAGATCGAAAAATATAATAGGTTCTGCTGTCAATTCTACTGACCAATTCGCTAAAACCGTTTTGTCATTTATGATCAGTTCCTCGTTCGGAAATTTAAAAGAAATTGTTAAATTGCTACCGGTGCAAAACATAAAAGGAACTGAAATGGTGCAGATCACTAGAGAAATTATAGATTTTGTACAAAATTGTGGTTTCGAAGTTTTAGCCGTTATTACCGATAATCATTCCATAAATAGGGTAATGTTTAGATCCTTCTCGGATTGCTTTAAAATTCCTAATCCAAAAGATGAGCAAAAGCGAATATTTCTGACGTTTGATTTCGTTCATATTTTTAAAAATATTTGGTAAAACTGACTTAATTTGAAAAATTTAGATAAAACCTTTGTTTTTTTGGACTTTGAAGATCTACAAACTAAAAGATACGCAAAATTTCAAAATTTTATAGATATTTATAATGTTGAAAAAAATTCCTTAATCAAGCAAGCATTCAAAATTTCTTATGAATCTCTTTATCCCTCGGTATTCGAACGCCAAAAAGTAATTTTAGCCGACAACATTTTTCATTCTTCAACCATTTCTGCTTTGAAGTCGAAGGAAATGAATGATACCGCTCAGTTCACCGAAATTATTAGGAAATGGTGGGATATCGTAAATAATAATTCTTGTTTCAAAGGAATGTCGAAGAGAAATGAATGGAGCACACCTTTCTATAAACAAAATTTGGAGACGGATCATGAATTGGAACTTTTGAAAATTTTCTGGCTGGATAAATGGCATCACTTATCGGGTTGTAATGGTAAATTGTCAAACGAAACTTATCAGGCCTTACGTCAATCTACTTTAGTTTTCATAGAAATAATAGATTATTCATTCAAAACATACGGGGATTTGAAATTCATTTTAGGTGGTTAATTTAGTACAGATAATTTAGAAAAAAGGTTTGGCTTATATCGGTCTCTGTCGGGGTGCAATTATAATGTGTCATTCCATGATATTTCAGGAGCAGAAAAGAAAATAAGAATCAAAAAAATCTTCAAACGGACTGATGGAAATTATTCAATAAAGGACATCAAAGAAAATTTTGTCGTAGAGGATGATGTTGATGAGGTCTCAGATAATCATTGTGATGTCATTGATTTTCTTTATATTCTGGATACGGATTATCTTCGAAGTTGTGATATGGATAAATCTTCAAAAATTTATGTTTCAGGTTATGCAGCTCATTCCATTTCAAAGAAACTTCCGTGTGCGGATTGCATTTCTTTAATAAGAGCGGAAAAGGGAACTTACGTAGATATTATATTTTGACAATTTACAGAGAAACGGTTTGTCTATTGCCACTGATCCTGTCATGTTCATTTTTGTTCACATGTGCTCCATTTTTGAATATATTTTAATTGATCAAAATTGTGCGTCAAAATTTCAACTTACTACGGATCAAAAACAGATTCTTTGCAAATTAACAGAACGTAGTATCGAATTAGATTTTTATTATTCCGATTTTTCAGAAACTTGCTGTTGTGGACGTGATTCAAAAAAAAATTTGTATTCGCTTTTCTCAACTTTTGCGAACATATTATTGAATAATTATGTGAAAAATAGGAATAATCAGACCATTTTCAACAAGCGAGAGAGAAAGAAGGCCACTGGTGCAGATCGTCACAACCCAGACGGCACCCAATATTGCTGGAATATGCCTACAAGATCCCATTTTCCAATAGATATTGCAATATCCCTGGAATATTCCTTGAATATGCTGTGTTATCTTATACCCATGAAGAATATTCATCGAATATGTTTTCACGAATATTCGTCAGATATTCTCCTTGAATAATACTGGAATATTCAAACGGCATATCAAGCTGAAATGTAAGAATTTGAATATTCCGAGAATATTCGAAGAGAATATCTGACGAATATTCATGAAAATATCGATGCATTTTTGCCAAAGTAACGTAAGTGACATTTTTGGTGAAAATCATGTTTCTTCATTAACGTAAAGCTTTTATTGTTAAGAAGGTACTGCCAAAGTGTAGTAAGCCTAGAATTACTCTAAACCCTAATTTTTAGCTATTTTAAAAACGTATGTCCAGAATTCTTTTAATCATACCCGTCATGGAAACGAAAGTTCAACACTAATTTCACCATAGTAATGTAAGCTATCGTTTTTTACCGCCATAATAACGTAAGTCCCGGGCGGTTTCTGCGACTTACGTCCGTTTTTCACAGTCAGTGTTTGGCTTACGACAGTAACAGATTCGTGCTACCATCGACTAAAATTATTGATTTTAGGTAAGTAAAATAACGGAAAGCGTTTTTTTTTGTACTTAGAATTCAAAAATATCACAACGTTAACTAGCATTATGTATAAAACTTGATTTCATATTTAATTTCGTTTATTTTATTTCAAATTATTGTGTCATAACCTCAAAGCCTGTGAGAAATTTACAGGAATGAATCCTGTATACAGGGTGTTTCTGAATAGCTGTCCGGTATTTTACAGGGTATTTTTAAGCTAAAATGCTTCGTTTCCAATATACAGGGTGTCAAAGTTTTATTTTTAATTTTGTTTTTTCTGCATAATTTTTTAAATACTTAATGTCGATATCTGGATAAAAATTGGTAATTTTTTGGGTATTTTGACATTAGAAATTTGAATTTAATCTTAATTTAGCTCTTACTTGTAGGGGCACCACCAACATGTCTGAGTTTTTCAATCACTGTTACGTGAAAAAGGTCTATATCAGAAGTCGCTATAAGCAACCGTTTTCGAGGTATTTGAATTTGAAATAATCGATGCATGTGACATTGAATGGCAAAAAGCAGGACTTTTTTCCAAAATCTAAACATTTCGAAAACGGTTGCTCCTAGCGACTTCGAATAAGAAGACAGTTTTCACGTAAAGATGATCTAGGAACTAATTTTTTTAACCAAAAATAAAACTTCGATGCCCGAAACGAAACATCACCCTGTAAAATGTCGGACACTTATTTAGTAATACCCTGTTAAAACAATATTTAAGTGATTTCATTTGTTTTTCTAAATTGTGAAACGTGTAAAATTTATGAAATGTCATCTAAATCGATTTAACTTTAGACCGGTACATCGTTTGTGAAAAAATAACAGTTAAAAAATGTAAAATTCTCAGTCGGAATTTTTCTAACAAGACGGTTAAAGATAGAGAAAAATGGCTTGCATGTTTCTATTCTGATTTTTATAGAAGCTATTAAACATTGTAAACATAATTATTTGTTTACTTTCAGATTATGTCTATGGTTAGTTCAAGAACAAAAAGAATTTTCGCGGCTCTTAGGCAAAATGATGAATCGAATAATAATGTTTATTCTGAGGAAGAAATCGGGTCTATGCCGATATCCATTATTTCAAGTGACAATATTTTTGATCTACATAACTCGAACTATAATAACGAATATACTATTGAAACTACTTTAGTAAATGAAGACGTAATCGAAATAGATCAATCAGCTTTATTGCCTTCTAACAATTTGAGTCCTCATGAAAATGATCTTAACAATACCATGCAAAAAGAAATACACGTACCAATAAGTAGTACTGATAGCACAAATGGGACAGTGGGTGTTCAATTTGAACAAGAAAGCGATTTAGAAGAATATTTTCAGCCGTTAGTTAATTATGTTAACAATAAACGCATAGAGTTATACCATGAAACAAACAACTGTAATGTCTTTTCAAAACTCGTAGATTATGATTCGACTTCTTCGGAGAATGATGACACACTGGAACTTACTAAAAAAGGTGATGCATTGCAAAAGCAAAATAAAATCAAAATATTAATTGGAAAAGGCAAGGGAAACAAATTCAATTCCGAAAATTCATTTCATAGTGATCCAGATTTTAATCCGTCTTCTGATTCGGATTCAGATACAAGCCATCCGAATGAAGCTATATCTTTAGTTGGAAAATCAGGAATGAGGAAAAGAAAAAAACCCAACAAAAAAGAAACTAAAAAGTGCGAGTACAATTTTGGCAAAGGTAGATCAGTAAAAGAGAATCCCTGTAAAAAAAAATGTCAGCATAAATGCTCTGCTAAAATAACTGAGATTACACGCCATGACATCCACGATTTTTATTGGGGCCTTGGTAATTATGAAAAGCAAAGAAATTGGTTATTGTCGTGTGTCAAAAAGGTAGACATATTGCGAAGAAAAACAGAAGCAGAGTATAGCAGACGACATAATTCCTATAAGTACTTTATCAATTGGGACGATAAAACACTTGAAGTGTGCCAGCAGTTTTTATTAAAGACGCTAGATATTTCGCAAACGGTTATGCGATATGCAATGAAACATGCTGTACAAAATACATGTAAAAGTGATCATAGAGGCAAACACGAACCTGTCAACAAAACAAGTTCAGAAATGATCAATAAAATAAACGATTTTATTAAGCAGTTGCCAGCTGTACCATCCCATTATTGTCGAAATCAAAGTAGCAGAAAATACTTACCACAGGAATTGCGAAATGTTAGTTTCTTGTACCGGATTTTTATTAAACATGAGGAGGTAAATGGAAGAAGCAAGAAAGAATGTGTTTCACTCAAAGTGTTTAGAAAAGTTTTTAACAAAGATTTTAACCTTGGGTTCCATTTGCCTAAAAAAGATAAGTGTTCTTTGTGTGAGGTACGAAAAGATAAAGAATATCAAGAAAACACTATACGTCGAAAGAGGAGTACGACAAACATTTAAAAGACAAGGAAGAAAGTAAAGAACTATTTTTAGAAGATCAAAAGAAAGTCAAAGAAGTCTCAGATTCAGTTTGTTCCAGCTTTGATTTACAGAAAGTCTTAAATACTCCCCATGGGGATAACATGTTATTGTACTACTCTGGAAAATATTCATTTTACAATGAAAGCATATACGAAACGCCATCGCAAGATGGATACTGCTTTTTGTGGGGTGAATCCGATGGTAATCGTGGGTGCAACGAAATATGCACCATCATTTACAATTACCTAAAAATGTTAGATGATAGAGATATTAGACATGTTATTTTGTACTGCGACAGCTGCGCCGGACAAAATAAAAATAGAGCAATGTTGGTCATGATTCACTTATTTTTGCAAAAATCAAAAAATATTAAAACCATCAAAATTGTATTTCTTTTACCGGGGCACACCTACATGCCTGTGGATTCCATACACGCAGTTATCGAAAGGTTCATCAAAAATAGAATTATATGGGCCCCTTCAGAGTGGAGCACCATTATAGGAAATTGCAGAGTTAACCCGAGGCCATATAAAGTTATAAAGCTTGAGCACTTTGAGTTCAAAAATTGGAAGAAGCTAGGGGATGAGCAGCTCGTCCTTACAAAAACAGGGCTAAAAATGAATAGTGTAAGACAAGCTTTTTTTCAAAAAGGATCACCGGAAGTCGCAGTCAAATATACCTATGACAGAAGTCCTGAATACGATTTGTGTTTTGAGTTGAACTACAATAAGGGTGGTAAGTTGGCCCATGTTACACATTTCAATGCAATAACAAAAGAAAATTTTACACTGGATAAGCTTTTGCGTTTAGGTATATAGGAAATTCCCGTGTTATTAGGACTTTATTAAATACAGACTTTTTTTAGATATTTTTAAGCCAAACTACTGTCAATGAACTACAAATAAGAAAATTAATACATATTTGCGGGTTATCCTATAGTTTTTCTTTGTTTAAGGTCGAAAACGACAAGAAAAGGCCTTTTCTGAACCTGAAAGAATTTATAAGCAACTGCTTTCAATATCCGAATTAAAAAGAAGGGATTTGGATAAACTTTGCAAAAACAATGTCATACCTGCCAGGTTTCACGATGAATTTTTTAAACTGAAATCAAAGTCTTCTGTTCAAGATGAGTTAGCAGAGAGTGATGCAGAGGATGACAAGGAGGATGAAAGCTCCGAATCTTAATAAAAAATAATATGTATTTTTTACTACTTAGTAAGAATTTAACAGTTGATTTCTGTAACGTTATTTTATGTGTTTTTTTATAATAAACGATAACTTTTAATTCTTTCCATAATAATTTAAGTGCTACAGTTTGCCGCTAAGCTGACGTATCTGGGTACTTACGTTACATTTTTGATCAAGACTTCGATAACTTTTAATTCTTTCCATAATAATTTAAGTGCTACAATTTGCCGATAAACTGACGTATCTGGGTACTTACGTTACATTTTTCATCAAGACTTCGAGTTTTATGATCCTGTAAAGTAACGTAAGTATCAAATAACCACTAAACCTATACAAAAACTTAAAAAATTCTTTTTTTTAATTAACTGTGGACATCAAAGAATCACCCTGGAAAATTTTGTACAATTTAAATAAGTTTAACCAGGTTAAATTAAAAACACGTTTTTTCTGCAAAATCGTTTTTGGTGACTTACGTCACTTTGGCAAATACATATCGATATATTCCATGAATATTTTTCATGGCATATTTATAGCATATCAGTTTTTTAAAGGATCAACTTGGAAAGTTCCTCGTTCATATTTTATGAAAACGGATAGGAATCATTTATTTATTCTATTCAGATAAAAAAAGAGTTTTAAAGCTTTGGCAACCAAAATATTGATAATTTAATTTGCAATATTATTTTATCAACTTCCGGACGTATAGCAGCATACCTCACTATGGCCATGAGCGGGAATCGAACCCGCAACCATCTGTGTTGCGAACCTACCTCTCAATCGACAAGCTATTGCAGATTGTCTAGGATATTGTAGTCATACGGGAATATATGTATCATTTAGTGTAAAGTGAAAAGAAAACCCCTCTAAGTGTTAAGCCTCGTATTCAAAGTTCGCCCTTGAGGGTGAATGAGAGTTTGTATCGCCCTTATGAATACTGGCCGTAAAGGTGACCTCAACTCTCACTCACCCTCAAGGGCGAACTATGAATACGGGCCTGAGTCTATTAACTATTGTTAATAATAATGAAATAAGAAGTAAAATTTTCTAATTAAATTGGTATAACTATATATATATACATAAATTTTTATAATATACCACAATAATTATGAAAAAAAAGAAAAGGTATGCATCACTTTATGATTCATAATTTTCTATGATAATCTAAGCTAACCTGTTAAACTTTAAAACTTTCTCTTTTAGTTCGATTTGCTCTGCGTCTGCGTAACTTGAGTAAGTTGTGAACGTTAGAGCACGTTTTCGTTTCTTAGTTTTTGCAATCTTAAGCTGCCAACGATTTTAATCAAGAGCAAACATTTCTGGTGAGTAAGATTCGTCTTATTTAAAAAGATGTGAATTCGTCTGAGTTAAATAGAAGTGAATTCGTCTGATTTCTATAGAAGTGAATTCACCTAGGTCTTTACAGGAGTATACCTGTTCATCTGAAGTTCGTATTTTGCTTTGCAACAATGAAAAAAAGTTTTATTAGAAAAGTGAAAAGGTTGACCCACCAAACATTGTTGATTTCCCGAAACAATGTTACTGAAGAGCACAATATAACTGATTTGTCAGTGTATGACCAGAACGCTGAAAAAACATTAGATAGTTATTCTAATGAAACAATTGAGGCTTTGCCTACATCAGAACGTAGTAGCATTGCTTCTGAATGGATATCAATACCAAGTAACGTATTGGAAAATGCTTCTCTCCCAGGACCAAGTCAAAGTGATAGCCTGAGTTTTCAAGAAGAAATTAAGCTGTGGGCAGTGAAAAATCAAATAACTCATAAAGCGGTTGAGGAGCTACTGACTATTCTCAGGAAACAACCAGGCTTAGATGGTATTCCAAAAAGTGCTCGATCTTTCTTATCAACAGTTCGTGAAGTAAAAACTAGAGTTGTGAGCCCTGGTACATACTGTCATCTGGGCATTGAAAAGGTACTGAGTGATTTTTTCAGGATGCATAAACTGATACCTCCTGAAAATCTTGAAATTGCTGTAAATATTGATGGACTCCCATTGAGTAAGAGTTCTGGTAGTCAAGTGTATCCTATTTTAGGGGTGATCTTGAATTTGAACATAACAGTTCAAAATGTTGTTTTGATTGGTTTATACCATGGGTTTCAGAAACCCCATGATGCAAATGAATTTTTGCTAGATTTTGTAAATGATGTAATTAATGTATCAAAGAATTCTTTGAAAATAGGAGACAGGTTGGTTACATTTAAGTTGAAGTTTTTTCTCTTTGATGCCCCAGCCAAATCATACTTATTGAAGGTGAAGAGTCACAGTGGCTATTCATCATGCACTAAGTGCTGTCAAGAAGGAATATACCTTGAAGACCGTGTTTGTTTTCCAGATATTGATTCAATGAAAAGAACAAATGAAACTTTTAGAAATCAAAGCGATGAAAACTATCATCTAGGTTTCACAATACTTCAAAATATCGATTATATTGATTTGGTTGAAGATGTGCCACTAGATTATATGCACTTAGTTTTGCTGGGTGTGACTAAAAAACTCCTTGTTGGAACTTGGATATTTGGGAAACCACCACATAATTTACCAGCTAGTTTAATTAAGAATATGAATTTATTAATAAAACAGATAGCTGTGTATGTACCATCTGAATTCCCAAGAAAGTCACGAAGCCTATTAGAAAGTAAAAGGTGGAAAGCAACTGAATTTAGATTATTCCTTTTATACACGGGTGTTGTAATTTTAAAACCTTTTCTCACAAGAGAAAAATATGATCATTTCAAATGTCTTTTTGTTAGTATAACAATATTGGTATCATTTTCTCTGACAAATCTGTATGATTATGCAGAAAAATTACTTATATATTTTGTTCAACAAACTCAAAATATTTATGGCCGTCACTACATGTCACACAATTTTCACAATTTAATTCACCTCACAGATTGTGCTCGTCGTTTTGGAGCATTAGACAAATTCAGTAACTTTTCCAGTGAAAATTTTCTACAGATTTTAAAACGGTTAGTCAGAAAAGGTGATAAACCGTTGGAACAAATAATGAAAAGATTGTCAGAAGGTTTTCTTGTCTCAAAATCAAGTAAGTCAGAAAATTGGTATCTCCAACATGAAAAAAACATATCACCCTTATTACCATATCCTCAGTTTTTAAAATTAGTGCTTCCAACTTTTACTTTGAATGCAGGGTACAAGCGGGATAACTGTTGTGGATTGAAAGATGGCACTGTATCACTAGTTTTTGGTTTTTCTAATAAAAAAAATTTAACTGTAGCTCTTGTGAAAAAATTTCAGTCAAAATGTAACTTCTTTGAAACACCATGCAATTCTTCCATTCTCGATGTGCATTTTGTGAAAAATTTATGTAAAAAATTTGTAATAGTTAATATTGAAGAAATTTCCCAGAAATATGTTCGCCTTCCTCATGAAGATGGCTTTGTTGTATTTCCAATGTTGCATACAGTCGGATATTTGTCTAAATAAATTTATTGCTGCTCCCTAATTTGCATTATTTTTTGTTATTCATTATGAAATGAACGAGAATGCTATTCTTTTGTCAGGATATCATATTTGCCATATAATTAAAATGGAAGGCGGGTGGCAAATTGTGAAATTTACTGAGGAGAATGATATGGTGGAAGCAGTGCCCGCTTCCTGGTTAATTGATGGCTGCAAATGTCTGTGGCCAGATACTATCTCTGGGGCCAAGGTGAGAGCTGCTATTCGGGCAAAAGAAAAGCCTTCAAAGAGCTGGAAATGCTTGCCAGTGGAAGTATTGAGCAGTTCAGTATATGAAAATTTTTGTGTGGCATCTAAAAAAGCTGGGAAGGCAAAGTATACAAGCGAGTTGGATACAGAGAGCGAATTTTCAGAAGATGTTTTAAATAAAAGACGAAGAAAAAAAAATTCCCGTTATGTTTCTTCGGAAGATGAAATATCCCCTCCTCTGGAAAAAACTCCAAGAAGATCACCAAGATTTAAATTGCCAACACCTCCTGGTATGATAAAATCAGTATTTTCAGATATTTTTTTTTGCATATCAAAAGATCTAGAGTATTTTCTTTGTATAGTTTTAATTTTATTTATTATGCCAAGAATATATTTTTCCAGGTCATTCACTACAAGCCAGCCCATCAAGTTCTGAAGCACTGGTGAAAAGAAATATAATTATGGAAAAGGAATTCACCGACTCAAATCTGATGTCGACTTCAAGAACTGCCTCTACAGCAATACAGAAATGTTCGTCCTGTAAAGGTCAGTAAATCGCTTTTACATTTATGCATTTTTGACTTTAACTGTTTCTTTGTTTTTTATAGATTCTACTGAAATTATAAAACTGTTGCATATAATTAATGGCAGGGTTATGCAAAATTCAGAACTAATTACATCCTTGCTAAATTCTAGAACAGAGAATATAAAAGATAATAACCCAGCAGAGGCGTTATTAGATGTCCAAATTCCAGCAAAGTCCTACATTGAGCTGATGGAATTGGACAAAAAGCTGGGTGACAAAACTACAAGAGATTTTATGGTAATTTTTATTTAATTTTATGACCAAAAGACAAAACTAGTAATTTTGTTTATAGATTTCTAAGCTCATCCATGTTGGAGGTACAGACATCAAAGATATCATCAGAAGATGCATGCCTCAGTTAGTGGAGGATGAGGTTTTAAGGCAGTTCAGCTGGGTTGGAGGCAAAGGAAAAAAGAAATTTTCGCTTTTAGACATAGCTTCTTTAATCAAAGGTAAAAATTTTCTTTATAGTAGTCAATTCTGTTGGAATATATTGATATATCAATATTACATTAATGTTGTTTTTTGTAGAAGTATGTAAGAAAAACCCGCTTACAAAAAACGTTACAGAAAAACAAGTGGAAGAAAGACTTGCCATTTTTTTGACAAAAGCAACTGAGAGGTGCAATAGAAGACGGTTAGTAAATGGTTTTAATATTAATGAGGTTTGTTTTTTAAATTGGCTCTTTTTAGGGACAAGGAGAACCAACAGAATAATGACCTGCCTGAAGAATTGTTAATATAGTACCGCTATGCCTAATTAATATTTTTTCAATGTGAAATTAAATATTGTTCAGTTGAGTTCACAACTATTACATAATATTATTTTTTTGCATTTTATTATTTTTATTTTCTGTTATTAATATTGTTCTGTTAACAATATGTTTCTGATTTTTGTAATAAATATTTTTCTCACATAGCTTTTTTCTCAAAATAACTGACATTTAATCAGTGAAGACAGTGGCTTAGGCATTTTATTTCCCATCTGAAATTATTAGTTATTGTTGATGTTCTCAAAAAGAATGATTATTTGATTGGCTATTTTTTGCTCAGAAGAAATAATAAGCTTTCCAAGGACTATATGTCAAAATAGAGAAAACTTTGATTTATGGACATGTAAAAAAAGACCAGGATGTAACCTAAAAGTATGTTAAAATATTCAAGTGACTTGTATTCCTGAGACAATTTTAAGAAAAAACTACATATTATAAACTTGTGCCCGGATATATATGCTTCGTTTTGGAGATACAGAGGGTGTTGAAATTGAAATTTTTTGTTTGCTTTTCAAAATTTTTGATAAAAATTACTCTCAAAAAGTTACTTTTGCCAAAAATTTATTATATATGTATATGTATTATATTAATTCATTTTTGGCAAAAGTTACTTGTAAAAAGCAAACAAAAAAATTCAATTTCCACACCCTGTATCTCCAAAACGAAGCAATATTTTTTCTGCTATGCATATGCTAGCGCAGATATTCCTGGCATATATTTTTAATCTAAGAAAATATATGCCATGAATATGTTTTCGGATATTCCTGGGATATGTTTCTTGGTGACTTTGGATATTCATAGAATGTGCATAGCATATATTTTGGAGGATATGGAATATCCCTGGCATATGCCAATATTCCAGTGGGATATGCATAACATATGCATGCAATATGTTTGTGCCGTCTGGGAATACATTCGAGCTCCAAAAAAAAAAGGAAATTAGAAACCTTAACGAAATAGGAAGTTCTTCAGAATTCTCCCTCGTCGAATAGAATTATTTATTTATTTTATTCTTTATTTATATTTCGAGTTACAGTTGAGTTTAAAGAATTTTATTTGAGTTTTATATATATTCTGAGTTACAGTTAAGTTCAAAGAATTTTATTTAAGTTTTGTTTTCATTTCAATTGTGTACGTGAATTTATTTATCATTCGATCATTCAATGGATCAAAGGGGAGCAGAAAAGGAAGCAGAGGAGTATTGCGAACATGAAACGTGGGTTTTTGTATCATTGTTTCTATACTAAAAATTCATTATTTCAATGTTAGGAAGTATCGAAATAAGGTGGATTTCAATTTCCACAAATATATATGTTTTATTTTTAAAAAATTGAGTTTTAAAAACATTTTCACAATAAATATCATAAAATCAGTTCAGTTGACCATGTGCAGCTATTCATGACTCAACAAAAAAAAATTATGTTACTTCATTATGTTCTCAATTATAAATTTGGATTTTTGGGGCGAAGGTGAATGTTAAATTTCATTCGGGCATTGAAATGTGTTGAATTTTGAAAATTACTTGAATAATGGAAATAAATATTTCCATTATTTTTTCTATACTCTTCAAATGAAGAGTAGAGAAAGAATGTAGAATTACACTTTAGCTTTCAGGAAGGAAAAATTACTAGGACGAGATTGAACAAAATTTTCAACATTTATCACTTTTCGTGACTGAACTCTCTTCATCTCCGATCAAACTTTCAATCTTTCTCGTATTTCTTTGTTAAATAGTTAATAATCCCAATCGTTACTAATAAATCATTTTTGGAATTCAGGATGTGGACTTCAAATGAAAAATATTTGAATTCTACGAGAGATAGAGCTTTTGGCAAATTTCAAAATTATTGAATCCAAATATAGATTGTATACCTACTGTATAAAAATATTCAGTGGTCTGATTTCGAACTCAAAAATAAAATGCGAATTCTGAAGGACCACTCGATTGCTCGAGAAGAGTTAGCGGACTGTAATGTTTTTGAATAAATTGTAGGGCAACTGGAAATTGCTTGGGTGGAAAAAAAGTAAAACAAAGCGGCAATAAAGATGCGACTTACCTCTATGGAGTGCTGTGAAGGTTGAGCTGGCCAGCGTTAAGTAGCGAAATCCAATTGCTCCACACTTGAATTTGTTTCATTAGCGAGAAATTTAGATCAGCGCAATTTTTAGAGAACAGCGGAATAAATCGTACACACTTTCTTGGCTAAGTCAGCGGCGATACTGGTACATATGTCCACAATTCCATCTCAAGAGACTGTCGCACCTTTATCTCATAAGATGCGCGAAAATAACAATAAAAAAAACCCATTTAGTAATTTATAATTTCCAATTACCCTAAGAAGAAAACAAACATTGGTAATATTGCCAAAAGGAAAAATGCACATAGATGCACAAACTTAAATATTAATTTTATATTATATTCACAAAAAATTAAAAGAGCATAAAACTTGTTCACCTACTGTTTCATGATTGTTAGCATCTCTTTTACATCACTATGAAAATATGGGTCCTCAATTCTATAGCCCATGTTGAAAAAAAAATAATCGTGGTTGGTTGTGGAATTTTCAAGGCATATCTATTCTGGGGTGTGCTGAGGAACAAGAGGTGGCAGAATACACAAAAATTGTGCAAATTTACGAGAAAACGTGGGAAGAATATTTCGAAGGATTGCACTGTGCCCACGAGGACCAGGAAGATGATCACTATGATGAAGTTGCGGAAAATATAGGGGCGTCCGAGATCACCAACCAGGCAGTAGAAGAAGCAATCCAAAAACTGAAAAATTGTAAATCCCCAGGTCCAGACGAGATACCAAATGAACTTCTTAAGTATGGAGGACCCCAACTTAGTAAGGAACTGAAATCTGAAATTCTGTTCAACAGAATACTCGACACAGGAAAGGTTCCAGAGGAATCGAAAAATAGTGTAACAATACCCATCTTCAAGAAGGGAGACAGAAAAAAAACCGAAAATTACAGAGGAATCATCTTACTAAATTCAACTATGAAGCTTCTTACGAAGATCCTGGCGGATATGATACAGGACACACGAAAATCTCCGAAGAGCAGCAGGGATTTAGGAAAAACCGATCAACTCTGGACGCAATATATATAGTCCGACAGCTTATAGAAAAGTCCATCGAGTACAACAAGCCCATGTACATGTGTTTCATAGACCTGACAAAGGCTTTTGATCGAGTCCAACTGGACTCATCATGAAGAAAAAACATGTCTCTGGTGATATCGTAAAAATTGTAAGGGAACTTAATCACGAAACATCCACTAGGATAATGACAAACAAGGGTCTCACAAAAGAAATACCAACACCGACAGGAATAAGGCAGGGAGATTCCTTAAGTCCCCAACTATTCAACCTTATAATGGACGACATAATAGAAGAACTGAAGGAAACAACAAGAGGGTATAAGCTGACAACTGGCGAAATAAAGATAATCTGCTACGCCGACGATGCAGTAATTGTGGCTGAGAGCGAAGACGATCTACAGAGGCTCCTGTTTAAGTTCTACACAAAGGCAAGAGAACTTAACATGGAAATATCTACCACAAAAACGAAGTCACTCGTTGTCTCAAAGGAACCTATCAGATGCAAACTTGTAGTTGAGGACCGTCCGATTGAGCAAGTCATGACGGTTGCATACTTGGGTGTACAGATCTCGTCTAATCAGGACAGAATAAGGGAAATCAGAGACCAAACAAATAAGGCGGCAAGGATATCGGGTGCTCTTAGAGACATTGTGTGGAATAACAAACACATGCGTAAGGAAGCCAAAACCAGAATATACAAAACTATCGTGAGACCAATCATATGGGATTAAAACGAGAGCCGACACTAAATTAATGAAGAACGCACTACGAACTGCCGAGATGAAAGTGCTTAGAAACGTCCTAGGCCTCACATTACGAGACAGAAGGAGAAACGAAGAAATTCGAAGGGAATGTGATGTTCCGGATAAAGTCCGATGGGGTCGCAATAGGCGAAGGTCATGGAATGCCCACGTGGAAAGAATGGGCGAGGAAAGAATTGCGAAGATTGCGAGAGACAGAACACCGGGAACACGCCGACCGTTGGGAAGACCACCAAAACGTTGGAGAGACTCATGGACATCCATCTCTCAGGAGTCATAATTGGAAAATACAAGCCGCAGGCTTGAAATATGGGAAAGAAAAAGAAGAAGATCTATTCTTCAATCATTTTGATCATTTTTGATTAAAATAAAGTTTCTCATATGCTGTCCACTGTCGATTGGTCTGGAGTGTGCGGTGGTGATGATGTGGAGGGGTTTCCTGGAGGAAATTAATAACGTGATTGCAGCTTGCACTACAACGAAGACACGTAAGTTCAACAGGGTACGACCATGGATTGACAGAAAGTTCTTAGAAATGGCTAGGAGAAAGAAATCCCTGTGGCAGAGGTATCTTCGCACAAAATCCGATGAAGATTATAGAAGCCACCGTCATTATTCAAACCATGTTTCGTAGTTTGTTCGACAGGCCAGGAGAAACTACGAAAAAGATTGGTTTCCTCGAAAAACAGGAAAAGTTTCTTTGAGTACTTGAGAACATTTATGACCGGGAGGGTCGGTGTACCTCTGGTCCGTAACGATTCGGGTAATCTGTCTACCAATTCGACTGAGGCAGCAGTTTCTTTGGCTACTGCATTCTCGTCTTCATTCACAATTGAGTCTGATGCCCCCCTCCTGAGGTACGAATTCCTCGCACTGGATCTGGTATATCCAACATCGAAATAGATGAGGATGGTCAAAAAGTATCTGCGGTGCGTGAAGACTGATTCTGCACCTGGACGTGATGGTATATCTGGTACCTTGTTGCGACACTGTGCTGACGCCTTAGCTCCACCCCTAAAAGAAATTTTTTCCCATACTATTTCTCTTGTACACGTCTGACCTTCCCAGTTTGCTGCGCTCTAGATGCTCTATGTTTGCCGACGACGCGAAACTCTACAACTTTCCCGTCACCGAGTCAGCGAGCTTACAGCGTGATCTGGGTACCATTAGTTCATGGTGTAGTGATTGGGGTCTGCCTATGAATGTTGGTAAGTGCTGCGTCCTCCATCTCGGAAAGAACAACCCTTGAGCAGTGTATTATATTGATGGTGAGCCTGTGAAAGTTGTGTCCAGTCACTGTGATCTTGGTCTGGTGGTCACCAAGGATATGCAGTGGTCCGAGCATATTTCTTCCGTTAGCGCAAAGGCTAAAAGATCTGCCTATGCTATCTACAAAGCTTTCGCGGGAGGTGATGTCGGCACAGTTCGCATGCTTTATTCTACATATGTGCGACCTATCCTAGAATACTTGGGTCCTGTCTGGTGGCCATCCACTAAACGTGATGAAAACTTGCTGGAGTCGGTTCAAAGGTGTGATTTTGGTAATATTTACAGGCACCAAAATATAGAGGAATGTTTTGAAGCATTCTTCAATATGATAAAAATCACTTTTGAGGATTGTTGTCCACTCATAAGATGCTCTAGTCGGATCCAACATGATAAAAGGTGGATATCTTCTGATGTTATTACCGCTAAACGTAATCTGGATGGTCTTTATTGGTTGCATAAGAATTTCAATTGTCAGGCTACCTATGATTTATATAAGAAAGCCAAATCCTCTTATCATTCCCTTATTAAGAGTACAAAATATAAATTCAATAAACAATTAATTGAAATATCAGAAAATAAAAACAGAACTGTATGGGATATGGTGAATACTATGACTGGTAGGAAAATAAAGGATCATAAGTCTATTTCGCTCACTGCTGATGGCGTTTCATATGATGATCCTAAAGCGATTGCAGAAATCTTTGTAGATTATTTCACTACTATCGCGGAGGCTTCCCTCAGCAATTATTTCAAGGGTTCATTACACCCCTCTTGTACCACTTCACCTATTTTGCATACTACTTTCTTCTTGTATCCGGTTCTTGAACAGGAGGTGGTTAATGTCAAATTACTAAAGAAAACTGAACGCTCTGGAGTCGATTTCGTTTCTGCACGAATTTTGAGACTGATAATTGATGAGATAAGTACTCATTTTACACATATCATTAACTTATCAGTTACCACTGGTGTATTTCCTTGCAAACAAATATCAAATTATAAAAAATCCAACATTGATGAGATCAACAAAGAATTAGAAAAATTCATAGAAATAAATAAAAATAATCCAATAAACGAAAACCATGTTGAGTCTTTCAATAGCTTGCTATCAGAAACCATCAAAAAGCATACCCCAATGATCTCGATCCACCCATACATTCATGAACTTCCCCCATACATTATAAAGCTAATAAAACAAAAAAGAAAAATATATAGGGAATATTGCAGAAATAAACTTCCAGAAGTCAAAAAATCACTGAATGAGCTCAATAGAAATGTAAACAAAATGATTCAACAATATAAGGAGCACAAGTGGACAGAAGCCTGCGGCAGAATAAATGAATCTAAAGGGAAGACTTTCTATCATGAAATCAACAAGCTAACTAAATACAAAAAATACACACAAATTCCCACATTAATAGAAAATAACACAGAATACAAAACTGACCAGGAAAAGGTTGATTTGTTTGCTAGCCACTACAAGAACATATTCACATTTGACAAAGAAGGTAATTTCGATAGAAATACTTATGATGAAGTGAATGCTTGGTATGAGGAATTTTTCAAAAACAGTAATACAGTTGAGGCTGAAAAGATTGAAATAAATGAAGCAGACTACTACCTAATACTGCAGAAAACAAAAAATAGTGCACCTGGGCCAGACAACATACCATGGACCATAGTGAAAGCACTAAACGAAAAAATACACAAACATCTAATGAGTATTTATGAATACTGTCTGAATAACTCTATATTCCCAGAAATATGGAAAAAAGGTCATATAATTAATATACACAAAACGAGTTTAGACTCGAGCAAGGTTACCAATTATAGGCCAATAACTTTGTTGCCCGTGCTGGGAAAGCTTTATGAGAAAATAATTAAATCCATACTGGAAAAACATTTAAACAAGTACATTCCCAATTACCAATTTGGCTTCAAGGAAAGGAATTCAACAAACCACCCACTAACAATATTGGTTTCAAATGTGCAAAATGCTACTCTCAGCAAACTGAAAACTTCAGCATTGTGTTTGGACATACAAAAAGCATTCGACAGCATGTGGCACAAGGGACTACTTTTCAAACTGAACAAGATAAAATGCCCTGCTATCTTAATAAAACTCTGCAAGCAGTTTCTGGAAAACAGAAAGCTGACGGTAAAAATGAACAACTCATTTTCAACATCTTTCTCTCCAGAGCAAGGAACACCACAAGGATCTCCACTTTCCACAACACTATACAAATTCTATGGTTATGACATCTACCCTAAGACCACAAAGAAAAAATACATATTACAATTTGCGGACGACACAACGTTGATTGTTCACGAAAAATCTCTAGAGACTTGCATGCAAGCACTACAGCTTCTGGTAAATGACATTATCAAATGGTTCTTTAAATGGAGACTAACACCTAACCCAGCCAAATCACAACTTATAATCTTCGATCACATAATTTCTCAAGGATCCCCACATATAATCATTAATGGTACGACTGTAACACCATCCCCATCAATAAAATACTTGGGAGTCCAAATCGATAACAGGTACAATTTCAACAGACACACAAAATTAATTAAAAAAAAGACCATATCTAGAGCGAAATATTTTGCAAAGCTAACCTATAAGAAACAGGGTATCAACATAAAGAGTGCCACAAAAATATATAAAACTATATGTCGACCCTTACTGGAATACGCCCATCCACTGTTTGCCAATTGCAAAGCCCCAGCAATCAAAAATCTGGAGGTGGCAGAAACGACAGCACTGAGGACCATCACTAGAATGAGGCACCCTAACAATGTTCTGCATAATCCCCCAAACCACCTGCTTTTCTCAGCAACAGGAATTGAGCCAATCAAGGAGAGGATCAATAGGCTAAATAAAAAATTTTATTCTAGATTGTCAGAGTTAGAAGAAGTGATCCCCCAATATCATAAAGATGCAAACATTTCAACTAGAAAACACCCAACAGAGACTCTAATAAACAAATTAAGTAATGTTTTATGTTAATATATAATTGTAAAATTTTTATATATTAAAGTGTAAATTTATAGGCTGAAGGACCTCAGGTCGATGACCAATTGCTTATATGCTTATATTTGCAATGAACGACTGTTACTACTACTACTATTTCCTTGCCTCCTAAAAAAGGCCTGTATTATTCCGGTTTTCAAAAAAGATGATATGGCTGATGTTTCGAACTATAGACCTATTGCCATCCTGAGTACTTTCTCCAAAGTATTCGAGAAAATAATATATAATAGAATGATGGAATATCTTGAGAAGTTCCAGATTCTTGAAAGTGCTCAGCACGGCTTTAGATCCGGCCGCTCAACTCAGACTGGAGCATTGAATTTTGTTGAATTTGTCTATGAGCACCTTGATCGAGGCGCGTATGTTGCAGCTTTGTTTTTTGAATTATCGCGAGCTTTCGATAGTCTCTCTCATCAGTTTATTTTAGACAAGCTTTATAACTTGGGATTTAGGGGTATCTTTCACGATTAGATTCGGAGTTATCTCGAAAACAGAATCGCGACCGTCCGAGTTGATGATTTTTATTCGAGTGAACGAAATTTGAAATTAGGAGTGCCTCAATGTTTTGTCCTTGGACCACTGTTGTTTCTCTTGTTTATCAACGACCTTCCGCCAAACTTGAGGAAGATTTTCACCAGATTACTGACCTCCAATAAGTTAGTGCGTCAAAATATCAGGATAATATTATTCGCCGATGATTCCTCCATTGCGGTATCAGCTAAGACTTTGGAGGAATTACAATGTCTATGTGAGCTCATCATACAAAATTTTGTTGAATGGTGTCACACGAATAGAATTAAGATGAATGTCAATAAAACGGAGTGCATTCGTTTTAGTCTATCTAGCTCTGAGGGTAACACATTTGTCGTTCGGTATATGGATACAGTTATCACATCTAATGACACTGTTAAATTTTTGGGTATACACATTGATAGATTCCTGAAATGGCATTCGCATATTGATGCTCTTTGTAAAAAACTCAGTTCCTATTATGCTTTGAGTAGACTTAAGAGTTCAATTCCGTTAAAATCTCTTATCAACGTCTACTATTCCCTAGTATATAGTCACCTGTCTTACAACATTCTGCTCTGGGGTAATTCTTCAGATGTTAATAGAGGTTTTTGTTATTCAGAAACGAATAATTCGTTTAGTGTTCAATTGTCATCCGCGGTCCTCCTGCAGACCCCTCTTTATAGATAATAGTATTCTCACATTGTCATCTTTGTTTATACTTAAATACCTTGTATATATGAAGGAGAGTGAGGAACGTATTGTAAAGCTTTCTAGTTTTCATTCACACAACACCAAAAACAAGAATGAACTATATTTCCCGATTCATAAAACTACTAAGTTTGAGATGTCTCCGCTGTATCAGGGTATTAAAATTTTTAATCATCTTCCACAATGCATTCAGAGTCTTCCTAGGAATAAATTCAAGAAGATAGTTCGAAATTTTGTATTGAAGGAATGTTTCTACACCGTTATGGATTATTATAACTATAATTTCGGTGAAAACTGCTCAATGTATTTTTGATTATATGTATTCATTATATTATTGTGACTTGTCCTATACCTGTAATAACATGTCTCAAAGGATCAATAAAGATTATTATTATTATAACTTGATGAAATTGTTTGAATCCCAGACACGCTGCCGAAAAATTTTCCACGTCGCCGACTATTTTACGCCGTAGTTATTACCGGACGAGTTTTCAATTTATTTTTTTTTTCGTTTTGCTTTGAGGCTTTTTTTCGACCGAGTTATTAATTTTCCTTTTCGTTGCCGTTCCGGTGCGAGTGTATAGGCCCGAGTGAACCACCTTTGAGATTCTCCGTTTTATTATCTTGGAATCGCAGTCTCCCATTCTCACCGTCCTATGCCTCATTTCGAGTTCCACGTGGATAACAACAAATGAATAGAAATATGAAACTCTTGCGATTGTAACTATGCTATTTTTTGCGTAAGTATTAATGAAATCAAGTGTATGTACGGCATTTTTTCGAACGCCATAGTATTACCTTCAAAGCAAGAAGAACAGGTTGTCACTCAAACGCTCTCCATAAATTTTAAAGGTGACTGTCATCACGCTCACAGGTTTGATACATATCTTAGAACATAGATACATGGAATGGAAAATAAACATTCCAAAGACTGCAGTGAGATAGTTGCTTACTGTCGCCAATCCCAATTGAGACAGTTGACTCGGACATCATTGTGATATCAATTTTCAGTACGAAGAGATAGGAAGTATCTAAATTTTACCACGTAACGCCACTGCCTTTTAGCGTTTTCTATTGGTAAAACTAGTTCTGCACTAAGTGCACTCGAATATTATTTCCGTGCTGTCAAGGAGCACATCTAGTGCAGCTCCAACAGAACATACGAAACTTATTATTTGAACGAGTCGATCATAGAAGTGAAATCTATGGGTTCGCTGTCATTTTGCCTAGTTTGTTGTGCGCCGGTCTACCTTTTTGAAAAATGGAAAATATTTTAGACCTCACTTTCAGAATCAATCAAGAAATGATTTCCATAAATGAAGTAGTTGAAGAAGATAATCCTGATCACGTTTTCAAATTTAATAATAAGTGTGCCAGTTCAGATTAATTTCTTACTTGTGCTTGTATACCTAAACGAGAAAATGTATAATGAATTTCAGATAACGATGAGTATCATATTGATTTAATATTGTATTAAATAATTGATCGTTTGGAATTTTGTAAACCTAATTTATTTAGTCAAATATAATAAAACGTTTCGGGTTCGGGCCCTTTTTCAATCTAAAAACAAATATCAAAAACACAGTTACATATACAATTATTCGAGATAGAGATCTGTCACCTTTATTTTAACAATTTCCAAGTCTTCTGCTTGTGGTGCATGTGTCCTCATTCTTCATTTTGTAACATAATGTGGTGCTAAGTCAATGAATTGTCAAGTTGGTGTCGTTATCACTCTTCTTCTTTCGTTGTCGTTTTCTGCTGTCTTCTTTATAATCGTTGAGTATATTTTGTTCACACCATTTATATGTGTTCTGTCGTTGATAGAGTTGGGGTTTCGTTTTATATAAATCATTTCCAAAAATTCCCTGGTTCTTTTATTTGTTTCCCTATCTAATATCCTTGTATTCTCAAAATTGAAAGTGTGGTTGTTTTCTATTGTATGTTTGTAAAGGGCTGTTTGAGTTTTGGAATATATGTGTCCTTTTATCCTGTTGTTCAGATTTTGTTCCGTTTGTCCTATGTACACTCCATTACATTGGTTGCATGGTATCTCGTAGATGATATGTGATTTTTGACCTTTCGGGACTATTGCCTTCAATCTCGAAAATAATTGATTAACCTGTATAAATGGTTTGTGGGCAATCCTTATATTGGGGTATGGCTTTATTATGTTTTCTATTTTCTCAGACAGTGTTGGGATGTATGGTAGGGGTATGTAAACTATTGGCTCGGTTTTTGGATTTTGGTAACTTAGTGAGTTGTAAAATTTATGAGTGCGTTGTTTTATTGTTTTCTTTATTATTTCTTGGGGGTAATTGTTTGTGGCAAGTAGGGAGGAGATCTGATTTAGTATCTCCGGTCTATAACGTGGTGAAGTTAATTTGATTGCTCGATCTATATAATTGGTTACTATTGCTTTTTTCTGTTTGATGTTATGTGCTGAGTTATAATCAAGTATCCGGTCTGAGTTAATGACATTTTAGTTTCTATTTTGTTATTTTCTCTAATGATGGTCATGTCCAGAAAGTTGATTTTATTGTCCAGTTCTGTTTCTAGAGTAAATTTCAGTTTGTTGTTAAGATTATTCAAAACTTCCATTATTTCTTTAATTTGATCTTCTGTTGTTATAATTAAACAATCATCCACGTACCTCTTGAAGATTGTTATTCTATATGATGAATTTAGCAAAATTTTTTCTTCAAAATATTCCAGCACTAATTGAGCCACTGCACCAGCAACCGGACTACCCATAGCTACACCATCTATTTGTTGGTAAAATTCGTCTTCGTATTGAAAATAGCAAGTTCCCAATGTAAGTTGCACTGCCTCTATGAATTCAGTTTTCGGTAGATCTGTATATTTTTCTATGAGGTGCCATTTTTCCTCCAGTATCTGTGGTACCAGTTGTGTGGGGATATTTGTATATAGGGACACAGCATCTATAGAAAATAATTTTTGATCATCTGGAACGTACAGTGTATCTAATTCTTGTTTAAGTTCATAGGAGTTCTTGGTGTAAAAGGGATTTTTGTTTATAACATTTGAGAGAACTGATGCTAAATATTTGGACAGCTTATAAAATGGTGTCTGCGTATGAGAAATTCGAGTTGTCCAATGTTCAACAACTCTGCCGCATAGTTCGGGTTGAATTTCAGCGATAGCCTGAGCTATGTTGACTTTAAGGGCATCGGTCGATTGTGGCTTATTGGTATAGACCTGCGACTTAAGAAAACCCCACAAAAAAAAGTCTAAAGGTGATAAGTCGCAGGATCTCGGTGGCCAATTCACGTCACCTCTGCGAGAGATAACCTTGCCCTCAAAGCGTTCATGCAGAAGATCCATGGTGGCATCCGCTGTATGGCTCGTAGCGCCATCCTGCTGGAACCACATGTCGTCTAAGTGCAGATCGTCCAATTTGGGCCAAAAGAAATCGGTGATCATCCTTCTGTACCGTTCGCCTGTGACGGTAATGGCCTCACCAACATAGTTTTCAAAAAAGTACGGACCAATAACACCGCCGGCACAAAATCCGCACCATACGGTCACTTTTTGTGGATGCATGGCTACTTGGTGAACTTCGTGTGGGTTGTTGTCATCCCATATACGGCAATTCTGCTTGTTCACATAGCCATTCATCCAGAAATGCGCTTCGTCGGAAAAAATGATTTTTCTGCCAAAGTTGGGGTCCTCTGCCAAACACACTGTAGCCCAATCAGCGAACGAACGGCGTTGCCTATGGTCAGTAACTCCTGAGCTCCTGAGTGAGTTGAATCTTGTACGGGTGCAGCCCTAAGTCCTGACGCAAAATGCGCCACGTTGATGTTTGTGAAAGACCGAGTTCTTGTGAACGTCGATGAATTGACTGCCTCGGGTTCTCCTGCACACTATCACGGACAGCAGCGATGTTCTCGGCCGATCTGGCGGTCTTTGCACGTACGGGTGTTGGCAGATTGTTTATTGAACCGGTCGATTCGAATTTGGCCACCAAACGTTGGAGAGTCGACTTTGAAAGACCACCTCGTCTGCCGTAAAATGGGCGCAATGCACGTAACGTTTGCACTAACGAACACTCATTTTGGTAATACATTTTTAACATTTGGACGTGTTGCTCAACCGTGTAACTTGCCATGGTGATTTGGCATTACTAACTGAATAAAAAAATATAGGTTAGAAAGACGACGTTAAAACAACATGGCCGCCACAGGCTGCCAACATCGACCCGTCCCTATTGAAAGACCCAGGTTGGAACAACAAGCTGAGGAGCAGGTGACAGATGCTTTGAGCCAACATCAGCTTGACGGTTGACATAACTCAAGAACAAGCTGTAGCCCTTTTGAGTGATATCGCGGGTCGAACCAGGACTGGTACACGCTCCAACAGGCCAATAACGGAACATGTGAGAGATGTTCCAGATATAGAACGAGCTGAAGAGCAGGTGACAGATGCTCCAGACCAACAACACCAAGCGATGACTCACAGAAGTGAAGCTGTAGCCCTGGAAGCAAGGCCAAGAACGGAACAAGTGAGAGAAGTTCCAGAGATAAAACTAGCTGGAGAGCAGGTGACAGATGCTCCAGACCGACAGCAACAAAGGCCAAGGACAGTGAGAGATTCATCAGAGTTAACCGACAATACAAAAGAGGCTTTTGAGGCTGCCGTTGGAGACCCACTGATCAAACCCACCCGGATAAAATCAAGACACAAGGCTGAAGATCTAGCCGTTTTGAATAGCATCATTCAAGATCATCTTAACGAGACCTGTTCACTGGAAGAGGTGGAGGCTGCAGTGAGAGCAGCCGCTTATCTACTATGTCCACCGAAAAGTACAGCTGCGAATAACAATAATAAGCATAGGAAAAGGCTAAATCGACTTGACATCAAAATAAAATCAATGAGGCAGCAGGCATCTTGGTACCAATGTGTCATAGATGTTATGAAAGGAAAAACTAAACCGAGCAAGAGAATGAGGGAGATTATTGAGGAGCTTCGTGCTATACATGGTACCGTTAACTTGCCCACAGTCCATCTACTGAAGCAGAAAGCTGTAGATAAAATAAGATCACTTGCAGCAGCACGAAATAAATTGATAAGGAGAAAAAGATGGATCGAAGATAACAACACCTTCACCGCGGAACCATCGAAATTATTTCAACCTCAACAGCAAGAGGTGCAAAACCCACGATCACCTCAGGACGTCGAGGAGTTTTGGAAAAGCCTGTACGAACAACCAGCCAAAACCAGGGATACTCCAGCACTTCCCAGATTCCAGCAGATGTGTGATCAAACCCTACAGCAGAACGACGAACTTTCTGAAATATCAGCCGAAGATATTAGACAAGCCCTCAAGAACAAGAATGATTTCACCAGTGGCGGCTTGTCCTATGAGGCAGGTGAGGCAGTGCCTCACCAAATAAATGCTGGAGATTACACGTATTAATCGAATATTTTATTGATCCATTTCATCATCTTTTCAGTCCGATTTTCGAATTTTCCCATCATACCGTACGGCACTCTGTTTTCAATAATAATCCTGCTCAATCTTACGATTCTTCTATATTCATCCCACTTCCTCTTTGAGAAGTAAGAGGTTTGAGGCATGCCTACGCGCTTCCTTGTCTAGCGCGTGATCTACATCGATGCGACGCGAATATATCCACACGCCTTTGAAAGGGGCTTCTGCTTCTAATGATCATTTTGAGGCATGCCTCGACTCTCGAACAGCGAACATTCCATGTCCTCGGCAAACTGCAATTATTCTGCACTGTTCGGGAAGCGGGAGATAGCGCTTGGATCTACCAATAACCAAGAATAGGTGAAGTTTAAAAGAATTATCAGGCAAAGAATTATTTTCCTATGTGTAGATATGTATACAGGGTGTTTCCGAAGGTGAGGCTTTTTTTCAACGGAATGGAAGTGGTTAAAATGAAGCGTTTTACCAAGAATAAAATATCCGAAACTTTCAAAATGAAAAAGTTGAAAAAAAAAATTTGAAAATTATTACTCAAATAGATCCTTATACACCTTAGACCGTTTGTTAGGTGAATTATCGCAAAGCAGTGAGAAAAAACTTATCTCCTGATTCGACCATGTGTTTTCGTTTAGGATGTTGGCTCGTTCGATATTTACGTGGTAATGAAAATGGAAACTTAGGATTGCCGAATTGTTCTCATTATTTTTTAGTAACTTTAGCCCGTTTGCAACAGCCGAGAATTCTCTAGAGAATTTACTCGAGAATTCATGCGCCGTGAATTCTTTACCGTTACATACGCACTTTTGGTAGAATTCACTGTTCAGTTGCATACAAAATAATCTCTGCTCTTTTCATACCAAAATTTGGTAGAGAATTCTCCAGAGAATACTCAAAATCTCACCAATAAAATTGGTTTAAATTATTCACAATGGGCATCACAATCTCTTGTTCGAACATTCCAACAATCGTCCTAAAAATGAGATGAAATGGGGAAATATCATAGCACTTTTTCAACATAACTACCATAGCACTTTCAAGAAACTGCCTCGATTTTCTTATTTTTTTTCATCCTGAATTGAACGATATACCAATTATGATTATCTCAAAAGTGACTTGTGATGCATCTAATCTGATGAACTTGGTACTGAACCATTCATTGTCCAGCCATATGTTAATATGTTTTGTTTCGTTTTTGCGATGACGGAGTCATCTTCCACAGTCGCGTACTTGAAATTTAATGAAATTTCGTCGAACTTCTAGGGGTTGTATCTCAGCCATCTTGGATATTTTATGTAGACAATTTTTGGTGAAACGACTTATTTGATGAGTTCGAAAAAAAAAAGCCTTACCTTTGAAAACACCCTGTATACAGTAGTGTTCGTATAACGAAGCAATTTTCAGAGAATAAAAATAATAGTTAATTCCTGATAGCTATTTACATTTATCCTTTATTGCGAACTTTGCTTATAGCAAACCGTTTTTGGCGATCCCTTGAGGTTCGTGTTTTTTTCTGATATGCCTCACCATCTCATAGTGTCACGGGCCGCCACTGGATTTCACAGCACCCGGACCAGACGGTATTCAGAACTACTGGTGGAAGAGCTTTCCGGCTACACATAAACACCTGGCAAGATTATTCAGCGGAATGCTGATTCGCCGTGAGCCCATTCCTTCATGGTTGGTGGAGGGTAGGACAGTGCTGATACCAAAATCAGGGGACTTAGGGCAACCCAAGAACTATCGCCCAATCACTTGCCTCAATACACTGTACAAGATACTCACAAGTGTTATTCAAGATCGAATTCTGAGGGTTATTGGACCAGTGTGGGACAGTATCTACGAACAGAGGGGAGCAAAGAAAGGAGTGCAAGGATGCAAGGACAACTTGCTGATCGACAAAAGCGTATGCCTAGACGCCAGACATTACAAGCGCGACCTACATACATCATGGTTAGACTACGCGAAAGCATTAGACACCTCGCCGCACGACCTGATCATACGGCTATTAAAAATGCTGAAAGTCCACCCTAACATCATCCATGCGATAGAAAGCATCATTGCGTTGTGGAAAACGAAGTTTGCCATCCGAGCAGAGGGACGAACCGTTTATACGGGATGGGTGAGGTACAGAAGAGGAGTGTTCCAGGGAGATTCGCTAAGCCCGTTATTATTCTGCATAACACTCATGCCACTATCAATTGAGCTGAGGGCAAGCAAAATAGGATACAAGGCCGGTCCACCAGGCAGAAGGAACCACCTGATCTCCCATCTTATGTACGTGGACGACTTGAAACTCTACGCTCCCTCCAGGACCGCACTACAGCAACTATTGAATATCGTTTCCGAGTACACCTCTGCAATGGGAATGTCATTTGGTTTGAACAAGTGTGCTGTTTTTCATCTCCGCAGGGGAAGGGTTGATGATCCAGGAGAAGATATCCAACTGGAAGACGGAATGACTTTTCGACGTCTGGAAGAGGGAGAAACTTATAAGTTTCTCGGGATGAAACAGAGGGGAGTACTGGAGACAACCCAGATAAAGGACGCCTTATCAGCCAGCTACAAGAAGAAGCTGAGAGACATCTGGAAATCACAGCTGTCAGGAAAGAACAAAGTATCAGCTACAAATATGCTAGCCATCCCGATACTTACCTACTCTTTCGGGGTGGTAAACTGGACGGTGAACGAACTCCTCGATCTTGATACGTCAACAAGAAAAACGATGAACATGAATCGTAGCCTTCACCCAAATAGCTCGATTCAGAGGATATACCTTCCCCGAAGCCAGGGGGGTAGAGGATTGCAATGTTTGGAATATCAACACTATCAACAAACATTGGAAACAGCAGTAAGGGTCCTAAGAAGTGAAGATCCGTTTCTGAAGTTTGTAGCTCAGCATGAACTCGCGAACCACGGAGCCTTCCTATTCCGAGCTGCACAGAGAGCCTTGGAGAAGCTCGGTATAACCGGCGTATCGATAGATCCTGAGCGTGCAGGAGCACCGATCACTCAAGCGGACCAAAGAAGGCTAGCAAGACTGATCCGGAAGTATCAGTCGAATACATTACTCGAACATCATATGAGTAAGAGCCTGCACTCCATATTTTTCAGGAGTTTAAAAGACCAAGATCTGTCGGAAGAATTGTCTTTCGCCTTTCTTAAGTCGGCTAGCCTTAAGTCAGAGACGGAGGGATTTGTGATGGCGTGTCAGGATGGAGTAATAAATACCAGATGGTATAAAAAGAACATCATGAAAATGGACACCCCAACAACGTGCAGAGCGTGCCATAGTCAACAAGAAACGATTATGCACATTCTTTCCGCCTGCAGAGTCCATGCTCCATCGGGGTATATAGAGAGACACAACGCGGCACTCCGAGTTCTCTACTTCCATCTGAGGGCGGCATATGAGATAGACAAAGAACCGGTGCTACCATATGTGCCTCTGGAGATTGAAGCGGTGGTCCAGAACGAGAAAGCTCGAATATACTGGAACTATCCTGTCTCAACAACGCGGCAGATCAATGCAATAAAGCCAGACATACTTCTTTTGGACAAAGAGCTGAAGGAATTGTTCGTCGTGGAATTCTCATCCCCTGCAGAAAACAACATGGTGATGAAGGAAGAGCAGAAAAGGCAAAAATACAAAGATCTTGTTTTCGAGCTTGGAACTATGTACCCAGGTCATAAAGTCAGGATGGTTGTACTAATCATAGGATGTCTCGGAGGAATGAGAGCCAACTACGTGGAAGAATTGAAGATTATTCCGGCCTGCAGATCTTGGGCGGAGATACTAGCGCACAGAATGCAGAAGGCGGTGTTGCTTGGGTCACTGCATATCATCAGGTCCCATGAACTCTAGATGCCACTTGCAGCTCATCTCTTTTGTTAAGGGACGCTGCAAGGGCCGGACGAAGAACTTCTCCGTCGAAAGTGTGAGGGGTTTTTAGTGAGTAGCCAAACAAGATCTCGGAGTCTCACACAACCTAGAGTGCGGACCCTCTGGGCGCCCATAAAGGGTTTTCCCCTCACACGAAGGGAAAAAAAAAAAATAATAAGAGAAAGGTACAAGTTATAAGACACGTCGGCATGGGAGGGGGTGTTGAGGGAAGAATACTTCCCCTCTCTGCCCGCTCATACCTCCGCCTAAACGAACTGTCAAATGTATATAAGATCTATGACCACAGAGTAGATAATCGATGACTACCGAATCCGAACAGTATTCGATGAATAACCGGCGGACAATGGTAGTCAAGTAATATAAAACTGTTTTTATTTGATTTGTAGGTCGCATTGATTATCGGAGTAGTGGGTGCATTGAGGAAAGACGAATTGTATACATAGATTGCAGAAAAATGATGTCCAAGATATGGGATCGAAATTTTTGGTGACAGTGAAATCATCCAAAACACACTCAAACAGGATATTCACCGTGGTGGATAATGATGAGCATACACTATTGACTTTAATCAAGAGATATATATCCTTAAGACCATTTCATACACCACACGAAAGGTTTTTCGTGTTTTATAGGTACTATAAATGTTCGGTACAGCCAGTAGGCATGAATACATTTTCTAAATTACCATCAATAATCGCCAAGTTCCTCAAATTACAACAACCACATCTATACACTGGTCATTGCTTTCGGCGTTCTTCTCCATCCATTCTATCTGACAGTGGAGCAGATTTTTCAGCAATCAAACGACTTGGTGGTTGGAAATCCACTTCTGTCGCTGAAGGTTACATAGAAAACTCATTACAGAATAAAGTTGAAAATATCGGATAATCGTTCCAGGGTAACTACACCACCAGCTTCCACCAGCTCCACACAGTCCTTAAGAAATATCGTAGGGAATGATATCAATATAAATCAGTCATCAATAATCAATACTCATCAGAATGTCACACATCGATATTCCCTATATGACTTTGTCGAATTGTTCAATCGGCACCATAAATATCAATAACATTCTGAATTGATCACAGAAAATGTATGACATGTCAAATTTGTGTAGATATTGTGGAAAATAATTTTTTTTTCAATCAAGAATTACTCATTTCAGTTCAAAATGAGGTCGACGGAAAAATCTTGTAATCAACTCGTTTATTAATTAAGCGATTAATGATCTCAATCATTAATCGCTTTCAATAATAACCTAGTTGATCAAATAACTATTAAATTTTAGAGCCGATTATTCCATCGAAAGCGAAAGAGATTGCGAACAATATAGTATATAAAGACTTTAGTGCATCCTCTGGTTGGTTGGAAAAATTTCGTAGAAGGCATAATATCGCTTTTAAATCCATATCAGGGGAAGCCTCAAGCGTGAATCCGATAGACGTACACTGAGAAAAATGAATTGAATAAACAGGATAATTAACATTCGAATCTTTGCAACACATAAACAGTTTGCGTACAATAAATAAAAATGGAATAAAATCTGAACAAACTACATCAATTATGGTAAATGATGGACCTTAAGTAGCTCAATAATTCAAATTTAGTCAAGCCAGATAAAATGTTTAGTTAGAACGAAGTCAAATGACCGTTTCATTCGCAATACATGAAAAGTTTGCGTACCCCAAGTAATTTGACTATTAAAAAATAAAGTTATTAAAATAGATAAATTGATTATTTGTGGTACACAAAAAATAAGTTTCATCCATATATAACATTTTCAGTCAATTAATAAATTCATTCAAAACAAGAAAATCTGTTTATTCGCGAAAGCGATCGAAAATGATCGATTGTGGCCGAATACCGTGCATGACTAGGGTTAGTGCCAGTCTGTGCCTGTCTTCGTGAAATTTGAATTTGCAACTGCTATCAACTGCTGCCCTGCTATCTCACTGCAACCGACATTCGCTAGGTGCTAGGTGGTCTGCTGCTCTGTTGGTCATTATCATTAGTTTTATTGGTCAATGCAGTTACAGTTTTTAGTGAGTTTAAGTACGTGATTTCTGATAAATGGAAATGGAGTATGAAAAATTACTCGCTGGCTGGGGGTTAGACTTTCTTTCAGAAAGTTTCAGAGGTAAGTGCGTATGTTTTCTGGTATTATTTAGGATAGGAGGATAATAAGTCGGACATCTAACATCTTTCAAGGCATTTGTCGCCAATATTACTGAATGCCGTTAGAATTATTCAGTTTACAGCCCCCCTCATATTTTTGAATTTCAATGTTTTTTCGTAAATTGAGGATTAGGTACAAGACACAACCATTAGATTACCGAACCTTGCATTATAAAGGGTTGTACAACCTCATAATTAAAATTTATTTTCCATACAGGGCTGAAATTGAAACTGTAGTTCATATGGAAATCATTATGGAAAAAATAATATTTGAGGCGGTACACACAACCTATATTCATACTAACCATTGCATTTTTTTCATTTCTTTTTCCTCAATTGGCCTCTAGAGTCTAGAGAGGTAATCCCATTTTCATTTTTACAGAAGAGGGTATAACAGACGAAAGTTTCGACTTATTGGACGATGATACTATAAAGGTGATGATTCCAAAGGCAGGCCCGAGGCTCATTTTTAAAAAAAAGTTTGAAAGTCATGTAAATAAAAAGTTGCAAAAAAGTCCTGAAACAACTGTTAGGAATTATAAGGTATAATATATTTGTTTCTTCAAACAATGAAAATTTTTTATAATCATCTTGGATTTTAGTATTTCGAAGAGACTGAGAGCACGTGTTCCACTGAAACCGCAAATTCTATGTTGATAATGAATCCAGATGAAGAATTGAAAGTGCTCCTAGAGTCGTTTGATGAGTTAGAAGATAATTTAAATCATAGTAAGAACTCATCGAAGAGAAAAGTTTCACTCACTGAAGATGAACCATTTAATAAAATGGCAAAAATTCCTAGCATTTTTTATCCATTGGTGAGTGTGGGTTCATGTTAGTGAGGGTTATTTATAAAACTTCTAATTTTTAAGGATATGGAATCAATTCTCAAGAAAACACCAGAAGGAAATGTCCTATTGTATAACAGGGCCAAATTAAACAATGATTATAGAAATAAACTTTCCAAAATATTAGTAAATGAATTGATATTTGCTACCGGGAAGAGGTAATTTATTAGTTTACTGTTTACAGCCATTTCCCAATTTACTTCTTTTGTGTATTATTATGGTTCCTAAGAAAGCATTATATATGTTTCAGTATAAAAAGAGAGGCATTTGTAAAAGTGTGCGAAGAAATAGTACAGCTCTTTCCCAATGAAGTGACTGAAACATATTACATACCGTATGTTTCATCCAAACATGGATTAAGAAAACAATCAGCAAGGGGGAAGTTATGGTCTCGTTACCTAAATGTAAGGGCTCTTTTAAGAATGACGTCTGATCCAAAAAAAATTGAATCTGAAGTTGAGGGAGAAAGAGAAGATTCAGATGAATTGAAAAATGATTTGATATTCTTGGAGAGTGCAGTAGAACCTTTTGTTAGAATTTTGGAATCATGGGAAAGAACTTTTGATTACAGACAAAATCTTTTCAAAGAACCAAGCTTTGAAATCGATAAAATTCCCATGTTTAAAAATGCCTTATGCCTTGGTGAGTTAGCCTTAAAACTTTTTGTGTTTTTAACTAAGTAAATTTATAAACACTGCTTATTATCCTTCTCATCTTTCTCTTATTAATCGTTAGTTAATATAACAATTAAAATATTTTATTAATTTCAGTTTGAAGCAGACTTCAATCGGATATACCCTGAGAAAATTGATATTGTTTATTCAGAGGGCCCAAAAATATGTAGGGCAATCATTAAAGAAAGTGAAGAACGTAAGGTTTCACCATTCAAAGAAGATATAGAAGATACAAATAAAAAAGCTCTTTTTCTATTGCCATACATGTTTTCACCAGTAACCATCAAAAAAGGAAAGTCTAACTCTGGAATATATAGACCTACAAGAAAGGAAGTACAGGAAAGCTTTTTTGTACAAGCTGAGGTAAGAACAAAATGTAGTTTGGTCATACAATATGCAATTCATTCATTTGTTTCAGAATTTTGAAGAAATAGAAGATCTCATCTCCAAGAGATCAAAGTTGTTGGATCCTTTAGAAATACCAATTCAACCGTTTATGGCAGAGGTAGGGAATCATTTTTTCATTCACTTCTACGGAATGCAATATAAACTTGATTCGAGTTTGAGAAGTTTGGAGCTTTTATATAAAATCTACCACTCTCTTAACTTGGAGTCACTTTTGCAAGGTGACAACTTGGGCTTACAGACTTTGTTAGGGATGACCGAATCATTTAGAGCGAAATATTTCTGTAGGTTCTGTAAGACATCAAGAGATGAAACATCATCTCAGCTCCACCAATTAGACAAATCACTTCGGAACCCATCTAATTATAATACTGATCTGGCTCTCGAAAATCTGTCAGAAACTGGTATAAAAGAGAAATGTATATGGAACGAAGTGATGTATTTTCATTGCACGACAAATTTTGTTGTAGATATTGCACATGATTTTTTTGAAGGTGTGGCCATGTTCGATTTAGCTGGAATTTTTTATAGATTTGTCTTCGTGGACAAACTGTTAACGCTTGATGATTTGAATTCCCGTTTGAAGTATTTCGATTATGGACATCACAATATTAACAAACCTACTATGATATCATATGAACATTTGAAAGGAAAAAAAATTAGAATGTCTTGCTCAGAAATGAAAACTTTGGTTCTTACTGCAGGAGTTATGTTTGGGGATACTATTCCTGAGAAAAATGAATTGTGGGAGATATATTTACTGCTTAGAGAGATTTTGAATATTGTTTTATCCGAATATGTTACAGTCGAAAAGTGTTCTTTACTGAAGAAAAAGATAGCTGAGCATCATTCTTTATATATGAAGCTTTTTAAACTACATCTTAAGCCTAAACATCATATTTTGATTCATTATCCATTTATAATGGAAAAAATTGGTCCTGTAGTTAACTTATCATCCCTTAAATATGAAAGTAAGCATCGAGAATTCAAACATTTTGCTAATGTGATCTCATCTAGGGTCAACATTACAAAATCTCTTGCTATCAAGCATCAGCTGAATTTGAATTCAGGATTTGTGTCTGGAATAGGATTCGAAAATCTAATTTCTTTCAATGGTGCCTTTCAATGTGATCATATTGATGCAGCCTCTCTCATTGATGAATTCGAGAAAATTTGTATCTCTTCAGGCGTGAATCATGTAAATTTTCAAAATTGTGCCAAATTGGAGAAGATTACAGTAGGAAATTATACATATCATAACGGAGATATTATTTTGTTAGAAAATACTGATATTCCTCTTTTTGGCAGAATTGTATTCATTCTCACAAACAGAAATAAAAAAATTTGTTTCATTTATCATGACGTGAAAACTATCTCATTTAATAGGCATTTTTTTTCTTACGAAGTTCTGTTCACCACAAAAAAAAGTGCATCCTTTTAGAGAAAGTTATATTTACTTCTCATATCATATTGAAAAAAGTGAATGGAAAAAACATGCTGACCAAGCTATGAATATTCAAATTCTGCGGACATAAATTTAATTTCTGAATCCAGTTGCTCAAAATCTTTATGATGAAACTGATTATTTATTGATATGGTAGTACATATAGGAATTTAATGTGATGTCTTGAGGCTGTTATGAAAAGCGTTTTTTTATTATAAGATACTTTTTTAATGAACTGTGATTTTTAGAATATTTTAGGATACCTTTATTTCAGTTTTGCCTAATGGATTGTGTTAAAAGGAGATTTTTGTTGATTTAAATAAAATATTTATTTATTCAAGCATATGTGAAGGATTTTTATTTTCTGTTTTCTCATACTTCATGACTTAAATACACTTATTTTTACTTTATTGTAGAACATATTTTTTTTTACCTCAGGCAGTGTAAAGAGAAATTTTTTGTCCTAATAAATTTTTATTTTATTATGTCGTGTTTTTTTCTCTTCATAAACCATTAACGGATTGGTACTCTAATTAAACATGGTATATAAAAAAAATAGATGACTCTCATTCAATTGATACTATTTTGAAGTTATTATCGCTTATATACATATGTAATATATATAAAGAATATCCTAGCATTCATTCACTATTATGGTGCGCACCCATTCTGGTATTACAGAAAACCTTTTTATTTGATTCAAATTTGCTGCAGTTTCTAAACAGGAACTCTGGAAAAAAATTGTTATCTCTATTCTGGCTGCAACAAATCTGATTCCAATGAGGAAGTATGCACTAAATATATCAGAATTGATGTGCACCATAGATAAAAAGTTTATTTGTTATTTTGAAAAGTTTTTCTGGTGTAAGTGAACAGATCATTTATGGTAGATAAACCATTCATGTGCTGCAAGTAAACAGTTCATCTTCTATTAGCTAGAAGTCTATATGCCCCACTTAACATTTTTTCTGGCTCAAGTGGACCCATCATCTGTTGTAGAAAAACAATTTATTTTTCACAGGTAAAAAATTTATCTGCCTTAAGAATAAAGTTCATCTTTTCAAATGAATAATTTATCTATCGTTAGTGTACACTTCACTTATGGTAGGTGAAAAGTTTATCCTCCTTGAGTAAAAAGTTATTTGCCATAATTATTCTGCTGTATATGGCGTGAGAAACTTTTTATTTAGGGGAAATTATCAAGTGGTCTATTGTAGTTGATTAAATTTAAGCATAAAAACCATTTGTCCCAAATGAAAAGCTTCAGGTACACTCGTTTATACACCTCTATTACTCTGTGTTCTTGTGATATATACAAGTACATTTTTTATATGGGGTGATCAAAATTTTATCTGACAGAAGCAAACATTTTTCTCAGTGTAGGAATTTTCTTGAGTAAATTGCCAATGTTACTGAAAGATTATTCACCTTGGAACATTTTTAACGCTGACGAGACGGGGCTATTTTTTCGCGACTTGCCAAATAAGACCCTAACCTTGAAACATGAAAAATGCATCGGTGGAAAATTGTTCAAAGAAAGGCTCACGATACTTCATTGCGTAAATTTGGCTGGAGTTAAGGAAAAACTGTTGGTGATTGGGAAGACTAAAAAACCAAGAGCTTTCAACAACATTAATGTGAATGATTTACCAGTTTTTTGGAGGAGCAATGAAAAGGCTTGGATGACATGTACAATAATGGAGGAGTGGTTGAAATATTTTGATAGAAAAATGGGTATGGAAAGAAGAAAAATTTTGTTATTTTTAGACAACGCGTGCTCCCATCCGAATGACATATGTTTAACAAAAATCCAACTTATTTTTTTACCACCGAATTGTACGTCCGTCGTCCAACCATTAGACCAAGTTATCATTAAAAATTTCAAAACTTTCTATCGAGCAATAGTTGTGAACAAATTATTGTCTGAAATTGAATCAGTTGGCAAGGCTGAAGTTCTTACAAAGAATATAAACGTACTCGATGCTATTTATCATATTAAAACTGCCTGGCAGAGAGTTAAAGAAGAAACTGTGAGGAATTGTTTTCACAAAGCTCGATTCAGACACGAATCTGTCAAAGAAACAACGGAAAATGTTATTTTTTCAGCTGAAGATGATATCCCTCTAGCTGTTCTACAAGAAATGTGGAGGAATGCTCGAACGATAGGTTATAGAAATGAAGAAGTCGAAGATTTTATCATGATTGATACTGATTTGATGATAGAAGAAATAGATGAAAACTTTCCAATCTATAATGTTGGCGAAGCGGATCAGTCTTCTGGTGAATCGGATGAAGACCCAGTCGAAAATGAAGATATTCCAAAGAATTATTCTCAAGCCAATGGCATCTTGAAGACATTGAAAGGGTTCGCCAAGAATAAAGGGGACTCAAAGGCAGTTGAGATGCTGTCTGAGTTAGAACTTCATTTCCAAAATCAAGTTTCGCGAACAAATACAAGACAGACATCATTATTTGATTATTTTTCAGCAACTTGAAAATCTGTATTCTTTCAGATATTTTTTTTCTTATATTTTATATTTTTATAATATTTACATAATATATACGATCAGATCTTCTGTTTTATTCAATTCACCTTTCAAACATTCGTGGTCAAGCCCTCCCTTGTACGGACGCCTCCGTTAGACGGACACTTTTTCACGGCCCCAATGGTGTCCGCCCAAGAGAGGTTTCACTGTATTCAACTTACGAAAATTTTGAAAAAAATATAACACCTGGGTATTCAAAGATCTCATCTGGTCCAGAAATGTTTGATCATGTCAGCTGCTGAAATGCATTGTTTAGTCATGAATTTTCGATTCATTGTAGGGGATTTGGTGTCAACTGATGATGAAGTTTGGTCATTCTTTTTGAAACTATATGACCTAACTTCTATTTTGACTTCAACCTCTGTCACATCAGAAACTACAGATTTGTTAAATAACCTGATAGAAGAACATCATAATTCATTTCTGAAGCTTTTCAATATGAATCTCAAACCTAAAAATCATTTTCTTGTGCATTATAAAAGAATCATTCTGAAAGTTGGACCTGTTAGTCTTCTATCATGTATGAGACTTGAGGCAAAACATTTGGACCAGAAAACTTTAGCAAATAATATTAAATGTAGAAAGAATCTGCCATACACCCTTTGTTTTCGAAATCAACTACGGGATTGTTATCGAATGATGTCGATGACTGGTTAAGAGGATTGTTAGAACCCGTTCCCTCTACGCCGCTGATCCAAGATCCAAGCGAGACATCGATGCGAGCGATTCGCCGAAAGGAGGGGATACGGCAGGCATCGACAAGAAGCGCGGCAATTTTATTCATTCGTCTGCGATACACGCTAATGTAAACATCACGTTGAATAAACGTAATTGTTCGATATTTGTCTTTTGTTGTTTTTTACAAATAATTCAGAAAATTGGTGTCGTCTACACACAACACACATACAAAACATATGGTCCTTCGTTCCGGATAACATTTTCATTGAAAACAGTGGAAATTAGTTGAAAACACCTGCACCTGATCCATCGTAAGAGCCTGTTCAGCCGCTGCGTCCATCTTCACAGTCAAGACACGTGATCAACCCCTCGACCGGAGGCAGCTACATACACTTTCGCTTCGACAACGTCTACCATAGAAGTCGTTCACACAGCTGGTTGAAATTCTTGGAAAAAAGGTCAGTGCGCAATCCTTTTCTATACCAATCCTTTGAAAATACAAGCAAGATTTTATTTGACTCTTTGTTGTTCACATTTTTAATTTATCGCTTTACAATTCTCAACTAACTATGTCAAACCCTAAACAAAAGAGAACAGCCATTAAAGGCTCCCTTACACGTTTCACGACTTACTTCAATAGCATTAAATCGCTCACACCCGATCAAATAAATATCTGTGAACTGCAAATCAGGTTGAATGCAGCTGAAAAGTTGATACATGATTTCAATAATGCTCAGTCGGAAATAGAAATCGCGGATCAACAATATGACAATAACATAGATACATTACACGCTAAAGAACGTGAAACTTTCGAAAATCTCTTTTATACAGTCACAGCAAATGCTACAAAATTCATATTTGATTTAAATAACGATCAAAATTCAGCTAAGGCGTCTACCTCCAATCAAATTTCTACCAACGACATAAAATTACCTTCACTCAATTTACCTAGCTTTGATGGAGCATACGACCAATGGCTTTTTTTTCGGGATACTTTTATTTCAATAATTGATCAGAACTCTTCCTTGTCAAACATTCAAAAATTTCATTATCTGCGCCTTTCTTTGAAGGGTACTGCCGCAGAAACGATCAAAGCCTTAGAAATATCTGCTGATAACTATGATGTTGCCTGGAAACTCATCACTGAACGTTTTGAGAACAAACAAATTTTAGTAAATAATCACATAAAGCATCTTTTCAATTTGCCTAACATTTTGAAAGAATCTAATCAAGGGCTTAGACAACTTTTAGATGGATTGCAAAAACACTTAAGAGCACTTGAAGCACTAAAACTTCCCATTGATAAATGGGATGCATTAATAATTTACCTAATATCCACAAAATTAGATCACGCTTCCAGGCGTGAATGGGAGCTATCCAACAATTCGACAAAATTACCGTCACTCAGTGAATTCATTGATTTTCTAAAGGGTCGCTGTAGATTTTTGGAATCGCTTGAGTTGAATAATGAAAATATGCAGCATAAGGTCCATAACAAACAACACACTAATGTGAACGTAAAAACATCCAGGTCGTTTGTGACCACTCATAATCATTCCTGTTCATTTTGCAAAAACGATCACCTAATTTACGCTTGTCCTGAATTCTTGAAATTAGAATCCACTTCGAGATTGGATGAGGCCAAACGATTGAGATTGTGTGTAAATTGTCTACGAGTGGGGCATTTAACAAGAGAGTGCAGATCTGCTGGTTGTAGAAAATGCAACAAACCTCACCACACTCTTCTTCACTTTAACAGTAAAGCAAATACTTCCACATCATCTGCATCCACACAACGCTCTTCCAATTCTGAAATTCAATCTACTGCATCTAGTTCACAACAAAACACATCCATGAATACCTATATGAAACCCATTGTTCTACTTTCCACAGCACTTGTCGAAATCTTAGACAAACATGGTAATCCACATGACTGCAAGGTTCTGCTCGACTCTGGATCACAGAGTAACTTTATATCCGAAAGAATATGCAAAATACTAGGTTTACAAATGAATAAAATTAATTTCTCTATCTCTGGAATCAACCAAGTCAAGTCCAACATCAACTACACGACATTTGCGAACATTCACTCCAAAACAAACGATTATCAAACAACACTACCATGCTTCGTTCTCTCAAATATTGCTGGTAATTTGCCTTCCTTCACATTCAATAAAAATATTGTGAAACTCCCGCAAAATATTACTTTAGCTGATCCAAATTTCCATGAATCCACCCCTGTTGATTTACTAATAGGAGCTGAAATCTTCTGGGAACTTGTCAGTATTGGTCAAATAACACTTGGCAACGGCCAACCAATTCTCCAAAAAATTCTTTGGCGTTTCAATCCAAATGAGAAAATCTCAACCTTTACCCTCAACACTGCTACTTACGGAACTGCCTGTGCAGCTTTCCTGTCTATTCGATGCCTACATGAAGTAGCATATCTTCATCAAGTTGAATTTCCGAAAATTGCTTCAATCATACTGCAGGATTTTTATGTAGATGATCTACTTACTGGAAGCGATTCACTCGAAGAACTTCTTTACATAAAACGAATTTTATCCAATCTTCTTGAACAGCACGGTTTTACCTTGAGAAAATGGGTATCAAACTTTCAAGAAATACAATCACAAGAAGACTTTCTACTCACCATCGGCAGTAGAGAACAAAATAAAACCTTAGGCTTACTATGGAACTCTTCCTCTGATGTTTTAACCTATACTATCTCCAGTAATAATTTTACCGAAAAAATCACAAAACGTCAAATACTGTCATCCATTTGCCAAATTTTCGACCCACTCGGGCTTCTCTCACCTGCTACGATTGTTGCCAAGATCATCTTGCAACAACTGTGGAAATTGAACATCTCTTGGGATGAAAGCATTCCCATGGATCTACATTCGAAATGGCTATCTTATCGTTCACATCTCAACAAACTGAATGAGATTGAATTCCCTCGACATGTTCAATGCAGCGATTCTACTTCGATAGAACTACACGGTTTCTGTGACGCCTCAGAAGCTGCATATGGGGCATGTGTATTCATTCGTTCTATTGATGCTTTCGGCAATTATACTTGCAACATTCTTTGTGCAAAAACGAGAGTTGCACCTTTGAAACAAACCACAATACCCAAACTGGAACTTTGTGGGGCCACACTGTTGGCAGATCTCATGAACAAGGTGAAGGACTCAATCAAAATATCATTCAATAGAACATACTATTGGAGCGACTCCACAATCGTATTAGCGTGGATAAGGTCTTCTCCGAGTTTATTGAAAACCTTTGTTGCCAACAGAGTAGCTCAAATTCAGGATTTTAACCGATCCCGATTGTTGGAATTACATAAACACCGCAGAAAATCCCGCAGACTTACTGTCACGAGGAGTAACCCCTACAAAACTCATTAATAACAGTCTTTGGTTCCATGGTCCCAAGTGGCTTGTCCACTCGGACAGCGATTGGCCAATGAATAAACTTTCAATCCCTACACCAAATGATCTTCCCGAAATGAAACATATCAAAACTTTTCTCAGTATCGATCACAACTTCCTGGAAAATATCGGCAGATTTTCATCCTTCTTGAAATTACAAAGGACATTCGCCTGGATAGTCCGTTTTAAAAATAACCTCAAGACTGAACCCAATTCCAGAAAACTTGGTGTTTTAACGCCTTCAGAACTCCAAGAATCCTCGAATCTATTGATACGCATTGTCCAAAGGCACGCTTTCCCTCAAGATCATAATGCTCTTTCCAAGGGACACGACGTCAATTACAAAGGTAATCTCGCAGGTCTGAACCCATTCTTGGACAGTGAGCAAATCATCAGAGTTGGTGGTAGAATACAAAATTCGAACTTCCACTTCCACAAAAAACACCCAGCCGTGCTACCAGCCAACAATCATTTCACGACTCTTTTAGCTCGACATGAACATATTCGCCTATTGCATGCCGGTCCACAGCTATTATTAGCATCTCTAAGAGAAAGATACTGGCCAATCTCTGGTCGAAATCTCGTAAGGAAGGTCGTACACGAATGTACACGATGTTTTCGCTTCCAAGCAAAATCCGAAAAATATCTTATGGGCAATCTTCCCAAAGAACGAGTTTCGCCATCGCGTCCATTCTCGACATCTGGTATTGACTATGCAGGTCCATTTTCAATCAGAGACAGAAAAACAAAAAATTATAAAACTACGAAGGCTTATGTAGCTCTTTTTGTATGTCTCAGTGTTAAGGCAATTCATCTAGAGGTTGTGAGTGACCTAACCACCGAATGTTTTTTAGCTGCTTTGAGGAGATTTTTTGCGAGACGTGGAAAATCGGCTATCTTATTTTCGGATAATGGCACTACCTTTGTAGGTGCGAATAATGAAATAAAAAACTTCTTCAAACATAATAGTGAAATCATTGCAAACAATTTAACCTCTGATGGAATCTGCTGGAACTTCATTCCGGCAAAGGCACCCCACTTTGGTGGTATATGGGAGGCTGGTGTGAAATCAGTGAAGCATCATCTATACAGGGTGATGGGAGATTCAAAATTAACCTACGAAGAATTTTCTACGGTATTATGCCAAATAGAATCTTGCTTGAATTCCCGCCCGCTTTATCCTCTTTCTAATGACCCAAATGATACATTACCTCTCACTCCTGCGCATTTCTTAATTGGTGGATCTTTAAACACCATACCTGACCACAATCTGCTAGATATGAAAATGAATCGTCTCTCACGATTCCAAAGATGCCAGCAAATTCTGCAACAATTCTGGACCAAATGGAAAAGCGAATACATATCCAGCTTGCAACAGCGTACGAAATGGAAAGAGCGCTGCAATGATTTGCTGAAGATTGGTGTTCTCGTACTGTGCAAGGAAGATGGGCTTCCTCCTCTAAAATGGAGAATTGGTAGAGTCATCGAGATCCATCCGGGAAAAGACAACATCGTCCGAGCCGTCACCATCAAAACCGCCACTGGTGTCTTCAAACGACCAGCGGTGAAACTGTGTGTCCTACCAAATCAAGAATAGCCTTATTAAAAGCCTGGAGGCTTTCAAGGGGGGCGGTATATGTTAGAACCCGTTCCCTCTACGCCGCTGATCCAAGATCCAAGCGAGACATCGATGCGAGCGATTCGCCGAAAGGAGGGGATACGGCAGGCATCGACAAGAAGCGCGGCAATTTTATTCATTCGTCTGCGTAGGGATGGGCAAACGTGAAAAAAATATCGATATATATTGTATCGATATTTCTCAACAGTATCGATATATATCGTGAAAAAATATCGATATTTCGATATATCGATATATTAGAATATTCGGGATGAAACACAGATTTGGAAGTGTTATCAATATTTTTATTATTTGAATATATCGGTTTAACGATATATACCAAATTTGTGGTTACCCATGAGCTTTATTAAAATATTCGTAATGAAGCACAGATTTGGAAGTGTTATCAATATTTTTATTATTTAAAATACAAAACTAATATCAATTACTATTTTAAGTGCAAATTGCACGTGCCCTCCTTTTCTTTTCGTTTAGAACTACTGTCACAAAGCGTTACAATGATCTACCCGTACCGTAGATTCATTGAACTCTATGGGAACCCATAGAGTTCAATGCGTAGATACGAAGTATTGAACTACGAAGTTAACCCAAAACACCACTCATTGTCGTGGTCGTTATACTACACACTAAACACATCAGATCAACGATGTGCGACACATGGAAAAATATCGATAGTCGATAGTATCGGAATTCGAAATATCGACGATATTTATCGATTATTTTTTTAAAAAATATCGATATTTCGATATATCGATATTTTTCGCCCATCCCTACGTCTGCGATACACGCTAATGTAAACATCACGTTGAATAAACGTAATTGTTCGATATTTGTCTTTTGTTGTTTTTTACAAATAATTCAGAAAATTGGTGTCGTCTACACACAACACACATACAAAACAAGGATCACTACAATTTCGGTTCGATATGTAAGCTAAGCAATCTTATTTCAACACCTTCAAATTTGAATTTGGACGATTACTTTTGTACAATGTGGTATACAGTGAATGGTAGGAAGTTTGAAATGAAGTAGATCCTGTGTTTTTCGAAATTGAAAATATTCTTGTTCATAAACTCAAAGTACATTTTTTGTGCTTTTATGGAACATTATTGAAAACGACCCGTTATAAACCTCACATAAGGGCATTTCAAGTTGAAAAAACAGATATTAAGGAATTTCATTTATTAGCAGATTTCGAATCTGAAATTACGACTATAATCCACAAAGTATCGAAACTTGATTATGTTTCCTTATAGAATCTTCTCGATTTGTTCCGATGCCGGCAGTAATATTTGAAATTTATTTTTGCGCATAGTTCACTTCTAAGTTTATTATAATGGATAATAATTGTTATTTTTTTTGTATTTGTTGTCGTTATATAATTGTTATTATTTCGTCATTGAGAAAGAATATATTTTGTGTTTCATGAATTTTGTTTCACTACTTACCTCTTCACATAGATGTTTATGAGCAAGTGGGCATTTTTATGCATTATGGATCAATATATGAATATAATCATTTTCATCACTCACTAGCTCGAAGAGTGCATCTCAAACAGAATTTCCAAGATTCAAACCAAGTGCTCAAATGTATTCAGTTCGAAGAAATGTAAGACCTTTTTTGTTGGAGCTGATTCTTATTGTAGAATTTACTCAGATTGAAGACTGATGAAAAGATACCAGAGTCATCATTTTCTCACTTTATTTATATAGCAATGAAAAAATTTTGAAATGTTCAATTTTAAAAAATCCACATATTTTTCGAGAAAATGAAGATTCAAATGATTTACTTGCATCGCTACTCAATTCAAGTGAAATATTGTATAAGTATACCTACTCAAACCAAAATATTAAATTTTTTGAACTGAATATTTTCATTGCATCAGTTTTAAATTTTGAAATTCTCCATTTGAGAGAAACTACTTCGTCAAGAGAGTAAAATAAAGCTAACTCTGAGATTTGATCATTGTTAAACTAAGAAATTCAGATTTCTCGTATCAAAACGGCCGATTCTTTCATATGAGAAAAACACGGTTTCTCAAGAGTCAAGTCCGCATGAGTGAATTGATTACTCAGTTCAAGAACGAAAAATTTTCGCCTGAGTAATTCAAAAATTTTGGGTCAAGAGAATTCATTTTTTTACATCGAGAGTAATAATTAACTCATATCAAGAATATTGATTTTCTTGTACTGAGAAAACTGATTTCCTCCAATCATAAATATTAGCTTTCTTGGAACAAGAAAATTTATCTCTTGAATTGAGAAAAGTGATTGATTTGAAATAAGAAAATTGGTCGAAACAGATTGTGTAATTACAAGTAGATCATTCTGTTATATATAATCAATAAAATATTCTTTTCTTTCAAAAAATCAATTTCTTTAACATTATTTATTTTATTCGAGAAAGAAATATTTCAGAACAAGAAAATTAATTTTATCATATCAAAGAAATCATTTCTTTTGATAAGAGAAAATCGATTTCAAGATTGAAAAAAAAAACAATATTTTTAATTTAAGGAACTGGGTTTCCCTGATTCAAAAAAGTCAAATTTTTTTATGTGAGAAATTCAGTTTTCTTGTTCTGAAATATGTTTTCTTGTATTGAGTAAATCACATTGAAAAAAGCAATTTCTCAAACGGAAAGCACATTTTATCGGTTATATATAACGATATGGTTTTCTTGGAATTACACAGCCTGCTTTAATTTAAGTAATTCTTTTTATGTGAGCAAGTAGGCGCGTGTATTTTCTTTGCTGCCTAAATAAATCGTTTTCCAGTACAACTCGTTTGGTTGATTTGAGGTTGTTACTGTTCATAAGGGTATTTACTGGGGAAAAAATCTATCTGGCGCCCTACTCTCATCTATCGGTTCCGAATACCGAACCCACCCCATCTTCACTGAGTGAGCCGTGGATACCCTCACTTGGCACCTCGGGTATTTTGCGTTTTGGTGTGACGAAATGTCACATCTTTCACATGCAAGTTTCCAAATACATGCGTAAGTACAACATTCGTATCAAGAAAATATGGAGGGCAGGTAAACCATACAAGGAATTGTATCTAAAAGCTTAACTTTCTGGCGATTCCTTGTAGGAGGCAAAACAAATATGATTGTAGAACATAAAATAACTAATGAATTGAAGACCAATTTGACAGAAGGAGTTTAGCATTAGATTCGCGAATCCTTAAATTTACTAAATACGTACAGAACAATGAACCCAACACTCAATGGAATACAAAACTGAGAACAAAACAAAATTGCAATTGGAAATTTATGTTGTGAATTGAAGAATGTAACAGTTGAAGATTTGTGAGATGGACAAGCACGAAAATATTGAAAGAAGATTATTTTGGGTTGCTGCACAATTTTCCTTGGTATTTACTTCGTATGAAGAACAGGAAGAAATTTTCAATAATAATAACTAATGATAAGTTTGGCCCCTACTAGGCGATAACATAAGACATAGAACTACAACTAGATATTTATTTCACTTCAAGTATCTGATGAAAAATCAACTCACTAGGTAATCGTTTCAATCACAAGTTATTCCAAAGGATATTTTACAATGTTGTTTTGAAAACATAAAATGTATACAAAAGCAGGTGTAAGAATGTGGATGCCTGATGTTGTGCTTTTTTTAACAATAAAAACATATCTTTTTAATTTCCGTTCATTTTCCAGTAGGTAATATGCTTCAGATCTATGTTCAACTAATGAGTGTCTATCATGCTGAATATTCAGTTGAAATGAAAAATGTGGTGGATATATAAAGTAAGGGAGGTGGTTATTCTAAGACCTATTCATTTGCTGAGATGATATACTCTAAAAAAAGAACAAGTGAATGTTTATAAAATACAGAAATATTGGGTTATGCACAAGAAGGAGAAGACTTACATTTTTGAAGGGGTTTTATTATCAATATGGTTTGACGAATTTGCCAGTTTACACATTAGGCCATGAATAGATAATGATGAAAGTGTATCGAATCATAATTTTAACTTTGGAGCAAAATAACAATTCAACAGTGAAGTTAATGATAATAGTGGTGTGAGGTCCCAACACTATTGAATTTTATGTGGGGTGACCTATTGTTTCCGTTCTATAATAATTTATTTACTTTTTATTATATTTATCATCTGCCATATGAAGCGTTTATTGCCAAGAATTCGGAAATCAAATCAGAGGTTGTCGATTGCCCGATCAAGGCGTTGATTCCCCGATCAAGGCGTTGTTTCTCCGATCAACGACTGAAAAAGCTTTGTGAAAGCCAATTTGCGCTGATCGGTAAATCAACACGGAAAATTTGATGGCGCAATCAACTTCTTGATTTTCCGCTCATAGATTTGCAGGAAACTTCTTTAGTTTATCCAAATAGTGCATACTCTTTATTTTTGGTTTAGTCAAAGAGTTAATGCTCTTTTGGTTTAGCCTAAGCCCTATTAAAATGAACTCTTCCTCTTCTTGAATATCATCCGCAGAGTGAACGCTTTGTTAAACTTGAACTTCATATTGCATTAGCAAAGATTGGACCCCAAAATGTAATCCTGCTATGAATTTCACAAGGGGGTTTACGCGAGTTTTGAAGCTATACAGTATACATTGATGAATGAAATGTGGATAACCAAATACTTCTGCATTTCTCAATTTTTGCTAGTTGCTGTAGATTACTTGTTTGGAGTATAGTCCACCTTCAAATGAGGTTGTAGAGTAAACATTGTGTTCTTTTAACTTCATTTCAACTTTAATCACAAAAGTTTCAGAACTCTGATGAAACTTTAGAACTCTTCTGTTGAAAATACTCGAAAACTCGATAAACGTAATGTTACTTCATTAAAAGTACCTACTGAAGCAATCATTATTAAACAGGCTGTCCCAAAATTAACGCAAGATTTGAATTTGCCGCCATTCATGCACTTAAGTGTTGACAAATCTTAAAGAAAAACAATTCGAAAGGCAACAGTTTAGGTATAGTAAAAATGGAGCGCTACACGACACAACAGCGTGTTTTCATTATTGAAAAATAATTCAAAAATAATGAACGCTCAGCGGACGCAGTTCGAAAATTTCATACAAAATATGGTTCGAATATGGGTTCTGAGAACCCATATGTGGTGATCGAAAAACAAATGCATCCACAACGTGTCACTGTTTGATGTGCATTTTGGGCTGGAAGCAAAATTGGAACATACTCATTTGAAAATGATGCTGGCAAGCAGTGACTGTTACTGGTGCTCAATTTTGAGACATGATAACACAGTTCGTTTGCTGAAATTGGATGGTATTGATGTGGCCAATATCTGGTTCCAACAAGGCGGTGCCACATGCCATACAGCAATGACTGCATTAGACATTTCCAGTTCGAGTACTCTCTCGTTTCGGTGATCCCATTAGGTCGTGGTATTTAACACTATTAGATTTTTTATGGGTTTTTTATTAAATCACAGGTCTATGTCAACAAGCCCACAACCACGCTTATATTAAAGAAGGTAATTCAACGTTGAAGTAACGAAGTTCGGCCACATTTATGGAGAATAGCCATGGAACATTTCTACAAACGAGTGCCGTGGACGCCATTTGCATGATGAGTTATTCCATAAATAACCCTATAGTCTGTACCTTATGATTCAACAAAACAATTACAGTCAAAAGACTCAAAAGTGTGTTTTCTATTTAATTCAAAACTTATGTTAATTCTGGGACACCCTTTATTTCAATCAATATGAACTTAATATACATTGTAAAACCTTTTATGACTTGTGGTTGCAACTTGAATTGATTTTTATCAAATTTCAAAATGAAGTGAAATGAATATTGATTGAACTGTAATCTCTTTAATGTTCCATTTTTATGGAAAAACTCATGACTGTCGAGTACAAGGGAAAATTTCTTCCTCTGTTCTGTGTATTTTCTTGAGTCATTAAGAAGAATTGTATATTATTCAAAAGAATCTTCTTGTACTCTTTCCATCGATCAGAATAGGATATATTATTCTAATATACAGGACGCCCCGATATATTGTTGTCTACACTGCTGGGCTGTTCTCTTCGTATTCTCTGAATGTTTGAGCCATTGTGCTACTAATCGATCAATACACAAGTATAATACAAAGCGTTCAAATATGACTATTATTACAAGGCATATGTAGACTCTACACTACTTCTAGTTATCAGGGAGAAAAAAAATACTGGTCCTCTATTCATTATTGTCATATCGATGTTTCTGAGTTTTATATACCTACATATGTGTAGTTCCAAAAATTCAAGTTTTTTGAAGTTGAAAAAGCGATTCATTTAAGTGTTTCAACTGTTTGAACTGATTCCACCAGGTAGCTAATTAATCATCTCACATCGAACTTAATCTTTTTCCATGAAAATCACCAGATACATGATAGCTGTATATAAATAGTTGAGTCGTGGCAGGAATAATTTATATGTATAACATTCATACTAGATATTCCTGTAAGTATAGAGGGTACAACCATAGGTGCAGTACATAAAACGAATTGAAATATACATTGAACTAAAAAAATGCATGTTTGCATATTTTTCTATAGTTTCCTCGCCAAATGGAGTTCTATTCATTCGGATTGATTGTCATCAACCAATTAATTCTCCCGATTCGACTCTTCACAGCGTTGTCACATGAAATAATGTCCTGTCCATACTGTTTGCTTCAGCCATCAAAGATTTTGCTGTCTACTTGTGATCTGGAAAACTGAATAAGCCCTCTGTTGAATGTAGGCCTTATGCCTATATAAAACTCAATGTTACTCAATGTTACAAATTTTTAACATATAACCTAAAAATAGAGTTGACAGTTGTCTGTAAAAATATACAAAAATAAATCAATATAGAAACAGTGAGAATAGATTTTATTATAAAATCCCAAAAAATCTCTGTGAAAAATATCCACATAACAACAGGTTATGGGCCCAGAGCTCTAAAAATAAAAACAATATATCATAAAACTCTCCAAGATGTCTCAGGAAAATGAAGAAGTGAAAGACCTCGCCGTTTTTCAAGACCCAGCGTCTTTCGCTATGTGGGACTTCGAGATCAGAATCCTTTTCGCCACAAAAGACTTAATCGACATTGTCGATGGTACAGAAACACTAGAAAATTGTGTCAATGAAGAAAGTAAGAACAAGTGGAAGCAGAAAGACAGTGAAGCCAAATATTACATCATGAAAACCATTGATAAAAACGTTAAAATCCATGTTTTATGCCGTGAAACTTCACATGCAATGTATGAAAAGTTTAAATCAATATTCAAAAGAGACTCTTCTCAGAGGGCATAACAATTGCTCCAAGAATTCTACAGCTTCAAGTATAATAGATCAAAAGATATGGCTAGCAACATAAGCGCTATGCAAAATCTTGCCTTCGAGTTGAATAAATTACAGAAAGAACAAATTGTGAGTTTGTGCCCAAAATGTATAAGTAGCTCCATCTATGAATAGTCATGTGAACTACATGTGTATTACCGGTTGCATATATAATTGCTGTAGTACTGTGGTAGTTTCTAGAATAAAGTTTGTCGAGCCATAGCAGTAGACGAAGACGGTGTTTCATTTTTCCTCTACTCTGCGTAATAGGTTATCGGCCCAGATTACCAAGCTTGAATTGGTGAAAAACGTGGTGTAACTGTGTAGTTTATTTTTTTTATGAGGAACAAAGTGATCGATCATCAGGAAATTCGTGGCGGAAAATGGCGAGTAGTTTTCTAGTAAACGTACCTAAGTTGAAGGGACGTGAAAATTACGAAGACTGGTCGTTTGCGGTTCAGAACGTATTAGTGTTGGAAGGACTTGAAAAGTGTATCTCGGAAGTTTCGGCAAATGATGATACTAAAGCGAGAGCAAAAATCATTTTGACTATAGACAGTTCGTTATATGTACACGTGCGTGATTCAAAAACGACGGTTGAACTATGGAACGCATTGAAAACTCTTTACGATGATTCGGGTTATACACGTAAAATCGGTTTGTTGCGTAGTCTCATAAATACAAGACTGGAAAATTGTGAATCCATGCAGGCATATGTAGATCAGGTCGTCGGTATTTCATACAAGCTTAGAGGAACCGGATTTAACATAGATGAGGAATGGATTGGGTCACTTTTATTGGCGGGCTTAAGTGACAGATACGCGCCAATGATCATGGCCATAGAACATTCGGGTTTGAAAGTGACAAGTGACAGCATAAAACAGAAGTTACTTGAAATGGATGTCGATGGTTCAAGTAGTTCGAGTGCATTCTTGGTTAAAAAACAGTCACAGAAAAAGAAGAAAAGTGCACAAAACGTCAGGAATGACGTGAAATGTTTCAAATGTCAGAAGCAAGGACACTTGCTGTGAAGTTTGAAGAGAATATATGCAAGATATTCAATGCAGATCGTGAACTGATAGCAACAGCGAACAAGATACATGGAGTATACCGTTTAAACACAAAGAGTAACTTAAAGTTAGTCGGATTGACAGTCCATGATGGAAAGTTATGGCATCGTCGTTTCGGTCACCTAAATACTAAGTATCTCAATGAAATGAGAGATAAAAATTTAGTTGATGGCTTATCATATAAAGATAAACTAAATTCAACGAAAGCTGATTGCAAAGTGTGCTGCGAAGCCAAGCAACATAGACTGCCATTTAAAAATGAAGGTACTCGAGCAAATGGTTTATTGGAAGTTATCCATATGGACGTTTGTGGACCAATGGAAACAAAGTCCATAGGTGGGTCGAAATATTTCCTGTTATTGGAAGATGACTATAGCAGAATGGCATTTGTATATTTCTTAAAAACTAAGGATGAGGTTTATGAAAACTTCAAGCAGTTCAAAGTTCTTGTTGAGAATTTCACAGAAAGGAAAATAAAGACAGTTCGATCTGACCAAGGAGGTGAATTTTGTGGAACAGAATTTGAGAAATATCTAAAAAATTGTGGCATTCATCACCAGAAGACAAATAGTTACACGCCAGAACAAAATGGAATGTGTGAAAGGCTAAATAGAACTATTGTTGAAAAAGCAAAATGCTTGATCTTTGATGCTGACCTAAGCAAAGAATTTTGGGCTGAAGCAGTTAATACTGCAGTCTATCTCAGGAATCGAAGTGTAGCTGCAGGAATTAATTCAACACCATATGAAAGGTGGTATGGAAGAAAACCGGATGTAAACAACTTGAGATGTTTTGGTAGTACTGTGATGGTCCACATTCCAAAACAAAGAAGGCTAAAGTGGGACAAAAAGACCGTAGAGTATTTACTAGTTGGATACAGCGAAAACGTAAAAGGTTACAGAGTTTTCAATCCAAAGAACAGAGAAGTAACTACAAGCAGAGATGTTGTAATCTTTTAGAAACCCAAGGAGAAAGAGCTGGTCGTTTCAGTGGGAGAAGAAAAAGATGAGACGGACGAAACTACTTCATCAACAACTAGCTGCAGTTATGAAGAAGAAGAATATACGAACAACAATGATGGAAGCGACTACATTCTAGAAGAAGAAATGCTCCAACCGGAAGATGGTGAAGCAGAATTAAGAAGATCTCAAAGAAGACCTAAACCTAAATTAATGATAGATTTTGTAACTTATTTTTCAGGTACAACTGATATGCCAGATATGTCTGAAGACCCAGTGAGCTATCAAGAGGCCATATCAGGACCTGATGGGAAGCTGTGGATGAAGGCTATCCAGATAGAGTTACAGTCATTTGAAGAAAATGACGCTTGGACATTGACAGATATCCCGAACACAGGAAGTATAGTTCAATGTAAATGGGTTTTCAAGAAGAAAATTAATTGTGATAACAATGAACATATAGAGCAAGGTTAGTTGCGAAAGGCTTTACACAGAGATATGGAGTAGATTTTGAAGAAACGTTTTCTCCAGTGGTGCGCCATTCAACATTGAGAATGCTTTTTGCTTTATCAGTTAAGTTGAAGTTAAGAATTTATCACTTAGATGTCACAACAGCATTCTTGAATGGCGAGCTGCAGGAAAGAGTCTTTATGCAAATTCCTGAAGGTCTTTATGATTTAGTGTCTAAGACTAAAGTTTTAAGATTGAACAAAGCTATATATGGTCTAAAACAATCCTCGAGAGTGTGGTATACAAAGGTTGAAGTAGTTTTGAATGAGTTAAATTATGAAAAATGTCCATATGAACCTTGTTTATTTGCCAAGACTGTAGGAAGTTTGAGAACCATTGTCGCTTTGTACGTAGACGATTTCTTTATATTTTCTAACGATGAGAAAGAAACTGAAAATATTAAAGATGAATTAAGCCAAAAATTTAAGATAAAGGATTTAGGACAGATAAGAAATTGTTTAGGAATGAGAATTTCTATAGATCATAAAAAGAATGAAATTTTTATTGATCAGGAACAATATATTGAACATATGTTGAAGAAATTTCACATGCAAGATTGTAAAGAAATTACAACTCCTATTGAATGTATCATTAAATTAGATAGGGATAATTCATGTAATGGAAATTATCCTTACCAACAGTTGCTTGGAGGTTTAATGTATCTGGCCATGTTGACCAGGCCAGACATTGCTTATTCAGTCAGTTATATGTCTCAATTTAATACATGTTTTGGTAGAACTCATTGGGAATATTTGAAACGTATTTTGAGATATTTGAAGTGTACCAAATCTTATGGACTGAAATTTACTGAAGATAACAATGCTTTATTGGGATTTGTTGACTCTGATTGGGCAAGTGACAAATTGGATCGTAAATCTTATACAGGTTTTGTTTTTAAATAATCAGGTTCAGTAATTTCATGGGAAAGTCGAAAACAAAAGACTGTTGCTTTAAGTAGTTCAGAGGCCGAATACATGGCAATATCTGAGGCTTCGAAGGAAGCAATATACCTTCGGAATCTGATTTGTCATTTAACCAAGGATAGTAAGATCGCAATTGTATTATATAATGACAATCAAAGCGCTCAGAAATTGGCTATTAATCCATTACATCATAAGAGATCCAAACATATTGATGTTAGACATCACTTCATTAGAGACACTTTGTTGAATGGATCTATTGATTTAAGATATTTGAAGACAGCTGATATGCCTGCTGACATGTTGACAAAAGGTGTTAATTGTAAAAAGCATTATGTATTTTTGGAAAAACTAGGAGTTACAAAACAATGTTAATTCACTAATTTTGTGCAAGTGGGAGTGTGAGTTTGTGCCCAAAATGTATAAGTAGCTCCATCTATGAATAGTCATGTGAACTACATGTGTATTACCGGTTGCATATATAATTGCTGTAGTACTGTGGTAGTTTCTAGAATAAAGTTAGTCGAGCCATAGCAGTAGACGAAGACGGTGTTTCATTTTTCCTCTACTCTGCGTAATACAAATCACAGATAACATGCTCATTCCAAAAATATTGTCTATTTTACCAGAGGAAATCAACCATTTTACTACAGCATGGGATTCCACAAGAGAAGAAGAAAAAACTATAGAGAATTTAATCGGAAGACTTATCAGAGAAGAATCAAGACTGAAAAACAACAACGATGAAAGAGTTGCCTTCAAAACTACTTTCAAGAAGAACAAGAAGAATTTCAAACCTTGTCCTATATGCAAAAAAACAAACCATAAAGAAGAAGACTGTTTCCTCAAGAATAAACACGAGTCCAAGCAAAATTATCCTGAAGAAGACAAAAATAAACCCTGTACGATATGCAAAAAAACTAATCATAAGGAAGAAAACTGTTTTTTCAAACCTGGTGGAAAATTCAACAAAAAGAATTATGGCAAAGACAACAGTAATGACAAAATCTCCTTTTATACATGTGAAGATGACTCCACAGAAGAGATGGACACAAGGAAGACAAACCAACCTCAAGAAGCTGAAATACACATTACTGAAGAAAATAAGGATCTGGTGATGGTGGTAGATAGTGCATGTACCGGACATATGTGTAACAAAAGAAACCTACTGACAAATTTAAGGAAATATGAAGGAACTGTCAGAATTGCCAAATAAGGAAGTTCAATGAAAATAGTTGCTTCAGGTGAGTACGAAGGAGAAAACTGTATTTTAAAAGATGTGTCATATGTTCCAGATCTTAGCAGAAATCTCATATCCGTTCATGCAATAACAGAAAGTAACTGTGATGTTCTGTTTACAAAGACAAGTGTAAAAGTCCTAAAAAATGAAGTTACTATTTTAGAGGGAGAAAAGTCCAAAAATGGTTTATACGAGTTGAAAATAAAACCGCAGAGTGAATCCTCCTTCCTATCTGAACAAGAAAAACAAGAGTGGCATCGTAAATTAGGTCATCCTAGCTCTGACCACACCTCGAAAATAACAAGAATCTGCAATGGTCTACCTCAAGAATTATGCTCTCCAAACAAATTCTGTGAATCATGTGCTAAAGTCATAGACCTATAAAACACATGGACGCGCCCTTCCAGTACGTCCATGTCTCCAGCCCCCCCAAATTTGAATATTTCACTTTTTTTGACGCTAAAGTTTTGTACTAGTTTTGTACCGAAATGTACCGTTAGAAAAAAGTTTTGTACCCCTAATTAAAGTGACGAAAATACGGTTTTCAGTTTGGGGGGGCCGTAGACATGCTCACCCCCCACTTTTGAAATTGCAATTTTTTTGTATTTCAAAGTTTTGTACTAGTTTTGTACCGAAATGTAGCGTCAAGAAAAAGTTTTGTACCCCAAGATTAAGGAGTCTTAGGAGGGTTTGAAATTGGGGGGGTTGGAGACATGTTTTCGAAATAATGGGATTTCTGTTTTCGAAACAAGCTAAAACATGAGTACTAGTTTTGTACCGAAATGTACCGTTGAGAAAAAGTTTTGTACCCTAATTAAAATGAAGAAAATACAGTTTTCTGTTTGTCTACAGTACCCCCAAGCAGAAAACTGTATTTTCTTCATTTTAATTAGGGTACAAAACTTTTTCTCAACGGTACATTTCGATACAGAACTAGTACTCATGTTTTAGCTTGTTTCGAAAACAGAAATCCCATTATTTCGAAAACATGTCTCCAACCCCCCCAATTTCAAACCCTCCTAAGACCCCTTAATCTTGGGGTACAAAACTTTTTCTTGACGGTACATTTCGGTACAAAACTAGTACAAAACTTTGAAATAAAAAAAAAATTGCATTTTCAAAAGTGAGGGTTGAGCATGTCTACAGTACCCCCAAGCAGAAAACTGTATTTTCTTCATTTTAATTAGGGTACAATACTTTTTCTCAACGGTACATTTCGATACAGAACTAGTACTCATGTTTTAGCTTGTTTCGAAAACAGAAATCCCATTATTTCGAAAACATGTCTCCAACCCCCCCAATTTCAAACCCTCCTAAGACCCCTTAATCTTGGGGTACAAAACTTTTTCTTGACGGTACATTTCGGTACAAAACTAGTACAAAACTTTGAAATAAAAAAAAATTGCATTTTCAAAAGTGAGGGTTGAGCATGTCTACAGTACCCCCAAGCAGAAAACTGTATTTTCTTCATTTTAATTAGGGTACAAAACTTTTTCTCAACGGTACATTTCGATACAGAACTAGTACTCATGTTTAAGCTTGTTTCGAAAACAGAAATCCCATTATTTCGAGAACATGTCTCCAACCCCCCCAATTTCAAACCCTCCTAAGACCCCTTAATCTTGGGGTACAAAACTTTTTCTTGACGGTACATTTCGGTACAAAACTAGTACAAAACTTTGAAATACAAAAAAATTGCAATTTCAAAAGTGGGGGGTGAGCATGTCTACGGCCCCCCCAAACTGAAAACCGTATTTTCGTCACTTTAATTAGGGGTACAAAACTTTTTTCTAACGGTACATTTCGGTACAAAACTAGTACAAAACTTTAGCGTCAAAAAAAGTGAAATATTCAAATTTGGGGGGGGCTGGAGACATAGACCTCCTTCCAGTGAGTTTCAATAGCCACGAGTGCGGCCAACATGAGATGGAACTAGTATGGGCAAGAAAACGTTACTTAGAACGCCTTAGCGCTAAGCGCATACGATTTATTTTGATTTTTTTTTATATAGGGGAAATTAGAAATGAAATTTGCTTAGAAATATTTCGATGATTTATTATAAACATAATTCTTTTAATTTAGGTATTGATTTCCGAGCTATATTGGCGCCCGTTAGAGATAAAAACAAGTATGTACCTATAATCGAATAAAAAAAATTAAACGAATATTAGTATCATTTAGATTGCGTTTAATGATCCAATTAGAACTAAAGAGCACAATTTTTGCTTTCGGCAACTATTCCTCCGAAAATACAACAGATGAGTTCATGAAAAGTTTGTGAATAAATTGATTTGAATAAAAAGAATTGAGCACATTTTTAGCCAACACAATATTCTGATTTCTTATTGGTTCAATATCTGAAAAAATATTTCATTGAAGGATATTTATATTTTGTCCCAATGGAAAAGCTCGCATTTTGGGCATTTATTTTCTCTTCTAATCTCAAGTGCTTCTTGAGTATTATTTTATCTAGATGAGAAAAGAATTGACATACATTCATTGATTTGAAATGAATAATTCAACTATGATATACCTAATAAATCGATTAATACATTCGAAGTTACTATACCTGTGAAATTTCACTTTATCTGTCTTTTCCACTCATTTCGTACTATTAATTGCACTCTACGAGGACACCATTATTACTTTCATAATAGAAAAAGGATACGACATTCAAAGTTGATCTAAAATTGATGGGAAAATTCTGAAATTTTCGATAAATACAAAGTGCAAACGAATGTTTTGCCCATACTAGCTCAATCTTATTTCGGCCGCACCCCCTCTCTCTCTACGCCGTGTCCACGTTTTTAATATGTCTATGGCTAAAGTCAAATTAAACAGAAAGCCATTTTCAACTGTTAGAGAGGGAGCAAAAAGACCTTTAGAAATAATACATACAGATTTGAGTGGACAAATAGATCCTCCTACATATGATGGATACAACCATTACATGACGATAATTGACGATTATACCCATTTTTGTACAACTTAGGGTAAAGTGGGGTAGGTTGAAACAGAGGGCTGGTTGAAACATTTTGAATTTTCCGCTTTTAGAGTCATTCAATTAGTGGCGCTTCTACCCAATTCTAACATACCACCAGTTAACCTTACTTAAAAAGTCAGTTCGTGTTTGGCTGTTGAGTGACGAGTACGTGTGTGTTTTGGATCACGTAAAGTAAAATTTCATTATTCTCTTTATAAGGCTGTGTTACTTTCGTGTTGGTTTTCATGATTTATTTTGATGTTGGTAAGTATTTAGCATCTATTAATCTTCATCATAAGATATAAGGACTTTTATTTTGCTCATTTGGTTTTGCATCTTGTTGAAAAATTTCTAAAAAAACGTGGGTGGGGTACGATGAAACTAAACAAATGGGGCAGATTGAAACGTTTCATCCTGCCCCGATATCTGTTCTGGTTGGAATTTGATGTTAAATTTTGTAACTAGGGCTATAATCATGAGGAATCGCATCAGGAAAACACAGCCATTTTGTCACGAGGATATGCAAAGTGCCGTAAAAGCAGTAATAACCGATGACGTGAAAATTAGACCTGCTGCCATCCGATATAGAATGGATCATGTGACACTAAGCCGGTAATTAATTGTTATTGACTACGATGTGGTAAAATTAATAAATCTTGAATATTTTCAGTTACGTTAAGAAACAGAGAGCCCTCGGAAAGAATCAGGAAATTATTAATTGCAAGCCACACTATCAGACCCGCCTTGTGTTTACGAAAGATCAAGAGTCCATACTTGCTGAATATTTGAAAACCTGTGCGAAAATGTGTTACGGAAAAACTACAAGAAACACCCGTGAGCTGGCTTATGAAATGGCTACGCTTAATGGAATAAAAGTGCCAGAAAGCTGGCATAAAAATAAATCGGCTGGTTTAGATTGGATGCGAGGATTTTTTAAGAGAAATGGAACTTTGAGCATAAGACAACCAGAGAACTGCTCGTTGTCAAGAATGACATCTTTTACTAGACCAAATGTGGAGTTATTCTTCCACAACCTGGAAGAAGTTTTAAATAGATTTGGTGATCAACTCACTGGCTCTCGAATATTCAATCTGGATGAAACGGCCACTAGCACAGTTCCAAGCAAATCTGTAAAAGTCATCGCCCAGAAAGGTGCAAGGACCGTTTCCAATGCAGCATCTGCTGAACGTGGAATTTTAGTAACTACTACTTGCATTATTAGTGCATCAGGAAATTCGATTCCACCAGCCATGGTAATTCCACGTGTAAAATTTCGGGATCATATGCTAATGAATGCTGTTCCTGGTACATTGGGTTTAGCTTCACCTAGCGGATGGATGAGTGCAGATCTATTTCCAAGGGTAATGGAACATTTTATCAAGTATAGCTTATCATCTAAAGACAACCCTACAGTTCTAATCATGGATAACCACGCCAGCCATATGTCGATCGAAGCTATCGACATGGCAAAAAATAATGGGGTGACGATCATTACTTTGCCACCGCATTGTAGTAACAGACTTCAACCTTTAGACGTCACATGCTTTGCGCCTTTTGAAAAATTCTATTCAACGGCAGGGCCGTCGCTATAGGGGGGGGAGGGGGGGAGCGTCCCCCCCCCGGAGCACATTCGAAAGGGCGCCAAATAGGCCGCGCAGGCGCGAAATCATAACAAACTGCGTGCCCCGCCATCTAATCGATTCATGAGAACTACAGTGGCGGCATTGTAAAGTCTCGTTGTCAGAGCGGTCAGCGGTGTGAACACATGAGTTTAACCATTTAAAAGCATTTTATCGTATTATGGATCCCTGCCAAAAAAAGCTCAAACCGTCTGGAGCGGAATTCAGAAAAAGGGCGCAGAAAAGGAAAATTGAGACGGAAAAAGCCGCAAATGTGATGGATACATGAATGAAATAAACATAACATAAAATTGAAAACTCTTTGAAACTCAGAAATTTGTCTAGAACACGCTGGGTTGCTAGAGCCGAAAGCATAAAGACCGTCAATATTTCCTACGAAGAGATAGTTCAACTCCTCGAAGAAATTGCCGAAAATACTGACTTTGACAGCACCTCTAGAACAAAAAGTTCAGGATTGAGAAAGAAAATTTCGAATTTTGACTTCATTGTAACCCTTTATTTCATGAAAAATGTGATGTTCAAACTAAAAAATTTAATTGAATCTATCGAGACTCCCGAAATAAATGTGATCGATTGTAATTATATTAGAATAACACATTCAAATTTTGAAAACAATGAATGAAAATAGCTCATCTATCGATGATTTGATCGTCAGCGCAAAGCAGTTTGCTGAATAATTCGACATCAATGTTGAAGAAGACTTTAAAAAATTTCATCGGCGTCGATTAGGACCCCAAAAATACGATAGCAGAAATGAAAATGAGACAATTTTAGGTTTATATACATTTTATAGAAAAGAGTTCAAACAAGTATTAGACACGCTCATTAATAATTTATCATTGAACGTGATATCAGTAATAGAAACGTTAGATCCAATATTTAAAGTTTTCCATTTTCCGCTGAAATCACAAAATTTGAAACTGGAGTACTTAGAAGCATTGATCAATATGATTCCGCCAAAGCTAGATAGGCCAGTCCCACAAGCATTACTTACCGAACTCATGATTTTATTTTCTGATTGCGAATCATGTAAATCATTAACTGAAGTAGCTGGTGTATTGGCAACGAAATATAAAATGTTAAAACTGGCCCATTACATTTTAAGATTTGTCGTAACCGCTGGTTATGGTACCAGTACTAACGAGAGAACGTTTAGTCAACTTAAGTTAGTAAAAAATGTTCTCAGAACAACAATGTCTGATCAGCGTCTGAACGATTTGCTTCTACTGAAATGCGAAAAAAAAATCGCAGCAACTCTTTCTCTTGAGTCAATAGTGACTTCTTGGAGCCTATTAAAATTAAAAGAACGAAGAATTAAAGTGTGATTTGAATAGCAATATTCATGAGAATATTTTCTTGTTTCGTAGATTAGTTTAATTAATCACAGATTTATTATTACACTTGTTACTTAAAATATTTGTGAGGTATTTTCATTTATACTCATGTTCATTTATAATTAACTCTTTAAAAAACTGTAGGTACATATTTGTATTACATATCGTAATACACCTTTTCCATATTCTTGTTTTTTTCGATATCCTGTGAATTTTTTTTAAAGAGGGGCGCCAAAATTGAATTCCCCCCCCTCGGAAAAGCTCTTCGCTACGGCCCTGGATTCTTTGGACCAAAATATGGCGATAGGACCTAATATACCTCAATAAAATATTGCTGTGGAGAAAGATAGAGGGCGTTAAAGTTGAATTTTCTATAAGGGGACAGAATAATATTTTCTTCGAAGTTCGAAAGTCCTTTATTAAAAGAATTAGAAAAGGCATAGAAGTCGGAGGAGGCTACGTAGAACATTTAATTCATGTTTATTCTTTTTATGTTACATTGTTTTATCGTCGAAATAAATAAATAAAATAAATGAATCGTTACTTCAAATCCCCTTCCGATGCTCTGAATTGTTCAACTGTGTTTTTCTTAAGAACGGATGAAAATACAGTGAAATTATCAGCAAAAAACTATGGAGGGTAAAGCCTCCATACAAAAAACGAAAAAAAAATTCAATATATATATATATATATATATATAGGTATATTTGGTCCTATCGCCGTATTTTGGTCCGAACAATCTGCCCTTAGCCTATGTCCCAATAGTTATGAACCACCCTGTATAATTCTACTTATTCGATATTTTCTTTACACCTGTAAAAATCATGTAATTCAGTTTCTCCTTCAATTATTAAAAACTAAAACTAAAATTATCTATAAATATTAGGAATTCATATAATATGTTTCATTCAATTTGAATTTTCAATCATAATGAATTTTTCAATATTCATGTTCTGTGGAAATGAATTTTGTCGAAATATCATCAGACAAGGCTTAAAAGAATCTGAAATCGAATCATAATCTTGGGGATTGTGTTGTCGGGCTGATCTGAGACATACAAATCATTCTGCTGCTTTCAAATTTTTTCTAGGAAAATGTCGTATGCAGTTGTCTGCTTTGTGGATGAATGCCAGGGCGATTCAGAAGTTGTCCAAGAAGTGCCCATTTCTTGGCTAAGGAATAATAATACGATGTGTATGTGGCTTCCATCAAACATCTCGTATCATATAATAAACGGAACACCACCATCAAGTTCATGGAAATTATGTCCTATCAGGTGTGATCGAATTTGTGGTAAGTTACTGATATTCTTTCCAAAAGAGCGTACACAAATATTTTCATTTTAATAAAAATGAATTCGCTTGTTCAAGTGATGTGAAGCCTTGAAAAAATTCAGCAATGCTATCAAAAATTATTTCAATTATGTACATATATTATGAAAGGCTGTCGTATTTGTTAGGGTAGATTTTTGCCATTTACAATAAAAAATATTGGAGTATTAAAATTTCATTTTGTATTTACATTTTTATGTATTTCAGATAGTCTTGCAGATGCTAGAAGGCGCTGAATTAGGGAATCCTCATCAGAAGATGAAAAAGGCAGAGGCCTAAGAAAAATAATTTTTTCGAAGCACCTGATAGGTAAATAGGTTTCTTTGTGATCATCAAGCAAACTTCAAATCATTAATGAATATTGAGTATATTACAGCAAAAATGATTTTTTTTTATAAAATAGACTCTAAATTTCAGTAAAGCTGGATTTCAGTTCAATCATACTATGATTTGGTCAAAATTATCTAACAGTCGCTGATGAGATATATGTTTGGATAGTAGAAGTATTCAAACCCTATTTTTACCAGAATTTGACTATTTTCTACGAGTCTGAATAAAATTTATTTACTTTCCAAATAAGTACAAGGAAATTTGTTGTTTCATGAACCTATTATTCACTCAAAAATTTTTTAAAGGTCATTATTCTAAATGTGCGTCTCCACCAATGGAGGAAGCTGATCAATCATCAGCAGATTCAGGTAATAGTTTTTTGCTAGAAGACAAAAAAAGTTCTTCAGCCTTTTCTACAATCGATGTATTTTTTTCAGATTATAGACTACAGGAGATCGGGATGCCACAACCAGGTAAAGTTTGTAACTGCATCTGATATATTTTGAAATAGTAAAATGGAATGGTGTTCCATTGAGAGAATTACATACAGTTAATAAAGATAGTTTCGGTTGGGTTATCAGTTTGGATATGTTAAATTTTATTGGAGCTAATTGTATTGAGTTCATTATTGAATCCATTAGGAATGTATGATAAGATATAATTTAAATGTTTCTATCAGAAATGTATATTCTGTAGAAAACACCTTTTTCAAACACAGGGCAAATAGTTTGTTATTGCAATAATTTTTAACCACATAGGCCAGGTCTTCTCAAAATGGAACACAATATGATAATTTTATTTGAAACATGGAAATGGTCTATTATATCTAAATACCCTAATCTCTAATGATAATATTATACTTCTAAATTACCTAATAGCGTGAATAATCTTAAGACCTATATATCTCTTAATCACAAATATTTTGCTTTTCAGAGAACGTAACTCGGTTATGGCCTGCTCAAACATCTTCCAATTTCTACAGCCCTCCCTGCATGACAGGGACAGTTGCTATCGAACACAATGGCACACTCGAGTTTCTTTTTAACAGAATGCATTTGTGCATTTTTACGCAGAATAAAAAATAACTTTAAATGTTGAGAGGAACCCCTAGTTTATAAATTGATTGTATTTTATAGAGATCTTACGACACCCATCATGGCCAAAACAAACAGGTGTCAACCAACATGAGCCACCTACCACTGGTAAGTTATATACATTGAATATTTCACAGTCTGTTCATTTCCAGTTACGAAATGAAGGATATCTACAAGTGCTGTTCATGATTGTTTATTTTTATAGAAAATCGATACAAAATACCTGATCGACCCTCGTCGATTATCAATCAAGAGGTTCAGACTAGAGAGACTAGAGTTGAAAACAATGGTAAAAATATTTCTTGAAGAGAAAAATACAGGGAACAACAAAATGAGTTATAATATTATAAAATTCACTTCTAGGGAACCTAGAAAGAAAGATTGATAGGTTGACTGAGCTTGTTGGAAGGATTCTCCTAGAAATAGAAGAGATAAAGTTACAGCGAGGAAAAAATGAAGTGCTGAATCACACCGGTTTGAGGAATGAATTTCCGTTTACATCTCTGGAAAAACTTAAGGAATTTGAGGCAAGACTAGAAGATGAGGAGGAGAAAAAGAAAGTGGTGAGTTTTTATCTTGAGAGAATGCACAATAATTTTTTTTCTTGGATATATTAATTCACTTTATCAAAAATACACTTTAGGTTATCAGGATGTTTTTTTCAGTTCCTTTTCTAAAGAATTATTTGTTTTTCAGACCCAATACTTCAAATCTATAGGAGGGTTGACTGCGAAGGACTTTCATTCGAGGGTGATGGCAAGGGTCTTCACAAATTCCCTTGCCATGCAGTGTTCTTGGAAGGGATTCAAGAACAATTATAAGGTGGAGAGTATGTTACTCCTACAATGTTTATATGGTAAGAAACTCTTCAATTTATCCATAATCTTCAATGAATTCAGGAAACTTTGAAGGCCAAAAACGATTTGTAAGAGTATAAGTTCAATCAGATGTTGATGAAACAGAGAACAATTGTAAGATGACTTTTTTGTTGTTCATGCAGTATTTCAGCATTTCTGAATTCAACTGAACTGCATAAAGCCAATATGTGCAGAAATGACATTTGTTTTATTTATGATATGACAAGTAATACTGGAAGATCCATTGAACAACTGTTCTTCGAACTCTGAACTCATTGAATGATTCGTTAAAAAACCTATGCAATAGTTAGGGTTTTCACTCCCAATCTCTGGAACAAAATCAATAAAAAATTTGAAATGAACGATTTGCTCCTGCGTAAATTCTTGCACTAATTTGTCAGGAGCCAATCAAGTAGAGAAAATTGTTGCCTGACAATGAACTGAAAAAAAAAATTGAAATTATAATTATATACAGTAACGGATAGTCAATATCTATATCATTGATTTTCATCTGATGAAGGAGTCTGATATAGACTCCGAAACGTTACTATATATAATTATAATTTTAAAGTTCTTCTTTTCAGTTCATTGTCAGGAAACAATTTTTTTCTACTTGATTTGCTCCTGACAAATTAGTGCAAGAATTTACGCAGGAGCAAATCGTTTATTTCAATTTTTTTATTGATTTTGTTCCAGAGGTTGGGAGTGAAAACCCTAAAAAGTTTCAGAAAATGCAAAATCATCCTAGATTGAATTTCAGTCGACATCTATGCAATAGTGTTCATCTAAATCTGTTACACAATCACCACTTTTTTTGGAAGATATCTTTGAAATTAATTTATATGATCGTATATTTCGTATAGATGTCGAACATAATACATATGTGATTTAATGTTCTTTGATATTAGCCAGAAAATAGTTATTCTCTGCTCTACCAAAATCTTCAGTTGTTTATCGAGATGACTTCAAGTTTCTTTCTCTGAAAACTTGCACCCCATTTTGTGAAACAGTCGCTTTCCGTTATGTGAAAAAAACATTTAATCTGTTCATTTTTCAGATGCAATTTGTGTGGAATACCCCACAACTCTAAAGGAATTCGAGATCCTAACAAGAGACTGGCTTCGCCATGCGAAGCAAAGGAAGGAGCGGGAAGCACCGTTGGCCAGATCCTTGGCCCCCTGAATTACTGAATTCTATAATAAAATAAGTGATCAAAAGTTAAATAATGTTTTTTTTCCATACCATTCCATTCTTTCTGTAACTAATGCCGAAACCCACTCTCTAATAATAATCTGGAAATTAAGGTGAGCAGAGAATATGAAGAAAGTTGTGAACTTTACCATCTCATATTCTTTCTTCCCTAATTGAACTTAAAAATGAATAACGCGATTTTTCATTTTTCACTCCGTAAATTTTTTTAACCACTACATGGTAGCGTTCAAAATCATTGTCCGGTGTGCATCCGACGTCTGACGCGGTTGTTCGATTGGTGATCGAACCGCGTTGATTGAAGCAGAGACAAATACTTTACAACAAAGATTATAGAGTTAGTTAACCTAACTCTATAATCTTTGACTTGTCAATACTTCGATCAACAGTCGAACCATTAAGAGCGCGCCGGGTGACGTTTGACGTTGAATTCTGAAGGGAACTCATGTGTTTCACTACACAGAACAGACCCATACTTGACTTACTTTATGTTTCACTATTCGTAAAACACGTTTAGGGCAAATAGTAACCACTTCACTCTTTGCATAAAGTAAGTCAAGAGGTGTGTTCTGTGACTCTTTGTTTAGGGGTTGAAGAACTCAACGAAGTGAAAATCATTCTATTAATTTTATACATTAAATTTCGATTTTTCCAAATGAAAAATATATTTGTTAACCTTGTTGTGCTAACAACTTGTAGCAGATTGAATAACATGAATATTCAAAAGAAGAATTTAAATTTTGGAGTAGATTACTTCCAATAAGAAAAAAATCTGCGATTGCCAGTGAGAAATTACATCAATCACAATGTGATTCTTTTTCTTAAAAAATTGAGTTTTTTTGCGAGTCGTCTGTTTGGTTTATGTGACGAAAATTTGAAGCCTATGAATCTTCTCACAAAATATTCTCATGGACCTACATGTGATGTAGGTCCATGATGCATTAAAATTGGAGGTATATGTAACATTCCTGGGAGGTACAATATAATTCTCTCAGGGCGCCTCTGGCATCAGAATATGATGCGTTCGAAGAGTCTGAAATCACTTCACATTATCAAATGATGAATGCTTCTCCAAACTTCCCAATGTGTTCACTATGTTACCTCAATGGGACTCAAATTTTGACGTAAAATGAGACTCGCATTCAGGTAACTTCGAGTTTCTTTTCGTGTCAGAATGTGAAGTAGAAAATGACCAAAAGGGTCCGAAATAGAAGTTCTGGAGATAATAATATGAGTAACAATTTGACTCGCAGATGAGATTTGAAACTGGGATGTGAGTATCAGTAATATCTCTGAGATCAATTTGTGTTTACTGGGTTATTTAGTTCTGTAGTTGACATCAGCTCTCTTAGGCTTTTGTTGGCTATGGCAGCAGAAAAAATTTCCATGTAAGGGTTTTTGATGTAAAGACTGCATTCCTGTATGGAGAACTCGAACAGGAAATCTACATGAAGATACCTGAAGGCTGTGAAGATGCAGGTAAAATCTGTCTCTTGAATAAAGCTCTATATGGACTAAAACAAGCTTCTTCAAGATGGAATAAAACATTAACCGATTTTCTTAAAGGTGAAGGGCTAATACAACTTAAAACAGATCAATGTATATTTAGAGGAGACCAGGGAGAAATGTACATGGCAATTCATGTTGATGATGGAATTATAATGGGAGATAATCTGAGCAAAATCGAGAATATTCTGAAGAAGTTGATAAACAATTCTGAAATGTCTATCGTAGAAGATCCTAATATTTATTTGGGAATACAAATTATTAAAACAAAAGATGGAATATTCTTACATCAAGAACAGTATGCGAAGAAAATTCCAGAAAAATTTGATATGTCTGAATGCAAAGTAATGAAAACTCCTCTTGTACCAGATGGGAAATCAGGAGATACACAAGATGAAATAGAAAAACCTTTATTTCCCTATAGAAAAGCCATAGGAAGTCTATTATATCTTTCATGTAAAACAAGACCTGATCTAGCATTTGCTATTAATTATGAAAGTCGATTTACTGAAGACCCAATGAATAAAGACTATAAAAATATAAAAAGAACATTGCGGTACCTTCAAGGAACAAAAGATTACGGCATATACTACAAGAAAAAGAATGATGGAAAAGATGTAATTGAACTGAAAGTTTACTGTGACTCAGACTATACAGGAGACCTGAATGACAGAAAAAGCACCACTGGATATATCATCCTATATAATGATGCTCCAATCAACTGGTTATCGAGAAAGCAGAGTATTATAGCCACATCATCCACAGAGGCAGAATACATATCTGCAGCTGAATGCATCAAAGAAATTGAATTTCTCAAGACACAAATAAAAGAAATCACAACAAGGAAAGCAAGGATAACTCTACATATTACTACGAGATGCTCCTCGTACTGGAACGCTGACGCCAGCTTCGTCTTCGCGGAAAGTGTTAGTGCGAGAAGAAAGTGATGACTCGGATTCTTCCAGAATCCAAGGTTTCCATGTGAAAAGAGACACATTCTAGTTAGTTCCATTTTAGAATTCATTCTGTTTGTAACTCCTTTCCGCTCTGTCCAATTATAAAGTCATTTAGTTTTTCAAAATTGTGATTTATAATTGAAAGAATAAAATTCTTTTTAAAAACAGAGTTTGCGGATCGAAAATCATAATTGGCGCTGCGAACAGGATTTCGAAACGGTTTTCGGTTTTTTCAAGAAACGAACTAACTGAAAATAGTTTCCACTAGTGAACACAAACTGTTCGAGGAACCCCGTTGAGTTTTAACTCTTAGTGCGAAATTCCAAACTTCACCAACCCACTTCGACCAGAAGGAAGGACGTTCCACCCTAGGATGCAAATCTTGGTGTAAGTCCTATTTTCCACCACATTTCCTATATCACCAGTATTCTTTATTTCGATGACAGACTCATCTCATCAATTAGAGATAATTGCTGAAGAGCCAGAAATTTTAGAATCTTTGAATTCTCATAATATTCAAGAACGCTTACTTAGGAATAATCGATTTCGGCCGTATCCTACTAGAAATTTCAATAACGAAATGAATCAAAACTCTTCTAACACCCCAACACTCCCAACAGTAGCCGACCCTATGTCTAGACAAGACATCCAATTATTACTTAATTCTATTCCAGAATTTTCACCGGGTAAAAATTTATCAATTTTCATAAACGAGGTAGATAATTTAGTCTTACATTTACGTGGCAGACTAACAACCGATCTCGAATTTTGCTTGAATTTTTCGATCCGTTCGAAAATCTTAAATGAAGCACGAGACTTCATCTCTTTCCAAAATGCGACGGATTGGCCTTCGATCAGACGTGCTCTCCTTCAGAGATACGGAGATCAAAGGAACGAAGAACTATTAATTGCTGCGGTTTCACAATGCGTCCAAAAAAGACAAGAAAATTATTTAGATTATTATTGCCGAATTTCAAAAACTCTGAGTGATCTCTTACAACACCTCTCTTTGAATATACAAGACCAAAATCTATTAACTTATAAAAAATGCGAAGCAGAGAAATTGTCACTAAAAACATTCCAAGCAGGATTACTCGAACCTTATAGATCCTATGTAAGCAATTTCGAGTTGAAGAGTTTAGAAGAATGCATCAATAAATGTAAATTTTATGACAACAGGAAACAAGAATGGGAATATTCCGAATTTCTTCGTAAATCCCAAGAAACCAAGAAGCCTTTGGCACAACCTCATTTCAAACAGAATCAAAATTATAATGATCATTTACCTAGATTTTCTAATAACAGTTTCAATCAAAATTTACCAACAAGATTTTTCAATAACACTTTCAATCAAAATTTACCAACAAGATTTTCCAATAGCAACTCTAATCAAAACTTACCAAACATTGTTTTTCCAAATAATCAACCTTTGAGAAATAATCAGAAATTTTTCACAAATCAAGAAGTTTTTGGTACTAAACCAGGGTCAAGTATCTATAAATCGAATCCAGAACCGACACCAATGTCAATTTCGACCAGAAATACAAAACCGACGCCTATGTCGATATCTACCAGAAATTCGAAATTCCCACAAAAACAATTATTCAACGTACAATTCAAACCCGATGATGTAATCGATCATGAAGCTGAATCTTACGAACCCGAACATTCTGAAGAAAATGTTATGAATTTTTCCGAAGAAGATGAGAATTATTATTACGAAATGGATGAAAATTTTCAAGAAGCTCCTCCAGAAACCCCAGGAACTTAGAACTCAATTCCTTGAAAATAAAATCAAAACTTCCTTACATTTATCTTCCAAAAATAAATTTGAAAATTTTAATAGACTCGGGTGCCACAAATTCAGTCATTAATAGAAAACCAGCATTTGAGAAATTTCTCCAATTTTTGTTCAAAGAAAAATTCAGTGTGTCCGGATTAGGAAATACAATTAACGCTGATGATAACATCAATATTCCACTGTTTTACGAATTAGGAATCCTCGACAATATTCATTTACATGTTGTCGACTGGCATAAAAATTTCGATGCTTTATTAGGAACATCCGATTTGCAAAAATTAGGTGCAAAGATTGACTATCAAAACCACATTTTGGAAATGAAAAATTTGAAAATACCTTTTAACCTCGAGTACTCCACGAATAAACTCAAACCAAATAAAACTATAGCAAGAACATTTGTAAAAATTCCAGTATCCCTAGAAAATGGTGACGTTTTACTACCCGAAATTAATTTTAAAAAATTCTCAACACCAGAATGTATAGCACGAGCCAAAAATGGTATTTGCCTAATTCCTATTTCAGAATCAATTAACGGGAATTTAGAGATTAACTTTTCGGAAAGAATACCCGTGAAAACAATATCTGAAACAGAAATATGTGCTCCTCAAATTGAAAATTCTAAATTAAAACTTTCAAAAAATATTCGTACGCAACACATGAATTCTGAAGAAAAACGAGAAATGAGAAATTTTGAAACTTTGTAGTAAATTCAAAAATATTTTCTATAACGAAAACTGCGATCTCTCTTTTAGCAATACTGTCAAGCATAAAATAAGAACGAAAGATGAAGAACCCGTTTACGTTAAATCTTTCAGACACCCTCACAGCATGAAAAAGATTATTCAAGAACAAATTCAAAAACTTTTAGATGATAATATCATTCGTCCATCTATTTCACCCTACAGTGCTCCAGTTTGGATTGTAGACAAAAAGAAAGATGCTTCCGGCCAAAAGAAATATCGTATGGTCATTGATTATCGCCGTTTAAATGAAAAAACCATTGAGGATAAATATCCGCTCCCGCGAATAGAAGAAATTTTGGATAATTTAGGAAAAAGTTGCTATTTTTCGACACTCGATATGGCAAAAGCCTTTCACCAAATCGAAATGGACGAGGAATCAATAGAAAAAACTGCATTCACCGTGAATAATGGTCACTACGAATATCTTCGTATGCCCTACGGATTGAAAAATGGACCCAGTACATTTCAACGCGTAATGGACAATGTACTTAAAGAATATCTTCATAAGTTTTGTTTCGTTTACATGGATGACATTGTCGTATTTTCAAAATCGTTACAAGAACATATTTGCCATTTGAAATCAATTTTTGAAAAAATTAGAGAATTCAACCTCAAAATTGAACTTGACAAATGTGAATTTTTGAGTAAAAATGTCGAATTCTTAGGACACTTAATAACTCCTGACGGAATATCTCCGAATCCCTCTAAACTGAAAGCTGTTGAAAAGTACCCTATTCCACGCACAGTGAAGGAAATCAAATCATTTTTAGGATTAATAGGTTATTACAGACGATTCATTCAAAATTTTGCTCACATAGTTTCTCCCATGACCAAATGCCTTAAGGAAGGAGCGAAAATTAAAATTGATGATCCCGACTATGTAAATGCTTTTCAATTATGTAAAGAATTATTGACAAATGCTCCGATATTAGCTTATCCAGATTTTGAAAAAACATTTAAATTAACAACAGATGCTTCAAATGTTGCAATTGGAAGTGTATTATCACAAGACAACCGCCCAGTTGCCTATTATTCAAGAACCCTAAATTCAGCCGAAAAAAATTATTCAACCATAGAAAAAATACTATTGGCCAAAAATGAGGAATAAAATCACAGAAATCATAAATAAATGCGAATTATGCCTTAAATAAAAATACGAGAGAAACCCTTATAAATTGAAATTTTCAGGTCCCCTCCTAGCTAAGCGACCTTTCGAAGTAATCCACATTGATACATTTTCTTTTCAAAATTCGAAGTTTTTAACAATAATTGATTTATTTTCAAAATACGCGCAATCATACCTTTTAAAAGACGGCACTGCTTTAACAATTCTCAATAAATTACGTCATTATTTTTCACATCACAATATTCCACAAAAGATTGTTTGTGACGAAGGACGAGAATTTCAGAACAAGACTTTCACAGAGTATTGTAAATTGAACAAATTCAATCTACATTTTACAACAGTGAACAATCCGAGCTCAAATTCTCCAATTGAACGATTCCATTCAACAATTTTGGAAAAACTCAGAATTCTCAAATTGAAAAACCCAAATGAAAATCCAGCTAATCTCATGATTACAGCAACATTAATTTACAATCAATCGATACATTCAGCGACTGGTTATTCACCTTTTCATTTACTTTATGGTCCATACGACAAATTACCAGAATTTGATTTGAATATGACTATTTATGAGCAGTATAACGAAAAACGAAAACAGGAAATTTTGCCATTTTTTGACCATATTTACGAACGAAATAAAAACAAAGCTCAGAAAACATTAAACAAGCTGAACGAAAAGCGAAATGACCCTCCAAATTTAGAGCAAGCAGAAGTTTACGTCGAACGAAACAGACCGAGACAAACGGATCCACCCTTCGAAAAAATTATTGTTGAACAGCAACAACAAAACAAAATAAGTGGTCTAACTACAAAATCAAGAGAAACAACAGCGCACATACAAAAAGTCAAAAAACTAAGAAAAAACGTTTGTTCTTTTCAGGATACTGCTGATCCTCCTGATTCAGACCCAAACAAACCAGGCCCTTCAGGTCCACGAAATAAAAAGTAATGGATACTTTGAAGAACCTTTGAGTCATGCCAAAATTCTTGATCATTACCATAATTTTCTTTTCTTCATAAATATTACCAATTTGCAAGACAATTTCGATCAGTTGAACGATAATTCTAATGACCTTCAGAAAGACCAAACATTCGATGAATTACCCCGTCGACTTTTTCACCAATTGAGTTTGAATTTGGATCAAATCGAACAAATCTTACGAAAATTTGTCAATAGAAAAGTTAGAAGAGGTTTGGCTAATTTCATCGGAAAAGGTATTAAATTCATTACAGGTAACCTAGACGATGATGATCTGAAAACTATTAACGAAAATTTAGAAAGCCTTCACAACAGCAAATCTTCCGAAATCGAAAGGATAAATAAATTAACTTCTTTTGCTAATCATTTGTCAAAAAGATATTCAGAAGATTTGGCTCTGCTAAACGAAAATATTATTCATACTAAAGCATTATTCCAGAATATTGAATCTACCGAAGGATTTCGAATCATTGTAGAATACCAAATGCTTCAGTCCCAAGCACTCTTGAACACTTTATTAATGCTAGAAAGGACTATAAGTTTTGCAATGAGAGAAATTCCAAATTTAGAAGTCATTAAAGTTGAAGAACTTTATTCCATCGGGACATATCTTGAAAAAATTTATAAGACACAGCAACTATCACCAATTGATCATGTTCATCTTTTCAAAATAATCGAATATGCAAAAATGTCTGTCATTGGAACGGAGGAAACTATCACATTCCTTCTCAAAATCCCAATTCTCAAACGAGTAATTGCTTCATATTCCCGAATCTACCCTGTACCCAATACCCAAGATATTGCTGTGATCCCGCCAAGGACGTATTCCATCAAAATCAACAACGAGGAATATTGGACCAATGAAATATGCAAATCAACATTGGGAAGTTAGATGGTGCTTTGCCTTCAACAGCCTACCAAGGAAGCATGCATTCTGTCAACCCCAGGTCGATGCCAAACAACACTAGTGAACAACGACTTCAACATCATCCACCCGCTGAAGAATCACCAGCTCCTGACCCTCTTCAAAAAGAACAAAACAGTACTAGAAGACTGCCATGGAATTCTATTCAGGAAATCAATCCAGGGAATCAACCTTCTAAGTTCCACCTGCCGAATTATTATTGAAGAATCCATCTACGATGACACAGTTCCTATTTTCGAAATAACTGCCAAAAACATTTCGAAAATTTCATTGAACTCCACCCACAAAATTGAATTTCACCTGAGGCATCTGAAAGAACCAACTTCAATCCTTCAAGAAGCAGAAAAACTTTCAGACCAGCCCATGTACCTACATCCAATAACTCAGGTCATTCAACAGTCTACAAGTGTGATATTGTGCTGTTTCACAATTCCTTGAATCATCTTCGTTATAAAGAACAAAACAAGGATCTCCGAGTTAATCTACAGTCCAAGGAAAATCATACACGTAGAAATGGAAGACATCACCCAAGGCCACCCAGCAGATAACAGAGACGTTATCTCTTAAGGGGGACAGTATTACGAGATGCTCCTCGTACTGGAACGCTGACGCCAGCTTCGTCTTCGCGGAAAGTGTTAGTGCGAGAAGAAAGTGATGACTCGGATTCTTCTAGAATCCAAGGTTTCCATGTGAAAAGAGACACATTCTAGTTAGTTCCATTTTAGAATTCATTCTGTTTGTAACTCCTTTCCGCTCTGTCCAATTATAAAGTCATTTAGTTTTTCAAAATTGTGATTTATAATTGAAAGAATAAAATTCTTTTTAAAAACAGAGTTTGCGGATCGAAAATCATAATTATATAGACAATCAGAGTGCAATACAGATGATAAAATCAGGACAACTGATGAGAAGGAGCAAACATATAGATGTTAGATACCACCATGTGAGTGAGCAATTTAGAGATGGTTTATTTGAAATAGAATATTGCTCAACAGATGAACAGACAGCAGATATCCTCACCAAGGCTCTACCTAAACATAAATTTGAGAAATTCAGGAATATTATTTTGAAACAGAATCCACGTTGAATCATATATCCTTTTTTTTTGTTATATTTTTTTTACTGAATGAAACATTGTGTTTTAAGGGGGAGTGTTGAATGTAGGCCTTATGCCTATATAAAACTCAATGTTACTCTATGATCGTGTCAAATTGTTAACATATAACCTTAAAATAGAGTTGACAGTTGTCTGTAAAAATATACAAAAATAAATCAATATAGAAACAGTGAGAATAGATTTTATTATAAAATCCCAAAAAATCTCTGTGAAAAATATCCACACCCTCTGCCCCATTCAATTAATATTCACTTGATATAATAATTGTAGGCTACTAGTTCTAATTCGAACTAGCCTAACAGATTTATGAGAATGTTCAAGATCTACTACAATTTTAAAAGACTGGCAACGTTGGTGCCATGCTTACGTAGGCAGAGGATCTACGCAGGCCCGACAGGACAATGGGCAATTAGTTGTTATCGTTACAATATACGCATGTGGCAGTCGCAAGCTCTATGCTACACAGAGAAAACCATTTTCTTGAATCTAGATTTTTATATTCTTTGGTTTTTATTCTCTTCATCCAACAAAAATTAATTTCGATTAAAATAACTTCTGTTGGATTGATAAAATCTAACGTTCTTTGAAGTGAGAATTACTTTTCTTTAAAACGGTTCTGAAAATTTGGAAGATATGAAACGATTCAATTCACTTGGATTTTGAAATTTTGAACTTCCGAAGATCTTAATTAGAATGATAATTTCTTTGAAAGAAAAGAGTCATATGACGTCTTCAAACTATCGCATATCGTTTCCAAATAAATTATTACTTTGTGAGTGGTACGCATAAATGATCAGGCAGAGTTTATTTGTTGTTTGATTCAATACGCCTTTTCATTTGGCCAAGCTGAGTAATTCTTTGGATCAAAGAAATATTAGTCATATTCATATACCATTCACATGCATACCAAAGGAATAAGCTTATATCAGTTATATGATGATATTCAAGATTTTTCACTTTTTTCTCAAAACTTCACAACAATCAGGTGATCAAGTGACACCAATAATAGTACATATCGTATTATATGAACTTTAGAACATAAAAGCTATTTTTATGTTCTGGTTTGCAGAACGACGCAAACTCGTGCAGCATTGCCATTCTTCTTCAATGGTAATGATATTTGCATACTTTTCTGGTGTATTTATTTTATTACTTTGCTATGTAAGTGATAATATTTCAATATTCATAGATGATTCATTTCGAATCTTAAAGATGAACAAATAGTTTTTTTCAGACTAGGAATCTTGTAGGGTGAAATTATGATTTGTTAATACTTAATAGGTAACAAATACCTACTATTTCGAACTTTCAATTCCAACAATCATACAATTTGATCATTGGTGAAATAATTTGAATTACATTTCTAATTATGTATTTCTTTTTATTTCCTTAGTAAAGGGCTACCGGCTAGTAATATATATTAATGTAATCGGTATAAAAATCATGAGTCAGTATGAATCCTGTAATATAAAATATATTATAATTCAACAAGCGGTAATGGTCATCACACACGCAGATGAATTTTGCACCACGAGTCTATTGTGATTGTTGATTAAAATTTTTTTTTAATAAATTTAGTGGGCTAGTTATTGTTTTCCATAATTGTTTTTATTTTATTGATGTTTTCTTCGTGAAACTCACGGTCCGAAAATTTGAGAGCTCTATGTTTTAGATTGTTAATGATGTTGATTTTCTTTTTTTTATATAATTTGATATTATTAATAATTTTTCATGAAATAACATCATTAACAATCTAAAACATAGAGCTCTCAAACTTTCGGACGGTGAGTTTCACGAAGAAAACATCAATAAAATAAAAACAATTATGGAAAACAATAACTACCCTACTAAATTTATTAAAAAAATTTTGAACCAAAGAGAACCTGAACACAACAGATTGCAAGAAGAGAAAGAAAACCAAAAATATTTCAAGATGACTTACGTCGAAAATTTAGGAGAGAAATCAAAAACGTTCTCACAAAATTAAACATAAATATCGCATTCAAATCCGATAATACTTCAAGAAAAGTTTTCACAAAAACTAAAAGTGCAACACTCAAAGAATTATTAAGTAACGTCATATATAAAATTTCCTGTAATGATTGTCCAGCCACATATTTTGGACAAACTGGTCGCTACCTTAAAGATAGAATTTCTGAACACAGAAGAGACTCACTTAACATTCTCAATCCCTTAAAGAACAAAAAAAAAAAAAAAAAATAATACAGCATTGGCGAAGCATGTGAAAAATTTTCTTCATTCCTTTAATTACGATCATAATCCAGTGGAAATATTAGGTAGGCAAACAAATTTAAAGAAAAGGTTAGTGGATGAGATGATATCGAGAAAACAAGACGTAAATTCCATAAATAAACAAAGCGACATAGAAAATTTAAATACTGCGTACCATTATTTAATTAGAAAAATCAGGAGTTTTTAGTGGTTCAATCCCAGGTGCGCTGACAGTCATCATAATTCATGATCCACGCATATTCCGAAAATTCAATATGTTAATCTCAGTCTTTTAAACATCCTCCATGCAAGCAGTTGTTATAATTTCCAGAATTTCAATAGTTGACAACAGAACCACACAAATTGAAAATGTAAGTTGAAATTTTCGAGCCTGTTCCTCACTTGTTTGATTTATTGTTTGTGTAGAATTTTTTTTTTTCTTGAGTGTTTCTATAATGTTTATTATTGTAATCATTATCATTATCCTCCGAATTCATTGTAGCTCGTGTTGTTCTATTTCAGAGCCCTGATGAAGACTATGAAATAAAGTCGAAACTAGTTGATCTTTTTTCTAAAAAGTTGGTTTTGTAAACAAATCATAGACCTATACACCTGTGAAAAGAAATTTAATCCATACCATAGGTCTCATCATCATTCATATTGAAGACTCACTTGCTCCGAAGAAAATCAACATCAACATCAATCCATGACGGTACTGACTCTGCATCAACAGTAACTGAACTTAGCAACAAAAACTGTGGAATAAATTCTTCCTTTCTTAGTTACTGTTCTGCGGAGAAAGTTCACAATTTAGATCTTAAAAAAATACTGTCAAAGGATATCATCGGTAGAGCAATTCTTAGCAAATATGACCAAAAGACTTGGTTGGATAATAAAGATAGGAACAATATTTGTGAAATTATTGTGACTTCTTCCTTCAACAGAGCAGTCAAATTGAATAATGAGGGTTTATCGATACTTGCCAACAAAATTGTGATGCTTTTTCCTGCCTCAGAGAGAAAAACCACATACTTTATCAGCCCAGTATCGAAACGGAGGTCTGAACATAATAAACCTCAAGTTGCTCGTGGCAAATTAGTTGATAAGCACAGGAATAAATTGACTGCCCTGAGAAGAGCCCTCCAGTTTGAGAGGAAGGAGGAGGAAGATTCTGAACAGTTAGTCGAAGGTGAATATTATGACTTAAATGTTTTGTATAAGCTTTTGTGAATTCAGAACCTACTCAAGCAGCCAAAAATACTCAATTCTGGCTAGTACAGAACAGTATCCCTCAAGAAGAAGAAGCAAGAGAAGATATCCTCAGGCATTGGAGTACTTCATTTCCAATAAGAAAAATAGCACAGCATAAAGATAAAACGATTGAGGACTTCTTCTCAGAGTGGCCAATTCTAAAAACTCAGTTATCAGTTGAGCTGGTTATAAAAAAAAATTGATGATTGTATTATTTAACATAGTGTTGATGCTTCTGCTTCTGCTTCTGTTGATACTGTGTGCGTCAAAATTATGAAACAAATTCATTTTCTCAGAAGAAAAATATTTGGCAACAAAATCCTGAAACAGGTCAATTTTTATATCACTTTTACCAAATTTTTATGCATTTTTGAAGGATTTTTATGCATTTTTGAAGGATTTTTGTTGCACCCTGTGCTATCTCCATCAACCCTCTAAATTTTATGAATAAGGAAAATGTGTCATGTGGTCTTTTTTTGGCAAGGTCTTTGTATCTTTTTTACAGGCGTGCAGAAATTTTCAAAAAAATTTTTTTTTAAATTACTTCAAAGAGGTTTCAGAATGTGCACTTTGTCATGACTCATTTACATTGGGACGATGGTACTTGATGAAATTTGTCACCTAACGAAAGTCGACCATCACAGTTTTGTTCGTGCACAACTTTCAAATCCTATGAACTGAGATAAAATGAATTTGGTCCATAATTTTGACGCGTAGGTAGTGTATATATGCTTGAACAAACGGAACAACGTCATCTAAGACAAATAATGCACATCAGATGGTTCCACAAAGTTTCGAATGCAGAAGTCTTGCAGCGCGCGTGTTGTACAACAATTGAGACTCAAGTGACGAGGGCCCGACTCAGATGGAGAGGCCATATTCTGAGGATGCAAGACACAAGACTCCTCAAAATAGCTCTAAATGGCGAATTCTCTGAGGGAGCCCGGAAACCAGGAGGCCAGGATAAGCGGTTTAAGGATACACTACATCAATCCCTAATCCCTAATCATAACTGGGAACAACTAGCGTTAGACAGGTCACAGTGGAGGTCATTGGTACACAGTTATAGTGGAGACTCGAGAAGGATACAGCGGCGGCCAGATCTGGTTGGTGACTATCCATGCCCGGAGTGTGGTAGGATATGTAGGTCGCAATTAGCCCTGAAAAATTATAAGTCTGTTCGACCCCCTTTTTTTTTCTTCCCTTTTTTTTTGTCTTTTTGTAGATTCATTACCAGCAACGGGATACAGCAATGATGATGATGGTATATATGTATATTTAAAAATTAGTGAACTCATCGAAAAATTTTGAGTTATTAGTTTATTACATTTAGAATTTTCAGTTCTGATATCAGAAAAGGTTCATCATGAAATTAATATCGATTGAAATTTATTCTGGGAGGATTCTGCATTTCTTAATAAACTTTTTAGGGTTTTCATTCCCAATCTCTGAAACAAAATCAATCAAAAATGAAATCGACGATTTGCTCCTGCGTAAATTCTTGCACTAATTTTTCAGGAGCAAATTAACTAGAAAAAATTGTTGCCTGACAATGAACTGAAAATAAATAACGTTGAAATTATAATTTTAAGTGGTAACGTTTCGGAGTCTATATCAGACTCCTTCATCAGACGAAAAATCTAGTTTCGAAAATCTTCTGAATTGTGGCTTTTGTTTGACATTAATTGTCAATACACAGAAACAGAGACTGCATAGAAACATTGATTCATTTAATTTTGAAATTACCGGATGACAGTTACTTCTTCAATAAATTTTGTTTCAGAGATTGGGAGTGAAAACCCTAAAAAATTTATTATTAAGAAATGGAATTAATAGGTTTCAAATCATTTTTAAGAGTTTCCAATATCCTTATGAATTAGTATGAATTGTAAACTTCCTATTTCAGTTCTCATACACCTTCAAATCACCTAAAAACTTCTTGTGTCTTCTTAAATTAATAACAATAATTTTTGAGAAAAGGAATATATGCAACAAAAATAAATTGCATTGCCAGTTGTTTAAAACTCCATTTTTAAACTAAACACTAGAATTTTGATTTTTTTACCTTCAGAGCTCAGAAGAAAATTATAATGATTTCCATATTTATATCCCCATTATTTCAGATAATTTTGACGTGCTTTTTTTATTTTTATCTTCTTCCAAAATATTGAAATGCAAATTCCTTTCCACTAGGTGTCATATGATTTTGCGAAATCATATGGTACAAATATAAATATCCAGGGAAAATTTGATGAATTTTTCAATAGAATCCTCGAGGCCCGAAAGCCAAATTTGTCAGCTGCAGATGAGAGTATTCTTCGAATGTTAGAGGATAACATAACATCTGGTAAGTAATACGAAAATTATATGTTGGTATGCAAATACTTCTTAGAAACTGTTAGGAGACAAAACAATAATTTTTTTCTACATTAAATTTTTTCAACTCATCTGAAAATATCAGTCACTAATTTTGAAAATCTATTTCAAGGGGAAAAAATCAACACAGGCTTCATACAGTTTTATAGAATGCATTGTTCTATTACTTCTTGGGTCTACTATCTATTGGAATGATTAGTTACTGAATTTAACTCACAAAAAATTTGCATCTAATATTTTCCTCCTTGATTGTAGACTCGAAGCATACCATCTCACTTTATCTGATACCTTCATTGGTGCCTCCTAGAGGCCGAACAAAAGTTTCTGGTAATAAGCAATGGAAACCGTCAATAACCGAATCTAGGGATGGAATTTTTTTGCATGTCAAAGTCCCAGGAGATATAGAAAGAGCTAACAAAGAATTTATGTACCAACGAGGTTTGACAGTACAACCTTATTTAATTATTGTAGGCCAGAGCTTAAGCAATGTAACATCTGCTTATGTTGTTATAAATAACAATCTTTATAACACAGTGTCAGTTCTTGATGCTGTAGATTTCTGTTTTAAAGCTTACCACATGTTGGACGCAAAATATTCCTATGAATCACATCATATTTGGTATTTGATCCAATGGAGTTTATATAGTTTATACACGAAAAGTGATATAAAAATACCGTTTATACAAGATTGTTTAATCTAAGTGAGATTTGTATATTATTCAGCAAATTTGTATAGGTGTTCTATCAAGCTGGACATGCTTATCGATTGGTATTATTAGAGCCACTTAACCAGGTTATTCAACTATTTGTTTTTTGTGTCTTTGTAGTAATTTACTGCAATGGATGAAGGTTCTGGATATACGAGTATATGCTTCAAATGTGCCAAATGTTTCAATTCATCTGATGCTATGTTTAATCAATCGGAAGGCCGATCATCGTTAACTAAAAATAAATGGAATCGTTCCGTTCAATGGTACAGGCTTTGACAATTGGAAATTTCGTGTGAACGCAGTTTTGAAAGCAATGGAAGTATTGGATGCGTGACACAACCGAGTGGGACTCCAGGGGACGATTGGGTGAAGAAGAATAATAAGGCCGTAATGATAATTGTTCAAAGCATTGCAGACTCTCATCTTGAATACGTCAAAGACCTGAATAATGCTGGAGAGATGCTATTAAAATTAGAGAGCATTTTTCCTAAGAAATTCTATTTATTGGAAGAATTAATGAAGTTGAAATACGAAATGAAGCATTCAATTCAAGACCATTTTGCTAAAATAGATAAAATATTTAGAGAGCTAAAGAGTTTAGGAAGTAATTTCGATGAATCCGACATGGCTTGTTTCCTATTAATCTCTATGCCGAAGGAGTATGAAAATGTAGTTACAGCCATAAGAACCATGTCAGAAGACAAGCTCAAAATGGAATTTGTAAAGAATAGACTTTTAGAATTTAACATCAACAACGCACAATCCAGTCACAATGTTACAGCAGCCTTCACAACTAAGAAGAAAATGTTAAGATGCTTCAAATGTAAAAAGGTCATACCCAAAACGTATGTGGACTTAAGTGCTACTTATGTAAGAAGTTCGGACACAAAGCAGCTCAATGTAGAAGTAATAATGATGGTGGAAGGAAGTCAAGCAATTACACAAATTTGAAAGAAGGGAGAAGTATCGACAAGGAAGCGAAGAAGGAGCTGTGGAGGTAGCGTTCTGCTGTGGGCCAACCCAGAAGAGTTCAGAATGTTATGCTGACTCAGAGACAACCCATCATTATACTAACAATGATGATGTATTTGTAAGTAAAACAATTTACAATAATCCTAAGATTATACAACTTGCAGAAAAGGGGAAATCAACGAAAGCACTGAGTGAGGGCAATATAGAAGTTATTTCTGTTGTTGATTGTAAAAATTATAAAATAACCTTGAAAGATGTCATGTTTATTCCATATTTAAGGGTAAATTTGTTGTCTATTTCAATGATAGAAAAGTCGGGTTTCAAAATTATCTATTATAATGGATTGATGACTATTGAGAGAAATAATATTACTTATGCAGTTGAATGGAGTAGCTGAAAGATTAAATCAAACAGTAATGAATTTAGCACGAGCCATGAAGATGAATTCAGGTATGGGTAAAGAATTCTGGGAAGATGCAGTTTTGACAGCAGCATATATTTTGAATAGGTCGCAATCTAGTGTTTTGAAAGATAAAACTCCTTTTGAGGTTTGGTCAGGTAAAAAACCTAATATATATTAATATGTAAGCCGATCCGGCACATCCCGTAAATGAAGAAGCACTGACCGCCAACTGCTGATCAGGCATAATTAATCTATTTAAGGATTACAAATGCAAGGTTTCAACAATAACGAACTTGTAATTCATAGAAACATTTCGGAAAAAATTGGTCAAAGAGTAATTTATAATAATGTTGATGAAAATGTGAGAATTCTATTGGATAATAATGAAAGAAACTTTGATGATACCTGCAAAATGTTGGAAAATCGAGAGATAAAAAGACAGCAGTTAAGCTTCAGTCCTAATTTCAATTCTTACTTACAGAATACTCATAAGGGTAAAGAAAAGATTAACTATACCTCTTATCATTCCATTCCAAACCCCAATTTTTCTAGACAAAATACACGCCCTCATATCAGTCATAATCCGATTCAAAATTTCCCAAGTCAACCTGTAAGTATACAACCTGCTCAGAATTCAACGCAGCCAAAATTCTTTAATAATGAACGAGTATTCGGTAAACCACACCTAACGTTTTCAAACCTAACCCTCATTATAAACCTACTGATAAACCAGAACCGATGTCTATAAGAACGATAATTCGAAAAAAAATCGAAAATAGAGCTCCGCTGAAACAAGAATAACTTCCGAGGTTTTTGGATGGAAAATTTTCATTTTTGGGATTTTTCAAGATGTAAGATTGATGTATCCACTTTAAAAATCGAAATCGCGATTCATGATGAGGGGGTGAAAAAATCGCTTTGAAAGTTAGGGATGACAAAATCGTGAAAAATCAATTTTTTCCAATCAGAACCCCATTTTTTTATGGCAGATATTGAACCTACGTTAAAAAATAATGTGAGTGTATGCATCACACCCTTGCCCTAAAATTGATATTTTCTGAGTTATTCACAAAAAACTGTTTTTCGTCTTGAATTTTCAGCTATTTCTTTTCCCTTCACGCCAAAAAGATGAAATTTTCAGGAACTGTTACTTAAACCATATTTTAGATTTTACTACCCTCATATGCAAGAGAAAAAAGTTACAGGTTGTTCCTAAATAGATGGCGAATTTTGATTTGAATTTGTATCGGAAAGCTCTTTATTTCAAGTAATCGGCCATCGGTTTTCTCTCCAGTGATGAATAAATAATTCCTTATGAACCATATGCAAAAACTTTAAACACTTTTGCAGATCTCTTCTCCCGATGAAATAAGAAGAGCAACGCACGAAGCATTCCTGAGACGTATAAATAAATGTCTAGAAATTAACGGTCAAAACTTTGAGCATCTTCTCCAGTTATAACTGCGAGAGTTTGCCATGGTTCTCCTGATAGTAACTTGAAGTCGGTTTCAAGAAGGGGTGAAAAATCTACAGCAGGGTTCAAATAACAGTTCCTGAAAATTTCATCTTTTTGGCGTGAAGGGAAAAGAAATAGCTGAAAATTCAAGACGAAAAACAGTTTTTTGTGAATAACTCAGAAAATATCCACTTTAGGGCAAGGGTGTGATGCATACACTCACATTATTTTTTAACGTAGATTCAATATCTGCCATAAAAAAATGGGGTTTTAATTTGAAAAAATTGATTTTTCACGATTTTGTCATCCCTAACTTCGAAAGCGATTTTTTCACCCCCTGTATCATGAATCGCGATTTCGATTTTTAAAGTGGATACATCAATCTTACATCTTGAAAAATCCCAAAAATGAAAATTTTCCATCCAAAAACCTCGAAGTTATTCTTGTTTCAGCGGAGCTCTATTTTCTATTTTTTTTTCGAATTTTCCCGCTCAGAGAGAATTTTCCAACCAAAACTGAAAAATGTTACATTAAAAAAATTTGAAATTTTCTAAGGAATCTATTTCTGCAATAAAAAAATGGTGTTCTAATTTGAAAAACGGAAGTTGACGTCATTTCCGGAAAAACCGGAGGTGCTCATGCCTTGAAAATATTTTAGATTTCATCAGCATCGTGAAATACTTATAAGTGCTGAATTTCATAAAAATACGTTCAGAAGTTTCCTGTATAAATATGGGTGAGGTTCCTCGTGAAAGACCCTGTATATGAGTTGTAAACGTTTATAGGCGACTGGTTTTCAACGTTATTTCTGAATTACTTAGGTAGTCTAAAAGACGTATATGAAATACGAGTATCAGACTTATATAAAATATGAGAAGGAGACGTATACGTATCCAGGATTGATTTTATACGTCTACCACGCGGACACCCGTCGGCGAAATATATATACATACATATACATATATATATATATTGATATCGGGTACGAAGTGACCTCCGTTAAGTTGAACAGGCGACCTGACCTCCGGGTCAAGGAAGGGTCGGTACATAAAATTTTTTGTATATATATTATGAGGGGAATCTTCAGAAGCAGAATACCTAGAGAGGGGAAAACATTTTTCGCAAATAAAATCCCTTGAAATGGAGAAGACGTTGTGCCTTCCGTAGATAGAGCAGCCCATTATCGATAAATATACAGTTGTTACCTCCAACGATGTTGCCAGTTTGTGGAGGACACAACGTTGATTTATTGTGTGGGATATATTCAGTTCAAAAATATGAGGGCACTGGATTTATAGTTTGTTTACTTGCAGCTGCTCTATTCCTGCGGAAGGTCAGGTGCATAGGAATTCGTGCATCTGAAACGAGGAGGTTTGAATGTAGAATGTTACGATTTCTTTTCATTTTTACGAAATCAACTAGCTAAGTAGGGTCGAGTTTGCAATATTTGGAATCATCAGAAGTACTGTATGATTTTCACTATTTTGAATTTTTTAAACATTACACTTGCTTCGCTTTGATTATAGCATCATCAGGTGGATGAAGATAAGCCAGCTTAACGTTGTGGAAATCACATAATCCAATCCATATTTCAACTATGGATTTTCATCAAGTCTCAGCCTCATCATTTCAATATTATACCTCTTTGATGAAGAATTAAAAAAAAAGATAGAAGTTCCTGACTCACATCAGTGCTTTTCGAAACATAAAATCAAAATATATTTTTTGCACATATCTCATCCGCTTTATCGCTTCTAAGATGAAGGCAGAGGAAGGGCTTAAAACTGAATAGATATTTTGTTATCATAGCAAAGCAAATGAAATGGGTATATAGACAGAAATCAATCGATTGAGTTCAGCTGATTGACAGAACTGTTTTCAAAACATACTACTGGCAAAAATTTCCATTCAAAAATAAGGTGACCGAAATGAGAAGAATACTGTCGTTAGATCAAGCTTATCTGCTTGTTCGAAATCATAACGGGGTCGTTGGTCGTTCAACATCCAGGTTCTGAACTCGTTCGACACTGCTAGACATTCTCTTTTTTTTACCATATTTTTCTCAAGATGAGGTTGTTAGATTTTCTATATTTCTTCTGTAATCAAGAAGTTCTATAACAGAAATTATGTCATAGAAGAAATTCCCCTCCCCACTTCATTCTGGCTTTTTTTCACGAAAACTGAGCATTCTTACTTTAGTAAAGGTCTACCCTAAGACCGAGCCTAAGACCTACTAACCCCAAGTGGTTCTTTTATCTAGATGGGCTACCACTTTCGTTATCAATTTGAACAAGCTAGCAAAATGCCACGACTCTTCAACAGTTGTGACGAGTCAGATTTTACCCCGCCACGAAAAGGAAATTTCTCTACCGATACTTTCTTAATAGGACCTGACAATCGAAGTATTTCGGAAGAAAACCGTTAAATTATCATAGGGGGGATTTACCGATTGATTTCATGTCATTGTTTTCCACCGACCAGTCCCATATTTGTAGCGGAGACCGAATATATCTTGTTTTCAGAATTCATATATTTTAGAATTCTTTCCGTTGAACCGTACTTTTTCTGACTCGAAAAAGGTCTTTCAACTTGTTCCGTTTTTCCTTCTCTTCAATTGTTTCTGTCTCTTTCCGAGCCCGTTGATTTACCGAACAATTTGAGTTTATCCAATGGGGGACTGAGTTACCCATGGTGGGGACAATTTTCCGGGGTACCTACTTCTTCGAGTTCCGTCGCTGAAGGTCAAGATCAGTATGAATCGTTGTTGAGAGTTGAACGAGTGAGGTGATTGTCAAGTGAAAACCGTACTTACGAGACACAAAGGAATTTCTAAGGCAAGTGATATTTGAAATTATTACCGCTTCATTGCACCTTTATGGAATAATATTCTCTCTAGACTTGTGCTTGGCTGAAAAATGTGAGCTAACCATTTCCTGCTGTATATAGCTTTCCGTTACCGTAGGGTAGCATTTGGGTCCCAGGAGGACGTTGGGCCCCCCTGATTTTTCCGATTCCTGAATATTTGACCGTTTCATTCCGATTTCCAACCGTTTGAATTATAGTTATAGGTTAGATTCGCCGAGCATAGAGTTGGGATTCTATAACCGTCAAATACCCTCACCGCCGGACTCTGTGGCCGCTGTTTGACAGTCAGCCAGCTTGAGGTCACCGAGAGAGAGAGAGAGAGACCGAAGGACACCGGATCATAGACAAACCACCGAGACAGAGATAGAGGGCGTACCCCGGTGAACTGGTGTTTTTAAATTTTGACCTGACTGAATTCCGTTTATTATTTTTAAAACCGTTCGTACTTTTCATTCAATTGTGTCTTGCCTTAGTTGAAATATTTTTCCGAAACTGTGCATGTTTCTTTGCACTTAGTTTAATTGAGACTTGACTCACTTCCGTATATTTCCGAAACCGTCCATTTTCCTGAAGTGAAAGTTTGCCAGCCGTCCTGCGCCGACCAGACACAGCCGTTGACGTCCACGATTTAGTGTATCGTCTATTTTCTTTTGTGTACAGTTTATTTTAATAGAAATAAATAGTTGAACATTTATTTTTGTTGCCAATTATTTTGCCAGTGAGAGTCTATTTATTAAATCAGTTTCATCTAAGAGTTTAGTTAGAAGAGGTAAGTACTCTTTCTGACGCCTAAAGAACGTTGCAAAGCAGACACTTAGAAGACGCTACCGCCTTAGTCTTCATCGATACCCTTCTCCACTGATACTCAAGTCTACCCGGGCTCTCCAATTCTTTGGGGATTCTGTGAGAGACGTGGGGTTTGACTGATTGCCCCACTGGCGCCCGAGCAACCGTAAGGAGCTGCCAGAGTACGAAAAGTCTATCACATCTGGCGCCCGAGCAGGGACTTCTGCTGTTCTGTGAGTAGTTCCTGTTACCGTAACCGTACCGTTTTCTCTAAATACTCCTCACTGGCAAATTGGTAACCGTTCTTTGTTTCTGGCATATATCCGTATAGTACATATTGTAAATCTTTCTTCTGAGTTTCTGGTACCGTAAAAATGGATGTCAACCGATTGAAAAGTGACGAACTTTCATGGGAGTTAGAGGCACGAGGCTGCACCGTAGGACATACCGTTCAGGATAAGAGAGCTCAACTGAGAAGGGCTATCCATTCCGAAATTCCGTTAATACCAAGAGATGACATTGACCAGGCACAGGAAATTGGGGTTTGTGGTGCCAAGTTGTTCGACTTGATGGGAGAGATATGTGAGTTCGATTTTAATAATAGAGACAATGAGTTGCAGCGCATTAGGAGCCGGCTACTGCACGTTCAAGGCCGACTGAGAAGTCTATCTCCGGAAGCTGTCAGTCTGCTTCATAAGAAAACCGAGCTGGAGCACTCTCTGAAGATGGCTATGAAATTGCTGGAGAATACTCACTGGTTAGGTGGTATTCCAGAGAACCTGTCAGCCGGCACACCGTCGCTGATGGACCAGGAATTACCGGACTGCGCATCTAGACTTGGTCCAGGTCTGATTCCGTGTTCAACCACCGTTGGAGAAGCAGACTTGTTGAACTTGGGAGAAGATTGTGACATATCCCGACCGACCACTCATGATGACCGGCTGCAGCAAAACCGACAAGAAGTTTGCAGATTATTAACCGAACAAATTGAACGTACTTTTTTGCAGAAACAACCTTCATACCACCGACCGCCCGCCGACATCCTCCCATTTACCGTTGAACAAGCACTGCCAACCGACCGAACCAGTGAGGAAAACAGACCGCTAATAGCATCCCCTGAGTCAAGGCGATTAGCGAGGGAGTTTGCCGAATCAACCAGGAGAGTTTCATTTGCCTCATCTCCTACCGATACCGCTGGGATGAGAGAAGTAAGAAGCGAAGTACCGACGACCAAGGAAGCCGAACTGACGACCGAATACCCGCCGATGAAACCGCCGAAAACCACCGACCATTCCATCGTTCCTACCGTTCCTGTGTGGAAATGGAACCTGACGTTCGATGGGTCAACCAGTGTGACCTCATTCCTGGAGGAGGCTGAGTATCTTGCCGAGGCTAGAAAGGTGAGCCACGAACAGTTATTCGAGTCAATATGCGAGCTGTTACGTAGGGATGCAAGAGACTGGTACATTCCCCGGAGAGGCACCTTCACCGACTGGACCGATTTCAAGGAACAACTCCGAGAGGCCTTTCTTCCTCCCGACTACGAGGACATCCTTTTGGAGGAAATCAAGAAACGCACTCAAGGAATCGATGAGCGACTCTTGTTGTATGTAACTCGAATGCAAAATCTGTTTCAGAAGCTGACCGTAAAGCGACCGACCGAGGAAGAACAGGTGAATATCATCCGACGACGTTTACTGCCAGAACTGCAAACCGCCCTGGCCTTCCAACCGACTTCAACCATAGATGAACTGCTCCGAAAAGGAAAAGTTTTTGAATTGGTCAAATGGCAAACTGCTAACTATGCTTCGCCACCGTTCCAAAAGAGCCTCATCAACGAACCGCATCTCACCTTCCGAAATCCCTCACCGTACGTCCAACCGATCGGAATGCACCTCAGCACACTGTCCGAACCGTCCGAAAAACCGAAACTTGTCCAAAACTCTACAGCACGTAAGAGACAAGATGAACCGAAGAATACCGTCCGACCGCCAACTGAAACCCAGTGCTGGAGATGTGGTGGTAAGGGCCATCTACGAGTACAGTGTAAATCGAAACCGATACTTTTCTGCTCTCGATGTGGTAAGAAGGGTATAATGTCCAAAGACTGTCAGTGTCCGTTACCGAGAACCCCGGTTATTCCGAAGAAAATCATTTCTGATAACCGTCCTATAACTAATGTTCTTATAGGAGACAAGGAGTTCCGGGCACTATTGGACACCGGATCAACCAGGTCCTTCATCAGCAGTGAAGTGGCTGCTCACTGCAAGGCCGCTGGAATAACACCGAATTATGTTGGAGACGTTACCACCACCGTCGCTAACGGAAGTTCTATCCCGATTAAGGAAATGTACACAGCACAGGTTCAGGTTGGATCCGAAAATATTGAGGCTACGTGGTTGTTAGTTTCAGATTTACCGATCAGTGTAGTACTGGGAATGGATGTACTGAGAGCACACGACTTCTCCATCAATCTCCAAACCGCCGAATGCTTTCTGAATGGCAGGTCCCTAAAGGACAAGCCCATGACGCAGGAAGAGCAGAATCAGTTACCGTTACCGTTACCGTTACCGCTACCGTTACCAACCGAAGGAACCATATGCCTTACCGAGGACAATGTAAGTTGTTCATGGTACAGGAGGAAATTGGCAGATGTAAAATCGAATCCTATAGCGTTTCCCGACTACAGGATTGTGTCAGGAAAATTATACCGCCATTTTTGCGATTCCTATGATTTTACAGAGCCTGAATTGGGAAATCCCTGGAAGTTATGTGTTCCGAAAGATGACCGAAGAGAAGTCCTTCTCGAAAACCACGACCGACCGACCGCTGGACACTTGGGAATAGCAGAAACCAAATTTCGCATAGCCCGCAGCTACTATTGGCCAGGAATGTTCCGAGAAATTGCCCAATATGTCCGAAAATGTAGCAAGTGTCACCGATACAAGGTTTCACAGCAGAAACCGGCAAGGAATCATTCCTATGTGGTGGAAGAACCTTGTAAAAAGGACAGATTCTCCAAACGGATGGAATTTAGGCCCATGAGAACAACTGTCCAAAGAGGTGTGTACCAGGCTTCCAAGGAAGATGAAGTGAATTCCCCAAAGCAGGAGTCAACCGAAGACCCCAGAGCATTCTTGAACTTTGATAGGGAAATGCGTTCACCGAACGCCAAATTTTCTACCGAGATTGCTATCAAGGAGGGAGAGAATCACACCGAACCGGATACCGAACCGCAAGTTGCTTACCATGTAAATAACCGTAACCGATTTACCGAAACTTTCAAATTTGTCCGAACTAGATTAACACGAGCCTTCGTCCAGCAAAGTCACAAGGACTGGCGTCATAGGATTGGAGACCAAGTGTACCGAAGGGGGCATTCCTTATCTTCTGCAGTAGAAGGAGTTGCCGCCAAGTTGGCTCCGAAATACTCCGGACCGTATACCGTTGTAGGCATAGTCTCTCCTGTGGTGTATGACATCAAGGATGGCAGTGGTAAGGTTGTCAGACACATCCACATAAAGGACCTGAAATCCCCTGGGATTGAAAGGTATATGCCGTTAAGAACCTGACCGAATAATTTTCCAATTTGAAAATCCGAGAAGGCTAAGTCTTCTTACCGACATGGTGGATACGCCAACCGACAGTTTTTTTTTAATTACCGTTTGAGTTCATCAGGTCATGAAATGACGCCGAGTTCAATAACCCCGCAGCTTTCACAGGCTGAAACCGACATTTAGAAATACCGCAACGATACCCAGGGGGGTTGAAAAAAAAAATAAAACTTCGTTTTATTTTTTTTTTTGCCGACGAAGGAGGGGGATGTGACGAGTCAGATTTTACCCCGCCACGGAAAGGAAATTTCTCTACCGATACTTTCTTAATAGGACCTGACAATCGAAGTATTTCGGAAGAAAACCGTTAAATTATCATAGGGGGGATTTACCGATTGATTTCATGTCATTGTTTTCCACCGACCAGTCCCATATTTGTAGCGGAGACCGAATATATCTTGTTTTCAGAATTCATATATTTTAGAATTCTTTCCGTTGAACCGTACTTTTTCTGACTCGAAAAAGGTCTTTCAACTTGTTCCGTTTTTCCTTCTCTTCAATTGTTTCTGTCTCTTTCCGAGCCCGTTGATTTACCGAACAATTTGAGTTTATCCAATGGGGGACTGAGTTACCCATGGTGGGGACAATTTTCCGGGGTACCTACTTCTTCGAGTTCCGTCGCTGAAGGTCAAGATCAGTATGAATCGTTGTTGAGAGTTGAACGAGTGAGGTGATTGTCAAGTGAAAACCGTACTTACGAGACACAAAGGAATTTCTAAGGCAAGTGATATTTGAAATTATTACCGCTTCATTGCACCTTTATGGAATAATATTCTCTCTAGACTTGTGCTTGGCTGAAAAATGTGAGCTAACCATTTCCTGCTGTATATAGCTTTCCGTTACCGTAGGGTAGCATTTGGGTCCCAGGAGGACGTTGGGCCCCCCTGATTTTTCCGATTCCTGAATATTTGACCGTTTCATTCCGATTTCCAACCGTTTGAATTATAGTTATAGGTTAGATTCGCCGAGCATAGAGTTGGGATTCTATAACCGTCAAATACCCTCACCGCCGGACTCTGTGGCCGCTGTTTGACAGTCAGCCAGCTTGAGGTCACCGAGAGAGAGAGAGAGAGACCGAAGGACACCGGATCATAGACAAACCACCGAGACAGAGATAGAGGGCGTACCCCGGTGAACTGGTGTTTTTAAATTTTGACCTGACTGAATTCCGTTTATTATTTTTAAAACCGTTCGTACTTTTCATTCAATTGTGTCTTGCCTTAGTTGAAATATTTTTCCGAAACTGTGCATGTTTCTTTGCACTTAGTTTAATTGAGACTTGACTCACTTCCGTATATTTCCGAAACCGTCCATTTTCCTGAAGTGAAAGTTTGCCAGCCGTCCTGCGCCGACCAGACACAGCCGTTGACGTCCACGATTTAGTGTATCGTCTATTTTCTTTTGTGTACAGTTTATTTTAATAGAAATAAATAGTTGAACATTTATTTTTGTTGCCAATTATTTTGCCAGTGAGAGTCTATTTATTAAATCAGTTTCATCTAAGAGTTTAGTTAGAAGAGGTAAGTACTCTTTCTGACGCCTAAAGAACGTTGCAAAGCAGACACTTAGAAGACGCTACCGCCTTAGTCTTCATCGATACCCTTCTCCACTGATACTCAAGTCTACCCGGGCTCTCCAATTCTTTGGGGATTCTGTGAGAGACGTGGGGTTTGACTGATTGCCCCACTGGCGCCCGAGCAACCGTAAGGAGCTGCCAGAGTACGAAAAGTCTATCACATCTGGCGCCCGAGCAGGGACTTCTGCTGTTCTGTGAGTAGTTCCTGTTACCGTAACCGTACCGTTTTCTCTAAATACTCCTCACTGGCAAATTGGTAACCGTTCTTTGTTTCTGGCATATATCCGTATAGTACATATTGTAAATCTTTCTTCTGAGTTTCTGGTACCGTAAAAATGGATGTCAACCGATTGAAAAGTGACGAACTTTCATGGGAGTTAGAGGCACGAGGCTGCACCGTAGGACATACCGTTCAGGATAAGAGAGCTCAACTGAGAAGGGCTATCCATTCCGAAATTCCGTTAATACCAAGAGATGACATTGACCAGGCACAGGAAATTGGGGTTTGTGGTGCCAAGTTGTTCGACTTGATGGGAGAGATATGTGAGTTCGATTTTAATAATAGAGACAATGAGTTGCAGCGCATTAGGAGCCGGCTACTGCACGTTCAAGGCCGACTGAGAAGTCTATCTCCGGAAGCTGTCAGTCTGCTTCATAAGAAAACCGAGCTGGAGCACTCTCTGAAGATGGCTATGAAATTGCTGGAGAATACTCACTGGTTAGGTGGTATTCCAGAGAACCTGTCAGCCGGCACACCGTCGCTGATGGACCAGGAATTACCGGACTGCGCATCTAGACTTGGTCCAGGTCTGATTCCGTGTTCAACCACCGTTGGAGAAGCAGACTTGTTGAACTTGGGAGAAGATTGTGACATATCCCGACCGACCACTCATGATGACCGGCTGCAGCAAAACCGACAAGAAGTTTGCAGATTATTAACCGAACAAATTGAACGTACTTTTTTGCAGAAACAACCTTCATACCACCGACCGCCCGCCGACATCCTCCCATTTACCGTTGAACAAGCACTGCCAACCGACCGAACCAGTGAGGAAAACAGACCGCTAATAGCATCCCCTGAGTCAAGGCGATTAGCGAGGGAGTTTGCCGAATCAACCAGGAGAGTTTCATTTGCCTCATCTCCTACCGATACCGCTGGGATGAGAGAAGTAAGAAGCGAAGTACCGACGACCAAGGAAGCCGAACTGACGACCGAATACCCGCCGATGAAACCGCCGAAAACCACCGACCATTCCATCGTTCCTACCGTTCCTGTGTGGAAATGGAACCTGACGTTCGATGGGTCAACCAGTGTGACCTCATTCCTGGAGGAGGCTGAGTATCTTGCCGAGGCTAGAAAGGTGAGCCACGAACAGTTATTCGAGTCAATATGCGAGCTGTTACGTAGGGATGCAAGAGACTGGTACATTCCCCGGAGAGGCACCTTCACCGACTGGACCGATTTCAAGGAACAACTCCGAGAGGCCTTTCTTCCTCCCGACTACGAGGACATCCTTTTGGAGGAAATCAAGAAACGCACTCAAGGAATCGATGAGCGACTCTTGTTGTATGTAACTCGAATGCAAAATCTGTTTCAGAAGCTGACCGTAAAGCGACCGACCGAGGAAGAACAGGTGAATATCATCCGACGACGTTTACTGCCAGAACTGCAAACCGCCCTGGCCTTCCAACCGACTTCAACCATAGATGAACTGCTCCGAAAAGGAAAAGTTTTTGAATTGGTCAAATGGCAAACTGCTAACTATGCTTCGCCACCGTTCCAAAAGAGCCTCATCAACGAACCGCATCTCACCTTCCGAAATCCCTCACCGTACGTCCAACCGATCGGAATGCACCTCAGCACACTGTCCGAACCGTCCGAAAAACCGAAACTTGTCCAAAACTCTACAGCACGTAAGAGACAAGATGAACCGAAGAATACCGTCCGACCGCCAACTGAAACCCAGTGCTGGAGATGTGGTGGTAAGGGCCATCTACGAGTACAGTGTAAATCGAAACCGATACTTTTCTGCTCTCGATGTGGTAAGAAGGGTATAATGTCCAAAGACTGTCAGTGTCCGTTACCGAGAACCCCGGTTATTCCGAAGAAAATCATTTCTGATAACCGTCCTATAACTAATGTTCTTATAGGAGACAAGGAGTTCCGGGCACTATTGGACACCGGATCAACCAGGTCCTTCATCAGCAGTGAAGTGGCTGCTCACTGCAAGGCCGCTGGAATAACACCGAATTATGTTGGAGACGTTACCACCACCGTCGCTAACGGAAGTTCTATCCCGATTAAGGAAATGTACACAGCACAGGTTCAGGTTGGATCCGAAAATATTGAGGCTACGTGGTTGTTAGTTTCAGATTTACCGATCAGTGTAGTACTGGGAATGGATGTACTGAGAGCACACGACTTCTCCATCAATCTCCAAACCGCCGAATGCTTTCTGAATGGCAGGTCCCTAAAGGACAAGCCCATGACGCAGGAAGAGCAGAATCAGTTACCGTTACCGTTACCGTTACCGCTACCGTTACCAACCGAAGGAACCATATGCCTTACCGAGGACAATGTAAGTTGTTCATGGTACAGGAGGAAATTGGCAGATGTAAAATCGAATCCTATAGCGTTTCCCGACTACAGGATTGTGTCAGGAAAATTATACCGCCATTTTTGCGATTCCTATGATTTTACAGAGCCTGAATTGGGAAATCCCTGGAAGTTATGTGTTCCGAAAGATGACCGAAGAGAAGTCCTTCTCGAAAACCACGACCGACCGACCGCTGGACACTTGGGAATAGCAGAAACCAAATTTCGCATAGCCCGCAGCTACTATTGGCCAGGAATGTTCCGAGAAATTGCCCAATATGTCCGAAAATGTAGCAAGTGTCACCGATACAAGGTTTCACAGCAGAAACCGGCAAGGAATCATTCCTATGTGGTGGAAGAACCTTGTAAAAAGGACAGATTCTCCAAACGGATGGAATTTAGGCCCATGAGAACAACTGTCCAAAGAGGTGTGTACCAGGCTTCCAAGGAAGATGAAGTGAATTCCCCAAAGCAGGAGTCAACCGAAGACCCCAGAGCATTCTTGAACTTTGATAGGGAAATGCGTTCACCGAACGCCAAATTTTCTACCGAGATTGCTATCAAGGAGGGAGAGAATCACACCGAACCGGATACCGAACCGCAAGTTGCTTACCATGTAAATAACCGTAACCGATTTACCGAAACTTTCAAATTTGTCCGAACTAGATTAACACGAGCCTTCGTCCAGCAAAGTCACAAGGACTGGCGTCATAGGATTGGAGACCAAGTGTACCGAAGGGGGCATTCCTTATCTTCTGCAGTAGAAGGAGTTGCCGCCAAGTTGGCTCCGAAATACTCCGGACCGTATACCGTTGTAGGCATAGTCTCTCCTGTGGTGTATGACATCAAGGATGGCAGTGGTAAGGTTGTCAGACACATCCACATAAAGGACCTGAAATCCCCTGGGATTGAAAGGTATATGCCGTTAAGAACCTGACCGAATAATTTTCCAATTTGAAAATCCGAGAAGGCTAAGTCTTCTTACCGACATGGTGGATACGCCAACCGACAGTTTTTTTTTAATTACCGTTTGAGTTCATCAGGTCATGAAATGACGCCGAGTTCAATAACCCCGCAGCTTTCACAGGCTGAAACCGACATTTAGAAATACCGCAACGATACCCAGGGGGGTTGAAAAAAAAAATAAAACTTCGTTTTATTTTTTTTTTTGCCGACGAAGGAGGGGGATGTGACGAGTCAGATTTTACCCCGCCACGGAAAGGAAATTTCTCTACCGATACTTTCTTAATAGGACCTGACAATCGAAGTATTTCGGAAGAAAACCGTTAAATTATCATAGGGGGGATTTACCGATTGATTTCATGTCATTGTTTTCCACCGACCAGTCCCATATTTGTAGCGGAGACCGAATATATCTTGTTTTCAGAATTCATATATTTTAGAATTCTTTCCGTTGAACCGTACTTTTTCTGACTCGAAAAAGGTCTTTCAACTTGTTCCGTTTTTCCTTCTCTTCAATTGTTTCTGTCTCTTTCCGAGCCCGTTGATTTACCGAACAATTTGAGTTTATCCAATGGGGGACTGAGTTACCCATGGTGGGGACAATTTTCCGGGGTACCTACTTCTTCGAGTTCCGTCGCTGAAGGTCAAGATCAGTATGAATCGTTGTTGAGAGTTGAACGAGTGAGGTGATTGTCAAGTGAAAACCGTACTTACGAGACACAAAGGAATTTCTAAGGCAAGTGATATTTGAAATTATTACCGCTTCATTGCACCTTTATGGAATAATATTCTCTCTAGACTTGTGCTTGGCTGAAAAATGTGAGCTAACCATTTCCTGCTGTATATAGCTTTCCGTTACCGTAGGGTAGCATTTGGGTCCCAGGAGGACGTTGGGCCCCCCTGATTTTTCCGATTCCTGAATATTTGACCGTTTCATTCCGATTTCCAACCGTTTGAATTATAGTTATAGGTTAGATTCGCCGAGCATAGAGTTGGGATTCTATAACCGTCAAATACCCTCACCGCCGGACTCTGTGGCCGCTGTTTGACAGTCAGCCAGCTTGAGGTCACCGAGAGAGAGAGAGAGAGACCGAAGGACACCGGATCATAGACAAACCACCGAGACAGAGATAGAGGGCGTACCCCGGTGAACTGGTGTTTTTAAATTTTGACCTGACTGAATTCCGTTTATTATTTTTAAAACCGTTCGTACTTTTCATTCAATTGTGTCTTGCCTTAGTTGAAATATTTTTCCGAAACTGTGCATGTTTCTTTGCACTTAGTTTAATTGAGACTTGACTCACTTCCGTATATTTCCGAAACCGTCCATTTTCCTGAAGTGAAAGTTTGCCAGCCGTCCTGCGCCGACCAGACACAGCCGTTGACGTCCACGATTTAGTGTATCGTCTATTTTCTTTTGTGTACAGTTTATTTTAATAGAAATAAATAGTTGAACATTTATTTTTGTTGCCAATTATTTTGCCAGTGAGAGTCTATTTATTAAATCAGTTTCATCTAAGAGTTTAGTTAGAAGAGGTAAGTACTCTTTCTGACGCCTAAAGAACGTTGCAAAGCAGACACTTAGAAGACGCTACCGCCTTAGTCTTCATCGATACCCTTCTCCACTGATACTCAAGTCTACCCGGGCTCTCCAATTCTTTGGGGATTCTGTGAGAGACGTGGGGTTTGACTGATTGCCCCACTGGCGCCCGAGCAACCGTAAGGAGCTGCCAGAGTACGAAAAGTCTATCACACAGTGCTTCCTCGTGATTCAAATCTTGCATCTCATCATCCTCATATATTCAAAATGAAAGCCTTTGTATTATAAAACTATGGTCAGTTCTATTCAAATCTACCATCTAGGCTACTATCATTATCAACCCTTGTTGACAAAAAGAAGAGTACTGAGAAGAAAATTCCAAAATTTTTCTGAGAAATTGCTTCCAAACTCGAACAAGAATGAAAATCCAACTCAAGAAAATTATTTTTCAACATCAGTATTATTGAATTTCAGCACAATTTTCCGCCACCGTTAAAACTTGATTCGATATGTGTGAAGATATTGAAATATCACTATGCACTTAACAGCCGCGTGCACCGACTTATTTAAGGCGAGATTAACGTTAATACTTGATTATTTCTCTGATTTCTATAGCAGTTACCGTAGCAATAACCGAATTAACTTTAATCATGTCTCAAATAAGTCGGTGCAAACGGGTTTAAATGAGATATATTGCTGATTACTGATCAGGACACGAAATAACAGATCCTTCCTCGCATTGAACATAAAATTCATGTTACGGAAAAGACACTTTTCTAGAGAAAAGGATTCGAGAATTTTTCAGATACAACCAATTTTTTTACTTTTCAAAGAAGATTTATGAGAGAAGGTTTTTGACTATTTTTCAACCCACTGTATAGCAGAGATATTCCCATATTCTGAGAAATTGCTTGGGAACCATTGAAAATAATTTGTTTTTCTTTCAATTCAAGACAGTCATTCTAACGACCATTCATTAATGACATGGACGTCCATTAATGAATGGCAGGGAAGCGTTGAAACGCTATGTTGACTATAATTTTTGAACCCCTTGATCTCAAATATTGAATTGATCGGATATTTGGAAATGCCACTTTAAGAACGTAATTCATTTAGAGAATTTGATGTTCGATTATTCATGATTGAAAAACGTAAAATAGAGTTTTTTGAACGAATAGACAAAATTCTATCACGAGCCGTAGGTCAGTCCTGGAAGTCTGTGAGTCCGAAAAAACTATTTTCGGCCGTGCTGCGTACAATATTTTTTTGGCAACCGTGTAAAATAACAAATCGCTGCTGCCTTTCATATTTTATTGCGAATTGAAATGAAAAACTTGCAAACTTTTGTCAACTAATTTCATATGAACTGTCAACCGTTATTTCGTTACTATGGTAATGATCAACTGCAATAATCAAAATCATTCTTACCAAGATTTTCATATTTGCAATGACATAACAATGACGTGATTCTTCTGGGCCTAGTTTGGAAACTACGTACTTCCCGGACTACGCCGAGAAATGCTACTTTCCGGGAAGTGCGTTCATCCCGGACGGTTGCCGAATAAGGGTATTTTTCTCCATATTGAACATCTTACTGGGGGTGAAGCAGACGGCGAAAATTCAAAAAAGCAAACATCATTAGGGAAATGATATTCTGAAAAATTGGAGTCTTCAAAATGCAGACCCCGTATCGATAGTGTAGCTACTGAAATAGATATTTTCCAAACAAGTGCGGAAAGTGGTACTTGCCCGAACGAAACTGCCGTTCTCTGAAGAATGCGTAGCAGAGTTCGGGCAAGCAAGTTCAGTTGCACATTTGATTGATGTTTATGTCACACCAACAAAGTTTCCGAATGTCCTGAAGAAGTCAATAGTCAGTAGTCATTCCTGTATTCAAGAATGGCGACCTATATGAAATAACGAATTACCGCCCTATAGATATCCATTCTGACTGTGTTTGCCATGGTATTAACAAAAATTTTTCGAATAAAATGATGAGTTATCTCAACAGATTCAACATTATAGCTTCTGCACAACATGGTTTCTGAAGCGGCCAATCAACTCAATCAGCAGCAGTGAAGCTTTTCGTATCCGTGTATGAATGTTTAGATAGGAATCTACTCGTAGCTGGTCTCTTTTTTGATCTATTTTCAGCCTTCGATTCACTATCCTTTGTATTCATACTTGCTTCAACTTAGGGTTCAGGGGTGTCTTCTTGGAGTGGTTGCGTAGTTTTCTCGATGGCAGAACTATGATGGTGAAAATAGAAGAGAGTTATTCTGAGAGCTATCACACCTTGGCCGGTGATAACTCAATCATCTGAGTCAACTAACTTTCTTGGGCTCTATTTGGACAGAAATTTAAGATGAACAACCCATATTGATGTGTTGTGCAAGAGACTAAATAGCCATTTTTTGCGATCTGCAGGATCAAAAATGTTTTGCCTTTTGTCTTTTGTCTGTTGAATGTACAGGGTGGGCAAAATTCGTTGTCTACTGATGGTATCTCGAGAACTATAGCAGCTAGAAGAAAACGGACGACACATTCTTTAGCTCCTTTTTTTGACTAATCCAAAACTGAAAATATATCCAGCCTAACGTTCACATATTTTGAGTTATGAACGAAAATTGAGAAATTGTCATTTTTAAAGAAGCTTATTTGAACTCGTATTCGAAATCTGTTGTTATATTATACAGGCACTTTTTTGTGAGGAATTGGAATATGATATCAATAAAAAATTTCATTCAGTCATTTTCGAGATACGACAGGGATTTCTGATTTTTCAGATGTAAACTATAGTTGAAAGTTCTTTCATCTTTCTGCAATTTTTTGCTGATTTCAAAAATGTATCATATATCGCTATTCACATGAATATAACGTAAGAAAAAAAATTCCATACTTTTTCCTGCTTTTCGATTCACTGTTGAATTTTCAGTAGGCTGGCGTAACCATAGCGACCGTTGAAAATGCATTATGGTTCGTGGAACTCCACATAATCCCAAGTGAATTGAACCTTCTGCGATAGGAATCACCGACTGAAGAATAATTATTTCTTTTACACAGGGTGTGGCGTAATAAATGGTTAATATGGAGCCTGCGGGTAGAGGACTCTATGGCGGTTCAAAAAAAAAATTTTACGTTTAGTAAAAGTGCCTTGGTTTTCGAGATATTGGAGATTTTCGAAAATTCAAGAGAATTTACACCCTTCGCCACTCGTTTTTCAGGCAAGACTCCAAATGAAGGAATTTCTTCAAACTGTTTTTGGGATAGTATAGATGATCTATCGAATGTTTTTCATTATTTTTGAGGCGCATGAATAGTTCTTCATGAAAAGAGATCCAGCTCTTCTGTTTCGTTTATTTTTTTTTCATAAGTTCAACCTAGCGCGGTGTAAAATATAATATGGTTACCTGAGAGCCAATGCAAAAAAAAATGCTCGTTTCATTGAGATTCTGAAATTGTATAACTCTCTGTATTTTCAGCATTTAATGCAAAATAAATTCCTATTGCAATAAGTTGAGGCCTACTTTAATGTAAACACTGTTTCTAAAATTTTTAGCAGCTAAAATGAAAAATGCAGGCTGAATAGCCTTGCTTGAATCAAGCAATCATCTATACGAAGTGAGCATGAGCTGAGCTCATGGTGCCCTCTTAGAGCATCTTTTGTGAAATTTAATTCAATGAAACGATACTCATTTTAAAATTGTTGATATACAATAAAGCTACGATTCATTAGAAAATATAGATATAGAGCATGTATCAGAACTCATGGTGGCCAATTTAAACATCATTTGTGAAACTTATGAAACGATATTTCAAAATTGTTATATTTTCTCGTTTTCTTTTATTATTGAACCCCAACGTTGTGAAATCAATATTTTCAAGTTAATTTCAAGTTATGAATTAAATTTCAGCATTTTTAAAACGAAGGTCTTGACTAAATGTAATAGAAATTAATAATTTTTAGCTTTTTCTCTTAGTTACAAAAGTGCTAAAATCCACTTCGTTATTTGAAACTCGCTTGAAAACTATTAACTTTATAACTATAGGGCTTTATAATGAAGGAATACGAGAGAAAAAACCAATTTTTAAATATCGTTTAATTGAATCGAGTTTTACAAAAAGTGTTCAAAGTGGACATCAGGAGCTCTACTAGATGCCTCATAACTTCTTAGGAATAACTGCTTTATTCTGCTTGCAAGTCTCATTTCAGTTGCTAAAAATTAAAGGAACGATCAAACTCTGCCTTGACTCATTGTAACAGAAATTCATTTTGTATTTAATGCTGAAAATGGAGTGAGTTATACCATTTCAGAATCTCAGTGAAACAGACATATTTCCTCTTGCTTTGGCACTCAGGTAACCATATTATTTTTTACACCACGCTGGATTGAACTTAGGAAAAAAAATAAGCAAACCGGAAAATTTGAATTCGATCTTTTATTTATGAAGAATTATTTATGCGCCCAAAAAATAATATTTAACCGATAGCGCATCTATCCAGGAATACTATCCAGAAAACAGTTTGAAAAGATTCTTTCATTTGTAGTCTTGCCTGCAAAACGAGTGGCGAATTTTCGAAAATCTCCAATATCTCGAAAACCAAGGGACTTTTACTAAACATAAAATATAATTTTCTGAACCGCCATAAGGTTCTCTTCCCGCAGGCACAATATTATCCATTCAGTACGCCACACCCTGTATATCGATATCGAGATCGATATCCTTTTAAAGGAAGTAAAAGACTTTCGTCTGATTATTAAAGAAGAAAATTTATTCAATAATCGTTTTTCTATTTATGAAAGGAACTTTAAGAGTCAGTAATGTTATAAATAAATTACGATAGCTATCTATAATTATAATTATAATGAAAAATAGGTACTTCTGTCGAATTGTGAACCATCGTAAGATAAGCATGCCAAACATCACGAGAGCAAACGATGGCAGAGTAATCATCGAAATATTTATTCAGAAATTCGTGATTTCAATCATAGAGGCTCAGGTTCACAAAATATAATGCATATTCAACGGTTGCTATGGTAACCCAGCCTACTTAACTGTACTATGTCTCTGTTTTGTCGTGATATTGTGATCGTGATTGTATTATTGGCTTTTATTTCTTTTGACAAACCTTGCAATCATTTTGACGGAAAATATTTGTAGTGTACGCTTTTAGTGTAGTTACACTAATAAATAAATATTATTATTATTACCGAGATTATTACTTATAATCAACAGAGAATCGAAAAGCATGAAAAAGTATTGAATTTTTTTTCGTGTAACATTCATGTGAAAAAATGTATCATATGTTGCTACATATGATACATTTTTTAAATCAGCGAAAACATTGCAGCAAGATGAAAGAACTTTCACCTATAGTTTACGTTTGAAAAATCAGAAATCCCGTTCGTATCTCGAAAATGACTGGATCGGAAAATTTCTTTATATCATATTCGAATTCCTGATAAAAACGTCCCTTCATTGAAATTTGTCAATTTTCGTTCATAATTCAAAATCTATGACCGTTCGGCCGTTTTCTTCTAGTTGCTATAATTCTCGAGATCCCTTCAGTAGACAACGAATTTTGCACATTCTGTATATTATAGCCAACTATCTTATAACATCTTGCTCTGGGGATGTTAATCTGATTTCTTAAGGTTATTCGTAGCATAAAAGCGAGTCATACGTGCAATATTCAACCTCCATCCACTGGATTCTTGTGAGCCTGTATTCATTGAAAGAGAAATTTTAACTTCACCATGTATACCTATATACATTTTCAAATGTTTGCTATATGCTAAGAGAAATGAGTGTAAGTGGAAGAAGCTATCTGATCATCATGATCACGACATAAGGAGCTCAGACGTTTTCCTTCCGAAGCTTAGAACCTACAGATTCGAATGGCATCCTTTGTATATATAGAATTATCCAATCAGAAAATCATTTTCTGTATTGAACTTGAATTCTAAAATGTTCAAAAAAAATCAGAAGCCTTCTTTTAAATAAAGGTTTTTACTCTGTTCAAGAATATTTGGCTGACTCCTTAGTGGCTCAGTTACTTAGTTTTCAGACTAACTTGTCCCATACAACAAGTAGTCTAGAAGGATTAAATGGAATCATTATTATTATTATTATGACAACAAAACTTCCGAATAAAAAATATCATGGAAAACAGACAAAAATTCTCAATTCTAAATTCTTGTAAGGAGTCCGATTAGACTCTAAAACGTAAAGTTTGTTGATTACCGTTGTTTCAATATTATTTGTTAGGCAACATTGTTCAAAAAATATTTCTGATTTTTTTTTTCTCAAATTTCTGCTGAGTACATAGAGTCCAAATATTCGTAATCGAACAAATATCCATATATTATATTTATATACATTACCTGATACGTTTAGTCGTTGTGTCTTCCTCTTTACGACGGCACATCGTCCATTATATTCCTCGACATCATATTTCGTCCTGAATTCTTCAGATACAGTTCGTACGTGAAGCGGAGTATGCGCACTGAACTTTGTGTTAACTTAGTGATAAAAAGTGTGGAAAATGGCTTCTAGGAGTCGCAGAATGGTAGAAATGGCCAAAAGCATAGGTAAGTAGAATATATAAAATCAAACTTTATCCCTATGGTACGGGAATGTACAGGGTGTCAGAGTTAAAATGTCCCTATACCTTATTGTGGTAACTGAAAGAGCTAGAAGGAAAAGTTGAATACAAAACTTGTCTGAAATCGATTGAACTTTTATTTTTCATAACCCACATTAATGCAGAGTGCTCTGTTTTTTCCCTGTTCGTATCAACTTTCTCATTTTAAATGGAATATCCTGGTGCTCACTAAAATAGCTGATATAAGTTTTCTAATGAATGTATCAAAACCAAATTTTGCCCAGCTATTATCAACATATTGGATCATACGCTACGTCTCTATTTTTAGCAACGTGATCTTCAAAACTTTAAGTTAAAAATTTAAATAGAAGTGCAATCAAAACTTAATTCTTTCAAATGGCAACCTATATTTTTTTCTTGTTGATCATGTGGAGCAGGTTAAAATGAGCAAAAGATGTTAGTTTCCACAATAAGGTATAGCGACTCTTTAATTCGGACAGCCTGTACAGGGTGGGCAAAATTGGCGATACCTGAACTACAACTTTTTAACCCAACGAGATAGAGAAAAATGAATGTACCATTCATGTCGTCTTTTTTCGAGAAAGTAATAATGCCATCAACTACATTCTTCTCTCTTCTTTTGTTTTCGATTTAAGCCCGTTTGCAACAGCCGAGAATTCCCTACAAAATTCTCGCAAGAAAACGGCAGAGATTATTTTGTATGCGAGTGAACAGAGAATTCTACCGAAAGTGCGTATGTAACAGTACCTAAATAATTCACGGCGCATGAAATCTCGAGTAAGTTTTCTAGAGAATTCTCGGCTGTTGCAAACGGGCTTTATAGGCCAAAATTTAAAATTGGGCGATTTCAACTTTGGTCGTTATCTCCGTTTCTGTTTGTGCTAGGATGTTGAAATGAAGACACAATACAGACACTTTTTTGATAGCAATCCAGTGGCGTATTATGATTTTTTCCTACAGGTTTATTTGCTGAGCTATAACATAAAGTTGTGTTTTTTTTTATGGAAAAAGTAGTTTAAAATGACTTAGAAAGAATCGTCATTTTTTTACCGTTTCAGAAATATATTATACATCACCCTCAGTCTTCTGAAGTCATTTTAAACTACTGTTTTCATAAGAAAAAATACATCTTTATGTTATAGCTCAGCAAATATACCTGTTGGAAAAAATCATAGTGCGCCACTCGATTGCTATCAAAAAAGTGTCTGTATAATGATTTCATTTCAACATCCTAGCTTAAACAGAAACAGAGATAATGACCAAAGTTGAAATTTTGATTTTGTCCTATAACTCGAAAACAAAAGAAGATAGTGTAATGCAGTTGATGGCATTATAAGTTTCTCGAAAAAAGACGACCGTAATGTGCCATGCATTTTCCTCTATCTCGTTAGGTTGAAAAAGTTGTAATTCAGGTATCACCAATTTTGCCCACCCTGTACAGATATCCATTGAAATTTAATCTGGGGGGATTCTGCATCTTCTGGAAGTTTTTAGGGTTTTTTGCTCCAGAGACTGGAAGTGAAAGATCCAAAATGTTTCAGAAGGGAATGTATAGGGTGGGCAAAATTCGTTGCCTACTGAAAGAATCTCGAGAACTATAGCAGCTAGAAAAAAACGGACGACACATTCTCGTGTTCTTTTTCCTGACTATTCCAAATCTGGAAACAGATCCAGCATAACGTTCGTAGATTTTGAGTTATGAACGAAAATTGAGAAATTTCCATTTTTAATGAAGCTGAATTACTCGCTTGTTTCAACTCGTATTCGAAATCCGTAGTTACATTCTACAGGCACTTTCTTAGGAGGAATTCGAATATGATATTAAAAAGTTTCTCGATCCAGTCATTTTCGAGATACGAAAAGGATTTCTCATTTTTCAAATGTAAACTATAGTTGAAAGTTCTTTCATCTTGCTGCATTTTTTTTGCTGATTTAAAAAATTTATCATATGTTACACGAGAAGAAAATTTAATACTTTTTCCTGCTTTTCGATTCTCTGTTGAATTATAAGTAGGCTGGCTTACCATAGCGACCGTTGAATATGCATTATCTTTTGTGAACATGAGCCTCTATGATTCTAATCACGGATTGCTAAATAAATATTTCGATGATTATTTTGTCATCGTTTGTTCTCGCGATGTTTGGCATGCTTATCTAACGATGGTTTACAATTCGAACACTACCATTGACAGAAGAACCTATTTTTCATCACCTTACTTCATCTTACTTTTGTAAAGATTATAATCATAGGTGTCTATGGTATTTCATGACTCTTTAAGTTTCTTTCGTGAATAGAAAAACGATAATAGAATTAATTTTTTTCTTTAATAATCAGACGAAAGTCTTTTACCCTCTTAAAGTATATCGATCTCAATATCGATATATAAAAGAAATAATTATTCGACAGTCGGTGAATCCTATCACAGAAAGTTGAGTTCACATAGGATTATGTGGAGTTCACGAACTATAATGCATTTTCAACGGTCGGTATGGTTACGCCAGCCTACCGAAAATTCAACACTGAATCGAAAAGCAGGAAAAAGTATTAATTTTTTTTCCTTATCTTATATTCATGTGAATAGTGACATATGATACATTTTTCAGATCAGCAAGAAAAAAATTCAGAAAGATGTAAGAACTTTGAACTGTAGTTTACAGTTGAAGAATCAGAAATCCCTGTCGTATCTCGAAAATGTGTAGATCCAAAAATTCAAAAATATCATATTCGAATTCTTCATAAAAAAGGTCCTGTAGAATGTCACAACAGATTTCGTATAAGAGTTCAATCAAGCGAGATATTCAGCTTCATTGAAAATGACAATTTCTCAATTTTCGTTCATAACTTAAAATCTATGAACGTTAGGCTGGATCTGTTTTCAGTTTTGGATTAGTCAAGAAAAAAAAGCCCGAAAATGTATCGTCCGTTTTCTTCTAGCTGCTATAGTTCTCGAGATCCCTTCAGTAGACAACGAATTTTGCCCACCACTCACCGGCTAAAAACTGGGCCACAAAAATTTTGTTGAAGTTAGCTTTCCAAGAACTTTCTTAATTTTCCATCGGTTTCAATTGTTTCCACGCCAAATTGTAGATAAATTCCAGAAAATTTCTCCAAGAATGTTGATAGCTTATTGATATAGGGTGAAAAAAAATTATCTGTAGTCCAATTTCTTAACACCCTGTGAAAGAGTGCGGAAAATTTGTAGACTTTACGCTCAGTTTCTCATAAACACCATCGTTTTCATCATGTTTAAGTTTTAATTGTACCTTGATATCTTGATTTCTTTTGAAGATACATGTATTCAAATAAAAGCCTTGGATTTTATACAGGGTGGTCATTTGAAAACGAAACAGACGAGATTACAGACGAAATAAATTTTTTCGATAGAAATGCTCGGACAGGTCGATTTCTGTTTCGAGGGGGACACCTTAAGATGTAGGTTACGGACGCATAGCGCTTCAACCCTCGCTACTACAACCCTCACCCCCAATTTTTGAATAGGGAAGATGGGGTGAGTGATACCTCATTTGAAAGGTATTTTTATACTGATTTCAGCACAGTAATTGTTTTTTTCATTTTATGCATTAGTTCTCGAAATATTCCCAACTAAGTATTTGAAAATGAAGTGGTGTTTCCATGGCACTTGTAGTGTTTTTTTGTGGAAAATCGACATTTTGAGCTTCAAAACAACCATGACTGTGGCTTCCTTCCTCCAATTCACTGACATAGAAATCTTTAATCAAGATGTCGAACAAATAAAGCGTATTTCGAAGGAGCTCAATCTTGCTGAAACTCAATCTAAATTATCTTCGATATAATTTGCAGTATTTCCAATAACATGCGGTAACACTTGATCGATAAAAATCTCCAAAAGTCCAAATACGTATATATCTCTAATCAGATTACCAGGTAAGAAAATCAAATCATTAATGATGCCCCAGAAATATTCCAGTCCCAATTCGTGAAACGATTTCCGACTTAATTATGAAGTGTTTTCTCAGTTGGCTTCAATAATGTTTTCATTTTGTTGATTAAGTCGGAAATCGTTTCACGAATTGGGACTGGAATATTTCTGTGGCATCATTAATGATTTGATTTTCTTACCTGGTGATCTGATTAGAGATATGTACGTATTTGGACTTTTTGGAGATTTCTATCGATCAAGTGTTACCGCATGTTATTGGAAATACTGCAAATTATATCGAAAATAATTTAGATTGAGTTTCAGCAAGATTGAGCTCCTTCGTAATACGCTTTGTTTGTTCGACATCTTGATTAAAGATTTCTATGTCAGTGGATTGGAGGAAGGAAGCCACAGTCAGGGTTGTTTTGAAGCTCAAAATGTCGATTTTCCACAAAAAAAACACTACAAGTGCCATGAAAACACCACTTCATTTTCAAATACTTAGTTAAGAATATTTCGAGAACTAATGCATAAAATGAAAAAACAATTACTATGCTGAAATCAGTATAAAAATACCTCTCAAATGAGGTACCACTCACCCCATCTTCCCTTTTCAAAAATTGGGGGTGAGGGTTGTAGTAGCAAGGGTTGAAGCGCTATGCGTCCGTAACCTACATCTTAAGTTGTCCCCCTCGAAACAGAAATCGACCTGTCCGAGCATTTCTATCGAAAAATTTTATTTCGTCTGTAATCTCGTCTGTTTCGTTTTCAAATGGCCACCCTGTATACACGTCAAGCTCAAGGAACAACAATATCAAGGGGGTTCTGTTACGGTATGGGCCTGTACCTATATCAAGAGGTAGTTTTCAGGAAGCTTTTATTCCCTTTTTGTTGGAGATGATTTCATCTCAATGCAAGACCTATACATCGCTCGTGTGTCAGGACGGCATGTAGTGTAGTTCATTGATTTGACGCTCGATGTCAAAAATAACGAAACAAAGGCTGTATTCGGGTTCGAATTTCGGACAGTACGAGAATGGTTCTAGAACTGCGCAGAGGATTCGATACTAGGGCGCAACAGTTCTGCGCAGTTCTAGAACAATTCTCGGACTGCCGAAATTCGAACCCGAATACAGCTAAAGTAAACCCGGTGTTACCCTTAAAACGCAACCGTTGACCACGGTGTACTCTGTGCTGCAAGAGAAGCTATGTGCGCATGTGAAAAATATTGTTAACCAATATTTGGATGAGGTTGATATCTAACGGTTAGAATGGTATGCATATAGTCCGGATCTGAATCCGATTGAACATCACTGGGATGATAGAAAAAAAACATTCGATTTCGTCCTATACTACCCGAAACACTTGAATGCAAAACGCAGCTCGATATCAACTCGATGGCTCTGCGATTCCGCGCCGTTATTTCCGCTAGAGGTGGGCATACGAAATATTGAACAATGCCAATTATGTTTTTTTTTATTTTAAAATCCTGTTCAATATTATAATACTGCAAATTAAATTCTTTCCTTGGAAAAATTCCAGGCTTTTATTTGAATACGTGTATCATCAAAGCAAATCAAGATATCAAGGTGAAATAAAAACTGAAAGATGGCAAAAAGGATGTTTTTTGTAATTAACACAGCTTAAACTCTACAAATCCTCCGAAATTTTTTCCCCCTGTATAATTAACCTATCAACATTTTTGAAAAACTTTTCTGGAGTTTGTTTCAATACCAAAAAATTTATCTACAATTTGGCGTAGAAATAATTCAAAATCGTTGAAAAATTAGTTCTGCCGAACCAAATATTTTATAAATTTCATGAGATATCAGGTCCTTGTACTACTCGTTGTACTATCATTCCCCAGGAAATTATTTTCTGAATAAGTATTATTCAACAAATAGCTGATATTGCAAATGGATAACCCCTTATATTACTACAAATTTTCAATGTCCTTCAGCACTTCTATCATGGCGCAAAATATTAGAAACATTTTTTTAACGGTAAAGTCCTAATTCAAAGAAAACTGCAAGAAGGTGAGGAAACAGTAGTTCAGTAAAAGTCCTCCAAATTTCCAGAAGCGATAGTTACATGACATGGATCAAAATTTTTTTTAACTGAAAATTTCCGGGAGTATAGAAACTCCCTAAAATAAATTGCAATAATAATGTAAAAGATGAATTATTAGAAGGTGTAAGATATCAGAGTTATTGGGAATATTTTATTTTTTGCAGCTGAGGAGCGAACTGAAAATGATGAAGTTACGGAAAACCGTAAAAGAAAAATTGATGACCACCGACTGGCTATATATGTAAAGGATTTAGGATATAGGTATGTGTTTGAATTTTTGAAGAAGGAGAATTTGTTTCAGGATTGGGTCGATGATAATGAGTATTTCAATAGTAGGTCGAAAGACATTTCTCCGGCTAACGTCTTCTACTCAAAAACTGACACTGGAAGTGAAGTGCCTCTGAACAATTTCAATAAAATTAAATGTGTTGAACCTCATTATACCTTAGACGAAAATGACAAGCAGTTCCTGAATTCGGAAGAAAAAAAAAATTATACCGAAGTGTCCCCAGTGATATCTGAACCAGATTCCTATTGCTCATATAATGAAGTAGATATGGAAATAACACAAGATGAAATAACAGATGAAGAATTCCCTATTGTTCATGATATCAGCAAAACTTCACAGAGAGAAAATCGAGTGAGTTGTTTCATCAATTTCATTGGCACTTTGATCGATAGTTCCAAACTCTATTTTTCAACTTTTTCGTTTTCCATGTTTGGACTTAGTCAAATTATCGAAAATTCTGAGATTTTAGAGAGATCCACAACAAATAAATAAAAATACATCCATATTTCAGAAACCAACAATTGCGCCTGAAATCATAACCGTCCGAAAAAAATTATTTCAAGAAGATCCATCATTTCACGACAACCTCGATGAAGAAAATGTTCAGGATCCAGATTTTGTTATTAATTCTTCGAGTGAATTAAACGATTCCGTTCAATCCGACATTGACGATGATGAAATTCTCCCTTCATTAGCTGCAAAGTTGAAAGTAAGTTTTAGCCGTATCAGTAAATAAGCGATAATAATACATGAAATAACATCTCAGGTTAGCAATAAATAATTTAAAAATGAATGAATTTAGTGACCTCTCGATATAACTATACAGGGTGTCCGGGGAGTAACTGTACATACTCATACCAGAGATAGAGTTGGACTAGCTGATTACGGATTGACTATAAAAAATTAATTTCTGGATTTACCTAGAAAGTTACAGGGTGATTTTCCAACTTCATGGAAATATTTAGACCATCATAAAATCCAAACTTATTGACGGATATTATTGAAACTTAGGAGGTTATTATTGACACATGCTAAGATGGAGTTAGAAAGATATCAATTATTCCATTATTTCAGTTCCGGACTCATTAATCTTCATTTAAAGTATTCAGGGTGAAAAAAACACTTTGTATTTCGAATTACAAATGATTGATTCGCTTTTTAGAAAGAAGCTAAATTATGCTTCAATTTTTGGTATCGCTCAAAGTTGTCACATCAACAATTATTTTTTTATGAATTTCTTAATTTGGATAAAGTTCGAAAATTGCAATTTATTTACCTGAACAGGACATAGTCATCTTGTGCAGGTCGAAAATAAATAATTAATTTTCTTAAAAAAGTCACTGAAGGTGAATAAGATTATAAAAATTTGTTGATATACTGGCCTGGTGGCCACCCCAGACGCGGATTTCACTTTTACGGAGTAAATGAAGGTATTTTGAAGAAAAACAATTGGTGATGTGTATAGGGTATACAGAAGCATATTTCAAAATTATTCTTATGTATACCGGGTGTTCGACAACAATGATATAGACCAAAGTTACACTTCTTCCAATGTTAAAACCTCTATATGAATTCATTAATTTCGTTAATTTCATCTCGCAGAATTTGGATCGGAGTATACAGGTGAATTCGGTCTACACGGACTTCGCGAAAGCCTTCGATAGGGTCCATCATAAAACTTTGTTCAGTATATTGTCTGACTTTGGAGTTTCGGGAAGGCTTTTGTTGTGGATAGAGTCATATTTATCGGATAGAAGTCAGTTTGTTGTTGTTGACGGTGTCCCGTCCACGGTCCGAAATGTAACATCGGGCGTGGTTCAGGGATCGCACATTGGTCCGGTTCTTTTCAATGTGTACATTGATGATGTAGTAAGTTGTTTTTTGAATGTAAGCTTTGAAATTTATGCGGACGATCTGAAAATGTATAGATCCATCAGAAGCTTGGATGACGTGGTTGGATTTCAGGAGGACCTTGATAGGTTCTCTGCCTTCTGCTCTGAACGATATTTATCATTGAGCGTAGATAAGTGCAAGCACATTAGGTTCACTAAAAATTTTCAAATAATAGAATTTCCTCTATTCATCGAGGGGGTAATGATACAGGAGGTTCAGTGTGTTAAGGATCTTGGCGTGTTTCTTGATTCAAAACTATCTTTTGAAATTCAGGTCGAAAACGTAGTTTCCAAGAGTTTTAAGATGCTTGGTTTTATTCTGAGGATATCTAAACTATTCAAAAATAAGGAATCTGTCAAAACCTTATACTTCAGCTTTGTACGTAGTAACTTAGAATATGTAACACCGATCTGGAGTCCTTTTTATTACAAATACATAGATAAGTTAGAAAGAGTCCAAAGAAAGTTCACCAAGGTCTTGCAATATCGTTTTGACCGTGGACAGGTAGACCGCCCCTATGATTCTAGGCTGAAATTATATAATATAATGAGCCTTGAGAATAGAAGGGTTTTTTATGACCAAATTTTTCTTTATAGAATTGTGAATAATTACTTTAGTTTTCCATTAATAGAATATGTTCATTTCAATACTCGTTTTTTTGGTGGTCGCAGAAGAGATTTATTTTTTGTACCTCAGGCAAGAACATCTTTATATTTTAACTCGACCTGTTTGAGGATAAGTCGTTTTTATAATTGGCATATAGGTAGTATTGACCTTTTCAATTTGTCAATATCCGAATTTAAAAAAAAATTACTGACGTATCTGTCTCAAAATTATAATAAATAGTTTAGTTTTAGAACTTTGAAAACTCATTTTGTTTGTTTTTTTTGGTCACGATGTAATGAGATATTGTTTTTTTTAATTGTAGTGAATCCCCATAATTGGGTTAATCCTGTCGGGGTTCCTGTTTATGTAAATAAATAAATAAATAAATAAAATTGGTATGACAAGTTCAAATAATCATGAGTTTCAGGATTTTCAGTTTGGGAGAATGTTACAAAATATCTAACTAGATTCAAAGATCAAGCTCAAAAATGCAGAGAAATGCAGTGCTTATTAAAGCTCTGAACTTTTTCGTAAATTTTCTACTAATACTTTCGCATTTTATATTCAAACATGAGATTTTCAGTTCTCTTCATGGTGAAAAATTCAATTTTTCGAACTTTATTCAAATTCAAAAATTCATAAAAAAATAATTGTTGATGTGACAGCTTTGAGTGATACCAAAAATTGAAGCATAATTTAGCTTCTTCCTAAAAAGCGAGTCAATCATTTGTAATTCGGAATACAAAGTGTTTTTTTTTACCCTGAACACTTTAAATGAAGATTAATGAGTCCGGCCCTGGAATAATGAAATAATTGATATATTTCTGACTTGACCTTAGCATGTGTCAATAACCTCCCGAGTTTCAATAATATCCGTCAATAAGTTTGGATTTTATGATGGTCTAAGTATTTCCATGAAGTTGGAAAATCACCCTGTAGCTTTCTATGGAAATCCAGAAATTAATTTTTAATGGTCAATCTGTAACCAGCTAGTCCAACTCTATCTCTGGTGAGAGCATGTACAGTTATTCCCCGGACACCCTGTACACAAATATGAGGATCTGAATCAAACTCACCAAAAACTATCGCCTGAAAAGTAACTACGGAAAGGCAATTCCATCGTAAAACAGTAGGTACTGCCCATGATTTCCGCCTTATTAGACCTCAGCACAACAATACAACTTTCATCCCAATAAAATAACTGAAGGACTCTATTATTGAATGCTTGGATACAGCTACATGCAGAGATCATAGACCTAACCTAAACTCTATAATCTTTGGCCAAATGTTTGTTCTAGGGATTTTGGTAGGGGAAATTAGATAGCTCGTTGCTTGCCTAGGCGCTGGAAGGATTATTGAATCTAACTATCGCGTGCTAGCAGTCATATGTTTCATTAGTTTTATGACTTTTTCAAGGAAGTGAGAGTTATATTGCTATGATGAGGTCAAATAAGAACTATGGTTATAGCATCTACTCTACTTTCGTTGGAACGGTTTTTCTATTGGTACCCTAATGATGATGGGTGGTTAGTTCGAAACAGATAGCAATTGGTCAAGATTAACATTCACAGGTTTTATGTGACTGAGTTAATCCTGAACCAAAATGATGTTGCTATATTGAATAAATTATTTCTTCTTTATCTTCATGGAAACAAGTTCGTATGTTTGATAGAAACATTAGGATAATTTGCTGAAATGAATTAATCGATTACTTTCCACGAATTTTTTCCGAAAGTTTCAGAAATATGGAGTTTATCAATAAATTAATTAGAGCATCGTAATTCATTAAATATTATTTGCTACATTTGCATTACCAATTTGTCATTTCAGGATAAAAAAACTAGAACAACAAAATATATACGATGCAAGTTTTGTGAAGAGGATATGCAAACAAAAAATTTTTCCCGGCATGTTGTAAGAAAACATAATTCTGAATCCGAGGTAGTCAAAATATTGACCCTCCCGAAAGGTAGTAAGAAAAGGAGACAAGCTTTTATGCTACTCAGAAATGAAACCAACTTCAATCTTTATATAAGTGGTACTACAAGACCGAAGCGGCAGAGAGGTAACCTACCGGCTTTGAGTGAAACATATTACCCTTGTGCTTATTGTAAAGGCTTATTCGTTAAACAATATTTGAGACGACATGCGAAGGTTTGCATGGTTGAAAGAGGGAACAAAAAAGTTCATCACGCTTCTGCATCCCAAACACTAACTGCTTGTGCTGTCGATGTAACTAATGTCATTTCAAAATTGAATGTTAAACATCAGGTAAACGGAGATCATTATGATTAACATATTCGTGAAAATCAAAGCTTATTCCTACCATATTTTCAGGTATTCGATCTCATGAGGGCTGATGATATTTCTCTCGTCGCAAAGAAGGACCTCCTTATAGTGCATTTTGGGGAATCATATCTGAAAAAACATAGAAGAGAACGAATGGTATACGCATGCAGCAGCCGAATGAGAGAACTATCACGTTTTCTCATCTTTTTCCGAAGAATTTCCGGGGACAAAGATGTATCACTGAAAGAAATACTGACGCCGAGGAAATTCGGTACAGCTCTCAGTGTTGTTCGAGAGATCGCAGGATACGATCCCGTTAAAAAAACATTTAAAACTCCTAGCCTTGCCATGCACTTGGGGACATCTTTAAAACACGTGTGCAATGAATTACGGCAATTAGTACTGCAAGAGTCTGAGGGTTTCAGATGTCCATCGGGTATTTCCACTAAAGAGTGGATAGAAGATATAAGGAATTTCACCAAATTGATTGAGACTCGTTGGACTATCGAATTAGCCTCGTTAGTCAACAAGGACTTGCAGGAAAAAAAATGGAATAAGCCATTGTTAATCCCCTTGGTAGACGATATTATGATATTCAAGGATGAGACTTTAAAACTTGCCGAGGAATGTGTGTTAACTTTCAACCAAAACACTGATAATGCACAAACCTATAAGACGTTAGTACACTGTACTTTGGCTCTGCTCATTTTATTCAACAGGAGAAGAATAGGCGATGTTCAATTTCTAAAGATAAATGATTACAGGATCGATCGAAAAACTGAATCAATTGATTTTAAGAATCTCTTAACAGAATCAGAAAAACTCTTGACCAAAGAATATAAAAGGGTAGTGAATTGCGGAAAAGGTTCAAGAGCAGTTGTGATACTAGTACCTCAAATTATTCAAACATTCATCAACCTCCTACTCGAACGTCGGGTCAAATACATTTCTCCTGATAATGATTATGTGTTTGCTTTACCTGGCAGTACAGTGAAATGGGGCAAAGGAGATGTCGCTTTTAGGACTTTGACCAAAAAAATGAATTTGAAGCATCCAGAGGCTAGTGGTAGCAACCGATTGAGAAAACATATTGCTACTGTGATGCAGATCCTCAACCTATCCAAACACGAGAAAAAACAATTTTCAAATTTCATGGGACACACCGAGAAAACCCACGAAGAATTTTACGAGTGAGTACATTCGCTTAATTGAAGGCCAAACCTATAAACAAAATTTTTCCAGACTACCTGTGGATATATATCAAACAGCAAAAGTATCTAAAATACTGTTAATGATGGATAAGGGTACTCTTCCAGCAGAGTATAAAGGAAAGTCCCTGTCTGAAATAAACTTGAATGTTGATGCAGAACTAGTTGAGGAGAACGAGGTTGAAGGTCTGATATGATTGTTTCAGTTGACGAAATGCATTTTTTCTATATACTAATCGATGAATTCTTCACAATATTTTAGTTCCTCTAAAAATCATAAATATCATGCAGATTCAATCAGCATTTTCTCACTAGATACTCAGTTTACATAAAAATGACATTAATTATATCATTCAGGGTAATTTACCCCGATGCGATGCCCTATCTGACGTTTATTTCCTGTTTGCATCGGCTAATATAAGGCAGGCTATATGTGAATTTATTCTTATTTAAGTGATTTCTATATGGCAACTTCGAAGTGAAATTGAGAAATAAGTATTTCTTAACGTTGAGTCTGCCTTATGTTTGTCGGTGAAAACAGGCATATGTTAATCATAATTAACACCTTAGAGAGCGAGGCTGAGAAAAACCTCTATCTAAAAATTTTTTCTGTGGTTTCCAGAAGTCCAGCAGTTTGAAATTGTCTTATTTCAAGTTATTCCTTGATAACTTTGAAGTTTTCATTTTAATGATAGGGTTCTCTTGGGTAACTTCCATTTTTTTAAGTAGAATCGTCTGAAGGAATGAAAAATAAAAAAGGTTGCATTTCGAATGCAATTTTGATCCATTTGATTCCTCCAACTTGATGATCTCATTATGAACACTCTGTACATTTTCGGTTTAAAGAGCAAACAATATTATGATACAACTTATTCGCAACTTGAAAATGTTGGAGATTTTTTTGACAAAAACCTCATAGACAGAAATATTCGAAAAAGTGCGTGTCCATTATCTTGATTGTTTCTTCAGTGAGAATCCCAATAACTTGTATGGCAATGTCTAGATCAAATCGTCTTATCATATGATTTAATAATATACTGGGTATACAGGGTGCCTGTAAACAAATGCGAAGGGAGATAATTCCTTGATGAAAATAAGGAGGGGTAGTTCCAATAAGTTTTTTCGAAGTCGACCTCCCTTTCAAGATACAGCCTTTGGAAGGCGATGGCGAATTGATAGTTTTTAATTTTTTTAAAGGGTTCTAAAAATATATATATATATATATATATATATATATATAATATGAAGGGCTAAATAGATGTTACTTACACAATTTTTTTAGATCTCATAACTTTATTATTAGGGGTTTAAAATAACAAGATGTATTTTAGCGTTAGGTAGTCATTCTATGCTATGGAACACTTATACGATGAAATGAAATGAACAGTGATCAAAACTGCTTGTAAGTTTTTATTTATTCCGAGAAAAGTATCGACATTATCGAAAATTTGCAGCAGACTTTTTTTGAATGGGAAACCATAAGGAAATTTTATTTTTCGAAAATCTTTCTCACGAAAATTTTTGAAGAAAATCATAAGGGGTTTCAATTTTCAACCCCCAATAATGATATAAAAAAATTGTGTGACTAACATCTACTTAGTGCTTCATATTATGTATAGTTTTAGGACCAAGTGTTTTTTAGAACCCGTAAATTAAAACTGTCAACTCGGGATCGCCTTCCAAAGGCTGTATCTTGGAAGGTAGTTCGATTTCGAAAAAAATTTTAGGAACTATCCTGCTTATTTTCATCGAGGAATCATCTTCCTAAGTCCTTCGTATTTGTTTACAGACACCATGTATAAGAAAATAGCAGGATGTTTCTGATATAACTGGAAGCTGGAGAGGTCTGAAAACATTTAGGGGAGAAAGTTCTTCGTTGAAAACCCCAACGTGCAAATTTCAGTGAAAAATTGTGATTAGTTTTTTTTAAAAGTCAATAGGACATCGCGGTTAATCATCCTGTATTAAAAAATACCTTTAACAGTCCTTCTATGCCTTGGAACCGGAGTTGAGCATTTTGTCATTTAAGCCTGCGATATGTAAGGTTCAAAAATTAATTTTCTAATGAATTGTCAACCCACAGAGCTTGATTCAACCACGAAATATGCTTCGGTATCTTCAGCTTTTCGCGGAGGTAAGTTGTTCATTTGTTCAATCAAAAGTGTTCCACTTTAATCCTTTTTCTTTAAGGTTTCAAAAATCAATCACAAGAAACAATGAAGACGAACAAAAATCACAGTGATGATGGTGAGTATGATAATAAACAAATCAGAAATATAGAACTGAAAAAACTGATTTATATAATTCCCACTGAAGCAATTTTATGTGAAACACTAGTGGTAGAAGACTCGTATTCATAAAAATCCTATAATTCAGTTACTTTCAGTTATGGATTTGCATCAAGTATCAGCGCCAATAAGTCGATAACAAATTAATAGAAAATATTGCATACAGAACGTATAAGAATGAGTTGAAAAACTGTAGATTTATTATTTCTTGGGCACTTTCTAAGTATAGGTACATTTTCACCATTAAAACAAAGCATTCAAATCATGACATTTGATTTTATTGCTGTCCACAAAATTCACCTATTTTTTATTCATGCTTCCCATTTTCAGGAGTTGATAAGATGGAGGAAGACGGTATAATATTGAAACGAAGTGAACATAAGAAAGGTATGAATTTATTTATTTATTTATTTATTTATTTACAAGGAACACAAACAGGTAACCCAATACCCAAATCAGTGTTCACAAAGTAATAATACAAAAAATCAACAAAAGTGCCTTATTACTAATACCCAATATATATACCTAATAATAAGTGAAAGATTGGAACAATGAAAAAAAAAAAAGAGAAAAATAACAAATGTAGAGCTAGGGGTGAGGCAACTCAATAGCGGGATAGAAAAGCCCTTTTAAGTGAATTTTTCAAGGTTTTTTCACTCTGGAAAAATACATCGATTTGATCTTTTAGATGATTGCAGTGACGCAGCATCCTGGAAATAGGGGAATTTTTCGCGCTGTTGGTGTGCGTTAAAGGTAGATGGAAGGTTTCCGGATATCTACATCTTCGAATTGGCGCATGCAAGTTAATCAGCCCAGTGATGTCTTGAGAGTCTACACGATTGCTCAACAATTTAGAGACAAAAACAATATCGCCAACAACTCTGCGATCACCGAGGCTTATCATGTTAAAAAACTTCAATCTAGTGGAGTAGTTACTGGGATCTCCCCGAGTCAGACTCAAGTTGTATCTGTACCCCAAAGTGCGGAGGAACCTTCTTTGAATTTTCTCGAGACGGTTTATGTATACGTCGTATTTGGGACTCCAAACACAAGAGGCAAAATTTAGTCTACTGAAAACGTAATTATAGTAGAGAATAACTGCGGTTCTTCGGTCGGAAAACCATTGGCTCTGTCTCAGTATAAACCCCAGCAACACGTTACAGGATGAGGTGACATGGTCGATATGTAAATCAAATTTGAGCTTAGAATCAAATACAACTCCCAGATCTTTCACATGAGTTGAACGACCAAGCACGACGTCTTGAATTGAGTAGGGAAAGAGAATAATATTTTTATTTCTTGTGAAAGAGACCACCTGACATTTACTCAAGTTCAGTATGAGTCCGCTCCTTTTGCAGAATTCCTCAAATTTACATAGTTCTCTCTGTAGGGTTATACAATCATTATAGTCATTGATTCTGAAGTAAATTTTGAGATCGTCGGCAAAGAGGAGTATTTTACAAGTATTGAAATACCTTATAATATTGTTTATATATATAATAAATAAGAGTGGGCCCAGGTGGGATCCTTGAGGCACCCCTGAAGTCGGTGCGAAATACCGAGATTTGAATCCCTCTACTGAAACATATTGAGATCTTTTATTCAAGTAGGATATGAACCAACGTAAAAGGGAACCGCATACTCCAACCTCCCTCAACCTGGTGATCAGAAATTGAATATTTATTTTATCAAAGGCTTTGCTAAAGTCAGTGTAAACAGCGTCGACCTGAATGCCTTTATCTAAACTTTCAAGAAGGTATTCAGTGAAAGTAATTAAATTAGTCTCAATGGACCGTCCTTTAAAAAATCCATGTTGTTCGGGAATTATTTGAGTTTGAACTAGATGAAGGAGGTGAGGATACACGATTGATTCGAATATTTTACCAAAAATACAGAGTTTACTGATAGGTCTATAATTGTTTATAAAATCCTTTTTACCTGATTTGTAAATAGGTACAATGGTAGCCTCCTTCCATTTTTTCGGAAACACTCCTGTTTTTAATGATTTATTATATATTATAGTTAGGGGAATAGAAAGTGCTTCGCTACAGTTTCGAATAAAACAACTGGGTATCAAATCGGGTCCTGCACCCTTGTTCACATTTAACGAATTAAGACTCTTTTCCACATCTCCAACGTCGATTTCAACTCCACTAAGAAAATAGTTGTTGAGTTCATCAGGAGTATCAGTATTACCAGATTGATTGTCGAGATGTGAATGAGCATACACACTTTCGAAGTATTCAGCAAATAAATCGCTTATTTGTTGCCCTCCATTTGCTGTTTTATTTTTGAAAGACATAGAGTTGGGAAAACCGGAAACTTTACTTTTGACGGAAACAAACTTAAAAAACCTCCTAGGATCAATTTTAATTTCGTTTTCCGCTATATTTTTATACTTCATAAAATCTTTTTTAATATTATATTTACATAAGGACCGTAATGTTTTATATTCAACTTCGTCCGCTATATTCTTATAAATCTTCCACCTTTTGTGTATTTTATTCTTACGCTTGATGAGTTTAATTGATTGATAAGAGAAATAGGAAGGGAATTTTTTTCTTACTTTGAACTTTGGAACACATAATTCAATAATATCGTAAATAAAACCGTAAAAAGTCTCGACATCAGAATCTACATCACTGCAATCTAACAATTCAGTCCATGGTATTCCAAGCAATGTTCGATTGATAAAATCATAATCGGCATTTCTAAAATTGAAAAAGTATTCATCCGATTTCTTCAAAGATTTGATATTTTCAAGCTCCAGCAGAAACTCGAGCGCTGGATGGTGTTTATCCTCCGAGACAGCAGGAGAATCACATTTCTGAACATTATTCACTACATAACTATTGCAGAATATCAAATCAAGTGTTTTGCCATTACTATTTTTATTGGCATTGAATTGACATAACTCTAAAAAACATAAAGTATCTAAAAGTTTTTCACTCCTACTATCAACATTAATGGCCTTAAAATCGCCCTTGCTACCCTTCTCCCACACTAAATTGGGAAAATTAAAATCTCCCACAATTAATACAATGTGGTCTCTAAGATCGTGCATAATAGAACAGAGTTTTTTGCAGAAAATAGTGACAATATTAGAATCAGTCGGTGGAATATACACACAACAGAGCAAAATTTTGGTATTATTTATTGAGATTTTCACCCATACGTCCTCGGCGTCACTCTCGAGTTCATGGACTCGATAAGGCCTCAACTTGTTCTTGACCGCAATGAACACACCACCTCCGTCTCTCCGAGTACTTGATGTAGTGGATCGATCCCTTCGAAAAATAGAGTACAGTGCTGGATCGACAACTTCACCGTCAAACACACGCATCATTTAGCCAGGACTCGCAGATGAACACCAAGTCGTGATCGTTTGCACTAGAGGATGTTTTAAAATCCTCTAAAATTATTTGAAATATACTCTTGGAGACATCATTCGACGTATCACTGAAATATTATTCAGGATAATGTGATGGTTAATCCATACTAATATAATATAAAAAGGACAGATTTGTAAGTTTGAAACGAATCAACTCAGAAACTACCGGACCGATTTGAGAAATTCTTTCACCCTCACGATTCTACATTATCCCCGAGTGACTTAGGATATAGTTCTCACTAGAAACAATTGAAGATAGCTACTCGAACTTCATTAAAGTACAAAAATTAGCCATAATTGGATATTTTCTCACGTGCGCTGCAGAAACCTGATACAATGTATGACCGAAATGTAGCTCTTTGCTAGCTGTACAAAAAAGTCCGCGACAGCATATAACTACCTCGCAAAGTTGACTTGCTAATACCTTTTTTTAATAATCAAAAAATGTTTTCAAAATTATGCATTATTGGAGTATTTAATTCAGAACAAAATTGCCCTTCACTTCATTTGATTTCAATGAATACCAGATTACATAAAGCAGGTTGGAAATTATCTAGTCTACAAACAAAATTGGACCTCTCACAAAAGGTCTCTTGCTTCATTTGGTCGTCATCGACCAATGTATGTGGTACTGAGGAGCTATAATAAGAGCTATCGCTACTCTTCTTCCTTCTTCGATGGTGACACGTTCTCTGTGGTTTACTTTGAAATGAAGATTTCTGCCAGTCCAATTTCGTTTGTTTTATTTATATTTATGGACTTATAGATGGCAGCCTGTTTGATTCATACTCATTTCGAAACATTGAATTGAATGTAAAATTCTATTATTCTTATTATTTTTATTTATAGGAGATGTAGAGAAGAGTCATGATGGAGAGTTAAGGAGTACTGCTTGCAGGAAAGGTGCTCATTTCTTGACTTCTAATTATTTCAATTATCAGTTTCGTCTTTTTGAAATTCATAAAATTTAAGGTTTTGACATTCGTTCGAATATTTCAGCTTGGACAGATGAGGAAATTGAAGTACTCAAACGAGAATTTGGTGACTATATCAAGAAAAATATATATCCATCAGGGGCAGAAATAAAAGAATTTATGGAAAAATGGCGACTGAACAGAAGCGTAAAAATAATCAAATCCAAAATTCAACATCTAATTAAATTGAGCAACAAAGTTTATTAATTACTCCTTGTATCCATAGGTCAAGAATATGACAGGATTTATGTTATTTCTGCAATAAATATTTGAAACAATTTTTTTCATGAATAATGTATTAATCCTCAAAATCCTCAACGAAATTAACAAACACTACCCACAAAATCAAATTTACCAAAGGTCTATTCATGTAATTTATCTTCAGATAATTGATATCTGTTTAGAGGGAATACTGTCAAGGGGGAAGTGAAATTTGACTGGTTCAAAAAACATAGAATAGAATATTTTCCAGGTTGAAATAATGTGTTACAAAATTAATATCTAAAAAAGAATTAACTATTTTGTGGGAAAATTCTTGGACAAGGTCAAATTCAATTTTGATTGAGCAAAATTTTCAAGCCTAATAATTGGGGAATTTGTCACGCATAGTCTCAGAGGGGTGCATAAGGTAGTAGATTTTTTTTCAAAATAAACTCAACTTTTGGTGCCACATATGGATAGACCTTTTGATGCTGGGGGTGATTTGATTATTGATAAGAGTTTTGAATAACTTTCCTCAAATAGGAATAGAATATTTCTACTAATTAAATTCATATTGTTTTTTTTTGTATGAATTTAGGGGTTACTTCGTGAGTGATTGATGCTCTTGATGTGTGATTGAAAGCTATCCTTCCTCATAGGTAATTAATTCATGAGTTTACTGAAATGAAGTTCACAATCACGAAAATAAACATGTACACGATAAGTTCTTAAGTACACATATAAGTAAATCAAATATCGGAATTGAGCATTATGTTTCATCTTCAATACATCACATTTATAAGATACTAGCTTCCCTTCCTGGATTCTCACGGGTGGCGGAACTAATGAAAAAAAATTTGACAACCCATACCCGATCTGTTTTCCCCAGAGACGACTTTCTCCATCTATGAAGTTGATATACATATTAATTTCGATAAAATTCACACAAAATTCATTAAGAAAATTATTTCTGATTTCCAGTTTAACTCGGACAGGTTTTCTTAACATCAATGTTGCAATTTTAGGTATCGTATATAATGAAGAAGGCGTAGTTGTGGCACTCCATATAATCAATTTCCTTCAATTATTATCGTGTAAAAAGCCTAGAAATTCGGACACAAAAAATATTACTCTGTTTTATTAGATTCAGAACATGGTCGGAATTTTCTTCATAATCTCGTTTGTAGCAGCCGAGAATTCTATGGAGAATTCTCTACCAAATTTTGGTAAGGAAACGGCAGAGATTATTTTGTATGCAACTGAACAGAGAATTCTACAGAAAGTGCGTATGTAACGGTAAAGAATTCTCTAGTAAATTTTCTAGAGAATTCTCGGCTGTGGCAAACGGGCTATAAATATTAATACTAATACATTCATTGACCTATAATTGATAATAATTAACACACGAATCCAGTTTGGAAAACCATTCTTTTAAATTGAGAAAAAATAACTATAAACTGAGAAAAAAGGATTTATTTGACGCAAATCTCAAAATCCCGTTCAAAAATGACAATGACTCCATTAACATTTCAGTTCGAACTGTCATCAACATGTCGCTGCAATCTATATTTGAAACCCCAATCGTCAAGTTGAGTAGGTGGAAATTTGTACCGCAGATGATCGTTTTCCGCTGCATGAACATCTTGTTAACACGAAAACTATCGGGTGTAATTAGATTGACGATAACGCCTTATCGCATCCAACATTGATAAGTTGTCGATCGACCGTGGTACCACCGCTGGACAGACCAAAGATATTACTTTGGGACAGACATATTGTGTTCGAGAATTAGTTCTCGAAATTGTCAAAAATTGTTATTTGACAATTAGGATATATTCTATGATAGCTCGATCTGTCGAAGGAAGAGAGGAAAGCCCTTTTTTCTTTTCCTTCGACTTTTTCTGAACATTCTGAACCTTGTTGTGACAATAACGAATACAACAAAAAAAAAAAGAATTATCCAATTTGGTGCAGTCGTTCAAACGTGATGCATTCAAATAATATACATCGATTCTCTTTTATATGTATTGATGTAATAATTGAAGCACTACAAAAATTGGCATTTTTTCTAATTTTAATTCTCTCTATCTCGGTTGTTTTCGTATACTTCTAGATACTTTTTCGTTCAACAGTTTTCGAATCGAAATTTATACTAGCAGTGGCTTTGTTATTGGATAATATTAAAACAGTTTATACGATTTTCGCTATCATAATAGCATCTTCAGGTTGGCGAAGTTAAACTTATGTACAGCTCCACCCGCTTGAAATCTGTTTTGAGTTCAATTATGGATTTGATTTTCATCAAGTATCGACCACATCAATTCAATTCCTATTATAAGATGATTTCTCAAGTAAAATTTTGTTAGCGGTAAATATTTTATTTCGATTGAAAGAAAAATCCAAACCTTTACTTTCTCCAAAGTATCAGTTGAAATGAAATACTGGCGCTATATAAGGTGTCTACAAAATGGCCAACTTTAAATGGATTTAAATTCGTTTTTTCGAATGCAATGCCTATATTTTTGTTTATCATTTCAATCACTAATGAATTCACTTCTTTTTTCGCAAATTAATATTATGCGTATTCGGGACTGAAATGCATTTTTTCAGTTAGGAATATGCATCTTTTATAAACATTGTGTATTGATTAATGATTGAAACAATGGAAAAAAATATATGCCTTGACTTTAAGTTCGTCAAGTTAGCAGCCTTTTTGTGTACACCTTGTATACCTTGCAAAGCGGAAGTGTTTCATTTAATAATGATGATGATAGGTAGTTTCTTCTTTCAATCGACATAAATTATTTAAAGCTACCTACTAAGCTAGTGCTATTGTAAGTTTCCTATCTGAATCGAGAAAATTCCGAAAACTATGACCTGAAAATTATGAGAAGTATACAAAGCATGTAGAATGTCTCCGAGAAAAGCTGCCATAATTGGTACCTAGTGTGTTTCACGTAAGCGGGTAGGTAACTGGATTTTGAAACATATACATTGGGCGGAATTAATGAGTGAAGCATCAATATATGATACAAATTTTTGCGGGCGATCCAAATATGCTAACGGAAAAACTATCGAATATTGACGAGGGAGTTGTGGCTGAAAAATCGTTTTTCGGAAAGAAATTGGATTGAGAATTAATTACATGATTTAGAGAAAATTACTGAGTATTTGCATTGCATTGGTTGCAATACTACCTGTATAGAAAGAAAGAAAACAAAAATTGGGAAAATGCTTTCCCTGTTCTCCGTGGAGAATTCCATCGGAAATATACTGTTGGCGTCACGTGAAAAAGAGTTGGATACAAAAGATAATTTATTCAAAAGAAGGACGTTTTTATTGTTCGTTAGCCACTTCACTTTCCTCTGATAGAAGCCGACCTTTCGAATGCAATGTTGCCATTTTTGGAGGTCACACGGTACCTGATGTTGTACTGCCTTGACCTCCGGAATCGGAGGTAACAACGTTATATATGAAGTCAAAGCGTTACTTTTGTTTCCGATTTTGAGGTCACTTCGTACTAGTTATCAATATATATATATATATATATATATATATATATATATATATATATATATATATATATATATATATATATATATATATATATATATATATATATATATATATATATATATATATATATATATATATATATATATATATATATATATATTTTGTCCAATAGACGTTTCCAGTCCCGATACGTTTCTAAGGCGACCTGAGACCCACATGATCCGAATGTTTTCTTCGAGTATATATGATGAAATAACGTTAATGAGAATTATAACTCCTTAGGCACACTTAGAGGGGAAAAGAATTCCTTCATTTAAAAAAGTAGCATAATCGATAATATTTTCCAAACCCGAGACATTGCACCAACTTTACAATCCCACATATACTCCAGCGGTAAATATGGCCAACGTTCACGATCCCGGCGCTGTTGCCAGTCTGACGGGACTGGAGCCGACAATTTCGATGCATAAAATGACGCGAAAAAGTAGGTGTTATGGTAGAAATTCATATATGTGTGAGTTTGTTGAGAAAGAAGTATTGTCTCAATATTCTCATGAAGCAAATTCCTTTTTAACAGATTCTTTCCAAATTTTGATCCATTAATAACATAACCTTGAGAGGCTGTATACATAAAATGATTGTAATAAAATATGAAAAATTAATTTTTAGCTTCCTTCTGAAATCTACAAGGGGGTTCCTGAAATTCGTGCAAGTACTCCAACTATCATAAAAATGAGACAAAAATCAACAAAATTTATTGAAACACTGTTTACAAAAATCTAGAGATCTAGAGATCTAGAGAGCGAAATATGAATTATTTTAATATTCCAGAGCCAGACTCATCACACCTAATTCAACGTGTTCAGTTTCATCATATCATCCTGTATGTCGAATTGAAAATAATTGTTTCACTTTCCAAGAAGTCCGTGCCAAGCCCAGAATTCCTCCTTTAATGTATTTTCAAAATTGAAATGAAAAACAGAAAAATCTAATTCATTCCTATAAATATCGCGTCAATGAATAAGTATGAGATGTGAAATATTCCAAAACAAACTTTAAAACGACCAGAATAATCGTAATAGCTTTCCTCGATAGGCACAATCATTTATTAATGCGAAAGACTGAAATGAAATAACACAAATAAAAATGAGAAAATTGATTACTGACGTTCAAATTCCGTTAATATTATTTTGAAAGTTTTGCGAAATGAGAACCGTTTGTTTGTACACATCTGTCACGTTGAATTCTCCGATGAGATAAAGCCTTCCGATCCATTTTGCCATTGTTTCTTAATAGATCACAAAAATTCATCATTCAATTGAATGCATTCAATTTGTTTCTCGTCGTCTGGATATCCTCCTCATAAACTTCCTTCAATTTTACCCACAAAGAATTGTATAGAAGGTTCAGATCTGGTAATCTATAAGGTCATGGTTCCCAGTTGGGCCTCCTGGACCAATTCATTAAGTTGGATAGGTATTGTCCAGGCCATTCCTCACTTTGAAAATGTATTTCTCCAATTTTTATGCCCTGTGGCATGCCAGGAGAAATATTTTGTGGAAAGTTAATATTATACAAATGCGAAGGGCTAAGGGAGATAATTCCTCGATGAAAATAAGCAGGGGTAGTTCTTATAAATTTTTTTTGAAATGGTCCTCCCATCAAAGATACAGCCTTTGGAAGGCGATGCCGAGTTTATAGTTTTTGATTTTTTTACGGGTTCTAAAAAACACTGAGTCATAAACTATACATAATATGAAGCACTAAGTATATATTATTACTCACACAATTTTTTAGATCTCATAACTTCATTATTAAGGCTCGAACATAACAACCCTTTATGATTTTCCTTCAAAAATTGTTTTCGTGGGATAGATATTCAAAAACCAAAATTCTCTTATGGATTTATATTCGATTCGGGAGAAAAAAATCGCCTGCAAAGTTTCGATACAGTCGATACTTTCTCGGAAGATATATAAAGTTACAATCAGTTCTGATTACTGTTCATTCCATTTCGTCGTAAAAGTGTTCCATAGAATGAATATTCTGAGATATTGTATGTCTATGACGGGAGATAAAGATGTTCTATGAATCTTTGTGAAGGTTAAATTACTAATTTCCGGAAGAAAATTATATCCGTAATATTTTAATTTAAAAAATCAAAATTTCTTTCGATTAATAAGCATAATTGACAACAGTACTTTTCATTTTATTTCAGATACACTAACGCAAAACTATAATAAATGTTCAGAATTAGTACCTCTCGCTAAAATATATGCATCAACTCTCTGTCTCGTAGTCCTTCGTATTCTTTCGAATATCCCGGTAGTATTTCTTATGGTTTCACACGATGATACTATTCGATCTCTGGAGTATTAAACGCATGATATTCAGTGAACTGAGCATCATCATCACTGCAGATTCTCATATAGAAAAAAGGTTTGTGATTGGCCATACAATTTGAAAAATTCAAGGTTGAATATTATCTCCAAGTTCTAAACATTCTACATACTGCATGTGGAGAGGAAACTCTTGTATACTGCGCTTTGCAATTGAATACTGTTGAAAAATTAATTTTCGACTGTCAAGGTTGAAATCTAATTAATTATTGGTTTATACAGCGTGTCCACTTTTAAAAGGGCCAAACTTCATGATGAGATCATACAAGTGATTTGGAACGAAAAATGTCATATAACACATAATCGAAATGTTATCGGTTATTCTTTAATATAACCTTTTGTTGATTTCACGAAATATTCCAAGTTTTTCTAATGGTATCAATCACACTACAGTTATCTCGTAGCCTAATTAAATTTGACCACATATCTGGAAACAGCAATAAATCTGATACATGATGAGAATTCGTGTGTACGAAAAAATTTCTTATTGCGGGCTTGATAAGGGGATGGGATGAATATCACGATTCTGAAGTGAACAAAATTAAGCCTATTTTTTCAATGGTTTTATCAATGAAAAATCATTAATTATGGATATGTTTTCTTTTCAACAAAAAATACCCCATTTAGATTGCTTCCGAATGACATATAAGCTTTTATTCTTGCTGCTAGTCTTCTTCCATTATATTTATTTATTACATAATTGTTTCCAGTAGAGGACAAGCCTATAAACTCGAAGGTTATAGGATATCCTCACTTTCAAGGTGTTCCAGGCATAAAAATCCAAAGGCGTAAGGTCGGAGCCTCTTTGTGGCCATCTTACGTTGACCCTTAACTCATGTTGAAAATGAGAAACCATGGTCGCATGGTAGTTTTCTCTTTTCCATACATGGGTTGAGGGTCAACGTGTGGTTGGCAGTCATGAGAGGTGAACTTTTCGGACGAGTAATATTTCCCGATCCGATTGATCCAAAGCATCTTGACAGACATATTGGAGAAAATGTCTGGTTTCAAATAAATAGCTGTCCAGCTCATAATAGCCGGAATGTACGGCACTAAATAAATCAATATTTTGGGGTGCAATGGATTGGATGGTTCAGTCCGGTAAGATGGCCAACAAGAAGCCCCGACCTTACGCTTTTGGATTTTTATGTCTGGAACACCTTGAAAGAAAAAGTTATCACAATATTTTGAATAGAATCTGAGTGGTGTTATTGAATTCTTTTCGTATGCAAACTAGATTATCACACGTCTGCAAAACTATAAACGTCCGATGAAGTCAGGATCTTCGCCAAAAAAAAAATTAATTTTAACTTTAACCTACTCTACCCTCTGCCGTCAATAGTCAAACGTTCCTCGCAGATTCCTTTTAAATCGTCTCAGTCGTCACTGAAGGTATTTAATTTCAGTTTATCGCAACAGTTGCGAAATAATTAACTAGTTACGAGAAGTAAAAATTTCAAGACATAGATGAGTTCCAGAAAATGTCAATTTAAATGTCAAAATTTGAAAAATCACTATGGTCTTTTCCAGAATTATTGACATCCCAGTAGGTTTTTAAAGTCCAGAGGCACATAACAGCGTTTCTGGTGTTGGAACCTGAAGATGGGATGCGATTAGTCATCCCGAAACCGGTAGTTCTTGTAGAATAAATTGGTGAGAGACAGTTCTTAGGTGTTTTTATTTATTTTGGTATATTATATCATCTGTTCATTTCAGCTCAAGCTAATTCAAATATCTATATTAAACTTATATTAGGTATCACATCACTCTGTAAATTAACTTGTACCTATAAGCGAAAACCAATCGTGTAACTGAAAGTCCTCTGAATTGATAATGATTTTTATGTGTATTTTTATAAATGATTAAATTGAAAGTTTGACTGAGGAATACCCTTCCACCTCCTGAACTGAAAATTTCCAATTGTTAGTTCGGGATACTCGAGTAATTTCCAATATTTCATCTCTATGATTCAAACAAAAATGAAGTTGCTGAAGAATACTTGTACCAGAGATAGAGTTTTCAAGAATAGTTTTTCAAGAATATAAGGACTTCATACTGAAAAAAACCTTTTTATCACTGTGGTAGGAGTAAAAAATCTCCATTGCTTTTGTATATTGATCTTCTGAACAATTTCTGGAAAAGAGCTCCTGTCAAGTCAACCAAATATAACTACAATGATGTTCAGGAAATTCGTAAATTCGTAAACACGACAGAGGGTCAAGTAGGGTGTGGTGAAAATACAATTTTTGTGCATAGGATCATAAACGTGCCAGTGCTCCTGAAATTAGGTCGACTCACTTCACTTAATCGGGCTTGTATAAGTTTCCATACGTGTGCTATTATAGTTCGTATACGAAAAGAATCCAATAACACCACTTCAATTCAATTCAAAATATTGTCATTGAATATTTCTCATGACGACTGTTCATCATACCGGGATCGTATAAGTTTTCTTATAGTACATTTGAGGTGTATAAATCGAAAAGATGACAAAATAAATTCTCAAGCTCTTCAACTGCAGCGTTGCCAAATTTTCGGACTAGATGCGTCGGTCAACTATGCGGATTATATACATCAAGTTCATGTCGCTCGAAGCGCCCTCGCACTGGCCAAACCCTGAAGTTTTCTGTATATAATAAGGAGTATAACCGACTTTTCAGACCCACCTGAAAATTCACCCCTAGCATCCCCTAACCCCCCTTATAACGATTCTATGGTCGAACGTTACCAGACCCGGAGCCGGGTCTGACAACGTCACTTTTGGACTGAAAAGTCGGTCGAGTATACCGTTTTGGGTCTGTATATGGGGTCGAACAAATCTATATATATATATATATATATATATATATATATATATATATATTTACATCTGGCATACTTTATTGCGTCCTTTCAAAAAGCAACCTTATTGCGTCTCCCAGAAATACGCTATCTAGGTGGAATCTGATCGAAGTATATTAATCTACGCAAAAAATTACGTAGTTTGGTCGTTTCAGATCTCAAATATCTTTATTAATAAAGAAGTTGATATACGCACATTATTGCATCCTTTCATGGTCCTACCATTAGTGCGTCCGGCGTATATTTTTTTTTCATATGTAGCACAATGCTGCGTCCGAATTTTATTCAATCTTTCACCATTAGCATGTTGTTGCGTCCAGCGTAGTTGCCACATATGTTTTAGAATCTGGTACAGTAGGATTATTCTAACTCGATGACGTGATCGTATTATAACATTGGCTCCAGTTATTACAACTTTCATCCTTCAAAACACCTCTATATTTATGATGGTTCTCATCCTTAGTTTATGGACTGCTCACTTGGGGAATCGTATTTCAGAATGTTTCAAACACTCTTTAAGTGTCTTTTTGTCAAGAAGAGCTTTAGTGATTATGTAATAATTTTAAAAACGTTATATATTTCTTTTTTGTTTTTTTTAAATAACAAATGAATGTGAGAGAGTGGTGCTCTGGAGATAACTTAAATTAGGAATGCATTAACGGCACAGTTGTTAGTTTATCCTACGAACAATTTGGCAGTCTGGAGAGTCAACTACTCTCTCAAGGTAGTTAAATGGACGGCGAATGAAATTCTCGAGTCAGGCTGGTTCTAGGGGAACTCATGAACTACTCCTCCTCTGTTATCACCTCTTCCCTTTGGAAGATGGTAGAAGTTTAGCTCTTTGAGCTTGTTTGTGTGCCACAATAGACCGCTTTGGTCGCGGTAGCAGGTCTGGGGGATTCGACAGATGCGCCGAACACACTGTAACTGTAACTCTTCGATACAAAGGATATACTTTCCTCGAATGCAGGAAGACAGGGGTTTCAAAGTTTGCAATACCAACATTATACACAAATATTGGAAATAGAATAAGATTATTGAGAGGTCAAGACCCACTCAAGGGAAAAGTAGCTCATCATAAAATCAAAGTCAAAGAGCTGGAGTGCTTTGGAGAAGCTAATATCCGACTTATGAATCGATCTTAAGCTAGTAGAAAAATCTATCACGCAAGCAGATCAAAAGATATTAGAAAGCCAGATTAGACAAGCAAAACTGAAGTTTTCATTCGAATATCATATGAGTAAACATATACTTTATATATTTCAAGAGATTGAAAGACCATGACTTGCTGCTTTTCTGGAGTCGGCTGAGCTGATGTCGGAAACGAAGGATTTGTTCATCAAGATGGAGTGATACTAGATACTAGAATACTAGGTAGTATAAGAAGAATAATAGAATATAATGCAAGTGCTCACCTCAACATCTTGCAGGGCTAGCCGTGATCGACGAAAACTCTTATGCACATCTTGTCCGCTTGCAGAATTCATACTTTATCGGGGTATACAGAGAGACACAATGCGAATTCCTTACTTCCATCTGAGAGAAGTTTATGGCATAGACAAATAACCAAAGCTCTCATTTGTACAAAGCTGGATAAAGTTCTGCCAGAAAAAGAGCTCGAAGAATTTCTTGTGTCGTATTCCCTTCGCTGCCAAAAATAATGTGAAAAATACAAAGGATCAATGTTCGAACAGGGGGCTTCATACCCAGGGTATAAAGTTTGAATGGTAATTCTGATTGCAGAATTTTTAGATCTGAGAACTAATAACGTTACTGAACTGAAGATTATTCTGGCCTGCAGAACTCTGGCAGAATGAAGAACTATTTCAAGAACGTGGGGACAACACCTGGTTCTGTCACTAGGGCAAGAAAAGGGGTTCTGGACGTGACAATGGTCAACACAGCTTCCAGAAGAAGTGTTAAAGCTTGGGAAATGGTGACCAAACCATCAATCTCTGACCATAGGATAATCGAATATAAAATAACAGAAGAGGAACTGATCCACCATTAAGATCCATCTGAAGCAAAACTTACAACAGTTCGAAACTAATTGGCCAAACCACTCGCATTACGATCTGGAACAAAAAGTCGATCACGGAATTTTAGAGGCCTTCCACTCCAGTTATCCACTCCCGGAAGTTTGAACAAGTGAGGATACATCTAATTAATCCTATTCGTGCATGGGCTCATACCGACGATTTTAAAATCTTTGGTGATATAGGCTCTATTGAAGACTGCGTTTCCTGCAGCGTGCTTTGTGGACTCATTCTTGATTTGGTGTGGCAGAAATCAACTACCATTGAGCATTTTTGAGTGCAATGTCGCCACGTACACCAGGAAAAAGAACTATTTCTGTATAGTTATAGTCTTGATGGCAGCGTCCTGAGCAAAAAAACGGAGATAAAAGATCTTGACGTTGTTTTGATGAAAGTTTTACATTTGCTCCTCATGTTAATCATTTACTTGGTACGAGGCCAAGAATGTATGAATTCATCGTGCGTAATAGCAGATATTTTCTGATCCGGAAACCAAGATTTTGCTGTTCAATACATTTACGACGAGCAAACTAGAGTTTGGATGCATTGCTTGGAACCCATTATACGATTGCCGTACACATCACAATGACATATATTCCGAGAGCTGGCGACGAAAATCGGCAAAAGATTTGTAATGGATCATAATTAAATATGAGTTAGTTTTGATAGTGTATATGAATCAGCACCCACGCTAAAAGGTCAGGAAGTGGAACATCTGACGGCGACGCTCTTTGATTTATATAAAATTACAATATTAATATCCTTACCTTGGGGTGACTGCTGACTGCTTCTATTGATATGTGGTCTGAATATTTTATTCACAAATAATATATGATATTTGAGCAGTAAATGCACTTTCAGCCAATACAATTCCTTTGAAACAACATCGTCAAGGCAGCAACTTATGTGGTGTACTGACAAACCGCTTTTCACTAAAATGAGATCTGACCACTTTTTCAAGTTTTCTGTTCTATGAAATAGTGACAATTTTCAATCATTACAAAATACTTGTAGAGTGTGTTTTAATTTCATATACCTACATCAAAGCGCGTCGCCGCTACGTGTTCCACTACCTGACCTTGAGAGTGGGTGCTGACTTATGTACACCCTTAATACTAAAATCATATTAAATTATGCGCCAGTACAAAACTATTGTCGAATTTCGTTGCCAGCTCTCGGACTAATGGAGGCTGTTCAGAGAAGTTTTTTCGAGTAAGATCATGCTGTTTTGTTGAATAAATTCGGTGCAGTTAAGCTTGATGTCAGAAAGGGCGTTGTTTGTTTGATGTTCCTTCATAGACCCTTGAATAGCACATCTACTGGCTAGAGTAGGATTTCATAGGGCGCCCAAGTTCTAGACCCGTACGCTTGTTCAACCTTACTACGCCCAGAACAAATATATTGTTTCAGTCATCTGTGTACAATATGATTTGTTCTAAATTCAATCAGATCTCGCATCTCTGTGATATACACTTTGACAAACAGTCCTTATTAATTAATATATTACAGGTACACTACATATATACAAAAGTTTACATAATTTGTAGAACTTTTTAATTTTTGTGGTAATGTCACTTCTAATCCCACAGCACTCAGAATACAAAAGGTCATGGCAAAAGGAGTAATCAACCCCACAATATCGCTCAATAAGCGAGACAGATAATTCACCGAAGGAGAACAGGAACGATCCTTCAGTTTTCCCAAAACAACCTTCACAGGTAGTAAACCCATAACTAGAATCGATACAGCAATATAGACCAAGAAGAAGGAAGATTGGGATATTTAAAAGACGATGTTTGGAGTGGGCAATGAACACCTTCAATCTATATAGATCACCAGAAGTGTAAAGAAAAATCCTAGAAGAGATTCGTCTTCATCTTCTGAACATAACCAGAAGCTGCTTAGAATGAGTCATATACACAGAAAATGGAGAAGGACAAAAGTTCCCTTCACACCAAAATGGGGACCCACAATCTTCAAGAACAAATAATTCAACATCGTTTCTATTGAAGACCATGAAGAAAGTAGTAGATAACAACATAAGAACATAGAATCTGGAGAATACACCAATTCACAAAAGCCAGATGGCCTACAGGACGACCGATCAACAAAAACTGCTCTGTATGACCGTAGTGACTCTATAGCTAGGTTCCTGGTTCCTCGGGAACTAAAGGAAATGGAGAGGCAAATACACTTGTTTCTAGCAACAAGGGAAGTTGACGTTTATTCATCCAGTGGAATAAAAAAATTTTAATTCACAAGTGAAATGAGATGACATAAGCGTAAGCGGATAAAGCGATACCTTTCATGTCAATTTATAAATCCGATAATTCTCTGGAAAGTGTTATCGTTTGATTTCTAATTGAAGTGGAATAAAATTCACGTTATAATTTTTTTTCATTCGAAAAAATAATAATGACAATATTAGTTAAAAGAACACCATAAGGGCACTTCAATCGGACCTGCTATTGCTCTAGAGACAGAATCCAATTCTTCACCTAACAGACTTTTGGGATGACCTTGGAGCCTAGGAAGCTAAATCATTTCACTTGTGCAAATACAACTTGGTTTACTTGTATACACAGTTGCCAGATTTAGGACGCAACATTATGCGTCGTGCGAAAGATGTATATTGACTGTATATCAGTTTTCATCATTTGAAGCGCCCCCGAAGCGGAATTTGCGTGAACTAAAAATATACTTTAGGTTTCATGAGAAGCACTTTACTGCGTCTGGAGATATGTTTTTCAACATAGAATAACTCTTCTATCCAAAGATGAATGAAATTTATAGTTGTTCCAAAGATAGCTCTCGACGTCCTTCACGATTTGCGACCACCCCTGTCGTTGAATCCCTCCAAATACCAGAGAAAACTTTGAAAAACAATGCTGCGTCCGGTATACGGACACAGTATTATTCAGGACGCGATAGTGTATGGCCCAAAGACAATGTATGGACGCAACATAGTATGCTGGATAAATATATATATATATATATATATATATATATATATATATATATATATATGGAATATGATTCTGATTATTTAAAATGGCATAGGAGATAAATATGCTTATGTAGTTTTTAGTGGTTTGAAACAGTTAATAAAATGTTACATGGTCAAGGGAATTGATAGTAGTATAAAATTGCATGATGTTGATTTTTGCGAACCGTGCGTAAAGCCCGTTTGTAACAGCCGAGGATTCTCTGGAGAATTCTCTTCCAAATTTTGGTAAGAAAACGGCAGAGAAGTAGTATAGCAATGTAAGCTCAAATTTGACCTTGAGATATTAGAAATCGTATGAATATGGGGGCCCTGAGTAGTGGGGCGCAGAGCGCTGGGTCTCCTGAAAGGGGGTTCCATTGTGGGGGTTCAGAGATGTAGTTGTATTTTGGGGCCGTAATAAAAAAAAAGGGTGGAAAAAAAGAATCTTGAAGTCGACGGGATTCGAACCTAGGATAGTTTTATATAATCCGAATTACGAGGCGATCGCCTTATCAACGCGGCCGCGCCAGCTCGCTGATAAGGAAATTGAATTGTTGGTGATACGTTGATGACGCGATCATGGACTACACGTGCCGCCTGGGAGTACACTGAACCCTGAGATGTCACTGGGGGGTCTGAATGATGTAAAAATATTGGGGGCCCCAGAGTGTCGCCTCCAGAGTATCGCCCCCCAGTTAATTGAGTCCATGAGTTTTAAGTTTTTCATCAGTTCGATTTGAATAAGAATATTGAAAGAAAAAAATAATCAATGTTAATCTCACGGTTCTGTTATCATTGTGGATTGAATTGTTTTCGTGTTTCGACAAGAATATGAGGATGCGGTTCCGAATTGGGAAATTGAAAAATATTTTTCTGCTTCGAAAATGTAAATGTCATAATATCCGATGTTTGTGATGTTCCAAAAGATTATGAGGATGTGGTTCTGAATCAAGAAAATGGAAGATTATATCGATATAATGGGAGATATTGGTTTCTACGACACACTACACCGCATATACGATACAATCACATACCACCGAGTGAAACATTGGCAGAATTTAAACAGGAATCTGGCATCGTTTTACAACCGAAGAATTTTCTTGTTACAATGCAGGATGAAGAAAACCTGACATATTGTAATTTGTCCTATTCCCACAATAAAAATAAAGGAAATGGAAGATATTTTTCCTTCTCTGGTATGAAGAAGGTATAAAAACAGATAACATTCGACGTTTTCAATCATTCGTCTCAAGTTAGTGCAATAGTGATCTAGGTGAGTAAAATTTTAAAATATTCTAAAATGTTTTTCTACAAATTTTTTTTCTTCTCAATTCAAGATATCCAGAAAAATGGATTTCGAAAGAGTAAATACAGCATGTTTTTATTCAGAGAAATCTACAATCAAGCTCCGAGACTTACCACTTGGAGAGAAATTTCGTATTTTAAAGGCGAGCCTGTTGAAAACTCGTTATGGGAAGACCATACTCTTAGAGCTGGAGAAAAATAAAGTCTTCCTACCGAAACGAGCTACCGATACTGTGAAGGAGTGCCTGGCTCAATTGAATGAGGGGAAGATCTTTCTAAAATTCACAGGTGTGAAGGATATTGGAACGAAGTATCCTGTATCAAATTTCGAATTCAGTGAAGAATAAAATTGTTAGAAGTCGTCGCCATGGAGGTAAATGATGATTCTATATCAGTTTTTCATAGAGCATTCAGGTATTTAGAAAAAATTAAATCTTTGAAATGTAAGCTCAGATGGATTATTCTTATAAATAATCACATAAAATTATACAACAAGATGATGAAAAAAACAAATATTCATAGTCATAAATTCAAAATTCAAACTAACATAAATCATTTGAAACGATATAAAACAATTTTACAACGAATGGTTTCATCTAAAAAGGAGGGTGATTTACGGAATAGACGTTCTCGTAGGGTAAAGTGGGAAGATGTTCAATCAACCTTTACTGGTAGAGTCAGAACTGGAGTTATTATAAATCTGAAACATATTGAAATAAATAAGTTTTTCGTAGATGCCATTGTTCTCATTAAAAGAAGATTGAAAAATCTATTGAAAAAACTGAATATGATTAAAATGAATACAACTTTTTGTGGTGAGTTCATGAAAAAATCTGGAGATTCTGAAATACTAGATTTCAAATACTTCAAATCAGAAAATTTCATTGTTGATTCTGGTTGCGATCTTGACCGACTTTTATCAGAGCTCATATTAGATAAAATCTTAAAAAAATTAGAAGAATTTCAAGAAAAAGACAGCGGTTACGCACTTCATTCTATTATATCACTTGAGGTTAATATTAATAAATTTGAAATGGGGAATGGTAGCTCATATATTGAGTTGCCCGATGAGATCAAACGTCGAAAGGCTTGTATTAATATCAAAAATTATGATAATGCTTGTTTCGCTTGGAGTATTGTTGCTGGACTTCATCCTGGAGAGAAAAATTGTGATCGTGTGAAATCTTATCCATATTTCAAAAATGTTCTGAGTTGTCAAGATATAAAATTTCCAATGAGCATTAGAGATATTCATAAATTCGAGAAAATTAATAATTTATCAGTGAATATTTTTTCGCTACAATTGAATAAGAATAAATTCGAGGTTGTGCCTACACGTATATCCACACAAATAAATTTCGATAGACATTTCAACTTACTTCTCATTCAGGATAAATACGTTCCTGAAAATAGCGAAATTGATTATGACGATCATGATGATACACCCATTAAATATCATTATGTGCTAATCAAAAATTTATCTCGCCTTGTTTCCTCAAAACTTTCGAAAAATACGAAGAAAAAGTATATTTGTGACCTGTGTTTAAACTATTTCCTCACTGAAAACAATTTGAATGAGCATAAGAAATATTGCATGAAACATGATCCCTCATTGATCAAATTTCCTATTGATTCACATATTGAATTCAAAAATTATGTATACAAACAAAAAGTTCCATATATAATTTATGCGGATTTTGAATCATATTTGAAGAAACATAATTCATCTTCAACTACATTTTCAAAGTCATTTAAGTATCAGGAGCATATACCTATGAGTGTGGGTTATTACTTAAAATGTAATCATGATTCATCTCAATCATTTTATAACAGTTATACTGGTGAAAATTGTATGAAATGGTTCAATGATGAATTAGAGATGATAGCAAATAAATTGAATATTGAAATAAAGAACATAAAACCTATGAAATCATATCCGAAAAATGGAATGTCTGATTTGTGCCATATATGTGAGAGGTCATTTACTGCTGGAGATGAATCTGTAATAGATCATGATCATTTCACGGGTGAAATAAGAGGACAGGCTCATAAGATATGTAATTTACAATATAAAAAATCATTTATGATACCAGTTGTCTTCAACAATTTAAGCGGTTATGACTCTCATTTCTTAATAAGAAATTTTTCTCAATTTGCTAAGATATCAGTGTTACCATTGAATAAATCATTTTGTATGCAACTGAACAGAGAATTCTACCGAAAGTGTAACGGTACATAATTCACGGCGCATGAATTCTCGAGTGAATTTTCTAGAGAATTCTCAGCTGTTGCAAACGGGCTTAAAAGGTAAAATGACTCGTTATCCATTCGGTCTGTGGACTAAAAGTAAGAGATTATTAGAGATCCTACATACAGACTTATGTGGCCCCATTACACCACAGGCAATTGATGGCAGTAAATATTTTCTAACATTCATAGATGATTTTTCCAATTTTACTGCAGTGTACATGTTGAAAAATAAATCAGAAGGTTTTGAAAGATTTTCAGAATATATTAATATGGTAGAATCAAAGTTCACATGTAAAATTTCAAAACTCAGAAGTGATAACGGTGGTGAATATGTTTCGAATGATATTAAAAAGTTGTGTTTAGAAAAGGGCATAATAATAGATTTCACTACAACATATACACCACAACAGAATGGAAAAGCGGAAAGAAAAATTCGTAGTTTAGTTGAAAGAAGTAGAGCGATATTAGATGAATCAGGAATGCCTAAAGAATTCTGGCATGAGGCATTTAGAACAGTAAAATATGTAATGAACAGAGGTATTGCGGCAAACATAAATGTTACACCTGCAGAAATATAGAATGGTAACAAACCCGATGTAAGTAACCTGAAAATTTTCGGATGTACCGCGTATAGTCACATTCAAAAACAATTTAGAGATAAATTTGATCCAACTACTGAGGAGTGTGTAATGGTAGGATATGCTCCTTCAGGATATAGGCTTTGGAATGTAAACAAAGAAAAAATCATAATAGCAAGGGATGTTAAATTTAATGAAAATGAGTATTGGTTTAAGAAAAAAAATATTCGGGTACATTTGGACTCGCATTCGGATTTGGATGTAGATGAAAAATTAAAAATTACAGAACAAAATGAAGGTAAAGATGAATTTCATGATTTTACAAATGGGGAAATGAGCGATGATGATAATAATGAAAGACCAAATAAGCGAACAACAAAAATTCCTAAAAAATATGAAGATTACGAACATTACATGGCATTCAATGCAATAGAATTTTTAGATGAGGTACCACAAAATATTTTTGAAATTAGAGGTCGACCTGATAAAAATTTTTGGATAGGTGCGATGAATAAAGAATTAAACTCAATATATGAAAATGAAACCTGGGAAGAAGTTGATATTCCTAAAGATGAGTAGATTTTGGACACAAAGTGGGTGTTTTCTTATAAAAGCTTAGAGAAGGAAAAGAAAAATAGATACAAGGCAGTGGCGGCTGGAGCATATTTATCGTGGGTCGGCAGATATATATATATATATATATATATATTTTTATATTTTCTATACCTATGTATTATGCAGTTTTCCACATCACCATGGGGTACTGCACTCGGTGCTTCAGTTTTTCATAGTGGAGTTTCGCCAAAATTTTTGTTTCTGTTTCAATAATCTCTGAAGATTATCCGGAAAATAAAAAATGATTGAGAAATAACTATTTTAGCCCTGCATACTACTTGAAAAATAAACATATTTTCGAAACAAATATGAAAATAAGAACCGAAAATATATATAACAAATAAAAATACTCTAAAAATGCTTATCCATAAAATAAAATTGGAAAAACAAACAAAAGTGCATTCTAACGAAATTGAGAATTGCGAGAAATTAACTCACCTCGAGCGCAAACGATAGAATCGAGATATCCCGAACGCTCATTCTTCGAGTTACCGAAGAGAGGCGTTCTAGGGTCGGCAGGGTCGCTGCCTGCCGGACCTATATGTCCTACACCGTGCGAAGTATTGAGCCAACAATATCAACTTTCGTCATAGTTTTGGTCTTTATTCTTTGAAAAGTTCTTAAAAAATTGTCGGAATTTCATTAGTATTATATATTCAGCACTCACGTTTATAAAAATTAACAAATACGATAAAAATTCGTTTTAAATAACAGCGATCTCTTGTAATTTGTTATGTGAAACTGAAGCTATCGAATATTGGCGGAAAAAACATTGAATAAGAGGCTTATCTAATTTTAATTGTTATCCGAATGAAATTCCAACAAAAATTAATCAAGTTTGAAGCAATTTGACTCATTGATATTAGCGCTCCTTCGATATGTTTACAATTCAGATTCGGCATGCCGTAGTCTGCCGTACCTGAATGAACAGAACGAACGGTCGGTCACCCGGTCGCTAGAGAAGGCATCTGCGGCACTGTCTTCATAGCTCGATTGGAAATGAGCGTATTTTGTCTACGGACCGAGTAGATGTGGGATTTAAATGAAACAGCGTATTTCAAAGAAGTTCCATATTCCATTGATATCAGATATCATATACCTAATATTTTTATAAAATTTATTGAGAGCTATGTAATGTTTGGAGAATTTCTAATACATTATTATTTTACACAAGTGAGAATTCACATTTATGCTGCTCGCGAAATTTTGATACTGACACTGATACAAGGCAAGACTGGTAGTGAGAGGTTTTTTACAAGAAGAGAATTATCAAAATGTTTATGCACCCGTGGCAAAAATGTCAACCATTCATTTGCTTTTAATAATTGGAAATCAGCTGAAATTGTATTTCATACAGTTAGATGTCAAAAACGCATTTTTGAACGGTATAATTGAAGATGATGTATTCATTTAGGCTGTGACTAGAGTCCCGACTCGGGACCCGTGTCCAGTCCCGACTGGAGAGATCGAATGACGTCATTACAAAACAAGTGTCTTGCCCATACTCGGGATCCTTGTCCAGTCCCGACCTAGTAAAAGTGTTTTGAGGTTATGTTCGCAAATTGAATAATATTTATCACACGCAGTTTGTAGTTCTGAATAATATTCACACAATTGATTGTTACTCGAATCAATAGTGGTAATTTCAGGAAGGAAATGTATTCGTAAGTATGCCTGTACTTTTATATTCACGCTCTGAGCTATTTCTTATGAATTTGTAGGTTGGAAATTGGCAAGAAATTCAGCTCTTATAATGACGTAAAAAATTTCATACAAGAATATGAAAATAGTACATATACAAAGTTTTGGAAACGTGATGCTAAACTTATTTCATCAAATTACACCAAACGTTCTATTAAAAGCGATCTGTTATACTCTTATCTTAAATATTCATGCATTCATGGAGGGCAGCAATTTCGACCAAAAGGTAAGAAGCTAAGAGATACAAAAACATTCAAAAAAGAAGACCTGTGTCCGGCATTCATTTCATTCAGTCCAGATATTAGAGGCGACTCATTAGAAATAATAAAATTCAATGATAAACATAATCACGAGAGGAATAGAGAAACTTTTTCATTTTTGCCCCAACAGAGGCAGTTGCCTGGTGATGCAAAAGAAACCGCTAAGCAACTACAGTAGAACTCCAATTATCCGAACTCCGACTATCCGAATCGCCGATTATCCGAATCACAAATGCGCGTCAAGTCTTGACTTGACTTGTCTTAACTTGCCGTTGTGCCTACACTGACTTCCCCCCGCGTGTGTAAGCACAACGGCAAGTTAAGACAAGTTCCGGCGCATTGCAGTCACGGCGCACCTGTCATTGTTTGTTTTGATTAGCCAGTGTGCTATTGACCTTGCTCGAGGACGCTATGTACTCTTTCGCTACGGCTTACTTCTGTTTGTGCGTGTACAATACTGTATTGTTTTTATACCATGGCTTCGAAAAGAAAACGTGTTGTGCTATCGTTAGCGGACAAACTGAAAATTATAGAGCAACTCGATAAAGGTGTAACGGGTAGGAAGTTGTCTGAGATTTATGGTGTTGGACAAGCAACAATTTCTGACATTAAAAACAGTAAGTCAACACTTTTAAACTTTGTTTCGGTGCTTGAAAATGAAGATGGAAGTTCCTCCAGGAAAACAATGAAGACAGCAACCAACAAAAATTTGGAAGATGCCGTGTTTAAATGGTTTTTGCAGCAACGTTCTATGGGAAATCCGATTTCAGGTCCAATCCTGAAAAAGCCAAAATCTTAGCAGAAAAGCTTGGTTATTCATCTTTTAAGGCTAGTAACGGCTGGCTAAGGAATTTTAAATTCAGGCATGGTGTACGCGAGTTAGATTTGGCTGGTGAGAAGCTTTCAGCAGACTCTGCAGCTGCTGAAAATTTTATTGAAAAATTTAAAACTGCATCAGAATCCTATGATCCGGAGTTTGTTTATAATGCCGATGAAACTGGCCTTGTTTGGAAAGCATTACCAAAAACCACTTTGGCTTCTAAAAGGGAATCTAGTGCCCCTAGACATAAGGTCAGTAAAGAACGTGTTACAGTGCTTAACTGTGCCAACTCCACTGGAAATCATAAACTGCCACTTCTTTTGATAGGAAAATCAAGAAATCCAAGAGCATTTAAAAACGTAAAAAAACTTCCACTCTTCTACAAAAGTCAACCCAAGGCCTGGATGACTGCAGCTTTGTTTACCGAATGGTATGATGAAGTGTTTATTCCTGAAGTGAAAAAGCACCAAAAATCGGTGGGAAAAGAAGGCAGTAAGGTGCTTTTAATTGTTGATAACGCACCCACTCATCCTACAGCAGAACTGTTGGAAAGAGAGAATGGGCAGTTTAAAACGACGTTTTTGCCTCCCAATGTTACAAGTTTGCTGCAACCCATGGACCAGTCTGTTATTGAAACAATGAAGCGCCATTACAGAAGGCAACTGCTGAGAAAACTGCTGATCGAAGGTGCTGAAGATGAAGAATTGGTTTTGGAAAATCATAGCAAAATAAATTTAAAGGACTGCTGTTACATGGTAGCGGAAGCCTGGAGTTTGGTTACGGCAGTGACGCTAAGACGTGCGTGGAATAAACTGAAAGGCCTACCGTCTGAGAAGAACAAAAAAAAAAGAATCTGAAGAAAATGAGAAACAAGAATATGGAGAGGATGATGATGATGAAGATGCGTTGTCACTAGAGGAAATAAGAAAAATGATTGTAAAAATTCCTGGTTGTACAGAAGTAAGTGCTGAAGATGTAGGAGAGTGGATGGCTTGTGACACGTCTGACCCTGGTTTTCAAATTCTCAATGACGATGAAATTGTTGTAAGTGTGAGAGAAGATGTGGAAGTGGAAGAAGAACTTTCTGCTGATGTTGAAGTAGACGCTGGACCATCAGCTAGTGAAGCATTTGCCGGCCTCGAGACTGCTTTGAAGTGGATGGAGCGTCAGCCCGAGTGTGACCACTTGCAACTGCTCACCGTCAAGCGAATGCGTGACCTGGCTGCCCGAAAACGGTTGAAGACCGCAAAACAGCTTACATTGACGGAGATGTTTAAAAAACAATGATTTTTATTTCTAAACTTGTACATAAGTACATTTTATTTATATTTAAAACATGTGAAAATTTCATGTTTCTTTCATTTAATTCAATAAAAAAATAGTGCAATATCAAAACGTAGCTTTTATTCTCTCCAATGGCAATTTTTTAAAAAAAAATCCGATTATCCGAATATTGGATTATCCGAATGGGTCCCGGTCCCCATTAATTCGGATAATTGAAGTTCTACTGTATTAAGTCTCAGAGCAGATAGAAAATTAGTGCGGCAAAATTTACAGCAAATAACAGGAAAACATATAACGCTAAAGGATTTATCAAATCTTCAAAGAACCGCAGTTAAGGGGAATAGTTTAGAAAAATGTATAGATTTCCTTCAGGAAAAAATGCCGAAACAGCTTTCTTCAAAGATAGTAATGACAATTTCAAAGGTTTATTCATGCAGACCCCACAGATGAAAAGTACCATGGAAGCGTTTCCGGAATTTTTGGCTATTGATGCGACTTATAAACTGCTGAATATTGGAATTCCTCCCTTAATAATCATCGAAGATGGCAATTGTCAGAGTGAAATTGTAGCAATATGTTTGTTGGTGACAGAAGACAGGGAAAGTTTCGAATGGTTCCTCCGCACTTTCAAATCGAGAAACAGTTCCTGGGTTGATACAAAATGTATAATGACAGATAAGGTCTGCTAGAACGCGATGTCATCCGTAGCATGTTTCCAAATGCAATTTTGATAATCTGCATTTTCCACGTAATGAGAATATTTAGCCGAGAAATAACATGTGAGAAAATGGGTATTACTCTATTGCAGCGAAAAAAATGTCTAGAAATCCTACAACAGCTTTTTTATTCAAAAAATGAATTCGAGTATGAGAACTTATGCCAAATTTTGAAAGATACGGGTTATACAAAAGTTTATGATTACTTTGAGAAAACTGGCTTCATATTAAAGATCAATGGTCTATTAATGGGAAATATTTGAGGGGATCTTTCCTAAATACTACTAATAATAGATAAGAAAGCTTAAACTCAAAGTTGAAGCAGATCATTAGAAAAAATAGTAGTTTGGAGGATTTTGTTGAGTCCCTTTTCGTAATTATCCAGTCGCTTGAAATTAAAAGAGATTATAAAGCAATCTATCAATTCCAAAAAAGAAGTGTTAATTCGTATGAGAGTACAAGTGACGAACAAAAATTTATAGATTTTTTAACAAATGAACCAGCTAGGATGGTAATAAATCAAATAGAATACAGTAAAAAAGTTAAAAATCTGGAGGTAGCAACTGATTCAGGACAAATAATATCAAGTGAAGGAATACTTAAGATAACGAAGGACTCTTGTACGTGTAATTTTTATGAAGGTATGTTACTTCCATGCAGGCATATATTTGCTTTTCGAAAAGAACTATTGTTGTCTTTGTTCGATATCAATATTGTAAATCCACGATGGACAAAATCTTAAAACAAAAAAAACAAAGATTACTCAAAAACTTCGAAAATGAAAGCATCGATTCAACAACAAGAGAAAACAATGATAAATAATACAGGGTGGACCAAAAGTCCGTTTACTTTTAAATCAGTACTTACGTCGAGCAGCGAAGGCGGGGTGGGGCGGAGGGGGTACGTACCTCGAGAGCAGCCTATGGGAACAACGTGCGTTCTGCGTACGCGAGTACTATCGAAACAACGATTCTCCGACTATAGCGCAACGAAAATTTTGCGCTCACTACAACTTACGGCATAAAAATGAAGCTCCATCAATTCAATTGATTAGAAAATGGGTACACAAATTTGAGGAGACATGTTCGACAATGGATAAACCACGATCCGGCCGATCTAGGACTTCGAGGGATGCCGAACACGTAGAGACTGTAACATACGTTCGCGGACAGCCTGCCCTCTCTACTCGAAAGCGGTCAAGTGTCTTAAATGTGCCAAGAACATCTTTAATTCGTATTCTCCACAAAGATTTACATTTACATCCTTATAAAATTCAAATGGTACAGGAATTAAAGCCACAAGATCATGCTCATAGGCTCCAGTTTGCTACGGATATGCTAGAGAAGTTCACCAACTTTAACAACATTTTTTTCTCAGACGAAGCACACTTTCACTTAAATGGACACGGCAAAATTGCAGGTACTGGAGTGACACTAATCCTAAATTGAAGCATCAAAATCCCCTGCATTCGCCCAAAGTTACTGTATGGGCAGCTTTGTCAGCAAGAGGGATTATTGGTCCATATTTTTACGAAGATCAAAAAGGACATGCTGTTACAGTGAACACAGAGCGGTATATAGCCATGCTACGGAACTTTTTTACTCCAGCGCTACAGAATTTTAATGGTTTTAATCAACGCTCATGGTTTTAACAAGATGGGGCCACATGTCACACCTCCAATGACTAATTGATTGCAGTTTTTGGTCAAAAAGTGATATCAAAAAGAGGTGACGTTAACTGGCCACCTCGTAGTCCAGATTTATCCCCAATGGATTTTTTTCTTTGGGGATACCTTAAAAATAAAGTTTTTGACACCAACCCAGCGTCTCTTGAAGAATTGAAGGAACGCATCAGCGAAGAAATCCAAAACATTTCAGAAAACACCTGCAAGGCCGTGATAGAAAATTTTCGCTCCAGGTTGCAAGAGTGTCGTGAGGGACAAGGGTCACATATGCATGATGTAATATTCAAAAAATAAAATCCCTACTTGTCTTTTTTAATAATAAATAAACAGATTTTGCAGCATTTATCCAGTTTTGTTTTTATCATTGTTTAAAAAGTAAACGGACTTTTGGTCCAGCCTGTATTATCGTAGACATATCCAAAAAACTGCCTGTGGTCTCATATGCAGAAAAAAGAAAAAGAATCCTTAAAGAAACCAATGTTTCAACCGATTTAGTCGCTCTAAGTTGTAATGCTACCTATTTGCAACGTTTATCTGTAATCAAGCAGTTACAATCGTTCTGGAAAAATAATATTCCTGTCCGTGTCATTCGTCTAAATGAAAAAGATAGTGTTGAATATATTGAGACAGAAGAACAACAAAATAATTATACTCATGAATTTTCTGCTGAATCACTTACTAGTACTGATACCAATGAAGATATCAATGATTGTGATATACCACTAGTTTCCTTGCCTAGTCATACTGAAGGAATGGTTGAATTGTCTCGAGTATCCGACAAAGAAATTTCAACTATAAAAGAAAGCCAAAATATTAATAATAAAGTAATTCCCTTACTAAAAACAAGATTTCAGCGACTATTACTGGCAATTGTGATGGCTCTCTGTTGCCAGATGAGTTCAACAACTTTTTCATTGATTTTCCTCATGTACTCACAAGTAATTTGAACAAAGATATTGACACTGATCATGACAGACTGGGCAAATCCTTTTTCATGTTTGAGATTTCACACAGGGAGCTTCTATCAGCTGTGAAATCTTGAAAGAACAAACAGTCCGTTGGTTATGATGAAATTCCAATGAAAATTGTCAAGGTATCGATTGAAATTATTCTTTCACCCCTATGTTTTATAATCAATTGTTCGTTTAAAGAGGGCATTTTTCTGGATAGTCTGAAGATTGCCATTGTGAAGCCCATATATAAGAAGGGTCCCATTGAAGAGCCAAATAGTTACAGACCTATCAACATCTTATCTTCATTTTCTAAGGTCTTTGAGAAAATTCTATGTAACAGACTTCTGAGTGTTTTTCAAAAATTTAATGTTATCTCGAAACATCAACATGGCTTTGTGAAGAACATAAATATTGAAACCGCCACATTTGAACTTATAACGAAAGTTTTAGTTACCCTCGAACAAGGTGAGGTTCCCTTGGGTCTATTCTTGGATCTTACCAAGGCTTTTGATTGTATGGATCATGAACGATTGTTATCAATTCTTGAGGACTACGGCATCAGAGACAATCAGTTAAAGCTAATGGAGAGTTACCTATCATCCAGGAGACAGATAATTGTTATGGAAGTGGATGGTGAAATATTGCAGTCGAACGAGAGAGTAATCACTATGGGCGTTCCACAGGGAAGTATCCCAGGACCTCCACTTTTCATTATCTACATTAATGGTTTACCTAAGGCCAGAATTCCAATCAAGCACAATATATATAAATATGTTTGCTGATGATACCAACTACATTCTCGAATCCCCTTGTGTTGCAACAGCTATAGAAGACTCAAAAAGTGTACTGAAGTCAGTGGGTGACTGATTGGGAGCTCACAATCTTGTTTTGAATGTTGATAAAACGCAGTGTTTATTTTTCTATAGTGAAAGATCTAAATTGCACTTTCCTTTGTCAATAAACTTTTCAGGTAATGATGTCATGGTTAGAGAGAGTGTTACTTTTTTGGGAATTGTAGTGGATAGACACCTTAACCCTTTCGCTACCTGTGTACACAAATGTGTACAGCGTTTTGAATCCTGCTGTAACGCTAACCAAGAATGATTTAATCGATCTGCTCCCAACGTACACATTTGGGTATGCATTCAGCATGACGGGGTAATCTAGAGTGGCCATTTGAACCGGTCATTCATAAACGGAACTTGAATCTTCACAGACATCTTCGGTTAAAGGTTAGGGCATGTTACATAGATCACTACGGACAATTTACTTTGCATGTGAGATAGCTCCTATGTAGTTGTAAATTTCATTCATAGTTCATGAAAGTTCCTATTTTGCATTGAAAGTGGAACAAATACAATTTGATTGATATTTTCGTTCGTAATTTACTTTGAAATTGTGTACACAATTGTGCACTGCAGTAGTAAAGTGTTGTAAAATACGTATAATATATAATTTTTAGATAAGGTTTTTATATTTATTTCATGCATTAGTTTGTCAAAATTTAAGCCCCTCACTGAAAAGGAACTATTAGAATGCATGGATAATTTGTCTGATCTCGAAGATATTGATATCCAGGGTGCCGATAAAACAAATTTTGGATTTACTGCACTTCGGAGCTTATGTGGGGAGAGCATTGATATTACTATCAAAATCAGGACCAAAGAAAAGGGGGCGAACATCTGTTGTAACTGATGGCGAGTCACAAACGCCTAGATCTTCAACTAGACCAAGACCAGAAGTAAGACCCCTTAACGATATTCGTTTTGATGGAATGAACCACCTACCTGAGGTAGATGATAAGGGCTTCGCATCGAGGTGTATAAATGAAAATTGTGCTGGGCGATCACGTAGCATGGGTGCCAAATGTAAGATATATTTATGTCTTACAAGAAAATCGAATTGCTTCATGAAATATCATTCCAAATGATGTGTAATGAACCCCAGTTTTCTGAGGAAAATTGGAGTTCATCTTAGTGCATTTTTTCGTTTTAAATTTCCGTCTTTGAAAATATTTTAATCCTCGAATATCCCGTGCGTTCATTCCGACCGGCAGAGTAAATGTAAAAAACCGCTTATCTGTATTTTACGTCGTTTTTCTTACATGCCGCTGAAGATTTCAACGTTTTTCATCTGTTGATATGCGATAAACCGGAGCTGACGACGTTTTTCATTCTTGTCGCATTCTGGAATTTTCAGATTCTTACCGTGAGAGGGGATATACCTATAAAAGCAAATTTTCCCCCCGCGACGGTCACTTTTCGACTTCTCGACTGTTACTTCAGTTCGTCGGCTGACTTTTGAATTTTACTTCAGTGCTAACGTGGTTTCTAACTTCTAGTATAAATTCAGTTGATTTTCCGTAGTACTTTCGCCGTTGAGAATAATCATTTTGTGTTATTTGCATCAGTGCTTAGAATTAATTTTTTTAGTTTTTCTTTTTTAAATCCTTTGAGTTTCGAGTGCTTGAAACAAAGGAGGTAGGTCCCCGTCTGTACCGTCCAGTTTCTTTGTTAGACCTACGCCGTTACTGCTTTAACTTTGACACTGCTGTACTGTATCGTTTCCTGTTGTATTTTATCGTTCTTTACCCTGTTTCGCGAGTCTGACTTTTCCCTTCGCTATCAGTCATGGCGTGTTAACCCTTGGGGTACTGAAGGGAAAGTTCCGTCAACCCCCCTGTCCGCGTCATAAGTGTTAAATCCGAAATCTCTTCTTTTCTGTCAGTCATGGCGTGTTAACCCTTGGGGCAGAGAATAAGAGATACCGCAAGTAGTCAGTGAAATCCCGTAATTGCGCTAAAAATAGACATTTTCTTCGCTGTCAGTCATGGCGTGTTAACCCTTGGGGCAGCGAATAAAAGTCTCGAACAGATCCGCCCTTATTGTGTTTCATTCCCGGAGAAATACAACTACACACCGATACCGTATAGCAAGTCCTTAGCATTCGTCAGTTCTGGTTGGCGCATTTTTATTGAACCGTTAATTTTTCACTACACCCGGTATAAATTTCATAAAGTGCTCGTGACCGGATAAGATTTCCCGAATGTATTTTCACTGATAGAATCACTCATATTTTATATCACACATATCTCCCTTTGACATGTGATTAGTTTCCGAAGTTGTGAATAAACGTTTACATAGTTCGATTTTGACTTCTTCGTTGTCGCTACTACCCTAGACAACACCGAGCTCTGTCTCTGGCTAGCAGCTACCCTGGTAGGTTTGCTATTCTTCCTATTGAAAAGAATAGCTGGCGCTCGAGATTAAGGCTTCTCCGAGAAACGCACGTTACAAAAATGGCGCCCGAGCAGGGACCGTGCAAAATCCAGTAGGAAACAACAGAGGTGAGAAACATTAACCGGACAGTGAGTGATTTCCCGAAACAGTGAGTAAAACCTAAGAACAGTGAGTAACTATTTCTTGAACCGAGAGCTGTGAAAAATAAACTTGAACTGTGTTTTATTACCTGCCACTCTGTATTGAACTGTTATACTGTGAATTGAATTGGACTATATTCTGAAAATTTTCCTATTGTTGAAACCTATTGGAAATAATTTAATTAATTTGTGATTATTCCTGTTGCCGATTACTTTATTGAGTTATTGAAAACTGAACTGTTGCTGCGCCTTAATATCAGTGGAAATTATTTCCGATTTCTTATTATTTCTGATTTATTGAATTGAACTGTTTTAATTTCGTATTGAAGGTGAGTGAATTTCCGAACATTGAAAATTTATTGTCACAATTGGTAAAATTTAATAGGTTTTATTTACCTATCAGTTTAATAGTGAATCACCTATTACCCTATTGTTAACTTGTCTACCTGCTGTTATTTTCTTTTGACCTGTACTGTTGAAACTTACCAATTATTTCTGATTTTTCTGAAAACTGAAATTCGATTATTGCGATTTATTTTCTGGATATTGAACTTGAAAAAAACTATTTGGAAGTTAACCTGTGCGTTCTGGTGCGGTTCGAATTTCGGGAAATTTTCCGGACTATACGAAACGACTGACGAGTGTGTGCGGTATTTCGCGAATATTTTCGGACTTTAGTGGAACTGATTGAAATTTTTTTTTCGAGTAGCGTTGGACTTGTAAAATTTTTAGTGTGAAACATCGGGACTTAAATTATTTTAGTGCGCCGGGACTTGAACTTTTTTTTTTTTTTGATACACCGGGACTTAGACTTTGTTTTTTTTTTTTGGGGTTACACCGATACCCACTTCGAGCTTGAGTGAGTAAGTTAGCCAACGATTAACTCACCGGGTTGGACTTAGAACTTAAACAGATTGTGAAAGACATACCGAGTGTGAAGTGTTGGTACGTTCTGAATCGGACTTAGTTGAAAATAATATGTCGAACATGGATGTAAACCGGTTACTCAGTGATGAACTTACATACGAATTACAACTGAGAGGACAATCGATACCGGGCACTGTGATGACTAAACGGAGTCTACTACGACAAGTACTTCAGTCCAATGAACCTCTATTACCCCCAACATCATTGAATCCCGCCTCCGAGATTGAGATTTGCCAAAATAAACTCACCGATTTGGTGGAATCCCTTCAGAACTTCAATCATGAGAATGCAGCTAACGAATTTTCGCGAATTTACACCCGATTGATACACATACAAGGAAGGCTGGACTTTATTGTTACTGCAGACACAACACAGTTACAACTAGTTGGACAAATGAAGGCGACTACAGCTAAGGCGTTGGAAACGCTGGAGGAGCTGCGTCAGAAGAGTAATCGTGAACAGCCGCAACCATCTAACCGACATCAGAGGTCTCTCTTGGATGTGGAGGTGCCCAGTTCACCTGGAGTGTCACCGATCCAACCGGAGAGGATTTCAGGGCTCCGAGAGCCATCGCTTATCGACTTGGGAGATGGTGTCGATCCTCCTGTAGTAGCCCATGTCTCACATACTGGCACACCTGTAAGGAATTCAACATTAGAAGAGGTCATGAATGAGACAAGACAGACATGTAGAGCATTACTGCGACAGTTACCAGCGATACCTCTCACGCAGTCACAGGACTGTAGAACAACAACACCTGAGGGTCTGACACAGGGTAGATGGATTGATTCTACACGAAGGGTGTCTTTTCCACACTTACCTGCACCTTGGATAAATCCTGACCGACCAGTCATCACAACACCTGCCAGATCAGAACCGGAGTCCCGATCAACAATACCGACTGTCCCTGTACACAAATGGAACATTTCATTTGATGGCACTGGAAGTGTGACCGGATTTCTTGAAGAAGTGGAGAGGCTGGCTGAATCCCGTAAAGTGTCCCTGGAACAAGTTTTTGAATCTGTTTATGAATTACTACGAAAAGATGCAAGGGATTGGTTTATTCCCAGGAGGGGTACTTTCGAGGACTGGGAGGATTTCAGCAACCAACTGAAAGAAGCATTTCTGCCTGTCAACTATGAGGAGAATCTGTTAGAGGAAATAAAAAGACGAACACAAGGACCTGAAGAAAAGTTGCTCCTATATGTCACCCGGATGCAAAACTTATTCCAGAAGCTCACCTATACAAAACCATCCGAAGTGGAGCAGATCCGACTCATCCGACAGAGGTTGATTCCGCCCTTACAGCAGGCCTTGGCCTTCCAGGAGACCAAGACGTATGATGAACTTCTCCGTAAAGGAAAAGTTTTTGAACTGGTCCAATGGCAGATGAGCCAGTACACCCGGCCACCCTCAAAACCAGGTTTCGTGGAGGAACCTCACTTAACGTACACTCCCCGCCAACTGAACCGATATCAGGCGAGTTTTTCTGTGGATACCGGAGAACAGGTACAAACAACTGATCATAGGAAATCAATCCCGCCGACACCAGCCGACCAAACACGACTTTCTCCGCAGGGGGAAAGCCGTCCAAAGCCACCCAGATCCAGAGAATCAATAGTCCAGCAACAGGAATCACACCGTCAAATTTCTGGAAACAGGTCCGAAGGTAGATCCGGAAATTCAACACCGCCACCCCGTCGTCGAGCCGAAAATAACCACGCTGACCGGACCCAATCATCATCAGGGAGGAGAGTGTCCTTCCAGACACAGTGTTTCCGATGTGGTGGATATGGCCACATGCGTCGAGAATGTCGCAGGCCACCGAAAATTTTCTGTTCTCGATGTCAGAGGGAGAACATTCTCTCACGAGATTGTCCCTGCCGTCCGGAAAACTAGACGGAGGTATGGAGAAGGAGTCGACCATATCTCCCAACACACTGACTCCCATAACATCGACTGCCTGGAATGATAACCGACCGCTTGTCGAAGTTAAGATAGCCGGAAAGCACTACAAAGCATTAATTGACACTGGAGCCACGAAGAGTTTCGTAAGTCGGAAAGTGGCAAAACAATGTGAAAGCAAGGGAATCACCGGACAACATGTTGAGAATGGTTTCGTGGTGGTTGCAAATGGTCAACCCACGACAACACCCAAACTCTACACTACCGCTGTTCACCTGGCTGATTATTCCTTGACCGACGTAAAATTTCTGTTGGTGCCTGATTTACCAGTTGACCTCATTCTAGGAATGGACGTATTAGGAAGGTTCAATTTTTCCATTAACCTCAGTACCGCGGACTGTTACCTGGAAGGTCGACTGATTGCCAAACCAACACCGAAAATTCAAGAAGCTGTTGAAGTGCAGGGCCGGAGAAAATCCTTGAATACACCTGCAGACAACCAATCACCTAAATCGTTACCGTCCGTAGATTCCGTATACCTGGCTGAAATAGAAACAACCCAGTGCAAATGGTACAAAAAGAAGTTACAGGAGGTGGAAAAAGACCCAGCAAATTTTCCGGACTACGCCGTTGAAAATGGAAAACTGTTACGACATTTCTGGGACTCATCCGACTTCACAGAAGATGGAACCGGCCAACCCTGGAAACTCTGTGTACCATCCGAACAGCGAACAGAAGTACTGCAGGAAAACCACGACTCAGAACTAGCAGGTCACATGGGGATTGCCAAGACGATTGCACGGATAGCCAGAAATTATTACTGGCCAGGGATGTTTAGAGACATTGCGAAATACGTGAGGAACTGCACATCGTGCCAAAAGTACAAAGTTTCACAACAGAAAACCCCTGGTAAGATGCAACCACACCGAATGGCGGATGCGCCGTTCAAAGAGGTATCCACGGACATAGTTGGACCATTGCCACGGTCAAAAAAGGGAAACTCCTACATCGTGGTAATGCAAGACCGGTTCACAAAGTGGGTAGAGTGTCGTCCGTTGCGGAAAGCTACCGCCAAAACTGTTTATTCGGCCCTCTACGAACAAGTCATACTGAAATACGGTTGCCCAAAACTAGTAATATCCGACAATGGAGTACAATTCGACAGCAGGCTATTCAAGAACAGTCTCCGAGAGCTGAACATTGCTCACCGTTTCACACCACCGTATACTCCTCAGTGTAACCCTGTAGAAAGAGCTAACCGTACCCTGAAGACCATGATAGCACAGTTTTGTGAAGCCGATCAACGAACCTGGGATGAAAAGATAGGAGAGTTAACGTTTGCCATCAACACCGCTAAACAGGAGTCTACTGGATTTACACCGGCATTTTTAAATTATGGAAGGGAACTAGAAGTCCCGAGGGCGATTTATTCGACAAACCCCCACAATAACGAAATGAACAGAGAATCCAACCGTATAGAAGAAGCAAACAGAGACATGACTTACCGTACTCAACAGATCAAACATCTCCAGGAGGCTTATGAGTTCGTCCGTACCAAACTGTACCGTGCCTTCCAACAACAGGCTCACCACTACAATCTTCGACGAAGAGAAATCCGATACCATGTGGGAGATAAAGTTCTACGCCGGGACCGTCCTTTATCCTCTGCCGTTGACAGTTTCGCCGCCAAGTTGGCTCCGAAGTTTTCCGGACCGTTTACCGTCGTTAAAGTTGTTTCACCTGTCGTCTATGATCTGAAAGATACAGAGGGTAGAAAAATCACTAACATACACATTAAAGATTTAAAACCATTTCATGCATAATAATATTATTGACATGATCCGTTAACCGTTCTATAAAGATAACCTCTGAAAGGAGGAAATCCGTTATTTTTTTTTTTTTTATCCGTTACCGAATATATATTATTTTTCCGTTACCGAATATACATATGTATATAATTTTTCCGTTACCGATTATATTATTATTTTCCGTTTACCTGTTGATCTGAATAACTGTAGTTGCTCGGCCAACCAGAACCAGTGTTCCGTAAGACAAAAGGTGTCTAGTTAACATGTTTCAGATGGAACATTTACACCTGGGGGAGATCTTGGGAGAAGGCAGCTTTCCAACTGAAAAGAGAAATAAGCAAGATAAACGTTATTTCATAAACAAGGGGAAGATTTCCAAACAACCGGATAATCGTCAACATGATATCCACCGACACAACAACCGTCCAGATAACCGTCAAATAACAACCAAGATTCCAGCCCGAGTACGTACAGTTGGCACAATGGGGCCCAATGTCTACTTAGAACTTCGCCCTAATATGTGTTGGAGATGTGGCCAAGGGGGGCACAGTCGAGCACACTGCACCGGTACCCCGATTCTCTTCTGCAGCAGTTGCGGCCTGCTAGGTACATTAACCAGAAATTGTACTTGTCAGTCTCATCACCGTCAACGCGAGGCTGCCGTCCAATGCGATATCCCCAGCGCATCCACCCAATCCGAACCGCCCCGGAAGAAATCGAACAAGGTCCGTATGCCAACCAGTAGGGAGTTAGCCCTCCGTGCCTGTCCAAGATGTCGAGAACTCCGTGAGGCCAAGGACAATAGCAAGGAGAAATCACGTACAACTGAAGCCCGTCACTAACTTAGTTATAACCGATTACACCGTAACAATTCCGTTCAAATTCCGTACAGGCACCACCGTTGACCGAAATACCGTATCTACAGATGTTCATCCGTTCAACATGCAATTATAAATCAAACCTGTTAAAACTGTCCGAAAAATCTGTTATTTATGTAAGGAATACCAATAAAGGATACTGTTTCACCTTGCAACTGAGTATATCCGTCTATTATCCAATAGATCTAACCAATTTCTGTCCTGAACCGGATCGAAATTATTGTACCGTCAATTTAACACTGTTTACCTGAAGAAAACACCGTCTACCTGAAAGCAGAATACAGAGAAAAACCGTTCCAAGAAGAAAAGTTGACCACGAGGAACGATGAAGATTGGAGAGTTTATTGTTAGAAATTACCCACCTGCAAGTCTCCTGCCGGCTCCGAGAGTCCCAACATCCGTATGGCCAGGTCGAAAGGGGTGAACCGGTCCATTGAGCCCCCACGTCGAGCTGTTGGAGGCTTTCCACCTGTTGCAGCTCCCACGATTCCTGGGTAACCTACAAAACCACGATGGAATTCAAACACCCGCCAAACACAGTTAAATTGGGTACTCACCGGAAGAATGAAACATGGCACGTTTCCGACCAGCGATGAAGATGAATTTCCACATGGAGAGGGAGGATTTTCCACTGTTATACACCATTTATCCACGGGACGCTGAACAAAGTTCTTTGACAAGATGGCGGAGACCTGCGCCGAAATGACTGACGCTGACGTTTCTGCGTGCGCATTGGAACTACTATTCCAACCATAGAGAGGATAAGTACTTGAGTTGTAAACTGGTCACGAGTACAGGTGGCGCGCGCGAAAGTAAGGTCATTATTTCTAGGGATAGATAGAGTCGTGAAATTAAGCTCACTATTTCATCGTAAGTTAATTTCTTCCGAGGTGGAGGTGGTGTAATGAACCCCAGTTTTCTGAGGAAAATTGGAGTTCATCTTAGTGCATTTTTTCGTTTTAAATTTCCGTCTTTGAAAATATTTTAATCCTCGAATATCCCGTGCGTTCATTCCGACCGGCAGAGTAAATGTAAAAAACCGCTTATCTGTATTTTACGTCGTTTTTCTTACATGCCGCTGAAGATTTCAACGTTTTTCATCTGTTGATATGCGATAAACCGGAGCTGACGACGTTTTTCATTCTTGTCGCATTCTGGAATTTTCAGATTCTTACCGTGAGAGGGGATATACCTATAAAAGCAAATTTTCCCCCCGCGACGGTCACTTTTCGACTTCTCGACTGTTACTTCAGTTCGTCGGCTGACTTTTGAATTTTACTTCAGTGCTAACGTGGTTTCTAACTTCTAGTATAAATTCAGTTGATTTTCCGTAGTACTTTCGCCGTTGAGAATAATCATTTTGTGTTATTTGCATCAGTGCTTAGAATTAATTTTTTTAGTTTTTCTTTTTTAAATCCTTTGAGTTTCGAGTGCTTGAAACAAAGGAGGTAGGTCCCCGTCTGTACCGTCCAGTTTCTTTGTTAGACCTACGCCGTTACTGCTTTAACTTTGACACTGCTGTACTGTATCGTTTCCTGTTGTATTTTATCGTTCTTTACCCTGTTTCGCGAGTCTGACTTTTCCCTTCGCTATCAGTCATGGCGTGTTAACCCTTGGGGTACTGAAGGGAAAGTTCCGTCAACCCCCCTGTCCGCGTCATAAGTGTTAAATCCGAAATCTCTTCTTTTCTGTCAGTCATGGCGTGTTAACCCTTGGGGCAGAGAATAAGAGATACCGCAAGTAGTCAGTGAAATCCCGTAATTGCGCTAAAAATAGACATTTTCTTCGCTGTCAGTCATGGCGTGTTAACCCTTGGGGCAGCGAATAAAAGTCTCGAACAGATCCGCCCTTATTGTGTTTCATTCCCGGAGAAATACAACTACACACCGATACCGTATAGCAAGTCCTTAGCATTCGTCAGTTCTGGTTGGCGCATTTTTATTGAACCGTTAATTTTTCACTACACCCGGTATAAATTTCATAAAGTGCTCGTGACCGGATAAGATTTCCCGAATGTATTTTCACTGATAGAATCACTCATATTTTATATCACACATATCTCCCTTTGACATGTGATTAGTTTCCGAAGTTGTGAATAAACGTTTACATAGTTCGATTTTGACTTCTTCGTTGTCGCTACTACCCTAGACAACACCGAGCTCTGTCTCTGGCTAGCAGCTACCCTGGTAGGTTTGCTATTCTTCCTATTGAAAAGAATAGCTGGCGCTCGAGATTAAGGCTTCTCCGAGAAACGCACGTTACAAATGATATTTATGCAATTATTTTGATTTATATGGTAATACATTGAATGAAGAATAATTAAAACAAATGATAATAATAAAAATACCTTACGTTTTTCGTATTGATTTGCAGTCTTCTTCTACCATTGTACACATTCGTGTACATTTCAAAAACTCGAAAACAAACAGAAAATTGAAATAAGTCTTTATTCTAAAAAATAAATAAAAAATTTAAATGTCTAAATACCTAATAGCAAAATTTTAATTTTTAAATTACATATTCGGTAGTCAAAGGGTTAAATGGGGACCTCATATTGAACATCTTGGAGGTAGACTCAATTCTGTAAACTACATGCTTTTTATGTTGAGAAGTTGTATATTTTGCCAGCTTTCAATCTATCCTGTCATATGGAATAATTTTGTGGGGTAATTCTTCTTATGTGAGCGATTTATTTGTCATTCAAAAACAAGCTTTAAGAACAATGTTAAATTTAGGATATAGAGAATCTTGTAGGGGATTCTTTAAAGGCAATAATATTCTAACTATCTATGTTTTATATATATTTAGATTAATGATTTTTTTCTGTAAACACAATCGTTATTTCGAGCCTTACAAAAATTTAAATGCTACTAGAAGAATATTTCCTTATACTGTACCAGCACACAGGACTACTTTAAGAGAAAAAAACGTAGAATATACGGCAGTGAGTATTTTCAACATGTTGCCACCTAAAATAAGAAATATTTCTGACCCTTTAAAATTTAAGAAAGCTTTGTATCCTGTGATTTTAAACTGTGAGCCCTACAATATAGGTGATTTCAAAGAATTTTGTAACTGTTAACCATTTTTCTATTCCATGTTTCTGACCTATTCCAATTTTACGTTGTATATATGTAATCTAATGGAATCAATAAATATTATTATTATGACTTTAGCCTTGCGGCTTTCACACTCCTCTCCAGAGGAAAATTCACTTATCCCAGATATCTCAGATATCAAAAGGATTCAGCTCTAAAAAAAAAATTCTCGTGTCATAGTTTTCGTTACCATACTCCTCCGAAACGGCTTGACCGATTTTAATGAAATTTTTTGTGCTTATCCGGTATCTATGAGAATCGGCCAACATCTATTTTTCATCCCCCTAAATGTTAGGGGTAGTCCACCCCTAAATTTTTTATTTCATTTTTTTGACAAAATTTTTAATTTCTATTTTTTTATGATACAACATACAAAAATTCATACAATCCTCAATTTTCACCCTTCTACGATCAACCCTTATTTTTTAATAGCCATTTTAGTAATTTAATCATTAGGAAATTATTTATATGGCAAAACAACGTTTGCCGGGTCAGCTGAGAATCGGCCAACATCTATTTTTCATCCCCCTAAATGTTAGGGGTAGTCCACCCCTAAATTTTTTTTCAGACAAAATTTTTAATTTATATTTTTTTATGATACATACATAATACAACATACAAAAGGAAATTATTCATATGGCAAAACAACGTTTGCCGGGTCAGCTAGTTATTATTATAAATATGGGCAGTGACAACTCCACTGTGAAGAAATTCGAAGATTTGGCTAACACAAATAACGGAAATATCATCATCCTAAGTAATGAAATTGTAACTCAATCTTCATTTAGCAACCAAAATTCTGAAAATGATTGTTTATCGGTACAGCATGGAATTTTGCCAGAAAACAACAGTCATGAAGTCATGATGTGTACAATACTGTGAACGTAAGTTCGATTAAAATGCCTGAGATTATCAGCAAAAGGGGGAAACCAAAAGGTTCTGATCTTACCGCAATCGGTGTTAATAAAAAAAAAGAAACGAAGTAATGGCTTTTTCCAAATTAGGATTGAAAAGAAAACAGGAGAAAATACTATCCTGGATTTTAAAAGGAGAAGAAGCAGCAAAGTATGCAATTCAAACTGGCGAAAAAGTTGAAAGTTGCCAAGTGGAAATTAATCCAGAGAAAGTGTCGGACGTCATTCTGGATTCAGAAGTGGACCTCTCCCTAATCCGGCCATTCTTGACTGAAGAAGGCTGGGATATTTAAAAAAAAATGTTGTCGAAAAAGGAAGCTGGCAAATACATTTGTGAAATGTGTGATATGCTATGCGCAACAACGACGCAATCCTGCAATACCTCATTGAAATGTAAAGACTGTCTTCAGTATTTTCATTTGAAGTGTATAAAAATTTAAAAAATTCCAAAAAGGCAGTGGTTCTGTTCAAAATGTTCATATTAGATATGTCATTCCGAGATTGCCTGTTTTGTTTTTATGAGTGTTATGATTTGAAAATGAAATATATTCAAAAGCACCATAACAGCATATTCATTTAAATTGAATTATATCTACGTGCTCGATTGATATATGAATGATTGTTGCTATTAAATTGAATTGGAATAAGTTTATGATTTGTGCTGAGAATTTAGTTTTACGCTACTAGTGGACCTAGTGGTTCAATTATTCCGATAATTTCAATGATATTCATTCTCATATTTAATAAATTTGATAATAAATATACAAGTATCGGTCAACTCTCAACTGCATTCACTTCTAAATAGAATCAAAACAGTCCCCAGCACATCATTGAATTCGGGACCGAATATCAGTCCCGAATGCAATGAGGTCACTCGGGACTGGACACGGGTCCCGAGTCGGGACTGGACACGGGTCCCGAGTCGGGACTGGACACGGGTCCCGAGTCGGGACTCTAGTCACAGCCATTCATTTATCCTCCAGAAGGTATTCAGAGTAATCCTAGTAAGGTATTTAAATTAAAGAAATCACTGTATGGGCTGAAACAATCTAGTAGATGTTGGAATAGCAAAATTGATACTTATTTGTTGAAAATTGGTTTTGAAAGATCCAGTAATGATTATTGTTTATATGTCATGAATAAAACAGATTCTAAAGTTTACTTATTATTGTATGTAGATGATAATATTTTATCAGGACCAGACTTGGTTTTATTAAATGAAATAAAGATCCAACTGATGACAGACTTCAAGATGGTAGATAAAGGAGAACTTAGATATTTTTTGGGATTAGAAATTAAGTATGATAGAGATAAAGGTATATTGAGAATTAATCAAGAAGATTATAAGTCAATTTGGTATTTCGTTCCAATATATTTCACCAAGGGTGGCAAATGACGGTCATAGGAACATATATGCAATTTATTGTTCAAATGAATGTTTTACATCTTTTTATTTTTTACGTTTTGTAATTCTGATTTTGTAACATTGATTTGAAACATTTCATATTTTAGCTTGATAAAGGCTACATATTAGCCGAAACGTTGCTGATTGAACAATAAATTGCATATATGTTCCTATGACCGTCATTTGCCACCCTTCAAGAAGATTATATTTCTAAACTTGTTAGAAGATTCAGAATGGAAGATTCTAAATATTCACTTATTCCAATTGAACCTAAGATGTATATTGAGGTATGCAAGAATATATAAGATGTAACGAGTAAGCCATATCGTGAATTGTTGGGCTGCATTATGTATCTCATGTTGGGTAGTCGTCCAGACATCTGTTTTGCTTTAAATGTTTTTAGTCGGTTGCAAGACAAAGCTTCCGATTATGCCTGGAATAATTTGAAAAGAGTAGTTAGATATCTCAAAGGCACACACAGATTCGGTTTAGAATATATTCGTGACGAAAATAATTTTCAATTAGAATGTTTTGTAGATTCAGACTGGGGTGGCGACCAAAGTGATCCCAAGTCTGTATCAGGATTTGTTTTCAAACTTTCCAACAGTACCTTGATGTGGGCTACTCGAAAGCAACATTGTGTTTCTTTATCTAGTTCAGAGGCAGAACTGATTGCACCCTGTAGTGCAGCTTCAGAAGGTTTATGTTTCATAAAACTTTTACAAGATTTCAAAATTGATGTAGAACCTATGTTGATTCATGAGGAAAACCAAGGATGTATTTCCATATTGAATAATCCTGCAAATAATAGAAGAGCATGTTGATATCAAATACAATTTCGTTAGTAATATCCTAAAGATTTTATATATATCCACTGACATGCAGTTAGCAGATTTGTTAACTAAAGGTTTGAAATATGCATCTTTTGTTAAATTTCGAAATAATCTAGGAGTTAAGAATTTAGAATAAAATAGAACATTTTAGTGAGGGGGGCTGTTATATATTATACACTAAAATGGTTATATAGGTATATTGGTCTATGATTACACTCAGATTGTAGTTTCTATGATACCAAATGTCATGTCAAAGTTGTGATGTTTGAACGTTAGATTCACAATATAAGTGGCTTTCCAATTGCACAATTTGAGCACCCAGTCGAGCACATGCGTGCGCAGTGCTTCAAACGCATGTTCCAAATTGTCGTTTTTAAGATCTGTGTGTCAAACACGGTTGCGTTTTCCCCTTGCCCCTCAAACACCAGATAAAGGTTTGCGCTTTTAACACAAACTATAAAATTGAGGTTATGTCGATTTAGATGTGTTTTGAAATTTAAAAAATGGAATCACAACCGGGCTGCTCAAAACAACATTCTCTTACATTCGATATGCACATGTCTATTAGAAGTTAAGTTAGAGTTAGTAGGTATGTAGTATGCGATCGAAAGAGAGAATCTGTATTCGAATATCAACGAAGAATTAATTGTAAAAGCTCCGTAGATGTTTCATTCCAAATACTCCACTCGAACACCACAAAAGTAGATAAAAGTATTCTAGAACGTATTTGAGGAATGGCGAATAGCACATGTTAAGTTAGAAGATATTGAAATAAAAGGATTCAGGAAGGTGCTGGTTTTATTACTAAAACTCCCAAATATCAAGATCTGCTGGCCAAAGTTGATTTGGGACCAGTCCACTTCTATATTTTTCTTATATTTTTTTTACCATTGTTTATGATTTTGTGATGAGTGTAAACATTTTTTCTGAATGTATTTGACACAATAAAGTATAAAGCAACCTGCTGACAACTAATATTATGTTCGGCCTAATGCGCAAGCGCAACTAAGTTAGATACACGTGCTATTAATGGTGCAGAAGCCAGTTGTGAATGCGAATAGATGAAGGCTACTCTCACTGTTAATAGCTTCAAGCGACCATTGACCATTTTGTGTGATTCACCAATGTGTTAAAATATATTTTCAAATAAACTCTGTTAAAACCGTTTCATCAGTTGTAAGAGTTTCTACCCTCACATGGTAGCAGCGCTTGTGTGTATGTGCGTGCGTATTAATTAAGAAACAGAAGACTACAAGACCACGTGTTCAACATCAAGAAAAGCATGTTCAATCAAGAAGAGATGGCCAATCCGATTGTAAGTGAAAGGTCAACGATGGAAGTACCCGAAAATATTTCTGCGATGCTCACGAACACCAATTTCGTGAAGATGTTGGCAGAGCAAATAAATAACATTAATCTTCGGCAACGTCAACTAGAAGCACAATATCAGAACCATCTGTGGAGAAGGTCAATATACCCACCTTCATAGTACCTCAATTTAAAAACAGCGACAAGCTGAGGGGTCATTCCAATTTCCGTTCATGGAAACAAAGAGTCGAGCGTGACATTAGGGCCCTAGGAATATCCCAATTTTTAATTCACAACATGGGTGGACCAGAGAGTAGCTTAGAAGACCAGAATATGTACAACGCTCAAGTGCTACAATACTTGGAAGCATCTTTGCAGCACTCTCTCAGAGCTGTAATAGAAAACGAAGAATCGGCAGCTGAAGCCTTCAAAATACTGATTCAAATGTTCGCCAAAAATGACGTTCAAAAAATGGTGGAAGTATTGGACAATTTTGGGAAAATAACATTTTATCCGAAAATAAACCCGGTGAACTTGGTCTCACAATTTGAAAAAGGAGTTCAAGAATTCAAGGAACTGGGCTTTCCGTTGGACCCGAAGATCATCGTGGGATATTTTCTCCATAAAATCAAGGATGCTAATGGTTTCTTGGCGTTTTTCACCACAATGGCTACACTACCAGAGGAAACGAGGACCTATGAATTCGTAAAGAATGCCTTTCTGGAGGTGGCGAATAGCCAATATTTCAGGGAAGCAGAAAACAGTATGTATAAGAATGAATCAAATGATAGTTTGGATATTTGTTCCGAGTGTTTTGGTATTACGGGTGAGAATCTAAATACTGAGATCAATGAAGTGTGTGTACTGTATGCTCTTTTTGTATTGACGATCCCATTGGAGAATGTACTTTTGCTAATCCTAATTCAGTTTCAGTGCTTTGCGTCAAATGTGGTAAGAGAGATGATAATAATTGTTGTGATTTTTGTTTAGAGAATAGGTCTGATCGAACAAACAGGAATGGTTCAAAAAAAATTACACCAGCTGAAAAGCGTGATGCAAGTTGCAGAAAATGTGATTTGATGTTCCACAAGTCAAACACATGTGTGATCACAGAGAGATTCTGCTTCTACTGCCATAAGAAAGGACACGAAAAGAAGGACTGCAGCAAACTGAAAGATCACAAATCTAGTTAGTCATTGTTCGATTTGAATAATTTCAGTATGTTTGCAACATTTCTAGTTGATTCTGGTGCATCTCACCATGTAGTGAATGTACAGAATATTTTGTTGAACTATCAGGCTTATAAAGAGCCGATATCTGTTATTTTGGCATCGGAAACTGAAAGCACTATGTCAATGGGTCAGGGAACTCTTCCATTACTAGTACAGTTTGGAGAAAGTTCGCACATTGTACATCTAGCTAATGTTCAGTATGTCCCCGAAGTAAGGGATAATAGTAGGTTTACACATGCAATGATTTACTGGCGCCGGTGACTTCGGCGCGCCAGTAACTTTAAAATGCATATGTAAACACTTACTGGCGTGCAAACGTTATCCAGGCATGCATGGATTAAAAATTTTGGTCGCTTCCAAAATTTATGCGCCAGTATCTTTTCTTGCGCCAGTGAAATACAACTTGCAAATGTAAACACATTCCGTGCACGCCAATGAATATTGTTTATGCAGTGGCAAATCACTTTTAAGGTTTGGGGCACAGTTTAATAGTTTACTTTGGTTCTTTTGTGATTTTGTGTTTTAACGATGAACAAGAAAGAGAAGAAATGGAAATCAGAAACCATAATACAGTTTTTAGAATCGTATGAACAAGTTCCTTGTTTTTGAGACGGTTTGTGGGGCATTCTGGAATGTACAAAAATAAAGATGCTAGGGAAAATGGCTATTCACAGATTGCACGATTAATGAATATTGAAGGATTTGGAGCATCGGAAGTTAAAGCCAAAATACGTAGTATATAAGGAATACTTACACGTCAGAATTGGGAAAAATAGAGAAAAGCAAAAAATCTGGCGCAGGTACTGATTAGCTATAAACACCGAAGTTACCATGGTTTAAAACAGCTTATCTTAATATATTCTTCCAACGCAATATGAATAGCTTCACAGACTTTTGGCAGAAACTTCGATGTGGTACATTTTGGGACACGACATAAATATTGCAAGGAAGCAAAGGAGTCACCACTGGCTAAATACCTTAGAGTGATTTGAAGTTTAAGTCTAGCACACAAAGCATCTCTGATATGGTTGTCTTTTTTCTCAATTAGTGGTGTGACACGTTGTAAAAGAAAATTAAATCCTTCTTCTGTCATTCTCAAATGATTTCGAAAGCTTTGGGGGTCTTCCATTGAAAGTTCTTTTGAAAGAGAATTTGATGCACTCATCATTGGTCTCCGGGAAATCCAATTGCGCACCCATAAACGACCTTTTCTTTTATGTCGTTTCTTCCGTTCTGAATCTTCAATCATACTATCAATTATCGATTTTGCAATTTTTCGACAATTTTTTACAAGCTCCTTTCGTGACATGATGTAGGTACCTACTATAACGAGATTATCGATAGTAGCAACTGGCGTGCAAAACACTGAAAAACGTGTAAACGCTTACTGGCGTGAAAGTTGAACTGGCGTTAAGACTGGCGTCGGTAAATCCATGCATGTGTAAACTTACTATTATATTCTCAGTGTCCGTGCATTTAATATTCAGTTTGGCACAAGCTATGCTAATAATGGATCTCAGCTCTTGCTGAGATTCGATAAACGAATCCTGGTGATACAAGCAGTATCAACAAAATTAATGTAAGTAAAGATGAAAGTATAAATAAACAGTTTAGTTTGAAAGAATAAAGAAAACAAGGTATGAAAAGTATTCCGTTGAAATGGGTATTTATCGATTTAGTTGTTGTAGGATGAAAAGATACTGAAAAGTATACTCCTGAGGAAACTGCATCTCCTACACCAGCTCTATCAGTTGTTAAATTATTATTTGCATTGTCAGTTTCTAGGAATTGGCATGTTGAACAGTTGGATATCAAAACACCATCTTCATAGTGAAATTGATCGACCAAAATACGTAAGTATTCCTGGAGGAATCAATCTTGATAAATCAAAGGTAATATTGAAGTTACGAAAATCTCTTTATGGATTATCTATAGCACCGAAATGTTGGTTTATGACACTTGATAATTTTCTGAAGGATTCTGGTTTTGAATCAAATTTACGAGAACCAGGTTTATATAAGAAAAAGGAAGATAGTAATATCATTTTGATCTAGTATATGTTGATGATCTATTAATTACAGGTAGTTGTAGAAACCTTATTCAGGAAAATGTGAATATGTTGAAGTCACGTTTTAACGTAAAACAATTTGGCTTTCCTACTAAATTTCTTGAGAGAATTTCGAATGGAAAACTCAAATTCAGTTGATACTCCTTTAGTTCCTCAAGGAAGTCATTAAGTTCCGGAAGTAACGAATGAACAGATTTTCCGTATAAGAAAGCTATAGGTTCCCTGTTGTATTCAACCCATTACAGTCCATTGGCAACTTATGCGCAAGCGGCCCACAGAACGTACTTGGACGCCGATGATAAATTAATTATCTTCTACTATTCCTGAACCCGAATGCGAATTTCGACCATTGGCAGAAGATTTTCTGAAAGAAACTGTCCAAAGTCCTACTGACCCTTTCAGGGCTTATTTTTCAGAAGATTTATTGAGTCAGATTGTCACCGAAACAAATCGGTATTCTATGCAAAAGCTTGTTCACAACCTCAATGCCACTCCTGAAGAAATCATTACTTTTGTCGGGGTTATGCTGCTGTCAGGTTACCACCCTCTTCCATATAGAAGACTCTACTGGAAACAGGATCCAGATGTACATTCAAAATTAGTTTCCGATGCAATCCGTCGGAATCGTTTCGATGAACTCATGAGTTTCACAGATAAAATGTATAAGGTGCGACCTCTTTTTGATCACCTCAACAACTGCTTCAAACAAATCATTCCTGGACCCACTATTAGCGTCGACGAGAGCATGATTCCCTATTACGGAAGGCATGGATGTAAACAGTTCATTCGCGGCAAACCGATCAGATTTGGCTTCAAGTTATGGGTTGCTGCGGATCCTTCTGGGTACATCCATCATGTTGAACCCTATTGTGGTAGTTCAACTCGTTTTCCAGAAACTGGTCTTGGTCAAGGAGGTGATGTAGTCGTTGGAGTTGTTGACCACATGAAATTGCCAAAGGTGATTCAACTCTACTTTGACAATTTATTCACATCCGTTGGTTTGTTGGAAGAGCTCAGTCGCAGAGGAATTGGTGGCACTGGTACTCTGCGTGAGAATCGTTGCAATGTTGCAATGAGGCTACCAGATAAAAAAACGTGGAAGAATAAAGAGGTGAAACAGCCACTAGTTCTTCTGGAGATATTCTGGCAGTCCGTTGGAATGACAACAACGTTGTTACAGTGCTTACTAACTGCGATAATGTATACCCCACGGCTAAATCCAATCGATACTCCAGAACTGCAAAGAAGCCCATTCCTGTCAAAGTACCAGGTCCCATTGCTCGTTACAACAGTAATATGGGTGGAGTAGATCTTTCTGATCAATTTCTGGCATCCTACCGAAACAGAATCAGGTCAAAAAAATGGTGGTGGTCCTATTTCTCGTGGACCGTGGATGTATGCTGCACACAAGGCTGGTTACTGTATCGTCGCCTTGGTCACGATATTCCTCTGTTGGATTTCAGACGTCAGTGTGCAATTTTCATTCTGAAGTCCTGCGGCAGTCCTCCGATGACACCAGGAGTTCGATCGTCTCTAGAATTCACACCAGCACTCGAAGAAATCAGAAAGGATCGAACAGATCATTTCATCGAAAAAGGTGATTTTAAGTATCGCCGCTGTAAAATCTGTGGCAGGCGTACAACTTTTTTGTGCAAAAAGTGCGAGGTTCCCCTTCACCCTGATGAATGCTTCAAGGTTTTTCATGACGTAAAAACTAATATTCTATATAATAAAGTGTGAAATACTACTACTTCAGAAAAACAATAAAATGATATGAATCCTAGATATCGATTGAAATTTATTCTGGGAGGATTCTGCATTTCTTCATAAACTTTTTAGGGTTTTCACTCCCAATCTCTGAAACAAAATCAATTAAAAATGAAATCAACGATTTGCTCCTGCGTAAATTCTTGCACTAATTTGTCAGGAGCACATTAATTAGAAAAAATTGTTGCCTGACAATGAACTGAAAATAAATAACGTTGAAATTATAATTCTAAGTTGTAACGTTTCGGAGTTTATATCAGACTCCTTCATCAGACTCCGAAACGTTACAACTTAGAATTATAATTTCAACGTTATTTATTTTCAGTTCATTGACAGGCAACAATTTTTTCTAGTTAATTTGCTCCTGACAAATTATCGATTATATTCAATATTTTTATAGAAGTTGTTCTGGCCCCAAAAACCATCATAGGCGCATATTCGAGTCTATTTTCACAAATGAGTTGGGGATGAAATGATCATGGAAGGGACAAGGAAGCAACATCAGCCTGGAGAATCTGAATTTCTTTGGCACCTGTATGTGTGAGTATAGTTTCAGACTGGTTTTTTATTTGCTCATTGGCACAAAACGGGCATCCTCATACCATTACATCCAGACTATTAATCAAATTATTCCAGGGTTAGTGGAAATCAATATTTAAAGTTGGATATATTGTCATGTAATATATTTTCGATCATGATATTAAATATTTACAGAAGAATTGTAATGGTTTTGAAATTCAACACTAGGTTGTGGAATAATATCTCATTTCCTTTCAATTTCATTTATTCGGAAGAATATTTGTCTATACAAATTTTAGAGGAAATCATTTAAAAATTTTCAATTTCTCGTTTTGTTGGATGCATTCACTAATCCTTGAGGCATTTGCTTACTAGTATGTGGTATTTTTATAGGTGTACTGAAGGAGACATGGAAAACGACAGATGAAGAATTTAAAATTTTTTCACAAGACTGGTTGCGACATTGTTCTCGAAGAAAGAGGGAGGAAGCAAAAACAAACTGATAAGTACATTGTGAAACAACGGCCTTGGTGTGAATAAAGAAATATTCATTTGAATTTGGCATCTCCATTTTTGTCCACCGTGCTCCTTATTTCTAACAGTTATTTAGGCTCACCGGGTTATTATGAGAATCTTGAAACGCCCTGAATGCAGGGGTGAAATAATATTTTGAAGAAAATTCGACATTGACTCTAACACTTATTAGTTTTCAGCATAAGTTCAAGTTCTATACAAACAATTGTTTTTCTATCGCAACACTTGTAGTGTGTTTTTGAACAACCACAAGGCATTTTTTCATTTCATTCAGTGACATGAGTAGGTATATCGCACTCCGGCGAGAACAGTGTCACAACTCAAAACATACGAATTCTGAGCTTATAACAGCAATGAATGCGTATTTTGTATCCTCACGTGCACGAAAAACGACACATCTCTAAGTCCCAATCCATCCGCTAGGGTGCAGTTGTGCCAGTTTTACTCTCAAGCTAATTCACGTTCATCACTGCAAGAACAGTGTCACTTCAGTATTGTTACAGGAAGGTGTGCATGTTGTCGGTCAAGAAAAGCGTAACATTTCGAGTTGTGACAGTTTTCGTGCAGTAAGGTAAGTGAAATATAATTTTTGATATTGTCATAAGCATAAAAGTGTCAGTTTTCTTGAATCAATTATCCCTAAATCTATTTTCTTGTTCCGTTGTATTTCGATTTGTGCCACTTTTCTTGATTGAAAGTGTTAGTGTTTTATGTTATGTCACTTTTCTTGAATCAATTATCACTATATCTATTGATTTGTACCGTTTTATTTCGATTTGTGCCACTTTTCCTGATAGAGACGGTCAGTGTTTGGTGTTGTATCACTTTTCTTGAATGAATTCTCTCTAAATGGATGTTATTGTATTGTTTTATTTCGACTTGTCTCACTCTTCCTGACTTAGAATATCGGTATTTTGTGTTGTCACTTTTCTTAATTCAAAAGTACGTCTCACATTGTAGTCACCTAACCTTGTGATTGCGAATAATATTACTCTACGAAATGAACATCAATAATGTAGCTTGAAATTTATTTGTTGTAGATTCGTTATGAACCCAGAGCAAGGATACCGAGGTAGAAAAATTCTAGCAGCTGCTATTGCTGCTGCTGCTGAAATTGAAAAAGGACTAAATGGGGAATTTCAGCAATTAAAACATACGTGTCTAGTGTCTGAAATCTCCACGAAAATCCCGAAGAGTGGGCAGAGTTGTGAATTAAAAAACGAGGAAGGAAGCAAAAAACTGACATGGAAGTCGAAGAAACCTGCTTGATTGGTGAAGTGGAGAACACTTTAGAAAGCGTGAAACCTAACAGAGACCTCGGCGAAAAAAGGCTGCAAACTGAGGCAAACGACGACGAAAGTCAGATTTATGAAGAGAATAATAATATAGAAGAAAGCGAAGGACAAGAAAATGTGATTGAAGTGCCGGATTATTCCAAAGTGATAGTACAGGAAGATCAAACGACACATTTTAGACCAAAGTATGGTGCAGAAGAAACCACAGAACAAGAAAGTGCCACGAAAGAGACGGAATTGAACAACGACACAGTACCAGAAGATCAAGGATCACATTCGAAATGGCAGTGTGTTGAAAATCTGCATACAATGCGATCGAGGCTCCAACGGGTCAAACCAAGTCCACAATAAAAAGAATCATTAGATGAAAGTGCAGATGATTCAGACATAGATCCAGATTTTCATTATACATCATCTCCTAATTCTGAAAACACGTCCGAGTCATCAGGATTGGAAGAGAATGAAAATATTATTACTAACAAGACAGAAGGTGCCGAATCAGACAATACCCAAACAGATAATAAGCGAAAAGGTAAGAAAAGGAAAGCCAATCCAGTTGAGTGGAAGAAGACTAAAGCAAAATTTCTCCGGAATGCTGGAAAACCTTATCAATCATCATCAATTCGCAAAACAGAAATGCAGGCAAGAAAGGTACGGCCAGCGTGTGGTGAAAAATGTAAGCTAAAATGTTCAAGAAAAATTGAAGAAAATAAAAGGCTCGAAATATTTGAAAACTACTGGTCACTCGAAAGTCTGAAATCCCAACGAGAATTTATCTGTAGAAGTATGACCGCCGTTAGACCTCAGTATCAGTACAAGAAAGAAGGAAGTAGGCGCCAATGTAACCATGCATTCCATTTCGTAATCAACGAAGTAAACGTACGTGTTTGCAAATTTTTCTTTATGGCCACGCTGGACATCAACAACCGAGTTATTAGAACTGTAGTAACCAAATTAAACGAAGGATTTCTTCAAGAAGATCTAAGGGGTAAACACGGACACCACTTCAAAGTAGATTCTGCAATAAAAGATGGTGTTGTTGCTCATATTAATACTATCCCAAGAATTGGCAGTCATTACCTGCGCGCGCAAACTTCTCAGGAGTTCATAGAGGGTGGAAAAAGCCTGGCTGATTTACACCGTGACTACAAAACGAGTGCATTGAAAAAAACCTTCCGTTTGCAAATCTGACGATGTATTCCCGAATTTTCAATACCAATTTTAACATCTCTTTTTTCACCCCCAAAAAAAGATCAGTGCGCCTAATGCAGCTCGTATAACAATGCAAGGGTAGAAGAAAGAGAAGCGATACAAGAGAAATATGATAAACATTTGAAGGAGAAAGTTTTGTCAAGAGCAGAAAAAGAAGAGGATAAAAAGAAGGCAAAAGAAAGCGAAGGAAAAATTATAGTCGCCACTTACGATCTCCAAGCGGTGCTACCAGCACCAAGAGGAGATAAGTCTACCTTTTATTATAAAAGCAAAATCAACAGCTACAACTTAACTATAAATGAACTTCAGTCAGATAAAGTCGAGTGTTTTTTTTGGCATGAGGGTCAAGGAAATCGAGGTGCCATAGAAATCGGCACTTGCATTCTGAAATACTTAGAAGAAAAAGCTAAAACCAGAAATGACGATAACCTTGAAATTGTTTTCTACACCGATAATTGTTGTGGCCAGCAAAAGAACAAATTCATAATGAACATGTACCTGTATGCTGTGCAAAAATTTAAAATCAAATCGATCACACATAAATTTTTGATCAGGGGACACACACAAAATGAAGGAGACAATGTGCACTCTTTCATAGAGAAGTCAATTAAAAGAGCTCTTAAATCGGGTCCCATCTATATTCCTACTGATTACGTCAAGATTAATTCGGTCTGCGAGGAAAACTGGAAATCCGTATAAAGTAACAGAATTGAGTTAGGAGGATTTTGTCAACTTAAAAAAACTCTCTGAACAGATAGGATCAAATTTTAACAAAACATCAAACAACGAACAAATAAAAACTAGCGAACTAAAAGTATTCAAAGTGCAGAAGACTGATCCTGGCATTATTTTTGTGAAAACTACATACGAACAAAAAGATTATGGGCAGATCAATGTCAATAATACCAGGAGAAGGCAAGAGAGCATCTCTACAATAAAGTGCGTTCCGGCATATAAGAAAAAAATGGAGATTTCTGCCATAAAGAAAGCTCATATCAAATCACTTATCTCAGCAGAAAGTATTCCCACGTTGTATAAGCCCATTTATGACTCGATGTTTGCATAAATTGTGTACTACTCTATTTTCATGTAATTTTTTTCTATTTTAAATAAGCTAATAAAGCACTTAATTTGAACTTCCTTTTTTATTCTAATTAAGTGGGCTTGGAAAGTGACATAAGTATTACTCAAGGGGTCACAACACAAAACAACTGATTTTAGAAAAGCAAGAAAAGTGCTGCATTTTTGAGTTGCGTCACTGTTCTTGCCGGGGTGCGATATGAGGTTCGGACTGAATCTGAACAAAAATTGCGCCTTTGATTTTTTGAAAACAAAAATTAATTATGAAATGCCCATTCACTTTTGAGAAAATGCTGTCTGGAGACTTCTTTTCGTGAAAAAAGCATTTTGTGCATGTACTTCAATGAGTACAATGGTACTCCATGTGTCTATTTTTGCAATAGAAAAATCTGAAAGTTGGCCGAGTACTTTGTTAAATTCCACCAGTTGATATAGAGAGCGTTAGAAAACCACCCAGCCAAATTTGAGGGACGACACCTTAAGTTAATTTGAACAAACAATCCATATAAACAAACATAAAAATGCTATACCAACTTTTTTCAGGAATTTCAAAACCATATACCAACAGTATATGCATTTTACACATTTGGTTATATGATTGTTGAAATTCGTTCAAGGTGTCCCTTCAAATTTTGCGGGGTGCTTTTTTAACACGCTGTATATCAACACGTTAAATTTCCCAAAGTACTCGCCTAGAGGCTATATATGCGCATTTCGCCATAAACTCGCTAGAGGCACTGCATGCGATGACACAGATAACATGTGTGCGAGCTCACAGAGACGTTAATATGAGCAGTAAATGCGAATATCCCAAAGTACACGCCAAAGGACATCCCAGAGAACTCATCACAAGATATCGCAGAGAACTTGCTAAGAATATCCCGGCGGCGGACATTTGGAGGAGATATAGAGCTGTTTCTAACTTCTCAGAGAAGTTACAAAAGCCGTCAATTTCCACAAAAGAACTCGCCGAGATATCCTTAAAACCTCTTTGTATTGCTTGGGTGAGGTTCATAATATAATTACACATTTTTACGTGTTAGAAGTAAGCCCCGCCTGAACATCAATGGACGACAACCAACAATACACCCTTCATGTTTAGATGTTCATGAAGGATTTAGATGCTATATTGGGGGAACTAAAACTCCCGATCGATGAGCAAAATCGATTCTTTGTCTGAAAGCGACCAGCTGACAAAAGTCGAGTAGTTCGGTCTACCCTGCTGTTGTGTTCGTTGGAATGGGATGTCTACGAATACCCTCAAGAGTTTTAGAGTTTAGAGGTACTGCAAGCTTATAGCTAATAAAGAAATTTTTAGAATATATTATGTTATCACTTATACACCGTTGTGCGTTGGAAGAATTTAAAATTATGAAACGATAACTTCAACATTATGTATGTATATTTTACCAGAAACAAGTATTTCGAATTGTATGCATACATCGCAGATGACGATCGTTATAAAATCATGTCACTTTTATGTAGCAAAAGTGATAGAATGACAGAATAAATTATCAGGACAGCAATTCAGAAGATTATTCAGGCTATTATGTTGGGTATCCGAAATTATTCTCAACTTTTTACTCAGTTGATCACTTCAAAGTAAAAACCGCTCTTCAAATGGGGTCAAATTCTTCTGATTCCAAAAATGAAACGATCCAACTTTCTATTTCTCTTGCCAAAATCATGAGATCTTAAAAAAAGACATTTGACCCGAATGTCTGCGCCAAAATCGAATTCATAATTGAATGGATGGCTGGAAGAACGCGGTATGTTCATTATTTCGATTTCTTTTTTTAGTGGAAAAGCGAGATAAGTGATTACGTCATTGATTCCCGTCGAAATATTTTTCGTGTTAATACTCTTAAGACCACAGGGGGATCGAGATTGAAGTGAAATATTCCGATTAAATAATGGCTCGGATAATGGTAAAACGCGTAATGTTCACGTCATACAGATTATGAAAAATATTATACTAGTAATCTATGATATTATGACTGACAGATATTAGCAGGTTGTCAAATTATTTTCTTTTTTCGATAGTATTCAGTTATTACGTTCTTTTATACCAAATGGATCGTGTAAATTATACCGCTAGTTAGCAAGAAAGTCTGAATAAACGAAAAAAAATGGTAAATGTAAGTGAGTGGAAGGACAAAAAACGGAAAAGGTGTAGATAGTGGAAAATCTTCCATAAGCCGGACAGGAAAGCAAATTCTCACGAAAATAGCCCCAGATTCAGAAGTATATATCTTGATCACTATTTACATAATATTATGTATGTCGTATGTATGATTGCTATACCTATACTCCATCAATATTGACAGGGCTCGATGATATCCGAGTTCCATCTATTGATATCTCATTCATTATTGCAACTCTTATCCTCTAGGTACTTTCTCGAAAAGGCCAATCATGCTCCATGCCCATGCATCGGCGCGATAAAAGAGGAATATTTATATTGAAATTTTTTATTGAGGTATAAGAAAATCTCTTCCATAATGATCTGTTTTTTATCCACTTATAATTCCAATCTCATTTTGTTTTAATATGATTTTTCTTTTACAGCCAAAAGCTTGCAGCAAATCTTGCAAAAAGGACTGCGGTAACTTGCGAATACAAAAAGTTTTATGACATCTCATATGACGAACAGTCTTTGGTACTCTTGAGATATATTTCTCCACAAGAACCTATTCGAAGAAGACCGGGAATAACAGATTCGTCTTCTCGGAGACTGGCTACATTTGAATATAAAATTGAAAATGTAGATGTTTGTAAGAAAACATTCTGCAATGTTTTCCAAATAAGTCTTCGCCGGGTTGACACTCTTCAGACAAAATTGAAAAATGGAGATTTGTCCCCAAAGATCGAATAGACTGTCATACAAATAGACCTCATGCTTTGGATAATAACGTGAGAAATTTGATTAAATCACATATTGGGAATTTTTCCTCACAACCTTGCCATTACAGTAGAAATGCCAGGAACAACTGTTTGAGTGCGGACTTGAGCGTGACAAAAATGTTCAGAATATTTAAGAATGAAAATCCTGATGTTTCTGTGAGCCTCACTCTGTATAAAAAAATCTTTGATCGAGATTTCAAATTGAGATTCGGCGAACCAAGGTCTGATACCTGCTGAAAATGTGACCTACTCTTCGTTCAGTTGAAGGCAGCTCCTAATGAGGTTGAACGACAGCGAGTAGAAGAGGAGAGTAAGTAAGTTAGATCATTTCAATGCTGATCAGGCTTATAAAATTTTGAATAGTAACTCGGTCAGGAAGGACGTAATCACATTATGTGTAGATTTGGAGCAGGTTCTGTTTTGTCCCACGTTGACACACTCAAGTATGTTTTATCAGAGGCAGCTTTCCTCCTTCAATTTTGCAGTGCATAATATGAACACCGGAGATGCCTATATGTACCTGTGGTACGAAGCTATTGCCAATAGTGACTCAAAAGAAATTGCTTCTTGTATACTGAAGCATATTGTGACCAATTACAAAAAGTTAAATGCTGGCGAAGAAAGAAAATTAGTTGGGCAAAACAACAACTGGTGTGTGTTATCGATGTACATGTTGTTACTACACACTGGATACTTCACACAAATCGAACAAATATTTCTCATTGTTGGTCAAAGTTTCATGCCCTGCGATAGAGATTTTGCAGTAATTTGTTGAGTATATCCAATGATGGCAACACTGTCTGTCATTTGTTATTCTCTTCTATGAAAGATAGATGTCATTCAAGAAAAAGTCAATGTCATAAACATGTAATAAAAGAGCGTCCTTAAAAGTGTGAATAAATAATCAGTTGTTATTTTCTCAATAAATATACAATCATCAACTGTAATTCGCTCATTAAAACCCAATAGGTTATGGGCCCAGATAGCGCTAAAAAGTTTTGTCTATAATTCGTGACTTCAGGAAAAATCTGCAAAAGAAAACCAGTCACGTGAGTACAAAATGGCTCTACAAAGCAACGCCAATACAAAAGCGGTAAAACCGTTTAATGGTAAAAACTTTGCTGATTGGAAGTTGAGAATGGAACTTTATCTCGACGAACAAGGCGTACTAGAATCCATTCAAGCTAAAGCCGAACCAGGCAATGTCAAACAAGTGAAATCGGACAAGAAGTGCAAATCACTCTTAGCACAACATCTAGAAGATTCCTACCTAGAACATATCAGAAATAACGAGACGAGCTACGACATTTGGATATCATTATGTCAAACATATGAAAAAAGGGGTCCATGCAGCAAAAGACTACTTTTGAAAAAGGTAATGGAACTGAGACATAATACCAATAAACCTTTGGAAGATCATTTTATAACATTCGATAACATAATGCGTGAATTGAAAAATGTTGGAGCAGGACTTGATGAATCTGACTATTCCTGTATATTGTTGAATACACTCCCCAGTCAATTCGAGTCAGTTGTAACAGCATTGGAAACTTTCCATGAAACTGAGATGAAACTTGAAGATGTTAAAAGGAGACTAGCAGAATTTGACTTGAAACTCAAAAGTAACAACTCTACCTATTCAAAGCCGAAGAATGAAAATTATGATAAAGGAAAACCATATCATGCATTTGCAGCTTCAAGAGGTTCACAGTCAACTCATGAGGGAAGTGAACATAAACAAAAGAAATGGACTCTGAAATGCAACTTTTGTGGTCGTAAAGGTCACAAGAAATCAGACTGTTATTATTACAAGAAGAACTCTAATCAAGAGGCCAACATGATAGAGGAAGGAAACACTAAAAATATTGAAGACAATGAAACATTTGCATTCTTAACAATGAACGATGTGAAGATGAAGCAAACCAATTCAGAAATCAGTTGGTACCTGGATTCAGGAGCTTCAAACCATTATATAAATTCACAAGAGTATTTTACTGAATCTATAGAATTAACTAAACCAATTGAAATAAAGATAGCTAACACAGATGTCATGAAAAGTACAAGAATAGGAAAAATGCTTATCAGAAATAAAGTATCCAACAATGTATGTAAAATGGAAAATGTCTATTTTGTACCAGGACTGCTATATAATCTTTTGTCTGTTCGAGCCATAACGCAGAAAGGATATGATGTATTTTTCAATGAAGAAACAGTAAGAATCTGTAAGAAAGGAAAAGTAATAGCATTGGGAAGTATGGATAATAATCTCTACAAACTTGATTTTTTCATTGAGGAAGAAAAAGTTGATGAAGCACATCTATGTGAAGTTAATGTAAGTTCCAAGTTATGGCATAGAAGATTAGGACATTTAAGCATGTCAGGCTGAAATAAGCTCATGAAAGCTGGAATGCTAGGCAAAAAGGAAAAAGAAGAGAATTCCATAAAAGAAATATGCAAAGAGTGTGCAGAGGGAAAAATGTCAAGGTTACCCTGGAAAAATAACACAACTCCTGCTAAAAGGCCACTAGAGTTAATCCATTCAGACATATTTGGACCAATAGATCCTCAATCCAATCAAGGTGAGAAATATTTCATAAGTTTTCTTGACGATTATACTCATTTCACAATTATATATGCATTACAAAGAAAATCTGAGGCATATGATAAATTGGTGGAATATGTTAGTATGGTTACATCAAAAATGAATTATCCTATCAGTCGATTAAAATGTGATAATGGCTCAGAATATAAATCAGAAAGATTTCAGAACTTTTGTAGGAAAAATGGAATAAGAATAGAGTACACAGTTCCTTACACTCCAGAGTTGAACGGAAAAGCAGAACGACTAAATAGGACAATAGCCGAAAAAGCACGAGCTATGCTTTCAGATAGTGGTTTTGATAAAACAATGTGGATTGAAGCAGCGATGACAGCAACTTATGTCATGAATCGAAGCCCTACTGTAAATGGAAAAATCCCTGCAAATCTGTGGTATGAAAGAACAGTAGATCTCAGTAATTTGAAAATATTTGGATGCAAAGCATTTGCTCATATTCCCAAAGAGAAGAGGACTAAATTTGAAAGTAAAGCTTTGGAATGTTACATGGCAGGATACACCACAAATGGATATCGTCTTATGCACAACGGTGAAATAATTATTGCCCGAAATGTTATCTTTGATGAAACAAAAATGTACAAAGATATTGAAAGTAACATGAATTTTAACAATGAAATTGAGTTTCAGAAGGGGAAAACCAAGGAACAAGATGAAGAGGAACCTCCTATAAATGAAGACAATTCTCGTCCTTCACGAACTATTGTGAAGCCTGTCAAATATGATGACTATGAAATGAATCTTTGTTTCCAAGAAGATGTGAAATATGAAGATTTGAAGAGTATGCCAGAAGAAGAAAGACAGAAATGGAAAGTTGCCATGGAAAAGGAACTTTCATCAATGAAAAACAATAATGTGTGGGTACTTGTTGAAAAACCTCAAAACTGTACAGTCATTGATACCAAATGGGTTTTGAAAGTAAAATCAAACAATATCTACAAAGCAAGACTAGTTGCACGAGGATTCCAACAAAGGAATATAGCAGAGGATATATATGCACCCGTTGCTAAAATGACTAGTGTGAAAATAATGTTATCAGTTATTATGACCAAAAATTTACACATAATGCAATTGGATGTGTGCACTGCCTTTTTAAATAGCCCAATCCAAGGTGATGTTTACATTAATCAACCTCCAGGTTTCAAAGTAGGAAATCAAATATGCAAATTGAATAAATCAATTTATGGTCTTAAAGAGTCACCACGGAATTGGAACAAATGTTTTGAAGAATTTATGAATAACAATGGATTCAATAAATCCAAAGGAGACACATGTCTCTACCTGAAGAAGACAGATTTCAGATTACACTACATTAGGGGAAATGATCATCCTGTTATTAAGATGTATAGCGATGCCGATTGGGGCAATGACATGGAGGATCGAAAATCTACATCAGGCTATGCTGCTTTTGTCTGTGGAAATCCTGTCAGTTGGACAACGAAGAAGCAATCTGTTGTAGCTACATCATCCTTTGAAGCTGAGTATATATCACTAAGTGAAACCATCAAAGAAGCAATTTGGATGAAGCATATCATGCAAGATTTTGATTTTGACATTGAAGATCCCATTCCGATTATGGAAGATAATCAGAGTGTGATTGCACTAACCAAGTCAGCCCAAGTGACAAAAGATCGAAACATGTGGAAATCAAATATTCATTTGTTAAAGACTCTATTGCAAAAAAGGAAATAATTTTGAATTATGTGTGTAGTGCCGAACAAACAGCAGACATCTTAACAAAACCTTTAGGAATAGTTTTGTTCAATAAGCATAGAACTGTATTAAGTTTACAACTTTAAAAAAATATATATTGTTAATTATGTTACTCCTGTATTAAGATAATATTGTCTATAGTCAGTGTTGAGAAGGGGTGTTGAGTATATCCAATGATGGCAACACTGTCTGTCATTTGTTATTCTCTTCTATGAAAGATAGATGTCATTCAAGAAAAAGTCAATGTCATAAACATGTAATAAAAGAGCGTCCTTAAAAGTGTGAATAAATAATCAGTTGTTATTTTCTCAATAAATATACAATCATCAACTGTAATTCGCTCATTAAAACCCAATAAAATGAACGATTCAAAGAATCACAGATGCCGATTGTTCCTAGTGACTGAAAGGAGGTGATAGCCAATGCAAGGGTAAATAAACCATTCCTGGTAACTGAGGGTGAGCAAAAAGATTTCAAAAATTTCGATTTTTTAACAGCAAAATTAAGTAAAGGCAAACTGAAAATCACTGAGTTTGCTTGTTTCAAAATAACACATGACGACCCTATTAATCTGTATGCCCGAAAATCACACAGTATTTCGCAACCTTGGAAGACTACACTAGTATTTCCCACAATTTTGGACATCACTAACACCGAACTTTTACCACCTTTATACGTGGAATTGATTCCTATCACAAAAAAAAGATCTTTTAGACATGCTTCAGTTCATGGACAAAGAAGAGCATCGACAGTTCTACAAAAATTTGCCATCTGCTTGACAGTATTCATCAATACTGTTTATTATGTTTTTATTATGTTTATTCAATTCCCTTTTATGTACTTTATCAATCTTAGTTCCCAATAAAAATTGCTCTCATTGTTATACATATGTAGTCTTTCGAAATATAGTGTTACAAAACTTTTACAATCTGAAAACAATGAAGCGTGTGCAATGGCAACAAGAGGCAGATCCTTAAAACCTGTTCCTCGTACAGGATCTCAATCTGTGTAAGCAGAGGAAAAATGACAACGGGGTACCATACATACTATCTTTGTATGATACATGAAAACAGAGATAAAAACCTCAGAAAAAAACTCTCTGTTTGCCCGTATAAGTGTAATGATATGAATGATATGATATGATATGAACTCATCACGGGAAGTAGAATATTCACTATAGATTTTTTTCGAGTGATTCAGTTTGAAATCAATATACTATGTATTTTTGTAACGAAAAATAAAGAAATATAACATATAATAAGTACAAGCAAACAAGCTAAAATACCAAAAATTGAGCTGTTAATAAAGTCAATCGACGGAGTACAACTAACTTACCAGAAATATTCGAAAAAAATAAGACCTCATCAATTACATAACGATGTCCAACGTCTGCTACTGAAGCAGGGCCGTCAGTAGACATTTTGTATATTTCAAGTGAGGTTTACAGAATGCATGAGCAAATCATTGACGCCGATCATCAAAGTTTGATTGATGCGGGCGCTTGAACTAGTGAAATGGTTTGGAACAGTTTTTTCAGACAAGTTCAGCAAAAGCAATAGATTATAGGTACTTTAGGTAACTCACTGACTTTAAACGCCCAAACACATTTGGAACAACAAAAAAGGTCCATACCTAACGAATATCTTGATTCTGAATTTTTAAAACCTTCTTTAAAGTTTCTCTTTTCTTTATTTCATAATTAAAGTGAAAATGACTCGAAGTTGCCCTAATCGTAAAGAAATGTGTCAACCATCAAAATATTAAAAATGTGAAAACATAATATATTTCCCTAGCCCGATTTCGTGAATATATCTGGTGGAATAACGAAGTATGTGAGAGAATATTTTTTACTTTTATCAAATGATGCGTTTCGACAGTAAAAACTTCCTGAAAACGTTTTCAAACTGACATACCGCGTTCTTCCAGCCAGCCATTTAATTCATCATGGCATAGTCGAGAAAAAATACTGAAACTTTCTTTGGCAATATTTTTCTTAGAAGTGTCCAATGGTTTTTGAAGGTGACATAATAAAGACGTCTTCACGTTGAGTCAATAATGACGTATTATAACGTTGAAGGCGACGTTATCACGTCTTCACGTGACGTTACTGCATAATACTTAGTAGCGCGTGCCAGTATTAAATAAGGGTCCGTCAATTCCAAATATAAAATCATAATCACGACCAGATAGCCAGAAGAAATACTAAAACTCTCGTGTGTGAAATATCTCGTTAAAATGTTCTCCTGTCAAGCTATTCTCCCAATTCCGATACTTTTTTGATACCTTCTAAATTTAAAAAAAAAATTGATATATGTCGAAAACAACAACTGTGTTTGATGGGTAAACATTTCCATACGAAATATGAAGAATCTGATACAAAAGATTATTTCGAATTTCAGGCATGAGCCGTGGGTTCCGACATTTTCTCATTTTACAGTCTAACGGCACTCCACTATTTCTTCTTACTCATAAAATAGCTATATGTATTATAATAATTGTTAATGTAACTGGCAGGTAGACTTCAGTCAATAGCAATTTGACCAATATCAATATAGCTAACATCTCTCTCTCTCTATAAATTGTATCCTAAAAAATGATTTGCATCATTTGCTGCAGTTCCTTGTTCTGAATACTGCAGACTATCTTCAAACATTATAGTATTGGTATAACAATATTTCCTTCATTTTTCATATCAATAATCAATTACCACGAATCATTGAAATTTATGTTCAAATATACATCAAAATAGAATGAAAATAACAAATTCATTAGTTACATAATACTATGGGTTACATCAACTAAAAGAATGCCTAACCCTATGTCCTAATTGGCAAAAGATCGCGCGATCGGGCTATGGCGTTGGAAGTTGGATCGCGCGATGAAAAAATCAAACGTGAACAAATAAAGCTGGATGTCCTAATACAGCACAAAATTGGCTCGCGCGATAGAGGAGGATGCTCGCACTTGTTTGTTTCGATATCGCGTCGAGTACATAGCCTCAACGCCTAAATACAAACCTATGTATGAAGGGTAGTGACCGAATTGGTTACCGACTTCGAGCGGTCAATGCGATTGATCGCTCCAGAACAAGCAGTTCGCGGTGAAGATGATGAAATTCACTTAATTCGGATCGGGACTAATTTCATTAGTTTTCTTCCTCTTATTTGGAACAGCCGGTTCTGCGAGAAGTATCGGAAAGTGCAAATTTCCTAGCAAAAAATTCGGCATCTTCCTTTCTAGAAGTCATTTTAACTTGAAAAACAGCAACTGCGCAGTGTGAGGTGGTCGCGCGATAGTGAGTTGATCGGACCGAGCACATCTATTCGAATGGGCGTTCCGAATTAGGACACTCATTTTCCATCAAGACGCGATGCGACCGACCAACGCGATCGCCTGCTCGCGCGATCGTTTACCAATCAGGACAAAGCTTAACAATTGAAGAAGGTAATTTCTAATATGCCACTTTCTGTAAATTTGCATGTTTTTATAAAAGGGACATTTGATCCGGCCCATGGCAGTGTTTGTTTTTAAGAGAAACTATACTTTTCAATTCTGTTGTTGAGTTGAAAAATATTCTTTCTGGCTTCTAAAGGTTCCTCCAAAACTGCATAAAACTCAAGTAATACAGAAAGAACACATTGGTTAAGGGATTGTTTAGAAAAGCCGCAACACATTTTTAGATTGGAATTATGATAACAGATAATTACAGTCACTGTTAATGCAGTTTGTCACCGAGCAATGCAAAATAGTTTTTTATGAAAATAAATTATGTCATTTTGAAGCCGTCTCTCACTAGCGTTCGTTTTGAATCACCCTTTTGTAGAATTGAATAGTACACCAACTGGAGGCAATAATAAGTCTAACCTTCAAAATCAAGGATGAGATCGATGACTGTTGCATTCATCAAAACTCCAACATACCATCATCTCTGAAGGTTTCCCAACATTTCCACCCATGTGAACCTCATCTCTTGGCACCTGTAAAAGGGAAACATCAGATATATTACAATTAATGAAAAAACCTTCAATGCAATCATATGAAATTGCACATCCAGAAAAAAATTAATAATTCTGAAAAAGACTAGAAGACTCTGCGTAGGGGGAATGAAACAAACTATTAAGGGACACACTACCTCTCTTCCACTGGGAACATATACCCCACGCAACCATAACCAAACCGCTTACAACTAACATTGCAAAAATAAGTAATATGACCAAGAAGAATAGAATTGTAGAAATATAGAATAAAATAATTGTTTTTTTTGCTACCACTCTTGCTATGCATAAAATGGGCTGATGTACCTCAAGTCAATTGCCCTTTGCTTAAAAGCATAAAAGTTATTATTATTATTAACGTACTGTGAGCATTTGTAACCGTGAACTAATAATTGCTTTTTTCTGAAATTCAACTTTTACAATCTCATATAAATTTCCTGCAGGTCAAAATCTTGCCTAGAGAGAGGGGTAATGCTCCCGTCATTTTTTTCCAGAAAATTGTGATAAAATGGAATACTTCAGGACACATTGCGCAAAAGAAACAGATATTGAAAATATACTGGAAATATCATATTATTGGCGATCTATTTGAGATATAGTAGGTATAACCAGAAGCCATAAATCCTTGCCAAAATTTTCATTCACAAGATCCATTTGCCTAATGCCTTGATATAAAATTTCAAACAAATCCAATTAATATTTTTCCTCAAACTTTTTATGGCCACACCCAATGGGACACTCTGGGTTAGATCTAATGGGATGAAAATGTATGTGTGAAATGTTTCTGCAACTGAATGAATCTTTCACTTGGATAAGTTTGTTGATCAGCTACAGGTTTTTGTTTTCGCAAAGCTAAGTTTGGATGATTTAAAAAAATAATCTTAGTCAAAATCAAGTAATACATGTTAATAAGTTTAATTATGGATTGTCATCAAGCATCTGCAATATCAATTATATAAATAGAACTATTGTCTCATACAAGTTTAAGCGTTGCCTAAAATCATCAGGAAATTTAGCATAAGCAATCATCAAGTTAAGAGGATTGTTATTTGTTATTGTTAACATGATACTTTGTAATGCATTACGAGAAAAATAGTTGAAAAATTCTATCCTCCTACAGCTACAGAGTCTTCGGGTCTACAGACTCAATGAATTGCCACTGCAGCAGTATGGTCCATTGTGGCCTCAAAGCAAAATGTTACTAAATCTAGCTGTGTAAGATATGCCTAATCTCGAGGTTATTGTAATCACAAGTTGGGGTGAGATCTCCATTAAGTATATCATGAAGCCCAATAAGTTTGAAATATCATTTTTCTTAAGGATATATAAAAGGCGTCAAGTGTATGTAGCACCTGCATTCGTCATTAATCTGCAAAGTTGAATTTGAATAATACAACTACTAAGTGAGGTACACACCATCGTTTAATAGGCATTCAGTTGAGGAACCAACTAAAAATATTACTATTACTTCTTAGGGAGTCTTCGTGAAAGTTTGGATCATTAATTAGATATGTCTTAAGTTAATTATGAATTGGAAAACAACATTCGTTAATGATTCTGTAGCTCCGAACATCCTATCTTTCAATATTGGAGAATCATTAAAGTGAAAATATAAGGCTGCTCTGGAAAACTTGCATCAAAAGGTTAATGAGGGAAGTCCCACAAACCAGTCATTCTGCAATGAATCAAGGAAATTTTAAGAATATGAAGAAATTTCATACCTTCAGCTCCGTCAAAAGTTTCAATCCAAAAAACACCATATATATCAGTTTCAATCCAAAATAACCAAAATACCGAGCTCAAATCGTCAAATCTGACAACCGGTAACCGGAACATAGCAAAGTTTGGTTAAACCATAGACCTATTGATGTTATCATAGAAAATAAACAAAAACATTTCGAATCAGCTGACTTTGAGCTAGGGTTGTTATAAAGAGATATAAGGCCTGTTTTGGTTCGCTTTTAGGATGGTTCCAGAACGGTTCAAAACAGTCGCACATTTATTTATTCAGCGTAAGCTCGCGCGTAGCATGCGTGTAGCTTCCCACAACATTGCTGCTCCACTACTTTGAACCGATTCGGAACCGCCTCAAGTGCGAACCAAAACAAAGCTATAGTATATAGGATATATCTCCTTGGGTTGTTGAAAAAATAACGATGCATGCGTGTAGTGAACTGCTTCTTTTTTCAATATTGACATAACGACTGCCCTCTAGTGGACTTTATCAAAAGCGGTGTGAAGTTGGCTGACAATATCTAGCTCACAGAATGCCGAAGATACCCGAAGCGGCGATGGCCGCCAGTGGCGTACCCTACTCTTATTTTCGCCGAAAAATCGCTTCTGCATTACGAAATGAGATTAGCAGTTGAAATAATATAAATATTTGATGTTTGGCATATATAAATTTGATAATTTGAACAATTCGTTGGAAAAATGAATTTGTTCGATATAATTTTTCCATCAATTGAACTGAAATCGTCTAGGCGCGAAGTTTATTCTATAACTTCTATGTTTTTACGACTGTCAAAATGAGACTTCACTCAGATGAAGGTGGACTATTCAGGATTCATAATCCGTAAAAAACTTTTCTTGCACCCCTTGCAGACTACCCTTTTTCGACCCTTTTCCGTATAAAACACCGAATTTGCCCTAGGAAGCGCGCAGTCAGCTGTCTATAACTTCTATGTTTTTACGACTGTCAAAATGAGATTTTCACTCAGATGAAGGTGGACTATTCAGAATTCATAATCCGTAAAAAACTTTTCTTGCACCCCTTGCAGACTACCCTTTTTCGACCCTTTCCGTATAAAACACCGAATTTGCCCTAGGAAGCGCGCAGTCAGCTGTCTATAACTTCTATGTTTTTACGACTGTCAAAATGAGATTTTCACTCAGATGAAGGTGGACTATTCAGGATTCATAATCCGTAAAAAACTTTTCTTGCAACCCTTGCAGACTACCCTTTTGCGACCCTTGCCGTATAAAACACCGAATTTGCCCTAGGAAGCGCGCAGTCAGCTGTCTATAACTTCTATGTTTTTACGACTGTCAAGATGAGATTTTCACTCAGATGAAGGTGGCTATTCAGGATTCATAATCCGTAAAAAACTTTTCTTGAACCCCTTGCAGACTACCCTTTTTCGACCCTTTTCCGTATAAAACACCGAATTTGCGCTATAAAGCGCGCAGTCAGCTGTCTATAACTTCTATGTTTTCAAGACTGTCAAAATGAGATTTTCACTCAGATGATGGTAAACTATTCAGGATTCATAATCTGTAAAAAACTTTTCTTGCATCCCTTGCAGACTACCCTTTTTCGACCCTTTTCCGTATAAAACACCTAATTTGCGCTATAAAGCGCGCAGTCAGCTGTCTATAACTTCTATGTTTTTACGACTGTCAAGATGAGATTTTCACTCGGATGAAAGTGGACTATTCAGGATTCATAATCCGTAAAAATAGGAAAGTGTACCCATTGTGTGAGTTAGGATTAAACTAAAAATACGTAAGAAGGGTCTCAATCTCACAGTTTTATTTCTCGAAATTACGACCGGTTTCGGGATGTCTAAACGCATCCCATCTTCAGGTTCCTACAAAAGATTTTTTCTGAGATGTTACCCAGGTAACAAACTAACAATAAAATACCAACCTGTGATGGACTACAGTTACAAACTAGGAGTTCGGTTATAAAATTCAAAAATTCACAAATACAAATAAAACAAGCATACATAGGAAAGATGTTTACAAAATGGTGGTTTTATGACGCAGCAGTAGAGATAAAAGTTTATAGCGCTATCTACATTTTCATATTGTAAAGGATGACAACAAACAACAGATAACTACGTATTAAGAGTAGGAAAGAAGACTGAGAAAAGGGAACCATCTTCATATTCTGTTTGGACGTTCAATGATGTCCGGGAGTTAATTTTATGTATCATAATTTCCATCACAGGTTGGTATTTTATTGTTAGTTTGTTACCTGGGTAACATCTCAGAAAAAATCGAGGAAAAAATCATTTGTAGGAACCTGAAGATGGGATGCGTTTAGACATCCCGAAACCGGTCGTAATTTCGAGAAATAAAACTGTGAGATTGAGACCCTTCTTACGTATTTTTAGTTTAATCCTAACTCACACAACGGGTACACTTTCCTATTTGAGAGACGCCAGTCTAGCCATTTTAACCCACACTACAAAAGGTTGCACATTAAAAGAACATGCAACCGTACGGACATCTTCTTCAACAATAGATGCCTGAAACTAGGACTCGTACCAAAGCATATCAATATTAGAATTAATAAGACCAGACTTTCGTCGAGTAGCCTAATTCTGCTCCAGAAGCTCACAAGAAGTCTCCTTAAAGAAGAAATCAGAAGGTCATATCAGAGCCTGCATAGAATAGATATCCAACTTAAGTATATCTATGACTTGTTGAAAGACCATTGGGAACACGATAGGTTGACCAATTACCTTACTAGAATTCATTCAACCTGCGACAACATTGACAACATTAAACGACATAGGTTAAAGAAGAAATTACATCAGTTGAAAAGCCACCAACTTCACAATAATTTATGTAACTCGAACTATGACCACCCAGCTGAGTATACCTTTTACCCCCCAGTGTTGAACTTCTCGGGTGTATCTTTAACTGACGAAGAAAACGAATTACTCAGTAAAGGTTTTAAATTTAAACCCAAAACCCAAAACAGAGGTGAACAGTTGAAAAACTTGGAAATCTTAGCTGCAGAAACTGAGAGCATCTTGCAGACCCTGGGAGCGGAATCGAGAGAAGTTGTGAAAGATGAATGCAAGGGCATTTTGAGAGAACGTCTAAGAGAAATTAACAACCCCCCCCCCCCCCCCCCCCCCCAATGGCTACCAAAGTTATAAAGAGTTGAAAACCATCAGATCCATTAAACATAAGCTAACTTCTAATGAACTCACAGTTACTAAGGCTGATAAAGGCAACACAGTCGTCATTCTTAGAACAACTGACTATATCAAGAAGGTCGAACAATTCCTGGTATCCAATAATTTTACACTAGCCAATGCCAGACTTCCAACATTTATCAAAAAAGTCAAAGAGGTCATCAAAAGATGTGAGATCATAGATGATAGGACGTCATCGCTTCTTTCACCAGATTACACACTGATCCCCAGACTCTATGGTCTAATCAAGACCCATAAAACAGATGTTTTTGATGAGATGCCCATTCGACCAGTCGTATCCTTTATATCTTCCCCCACATACCAACTAGCAAAGTGGCTTAACAACTATCTTAGAGCCAACACAAACATCCAATTCCAGTACACTGTCCCCAATTCTAAATACCTTGCAGACAATATTAAAGAAGTGGAAATCCCAGAAGGAGGTTTCTTCGTGTCATGGGATGTAACGAACCTTTTTACGAACATTCCAACAACAGAACTCCTGGTCATTTTGGAAGAAAACCTTGTGAACAGTGACTTACCAGACACAGCTCTACCGCATATAATGAACCTTTTTAGAATATGCCTTCAGCAAAATTTTTACACGTTTAACGGTAACACATATATCCAAGAAGATGGTCTGGCTATGGGCTCACCTGTTGCCTCATTTTTGGCTGATTTATTCATGAATTACTTTGAGACTAAATACATATTAGGGAATCTAATATTTAGAAGACTGATCCTCTACTATCATAGGTATGTGGATGATATTTTGTTTTTATGGACTGGCTCCATCTCAGAATTACATAGCTTCTTGAACTTAGTTAATAACCAACATGATAACATCAAATTTACCATGGAAATAGAAGAAAATAAGAGAATAAACTTCCTAGACCTCACAATCACTAACGTAGAAGGTAAACATAAATTCAAAGTATATAGAAAACGTACCCACACAGGACTTATCATTGACAACAATTCTAACCACCCTTTTGCACATAAAATAGCCGCGTTACATAGCTACGTTAATAGAGCCTGTAGCTCACCATTGGACAATGATTCTTTTAATAATGAAATTAGGATTATAAAACAAATCGCTTTTAATCATGGATATCACTTAAATTTAGTTGACAAACTTGTTCAAAAGTGCAGAAACCGTTCCCTCTTACATGAGATATTTCCACTAACAAACTATGACACAGAGTAAAAAGGGAACAAAAGATTCTTTTCTCTTACTTTCATAGATACAACAGCCTACCGAATTAAGAATGCATTGTCGAAGGTTGGTGACTTGACTGTGTTATTTCATTTAAAGTTGATAAAACAATTGGAGATATAATCATTAATAACAAGGACAAAGTCCCGATTTTAAATAGGTCGGGGGTGTATAAACTATCATGTGAGTGTGGTGCCGTATATATAGGTCGTACCTTTAGAAATTTTAAAGTTAGAAAGCAGGAACACCTAAGGTGTATTAGAAATAATTCATGTGAGTCCTTATTTGCCAAGCATATCCTTGAGACCAGCCACAATCTTGATACCGATGACGGTTTCGAAGTCGTCCATTTTGCGGAAAAAGGTCGTAAACTGAATTGTTTGGAAAATTTGGAAATTATGAGACATAAAATTAACTCCTGGACATCATTGAACGTCCAAACAGAATATGAAGGTAGTTCCCTTTTCTCAGTCTTCTTTCCTACTCTTAATACGTAGTTATCTGTTGTTTGTTGTCATCCTTTACAATATGAAAATGTAGATAGCGCTATAAACTTTTTTCTCTACTGCTGCGTCATAAAACCACCATTTTGTAAACATCTTTCCTATGTATGCTTGTTTTATTTGTATTTGTGAATTTTTGAATTTTATAACCGAACTCCTAGTTTGTAACTGTAGTCCATCACAGGTTGGTATTTTATTGTTAGTTTGTTACCTGGGTAACATCTCAGAAAAAATCTTTTGTAAGAACCTGAAGATGGGATGCGTTTAGACATCCCGAAACCGGTCGTAATTTCGAGAAATAAAACTGTGAGATTGAGACCCTTCTTACGTATTTTTAGTTTAATCCGTAAAAAACTTTTCTTGCATTCCTTGCAGACTACCCCTTTTCGACCCTTTCCGTATAAAACACCGAATTTGCCCTAGGAAGCGCGCAGTCAGCTGTCTATAACTTCTATGTTTTTACGACTGTCAAAATGAGATTTTCACTCAGATGAAGGTGGACTATTCAGGATTCATAATCCGTAAAAAACTTCCCTTGCAACCCTTGCAGACTACCCTTTTTCAACCCTTTCCATATAAAACACCGAATTTGCCCTAGGAAGCGCGCAGTCTGCTGTCTATAACTTCTATGTTTTTACGACTGTCGAAATGAGATTTTCACTCAGATGAAGGTGGACTATTCAGGATTCATAATCCGTGAAAAACTTTTCTTGCACCCCTTGCAGACTACCCTTTTTCGACCCTTTTCCGTATAAAACACCGAATTTGCCCTAGGAAGCGCGCAGTCAGCTGTCTATAACTTCTATGTTTTTACGACTGTCAAGATGAGATTTTCACTCAGATGATGATCAACTATTCAGGATTCATAATCCGTAAAAAACTTTTCTTGCATCCCTTGGAAACTTCTCTTTTTCGACCCTTTTCCGTATAAAACACCGAATTTGCGCTATAAAGCGCGCAGTCAGCTGTCTATAACTTCTATGTTTTTACGACTGTCGATATGAGATTTTCACTCAGATGAAGGTGGACTATTCAGGATTCATAAACCGTGAAAAACTTTTCTTGCACCCCTTGTAGACTACCCTTTTTCGACCCTTTTCCGTATAAAACACCGAATTTGCGCTATAAAGCGCGCAGTCAGCTGTCTATAACTACTATGTTTCTACGACTGTCAAAATGAGATTTTCACTCAGATGAAGGATTCATAATTTGTAAGAAACTTTTTTTGCACCCCTTGCAGACTACCCTTTTTCGACCCTTTTCCGTATAAAACACCGAATTTTCCCTAGGAAGCGCGCAGTCAGCTGTCTATAACTTCTATGTTTTTATGACTGTCAAAATGAGATTTTCACTCAGATAATGACTAACTATTCGGGATTCATAATATGTAAAAAACTTTTCTTGCACCCCTTGCAGACTACCCTTTTTCGACCCTTTTCCGTATAAAACACCGAATTTGCCCTAGGAAGCGCGCAGTCAGCTGTCTATAACTTCTTTGTTTTTACGACTGTCAAGATGAGATTTTCACTCAAATGAAGGTGGACTATTCAGGATTCATAATCCGTGAAAAACTTTCCTTGCACCCCTTGCAGACTACCCTTTTTCGATCCTTCCCGTATAAAACACCGAATTTGCCCTAAGAAGCAAGCAGTCAGCTGTCTATAACTTCCATGTTTTCACGACTGTCAAAATGAGATTTTCACCCAGATGATGGTCAACTATTCAGGATTCCTAATCCGTAAAAAGCTTTTCTTGCACCCCTTGCAGACTACTATTTTTCGACCCTTTTCCGTATAAAACACCGAATTTGCGATATAAAGCGCGCAGTCAGCTGTCTATTACTTCTATGTTTTTACGACTGTCAAGATGAGATTTTCACTCAGATGATGATCAACTATACAGGATTCAAAATCCGTAAAAAACTTTTCTTGCATCCCTTGCAGACTACTCTTTTTCGACCCTTTTCCGTATAAAACACCGAATTTGCGCTATAAAGCGCGCAGTCAGCTGTCTATAACTTCTATGTTTTCACGACTGTCAAAATGAGATTTTCACTCAGACGAAGGTGGACTATTCAGGATTCATAATCCGTAAAAAACATTTCTTGCACCCCTTGCAGACTACCCTTTTTCGACCCATTTCCGTATAAAATACCGAATTTGCCCTAGGAAGCGCGCAGTCAGCTGTCTATAACTTCTATGTTTTTACGATTGTCAAGATGAGATTTTCACTCAGATGATGGTTGACTATTCAGGATTCATAATCCGTAGAAAACTTTTCTTGCATCCCTCGCAGACTACCGTTTTTCGAACCTTTTCCGTATGAAACACCGAATTTGCCCTAGGAAGCGCGCAGTCAGCTGTCTCTAACTTCTATGTTTTTACGACTGTCAAAATGAAATTTTCACTCAGATGAAGGCTGACTATTCAGGATTCATAATCCGTAAGAAACGTTTTTTGCATCTCTTGCAAACTACCCATTTTCGAACCTTTTCCGTATGAAATACCGAATTTGCGCTATAAAGCGCGCAGTCAGCTGTCTATAACTTCTATGTTTTTACGACTGTCAAGATGAGATTTTGACTCAGATGATGGTCAACTATTCAAGATTCATAATCCGTAGAAAACTTTTCTTGCTTTCCTTGCAGACTACCCTTTTTCGACCCTTTTCCGTATAAAACACCGAATTTGCGATATAAAGCGCGCAGTCAGCTGTCTATAACTTCTTTGTTTTCACCACTGTCAAAATGAGATTTTCACTCAGATGATGGTCAACTATTCAGGATTCATAATCCGTGAAAAAATTCTTCTGCACCCCTTGCAGACTACCCTTTTTAGACCCTTTTCCGTATAGAACACCGAATTTGCCCTAGGAAGCGCGCAGTCAGCTGTCTATAACTTCTATGTTTTCAACACTGTCAAAATGAGATTTTCACTCAGATGATGGCTAACTATTCAGGATTCATAATCCGTAAAAAACTTTTCTTGCATCCCTTGAAAACTTCTCTTTTTCGACCCTTTTCCGTATAAAACACCGAATTTGCGCTATAAAGCGCGCAGTCAGCTGTCTATAACTTCTATGTTTTTACGACTGTCGATATGAGATTTTCACTCAGATGAAGGTGGACTATTCAGGATTCATAAACCGTGAAAAACTTTTCTTGCACCCCTTGTAGACTACCCTTTTTCGACCCTTTTCCGTATAAAACACCGAATTTGCGCTATAAAGCGCGCAGTCAGCTGTCTATAACTACTATGTTTCTACGACTGTCAAAATGAGATTTTCACTCAGATGAAGGTGGACTATTAAGGATTCATAATTTGTAAGAAACTTTTTTTGCACCCCTTGCAGACTACCCTTTTTCGACCCTTTTCCGTATAAAACACCGAATTTGCCCTAGGAAGCGCGCAGTCAGCTGTCTATAACTTCTATGTTTTTACGACTGTCAAAATGAGATTTTCACTCAGATGATGACTAACTATTCGGGATTCATAATATGTAAAAAACTTTTCTTGCACCCCTTGCAGACTACCCTTTTTCGACCCTTTTCCGTATAAAACACCGAATTTGCCCTAGGAAGCGCGCAGTCAGCTGTCTATAACTTCTATGTTTTTACGACTGTCAAGATGAGATTTTCACTCAGATGAAGGTGGACTATTCAGGATTCATAATCCGTGAAAAACTTTCCTTGCACCCCTTGCAGACTACCCTTTTTCGACCCTTCCCGTATAAAACACCGAATTTGCCCTAAGAAGCAAGCAGTCAGCTGTCTATAACTTCCATGTTTTCACGACTGTCAAGATGAGATTTTCACTCAGATGATGGTCAACTATTCAGGATTCCTAATCCGTAAAAAGCTTTTCTTGCACCCCTTGCAGACTACCCTTTTTCGACCCTTTTCCGTATAAAACACCGAATTTGCGATATAAAGCGCGCAGTCAGCTGTCTATTACTTCTATGTTTTTACGACTGTCAAGATGAGATTTTCACTCAGATGATGATCAACTATACAGGATTCAAAATCCGTAAAAAACTTTTCTTGCATCCCTTGCAGACTACTCTTTTTCGACCCTTTTCCGTATAAAACACCGAATTTGCGCTATGAAGCGCGCAGTCAGCTGTCTATAACTTCTATGTTTTCACGACTGTCAAAATGAGATTTTCACTCAGACGAAGGTGGACTATTCAGGATTCATAATCCGTAAAAAACATTTCTTGCACCCCTTGCAGACTACCCTTTTTCGACCCTTTTCCGTATAAAACACCGAATTTGCGATATAAAGCGCGCAGTCAGCTGTCTATAACTTCTATGTTTTTACGACTGTCAAGATGAGATTTTCACTCAGATGATGATCAACTATTCAGGATTCATAATCCGTAAAAAACTTTTCTTGCATCCCTTGGAAACTTCTCTTTTTCGACCCTTTTCCGTATAAAACACCGAATTTGCGCTATAAAGCGCGCAGTCAGCTGTCTATAACTTCTATGTTTTTACGACTGTCGATATGAGATTTTCACTCAGATGAAGGTGGACTATTCAGGATTCATAAACCGTGAAAAACTTTTCTTGCACCCCTTGTAGACTACCCTTTTTCGACCCTTTTCCGTATAAAACACCGAATTTGCGCTATAAAGCGCGCAGTCAGCTGTCTATAACTACTATGTTTCTACGACTGTCAAAATGAGATTTTCACTCAGATGAAGGATTCATAATTTGTAAGAAACTTTTTTTGCACCCCTTGCAGACTACCCTTTTTCGACCCTTTTCCGTATAAAACACCGAATTTTCCCTAGGAAGCGCGCAGTCAGCTGTCTATAACTTCTATGTTTTTATGACTGTCCAAATGAGATTTTCACTCAGATAATGACTAACTATTCGGGATTCATAATATGTAAAAAACTTTTCTTGCACCCCTTGCAGACTACCCTTTTTCGACCCTTTTCCGTATAAAACACCGAATTTGCCCTAGGAAGCGCGCAGTCAGCTGTCTATAACTTCTTTGTTTTTACGACTGTCAAGATGAGATTTTCACTCAAATGAAGGTGGACTATTCAGGATTCATAATCCGTGAAAAACTTTCCTTGCACCCCTTGCAGACTACCCTTTTTCGATCCTTCCCGTATAAAACACCGAATTTGCCCTAAGAGGCAAGCAGTCAGCTGTCTATAACTTCCATGTTTTCACGACTGTCAAGATGAGATTTTCACCCAGATGATGGTCAACTATTCAGGATTCCTAATCCGTAAAAAGCTTTTCTTGCACCCCTTGCAGACTACTATTTTTCGACCCTTTTCCGTATAAAACACCGAATTTGCGATATAAAGCGCGCAGTCAGCTGTCTATTACTTCTATGTTTTTACGACTGTCAAGATGAGATTTTCACTCAGATGATGATCAACTATACAGGATTCAAAATCCGTAAAAAACTTTTCTTGCATCCCTTGCAGACTACTCTTTTTCGACCCTTTTCCGTATAAAACACCGAATTTGCGCTATAAAGCGCGCAGTCAGCTGTCTATAACTTCTATGTTTTCACGACTGTCAAAATGAGATTTTCACTCAGACGAAGGTGGACTATTCAGGATTCATAATCCGTAAAAAACATTTCTTGCACCCCTTGCAGACTACCCTTTTTCGACCCATTTCCGTATAAAATACCGAATTTGCCCTAGGAAGCGCGCAGTCAGCTGTCTATAACTTCTATGTTTTTACGATTGTCAAGATGAGATTTTCACTCAGATTATGGTCAACTATTGAGGATTCATAATCCGTAGAAAACTTTTCTTGCATCCCTCGCAGACTACCGTTTTTCGAACCTTTTCCGTATGAAACACCGAATTTGCCCTAGGAAGCGCGCAGTCAGCTGTCTCTAACTTCTATGTTTTTACGACTGTCAAAATGAAATTTTCACTCAGATGAAGGCTGACTACTCAGGATTCATAATCCGTAAGAAACGTTTTTTGCATCTCTTGCAAACTACCCATTTTCGAACCTTTTCCGTATGAAATACCGAATTTGCGCTATAAAGCGCGCAGTCAGCTGTCTATAACTTCTATGTTTTTACGACTGTCAAGATGAGATTTTGACTCAGATGATGGTCAACTATTCAGGATTCATAATCCGTGAAAAAATTCTTCTGCACCCCTTGCAGACTACCCTTTTTAGACCCTTTTCCGTATAGAACACCGAATTTGCCCTAGGAAGCGCGCAGTCAGCTGTCTATAACTTCTATGTTTTCAACACTGTCAAAATGAGATTTTCACTCAGATGATGGCTAACTATTCAGGATTCATAATCCGTAAAAAACTTTTCTTGCATCCCTTGAAAACTTCTCTTTTTCGACCCTTTTCCGTATAAAACACCGAATTTGCGCTATAAAGCGCGCAGTCAGCTGTCTATAACTTCTATGTTTTTACGACTGTCGATATGAGATTTTCACTCAGATGAAGGTGGACTATTCAGGATTCATAAACCGTGAAAAACTTTTCTTGCACCCCTTGTAGACTACCCTTTTTCGACCCTTTTCCGTATAAAACACCGAATTTGCGCTATAAAGCGCGCAGTCAGCTGTCTATAACTACTATGTTTCTACGACTGTCAAAATGAGATTTTCACTCAGATGAAGGTGGACTATTAAGGATTCATAATTTGTAAGAAACTTTTTTTGCACCCCTTGCAGACTACCCTTTTTCGACCCTTTTCCGTATAAAACACCGAATTTTCCCTAGGAAGCGCGCAGTCAGCTGTCTATAACTTCTATGTTTTTATGACTGTCCAAATGAGATTTTCACTCAGATAATGACTAACTATTCGGGATTCATAATATGTAAAAAACTTTTCTTGCACCCCTTGCAGACTACCCTTTTTCGACCCTTTTCCGTATAAAACACCGAATTTGCCCTAGGAAGCGCGCAGTCAGCTGTCTATAACTTCTATGTTTTTACGACTGTCAAGATGAGATTTTCACTCAGATGAAGGTGGACTATTCAGGATTCATAATCCGTGAAAAACTTTCCTTGCACCCCTTGCAGACTACCCTTTTTCGACCCTTCCCGTATAAAACACCGAATTTGCCCTAAGAAGCAAGCAGTCAGCTGTCTATAACTTCCATGTTTTCACGACTGTCAAGATGAGATTTTCACTCAGATGATGGTCAACTATTCAGGATTCCTAATCCGTAAAAAGCTTTTCTTGCACCCCTTGCAGACTACCCTTTTTCGTATAAAACACCGAATTTGCGATATAAAGCGCGCAGTCAGCTGTCTATTACTTCTATGTTTTTACGACTGTCAAGATGAGATTTTCACTCAGATGATGATCAACTATACAGGATTCAAAATCCGTAAAAAACTTTTCTTGCATCCCTTGCAGACTACTCTTTTTCGACCCTTTTCCGTATAAAACACCGAATTTGCGCTATGAAGCGCGCAGTCAGCTGTCTATAACTTCTATGTTTTCACGACTGTCAAAATGAGATTTTCACTCAGACGAAGGTGGACTATTCAGGATTCATAATCCGTAAAAAACATTTCTTGCACCCCTTGCAGACTACCCTTTTTCGACCCATTTCCGTATAAAATACCGAATTTGCCCTAGGAAGCGCGCAGTCAGCTGTCTATAACTTCTATGTTTTTACGATTGTCAAGATGAGATTTTCACTCAGATTATGGTCAACTATTGAGGATTCATAATCCGTAGAAAACTTTTCTTGCATCCCTCGCAGACTACCGTTTTTCGAACCTTTTCCGTATGAAACACCGAATTTGCCCTAGGAAGCGCGCAGTCAGCTGTCTCTCACTTCTATGTTTTTACGACTGTCAAAATGAGATTTTCACTCAGATGAAGGCTGACTATTCAGGATTCATAATCCGTAAAAAACGTTTTTTGCATCTCTTGCAAACTACCCATTTTCGAACCTTTTCCGTATGAAATACCGAATTTGCGCTATAAAGCGCGCAGTCAGCTGTCTATAACTTCTATGTTTTTACGACTGTCAAGATGAGATTTTGACTCAGATGATGGTCAACTATTCTTCAAGATTCATAATCCGTAGAAACCTTTCTTGCTTTCCTTGCAGACTACCCTTTTTCGACCCTTTTCCGTATAAAACACCGAATTTGCGATATAAAGCGCGCAGTCAGCTGTCTATAACTTCTTTGTTTTCACCACTGTCAAAATGAGCATTTCACTCAGATGATGGTTAACTATTCAGGATTCATAATCCGTGAAAAAATTTTTCTGCACCCCTTGCAGACTACCCTTTTTAGACCCTTTTCCGTATAGAACACCGAATTTGCCCTAGGAAGCGCGCAGTCAGCTGTCTATAACTTCTATGTTTTCAACACTGTCAAAATGAGATTTTCACTCAGATGATGGTTAACTATTCAGGATTCATAATCTGTAAAAAACTTTTCTTGCATCTCTTGCAGACTACCCTTTTTCAACCCTTTTCCGTATAAAACACCGAATTTGCGCTATAAGGCGCGCAGTCAGCTGTCTATAACTTCTATGTTTTTACGACTGTCAAGATGAGATTTTCACTCAGATGATGGTTAACTATTCAGGATTCATAATCCGTAAAAAACTTTACTTGCACCCCTTGCAGACTACCCTTTTTCGACCCTTTTCCGTATAAAACACCGAATTTGCGATATAAAGCGCGCAGTCAGCTGTCTATAACTTCTATGTTTTTACGACTGTCAAGATGAGATTTTCACTCAGATGATGATCAACTATTCAGGATTCATAATCCGTAAAAAACTTTCCTTGCATCTCTTGGAAACTACTCTTTTTCGACCCTTTTCCGTATAAAACACCGAATTTGCGCTATAAAGCGCGCAGTCAGCTGTCTATAACTTCTATGTTTTTACGACTGTCGATATGAAATTTTCACTCAGATGAAGGTGGACTATTCAGGATTCATAAACCGTGAAAAACTTTCCTTGCACCCCTTGTAGACTACCCTTTTTCGACCCTTTTCCGTATAAAACACCGAATTTGCGCTATAAAGCGCGCAGTCAGCTGTCTATAACTACTATGTTTCTACGACTGTCAAAATGAGATTTTCACTCAGATGAAGGTGGACTATTCAGGATTCATAAATAGTGAAAAACTTTTCTTGCATCCCTTGCAGACTACCGTTTTTCGAACCTTTTCCGTATAAAATACCGAATTTGCCCTAGGAAGCGCGCAGTCAGCTGTCTATAACTTCTATGTTTTTACGACTGTCAAAATGAGATTTTCACTCAGATGAAGGTGGACTATTCAGGATTCATAAACCGTGAAAAACTTTTCTTGCATCCCTTGCAGACTACCGTTTTTCGAACCTTTTCCGTATAAAATACCGAATTTGCCCTAGGAAGCGCGCAGTCAGCTGTCTATAACTTCTATGTTTTTACGACTGTCAAAATGAGATTTTCACTCAGATGAAGGCTGACTATTCAGGATTCATAATCCGTTGAAAACATTTTTTGCATCTCTTGCAAACTACCCATTTTCGAACCTTTTCCGTATGAAATACCGAATTTGCGCTATAAAGCGCGCAGTCAGCTGTCTATAACTTCTATGTTTTCACGACTGTCAAGATGAGATTTTGACTCAGATGATGGTCAACTATTCAAGATTCATAAGCCGTTGAAAACTTTTCTTGCTTTCCTTGCAGACTACCCTTTTTCGACCCTTTTCCGTATAAAACACCGAATTTGCGATATAAAGCGCGCAGTCAGCTGTCTATAACTTTTTTGTTTTCACCACTGTCAAGATGAGATTTTCACTCAGATGATGGTCAACTATTCAGGATTCATAATCCGTGAAAAAGTTTTTCTGCACCCCTTGCAGACTACCCTTTTTAGACCCTTTTCCGTATAGAACACCGAATTTGCCCTAGGAAGCGCGCAGTCAGCTGTCTATAACTTCTATGTTTTCAACACTGTCAAAATGACATTTTCGCTCAGATGATGTTTAACTATTCAGGATTCATAATCTGTAAAAAACTTTTCTTGCATCCCTTGCAGACTACCCTTTTTCAACCCTTTTCCGTATAAAACACCGAATTTGCGCTATAAGGCGCGCAGTCAGCTGTCTATAACTTCTATGTTTTTACGACTGTCAAGATGAGATTTTCACTCAGATGATGATCAACTATACAGGATTCAAAATCCGTAAAAAACTTTTCTTGCATTCCTTGCAGACTCCCCCTTTTCGACCCTTTCCGTATAAAACACCGAATTTGCCCTAGGAAGCGCGCAGTCAGCTGTCTATAACTTCTATGTTTTTACGACTGTCAAAATGAGATTTTCACTCAGATGAAGGTGGACTATTCAGGATTCATAATCCGTAAAAAACTTCCCTTGCAACCCTTTCAGACTACCCTTTTTCGACCCTTTCCATATAAAACACCGAATTTGCCCTAGGAAGCGCGCAGTCTGCTGTCTATAACTTCTATGTTTTTACGACTGTCGAAATGAGATTTTCACTCAGATGAAGGTGGACTATTCAGGATTCATAATCCGTGAAAAACTTTTCTTGCACACCTTGCACACTACCCTTTTTCGACCCTTTTCCGTATAAAACACCGAATTTGCGATATAAAGCGCGCAGTCAGCTGTCTATAACTTCTATGTTTTTACGACTGTCAAGATGAGATTTTCACTCAGATGATGATCAACTATTCAGGATTCATAATCTGTAAAAAACTTTTCTTGCATTCCTTGCAGACTACCCCTTTTCGACCCTTTCCGTATAAAACACCGAATTTGCCCTAGGAAGCGCGCAGTCAGCTGTCTATAACTTCTATGTTTTTACGACTGTCAAAATGAGATTTTCACTCAGATGAAGGTGGACTATTCAGGATTCATAATCCGTAAAAAACTTCCCTTGCAACCCTTGCAGACTACCCTTTTTCGACCCTTTCCATATAAAACACCGAATTTGCCCTAGGAAGCGCGCAGTCTGCTGTCTATAACTTCTATGTTTTTACGACTGTCGAAATGAGATTTTCACTCAGATGAAGGTGGACTATTCAGGATTCATAATCCGTGAAAAACTTTTCTTGCACCCCTTGCAGACTACCCTTTTTCGACCCTTTTCCGTATAAAACACCGAATTTGCCCTAGGAAGCGCGCAGTCAGCTGTCTATAACTTCTATGTTTTCAACACTGTCAAAATGAGATTTTCACTCAGATGAAGGTGGACTATTCAGGATTCATAATCCGTAAAAAGCTTTTCTTGCACCCCTTGCAGACTACCCTTTTTTCGACCCTTTTCCGTATGAAACACCGAATTTGCGATATAAAGCGCGCAGTCAGCTGTCTATTACTTCTATGTTTTTACGACTGTCAAGATGAGATTTTCACTCAGATGATGATCAACTATACAGGATTCAAAATCCGTAAAAAACTTTTCTTGCATTCCTTGCAGACTACCCCTTTTCGACCCTTTCCGTATAAAACACCGAATTTGCCCTAGGAAGCGCGCAGTCAGCTGTCTATAACTTCTATGTTTTTACGACTGTCAAAATGAGATTTTCACTCAGATGAAGGTGGACTATTCAGGATTCATAATCCGTAAAAAACCTCCCTTGCAACCCTTTCAGACTACCCTTTTTCGACCCTTTCCATATAAAACACCGAATTTGCCCTAGGAAGCGCGCAGTCAGCTGTCTATAACTTCTATGTTTTTACGACTGTCGAAATGAGATTTTCACTCAGATGAAGGTGGACTATTCAGGATTCATAATCCGTGAAAAACTTTTCTTGCACACCTTGCACACTACCCTTTTTCGACCCTTTTCCGTATAAAACACCGAATTTGCGATATAAAGCGCGCAGTCAGCTGTCTATAACTTCTATGTTTTTACGACTGTCAAGATGAGATTTTCACTCAGATGATGATCAACTATTCAGGATTCATAATCCGTAAAAAACTTTTCTTGCATCCCTTGGAAACTTCTCTTTTTCGACCCTTTTCCGTATAAAACACCGAATTTGCGCTATAAAGCGCGCAGTCAGCTGTCTATAACTTCTATGTTTATACGACTGTCGATATGAGATTTTCACTCAGATGAAGGTGGACTATTTAGGATTCATAAACCGTGAAAAACTTTTCTTGCACCCCTTGTAGACTACCCTTGTTCGACCCTTTTCCGTATAAAACACCGAATTTGCGCTATCAAGCGCGCAGTCAGCTGTCTATAACTACTATGTTTCTACGACTTTCAAAATGAGATTTTCACTCAGATGAAGGTGGACTATTAAGGATTCATAATTTGTAAGAAACTTTTTTTGCACCCCTTGCAGACTACCCTTTTTCGACCCTTTTCCGTATAAAACACCGAATTTTCCCTAGGAAGCGCGCAGTCAGCTGTCTATAACTTCTATGTTTTTATGACTGTCCAAATGAGATTTTCACTCAGATAATGAATAACTATTCGGGATTCATAATATGTAAAAAACTTTTCTTGCACCCCTTGCAGACTACCCTTTTTTGACCCTTTTCCGTATAAAACACCGAATTTGCCCTAGGAAGCGCGCAGTCAGCTGTCTATAACTTCTTTGTTTTTACGACTGTCAAGATGAGATTTTCACTCAGATGAAGGTGGACTATTCAGGATTCATAATCCGTGAAAAACTTTCCTTGCACCCCTTGCAGACTACCCTTTTTCGACCCTTTTCCGTATAAAACACCGAAATTGCCCTAGGAAGCGCGCAGTCAGCTGTCTATAACTTCTATGATTTTACGACTGTCAAGATGAGATTTTCACTCAGATGAAGGTGGACTATTCAGGATTCATAATCCGTAAAAAGCTTTTCTTGCACCCCTTGCAGACTACCCTTTTTCGACCCTTTTCCGTATAAAACACCGAATTTGCGATATAAAGCGCGCAGTCAGCTGTCTATAACTTCTATGTTTTTACGACTGTCAAGATGAGATTTTCACTCAGATGATGATCAACTATTCAGGATTCATAATCCGTAAAAAACTTTTCTTGCATCCCTTGGAAACTTCTCTTTTTCGACCCTTTTCCGTATAAAACACCGAATTTGCGCTATAAAGCGCGCAGTCAGCTGTCTATAACTTCTATGTTTTTACGACTGTCGATATGAGATTTTCACTCAGATGAAGGTGGACTATTCAGGATTCATAAACCGTGAAAAACTTTTCTTGCACCCCTTGTAGACTACCCTTTTTCGACCCTTTTCCGTATAGAACACCGAATTTGCGCTATAAAGCGCGCAGTCAGCTGTCTATAACTACTATGTTTCTACGACTGTCAAAATGAGATTTTCACTCAGATGAAGGATTCATAATTTGTAAGAAACTTTTTTTGCACCCCTTGCAGACTACCCTTTTTCGACCCTTTTCCGTATAAAACACCGAATTTTCCCTAGGAAGCGCGCAGTCAGCTGTCTATAACTTCTATGTTTTTATGACTGTCCAAATGAGATTTTCACTCAGATAATGACTAACTATTCGGGATTCATAATATGTAAAAAACTTTTCTTGCACCCCTTGCAGACTACCCTTTTTCGACCCTTTTCCGTATAAAACACCGAATTTGCCCTAGGAAGCGCGCAGTCAGCTGTCTATAACTTCTTTGTTTTTACGACTGTCAAGATGAGATTTTCACTCAAATGAAGGTGGACTATTCAGGATTCATAATCCGTGAAAAACTTTCCTTGCACCCCTTGCAGACTACCCTTTTTCGATCCTTCCCGTATAAAACACCGAATTTGCCCTAAGAAGCAAGCAGTCAGCTGTCTATAACTTCCATGTTTTCACGACTGTCAAGATGAGATTTTCACCCAGATGATGGTCAACTATTCAGGATTCCTAATCCGTAAAAAGCTTTTCTTGCACCCCTTGCAGACTACTATTTTTCGACCCTTTTCCGTATAAAACACCGAATTTGCGATATAAAGCGCGCAGTCAGCTGTCTATTACTTCTATGTTTTTACGACTGTCAAGATGAGATTTTCACTCAGATGATGATCAACTATACAGGATTCAAAATCCGTAAAAAACTTTTCTTGCATCCCTTGCAGACTACTCTTTTTCGACCCTTTTCCGTATAAAACACCGAATTTGCGCTATAAAGCGCGCAGTCAGCTGTCTATAACTTCTATGTTTTCACGACTGTCAAAATGAGATTTTCACTCAGACGAAGGTGGACTATTCAGGATTCATAATCCGTAAAAAACATTTCTTGCACCCCTTGCAGACTACCCTTTTTCGACCCATTTCCGTATAAATTACCGAATTTGCCCTAGGAAGCGCGCAGTCAGCTGTCTATAACTTCTATGTTTTTACGATTGTCAAGATGAGATTTTCACTCAGATTATGGTCAACTATTGAGGATTCATAATCCGTAGAAAACTTTTCTTGCATCCCTCGCAGACTACCGTTTTTCGAACCTTTTCCGTATGAAACACCGAATTTGCCCTAGGAAGCGCGCAGTCAGCTGTCTCTAACTTCTATGTTTTTACGACTGTCAAAATGAAATTTTCACTCAGATGAAGGCTGACTATTCAGGATTCATAATCCGTAAGAAACGTTTTTTGCATCTCTTGCAAACTACCCATTTTCGAACCTTTTCCGTATGAAATACCGAATTTGCGCTATAAAGCGCGCAGTCAGCTGTCTATAACTTCTATGTTTTTACGACTGTCAAGATGAGATTTTGACTCAGATGATGGTCAACTATTCAAGATTCATAATCCGTAGAAAACTTTTCTTGCTTTCCTTGCAGACTACCCTTTTTCGACCCTTTTCCGTATAAAACACCGAATTTGCGATATAAAGCGCGCAGTCAGCTGTCTATAACTTCTTTGTTTTCACCACTGTCAAAATGAGATTTTCACTCAGATGATGGTCAACTATTCAGGATTCATAATCCGTGAAAAAATTCTTCTGCACCCCTTGCAGACTACCCTTTTTAGACCCTTTTCCGTATAGAACACCGAATTTGCCCTAGGAAGCGCGCAGTCAGCTGTCTATAACTTCTATGTTTTCAACACTGTCAAAATGAGATTTTCACTCAGATGATGGCTAACTATTCAGGATTCATAATCCGTAAAAAACTTTTCTTGCATCCCTTGAAAACTTCTCTTTTTCGACCCTTTTCCGTATAAAACACCGAATTTGCGCTATAAAGCGCGCAGTCAGCTGTCTATAACTTCTATGTTTTTACGACTGTCGATATGAGATTTTCACTCAGATGAAGGTGGACTATTCAGGATTCATAAACCGTGAAAAACTTTTCTTGCACCCCTTGTAGACTACCCTTTTTCGACCCTTTTCCGTATAAAACACCGAATTTGCGCTATAAAGCGCGCAGTCAGCTGTCTATAACTACTATGTTTCTACGACTGTCAAAATGAGATTTTCACTCAGATGAAGGTGGACTATTAAGGATTCATAATTTGTAAGAAACTTTTTTTGCACCCCTTGCAGACTACCCTTTTTCGACCCTTTTCCGTATAAAACACCGAATTTTCCCTAGGAAGCGCGCAGTCAGCTGTCTATAACTTCTATGTTTTTATGACTGTCCAAATGAGATTTTCACTCAGATAATGACTAACTATTCGGGATTCATAATATGTAAAAAACTTTTCTTGCACCCCTTGCAGACTACCCTTTTTCGACCCTTTTCCGTATAAAACACCGAATTTGCCCTAGGAAGCGCGCAGTCAGCTGTCTATAACTTCTATGTTTTTACGACTGTCAAGATGAGATTTTCACTCAGATGAAGGTGGACTATTCAGGATTCATAATCCGTGAAAAACTTTCCTTGCACCCCTTGCAGACTACCCTTTTTCGACCCTTCCCGTATAAAACACCGAATTTGCCCTAAGAAGCAAGCAGTCAGCTGTCTATAACTTCCATGTTTTCACGACTGTCAAGATGAGATTTTCACTCAGATGATGGTCAACTATTCAGGATTCCTAATCCGTAAAAAGCTTTTCTTGCACCCCTTGCAGACTACCCTTTTTCGACCCTTTTCCGTATAAAACACCGAATTTGCGATATAAAGCGCGCAGTCAGCTGTCTATAACTTCTATGTTTTTACGACTGTCAAGATGAGATTTTCACTCAGATGATGATCAACTATACAGGATTCAAAATCCGTAAAAAACTTTTCTTGCATCCCTTGCAGACTACTCTTTTTCGACCCTTTTCCGTATAAAACACCGAATTTGCGCTATGAAGCGCGCAGTCAGCTGTCTATAACTTCTATGTTTTCACGACTGTCAAAATGAGATTTTCACTCAGACGAAGGTGGACTATTCAGGATTCATAATCCGTAAAAAACATTTCTTGCACCCCTTGCAGACTACCCTTTTTCGACCCATTTCCGTATAAAATACCGAATTTGCCCTAGGAAGCGCGCAGTCAGCTGTCTATAACTTCTATGTTTTTACGATTGTCAAGATGAGATTTTCACTCAGATTATGGTCAACTATTGAGGATTCATAATCCGTAGAAAACTTTTCTTGCATCCCTCGCAGACTACCGTTTTTCGAACCTTTTCCGTATGAAACACCGAATTTGCCCTAGGAAGCGCGCAGTCAGCTGTCTCTCACTTCTATGTTTTTACGACTGTCAAAATGAGATTTTCACTCAGATGAAGGCTGACTATTCAGGATTCATAATCCGTAAAAAACGTATTTTGCATCTCTTGCAAACTACCCATTTTCGAACCTTTTCCGTATGAAATACCGAATTTGCGCTATAAAGCGCGCAGTCAGCTGTCTATAACTTCTATGTTTTTACGACTGTCAAGATGAGATTTTGACTCAGATGATGGTCAACTATTCTTCAAGATTCATAATCCGTAGAAACCTTTCTTGCTTTCCTTGCAGACTACCCTTTTTCGACCCTTTTCCGTATAAAACACCGAATTTGCGATATAAAGCGCGCAGTCAGCTGTCTATAACTTCTTTGTTTTCACCACTGTCAAAATGAGCATTTCACTCAGATGATGGTTAACTATTCAGGATTCATAATCCGTGAAAAAATTCTTCTGCACCCCTTGCAGACTACCCTTTTTAGACCCTTTTCCGTATAGAACACCGAATTTGCCCTAGGAAGCGCGCAGTCAGCTGTCTATAACTTCTATGTTTTCAACACTGTCAAAATGAGATTTTCACTCAGATGATGGTTAACTATTCAGGATTCATAATCTGTAAAAAACTTTTCTTGCATCTCTTGCAGACTACCCTTTTTCAACCCTTTTCCGTATAAAACACCGAATTTGCGCTATAAGGCGCGCAGTCAGCTGTCTATAACTTCTATGTTTTTACGACTGTCAAGATGAGATTTTCACTCAGATGATGGTTAACTATTCAGGATTCATAATCCGTAAAAAACTTTTCTTGCACCCCTTGCAGACTACCCTTTTTCGACCCTTTTCCGTATAAAACACCGAATTTGCGATATAAAGCGCGCAGTCAGCTGTCTATAACTTCTATGTTTTTACGACTGTCAAGATGAGATTTTCACTCAGATGATGATCAACTATTCAGGATTCATAATCCGTAAAAAACTTTCCTTGCATCTCTTGGAAACTACTCTTTTTCGACCCTTTTCCGTATAAAACACCGAATTTGCGCTATAAAGCGCGCAGTCAGCTGTCTATAACTTCTATGTTTTTACGACTGTCGATATGAAATTTTCACTCAGATGAAGGTGGACTATTCAGGATTCATAAACCGTGAAAAACTTTTCTTGCACCCCTTGTAGACTACCCTTTTTCGACCCTTTTCCGTATAAAACACCGAATTTGCGCTATAAAGCGCGCAGTCAGCTGTCTATAACTACTATGTTTCTACGACTGTCAAAATGAGATTTTCACTCAGATGAAGGTGGACTATTCAGGATTCATAAATAGTGAAAAACTTTTCTTGCATCCCTTGCAGACTACCGTTTTTCGAACCTTTTCCGTATAAAATACCGAATTTGCCCTAGGAAGCGCGCAGTCAGCTGTCTATAACTTCTATGTTTTTACGACTGTCAAAATGAGATTTTCACTCAGATGAAGGTGGACTATTCAGGATTCATAAACCGTGAAAAACTTTTCTTGCATCCCTTGCAGACTACCGTTTTTCGAACCTTTTCCGTATAAAATACCGAATTTGCCCTAGGAAGCGCGCAGTCAGCTGTCTATAACTTCTATGTTTTTACGACTGTCAAAATGAGATTTTCACTCAGATGAAGGCTGACTATTCAGGATTCATAATCCGTTGAAAACATTTTTTGCATCTCTTGCAAACTACCCATTTTCGAACCTTTTCCGTATGAAATACCGAATTTGCGCTATAAAGCGCGCAGTCAGCTGTCTATAACTTCTATGTTTTCACGACTGTCAAGATGAGATTTTGACTCAGATGATGGTCAACTATTCAAGATTCATAAGCCGTTGAAAACTTTTCTTGCTTTCCTTGCAGACTACCCTTTTTCGACCCTTTTCCGTATAAAACACCGAATTTGCGATATAAAGCGCGCAGTCAGCTGTCTATAACTTTTTTGTTTTCACCACTGTCAAGATGAGATTTTCACTCAGATGATGGTCAACTATTCAGGATTCATAATCCGTGAAAAAGTTTTTCTGCACCCCTTGCAGACTACCCTTTTTAGACCCTTTTCCGTATAGAACACCGAATTTGCCCTAGGAAGCGCGCAGTCAGCTGTCTATAACTTCTATGTTTTCAACACTGTCAAAATGACATTTTCGCTCAGATGATGTTTAACTATTCAGGATTCATAATCTGTAAAAAACTTTTCTTGCATCCCTTGCAGACTACCCTTTTTCAACCCTTTTCCGTATAAAACACCGAATTTGCGCTATAAGGCGCGCAGTCAGCTGTCTATAACTTCTATGTTTTTACGACTGTCAAGATGAGATTTTCACTCAGATGATGATCAACTATACAGGATTCAAAATCCGTAAAAAACTTTTCTTGCATTCCTTGCAGACTCCCCCTTTTCGACCCTTTCCGTATAAAACACCGAATTTGCCCTAGGAAGCGCGCAGTCAGCTGTCTATAACTTCTATGTTTTTACGACTGTCAAGATGAGATTTTCACTCAGATGAAGGTGGACTATTCAGGATTCATAATCCGTAAAAAACTTCCCTTGCAACCCTTTCAGACTACCCTTTTTCGACCCTTTCCATATAAAACACCGAATTTGCCCTAGGAAGCGCGCAGTCTGCTGTCTATAACTTCTATGTTTTTACGACTGTCGAAATGAGATTTTCACTCAGATGAAGGTGGACTATTCAGGATTCATAATCCGTGAAAAACTTTTCTTGCACACCTTGCACACTACCCTTTTTCGACCCTTTTCCGTATAAAACACCGAATTTGCGATATAAAGCGCGCAGTCAGCTGTCTATAACTTCTATGTTTTTACGACTGTCAAGATGAGATTTTCACTCAGATGATGATCAACTATTCAGGATTCATAATCTGTAAAAAACTTTTCTTGCATTCCTTGCAGACTACCCCTTTTCGACCCTTTCCGTATAAAACACCGAATTTGCCCTAGGAAGCGCGCAGTCAGCTGTCTATAACTTCTATGTTTTTACGACTGTCAAAATGAGATTTTCACTCAGATGAAGGTGGACTATTCAGGATTCATAATCCGTAAAAAACTTCCCTTGCAACCCTTGCAGACTACCCTTTTTCGACCCTTTCCATATAAAACACCGAATTTGCCCTAGGAAGCGCGCAGTCTGCTGTCTATAACTTCTATGTTTTTACGACTGTCGAAATGAGATTTTCACTCAGATGAAGGTGGACTATTCAGGATTCATAATCCGTAAAAAACTTTTCTTGCACCCCTTGCAGACTACCCTTTTTCGACCCTTTTCCGTATAAAACACCGAATTTGCCCTAGGAAGCGCGCAGTCAGCTGTCTATAACTTCTATGTTTTCAACACTGTCAAAATGAGATTTTCACTCAGATGAAGGTGGACTATTCAGGATTCATAATCCGTAAAAAGCTTTTCTTGCACCCCTTGCAGACTACCCTTTTTTCGACCCTTTTCCGTATGAAACACCGAATTTGCGATATAAAGCGCGCAGTCAGCTGTCTATTACTTCTATGTTTTTACGACTGTCAAGATGAGATTTTCACTCAGATGATGATCAACTATACAGGATTCAAAATCCGTAAAAAACTTTTCTTGCATTCCTTGCAGACTACCCCTTTTCGACCCTTTCCGTATAAAACACCGAATTTGCCCTAGGAAGCGCGCAGTCAGCTGTCTATAACTTCTATGTTTTTACGACTGTCAAAATGAAATTTTCACTCAGATGAAGGTGGACTATTCAGGATTCATAATCCGTAAAAAACCTCCCTTGCAACCCTTTCAGACTACCCTTTTTCGACCCTTTCCATATAAAACACCGAATTTGCCCTAGGAAGCGCGCAGTCAGCTGTCTATAACTTCTATGTTTTTACGACTGTCGAAATGAGATTTTCACTCAGATGAAGGTGGACTATTCAGGATTCATAATCCGTGAAAAACTTTTCTTGCACACCTTGCACACTACCCTTTTTCGACCCTTTTCCGTATAAAACACCGAATTTGCGATATAAAGCGCGCAGTCAGCTGTCTATAACTTCTATGTTTTTACGACTGTCAAGATGAGATTTTCACTCAGATGATGATCAACTATTCAGGATTCATAATCCGTAAAAAACTTTTCTTGCATCCCTTGGAAACTTCTCTTTTTCGACCCTTTTCCGTATAAAACACCGAATTTGCGCTATAAAGCGCGCAGTCAGCTGTCTATAACTTCTATGTTTATACGACTGTCGATATGAGATTTTCACTCAGATGAAGGTGGACTATTTAGGATTCATAAACCGTGAAAAACTTTTCTTGCACCCCTTGTAGACTACCCTTGTTCGACCCTTTTCCGTATAAAACACCGAATTTGCGCTATCAAGCGCGCAGTCAGCTGTCTATAACTACTATGTTTCTACGACTGTCAAAATGAGATTTTCACTCAGATGAAGGTGGACTATTAAGGATTCATAATTTGTAAGAAACTTTTTTTGCACCCCTTGCAGACTACCCTTTTTCGACCCTTTTCCGTATAAAACACCGAATTTTCCCTAGGAAGCGCGCAGTCAGCTGTCTATAACTTCTATGTTTTTATGACTGTCCAAATGAGATTTTCACTCAGATAATGAATAACTATTCGGGATTCATAATATGTAAAAAACTTTTCTTGCACCCCTTGCAGACTACCCTTTTTTGACCCTTTTCCGTATAAAACACCGAATTTGCCCTAGGAAGCGCGCAGTCAGCTGTCTATAACTTCTTTGTTTTTACGACTGTCAAGATGAGATTTTCACTCAGATGAAGGTGGACTATTCAGGATTCATAATCCGTGAAAAACTTTCCTTGCACCCCTTGCAGACTACCCTTTTTCGACCCTTTTCCGTATAAAACACCGAAATTGCCCTAGGAAGCGCGCAGTCAGCTGTCTATAACTTCTATGTTTTTACGACTGTCAAGATGAGATTTTCACTCAGATGAAGGTGGACTATTCAGGATTCATAATCCGTGAAAAACTTTCCTTGCACCCCTTGCAGACTACCCTTTTTCGACCCTTTTCCGTATAAAACACCGAATTTGCGCTATAAAGCGCGCAGTCAGCTGTCTATAACTTCTATGTTTTCACGACTGTCAAAATGAGATTTTCACTCAGACGAAGGTGGACTATTCAGGATTCATAATCCGTAAAAAACATTTCTTGCACCTCTTGCAGACTACCCTTTTTCGACCCATTTCCGTATAAAATACCGAATTTGCCCTAGGAAGCGCGCAGTCAGCTGTCTATAACTTCTATGTTTTCACGACTGTCAAGATGAGATTTTGACTCAGATGATGGTCAACTATTCAAGATTCATAATCCGTAGAAAACTTTTCTTGCTTTCCTTGCAGACTACCCTTTTTCGACCCTTTTCCGTATAAAACACCGAATTTGCGATATAAAGCGCGCAGTCAGCTGTCTATAACTTCTTTGTTTTCACCACTGTCAAAATGAGATTTTCACTCAGATGATGGTCAACTATTCAGGTTTCATAATCCGTGAAAAAATTCTTCTGCACCCCTTGCAGACTACCCTTTTTAGACCCTTTTCCGTATAGAACACCGAATATGCCCTAGGAAGCGCGCAGTCAGCTGTCTATAACTTCTATGTTTTCAACACTGTCAAAATGAGATTTCCACTCAGATGATGGTTAACTATTCAGGATTCATAATCTGTAAAAAACTTTTCTTGCATCCCTTGCAGACTACCCTTTTTCAACCCTTTTCCGTATAAAACACCGAATTTGCCCTAGGAAGCGCGCAGTCAGCTGTCTATAACTTCTTTGTTTTTACGACTGTCAAGATGAGATTTTCACTCAGATGAAGGTGGACTATTCAGGTTTCATAATCTGTGAAAAACTTTCTTTGCACCCCTTGCAGACTACCCTTTTTCAACCCTTTTCCGTATAAAACACCGAAATTGCCCTAGGAAGCGCGCAGTCAGCTGTCTATAACTTCTATGTTTTTACGACTGTCAAGATGAGATTTTCACTCAGATGAAGGTGGACTATTCAGGATTCATAATCCGTGAAAAACTTTCCTTGCACCCCTTGCAGACTACCCTTTTTCGACCCTTCCCGTATAAAACACCGAATTTGCCCTAAGAAGCAAACACAGCTGTCTATAACTTCCATGTTTTCACGACTGTCAAGATGAGATTTTCACTCAGATGATGGTCAACTATTCAGGATTCCTAATCCGTAAAAAGCTTTTCTTGCACCCCTTGCAGACTACCTTTTTTCGACCCTTTTCCGTATAAAACACCGAATTTGCGATATAAAGCGCGCAGTCAGCTGTCTATTACTTCTATGTTTTTACGACTGTCAAGATGAGATTTTCACTCAGATGATGATCAACTATACAGGATTCAAAATCCGTAAAAAACTTTCCTTGCATCCCTTGCAGACTACTCTTTTTCGACCCTTTTCCGTATAAAACACCGAATTTGCGCTATAAAGCGCGCAGTCAGCTGTCTATAACTTCTATGTTTTTACGACTGTCAAGATGAGATTTTGACTCAGATGATGGTCAACTATTCAAGATTCATAATCCGTAGAAAACTTTTCTTGCTTTCCTTGCAGACTACCCTTTTTCGACCCTTTTCCGTATAAAACACCGAATTTGCGATATAAAGCGCGCAGTCAGCTGTCTATAACTTCTATGTTTTTACGACTGTCAAGATGAGATTTTGACTCAGATGATGGTCAACTATTCAAGATTCATAATCCGTAGAAAACTCTCCTTGCACATCTTGCAGACTACCCTTTTTCGACCCTTTTCCGTATAAAACACCGAATTTGCCCTAGGAAGCGCGCAGTCAGCTGTCTATAACTTCTATGTTTTTACGACTGTCAAAATGAGATTTTCACTCAGATGAAGGTGGACTATTCAGGATTCATAATCCGTAAAAAACTTTCCTTGCACCCCTTGCAGACTACCCTTTTTCGACCCATTTCCGTATAAAATACCGAATTTGCCCTAGGAAGCGCGCAGTCAGCTGTCTATAACTTCTATGTTTTTACGACTGTCAAGATGAGATTTTCACTCAGATTATGGTCAACTATTGAGGATTCATAATCCGTAAAAAACTTTTCTTGCATCCCTTGCAGACTACCGTTTTTCGAACCTTTTCCGTATAAAACACCGAATTTGCCCTAGGAAGCGCGCAGTCACCTGTCTCTAACTTCTATGTTTTTACGACTGTCAAAATGAGATTTCACTCAGATGAAGGCTGACTATTCAGGATTCATAATCCGTAAAAAACGTTCTTTGCATCTCTTGCAAACTACACTTTTTCGACCCTTTTCCGTATAAAACACCGAATTTGCGATATAAAGCGCGCAGTCAGCTGTCTATTACTTCTATGTTTTTACGACTGTCAAGATGAGATTTTCACTCAGATGATGATCAACTATACAGGATTCAAAATCCGTAAAAAACTTTTCTTGCATCCCTTGCAGACTACTCTTTTTCGACCCTTTTCCGTATAAAACACCGAATTTGCGCTATAAAGCGCGCAGTCAGCTGTCTATAACTTCTATGTTTTTACGACTGTCGATATGAGATTTTCACTCGGATGAAGGTGTACTATTCAGGATTCATAAACCGTGAAAAACTTTTCTTGCACCCCTTGTAGACTACCCTTTTTCGACCCTTTTCCGTATAAAACACCGAATTTGCCCTAGGTAGCGCGCAGTCAGCTGTCTATAACTTCTATGTTTTTACGACTGTCAAAATGAGATTTTCACTCAGATGAAGGTGGACTATTCAGGATTCATAATCCGTAAAAAACTTCCCTTGCAACCTTTGCAGACTACCCTTTTTCGACCCTTTCCGTATAAAACACCGAATTTGCCCTAGGAAGCGCGCAGTCAGCTGTCAATAACTTCTATGTTTTTACGACTGTCAAAATGAGATTTTCAGTCAGATGAAGGTTGACTATTCAGGATTCATAATCCGTAAAAAACTTTCCTTGCACATCTTGCAGACTACCCTTTTTCGACCCTTTTTCGACCCTTTTCCGTATAAAACACCGAATTTGCCCTGGTAAGCGCGCAGTCAGCTGTCTATAACTTCTATGTTTTTATGACAATCAAAATGAAATTTTCACTCAGATGAAGGTTGACTATTCAGGATTCATAATCCGTAAAAAACTTTTCTTGCACATCTTGCAGACTACCTTTTTTCGACCCTTTGCCGTATAAAACACCGAATTTGCGCTATAAAGCGCGCAGTCAGCTGTCTATAACTTCTATGTTTTTACGACTGTCAAAATGAGATTTTCACTCAGATGAAGGCGGACTATTCAGGATTCATAATCCGTAAAAAACTTTACTTGCACTCCTTGCAAATTACCCTTTTTCGACCCTTTTCCGTATAAAACACCGAATTTGCCCTAGAAAGCGCGCAGTCAGCTGTCTATAACTTCTATGTTTTTACGACTGTCGAAATGAGATTTTCACTCAGATGAAGGTTGACTATTCAGGATTCATAATCCGTAAAAAACTTTCCTTGCACATCTTGCAGACTACCCTTTTTCGACCCTTTTCCGTATAAAACACCGAATTTGCCCTGGTAAGCGCGCAGTCAGCTGTCTATAACTTCTATGTTTTTATGACAATCAAAATGAAATTTTCACTCAGATGAAGGTTGACTATTCAGGATTCATAATCCGTAAAAAACTTTTCTTGCACATCTTGCAGACTACCTTTTTTCGACCCTTTTCCGTATAAAACACCGAATTTGCGCTATAAAGCGCGCAGTCAGCTGTCTATAACTTCTATGTTTTTACGAATGTCGATATGAGATTTTCACTCAGTTGAAGGTGTACTATTCAGGATTCACAAACCTTGAAAAACTTTTCTTGCATCCCTTGCAGACTACTCTTTTTCGACCCTTTTCCGTATAAAACACCGAATTTGCGCTATAAAGCGCGCAGTCAGCTGTCTATAACTTCTATGTTTTTACGACTGTCAAAATGAGATTTTCACTCAGATGAAGGCGGACTATTCAGGATTCATAATCCGTAAAAAACTTTACTTGCACTCCTTGCAAATTACCCTTTTTCGACCCTTTTCCGTATAAAACACCGAATTTGCCCTAGAAAGCGCGCAGTCAGCTGTCTATAACTTCTATGTTTTCACGACTGTCAAAATGAGATTTTCACTCAGATGAAGGTTGACTATTCAGGATTCATAATCCGTAAAAAACTTTCCTTGCACATCTTGCAGACTACCCTTTTTCGACCCTTTTCCGTATAAAACACCGAATTTGCCCTGGTAAGCGCGCAGTCAGCTGTCTATAACTTCTATGTTTTTATGACAATCAAAATGAAATTTTCACTCAGATGAAGGTTGACTATTCAGGATTCATAATCCGTAAAAAACTTTTCTTGCACATCTTGCAGACTACCTTTTTTCGACCCTTTTCCGTATAAAACACCGAATTTGCGCTATAAAGCGCGCAGTCAGCTGTCTATAACTTCTATGTTTTTACGAATGTCGATATGAGATTTTCACTCAGTTGAAGGTGTACTATTCAGGATTCACAAACCTTGAAAAACTTTTCTTGCACCCCTTTTAGACTACCCTTTTTCGACCCTTTTCCGTATAAAACACCGAATTTGCCCTAAGAAGCAAGCACACAGCTGTCTATAACTTCCATGTTTTTACGACTGTCGATATGAGATTTTCACTCGGATGAAGGTGTACTATTCAGGATTCATAAACCGTGAAAAACTTTTCTTGCACCCCTTGTAGACTACTCTTTTTCGACCCTTTTCCGTATAAAACACCGAATTTGCGCTATAAAGCGCGCAGTCAGCTGTCTATAACTTCTATGTTTTTACAACTGTCAAGATGAGATTTTCACTCAGATGATGGTCAACTATTCAGGATTCATAATCCGTAAAAAACTTTTCTTGCATCGCTTGCAGACTACCCTTTTTCGACCCTTTGCCGTATAAAACACCGAATTTGCCCTAGGAAGCGCGCAGTCAGCTGTCTATAACTTTTATGTTTTCACGACTGTCAAAATGAGATTTTCACTCAGATGAAGGTGGACTATTCAGGATTCATAATTTGTAAAAGACTTTTCTTGCACCCCTTGCAGACAACCCTTTTTCGACCCTTTTCCGTATAAAACACCGAATTTGCCCTAGGAAGCGCGCAGTCAGCTGTCTATAACTTCCATGTTTTTACGACTGTCAAAATGAGATATTCACTCAGATAATGACTAACTATTCGGGATTGATAATCCGTAAAAAGCTTTTCTTGTACCCCTTGCAGACTACCCTTTTTCGACCCTAATCTCACCTAATTCAACCCAAATCGACGATAAAAACCATAGGTCACGCTTCATATAAGAAAGTCGTTCGGACTCGGAAAATTCCACATATGGTAAAATGTGAGGTTCGTGGACATGATTTTCGTATTTTTCAAAAATTAGCAGAGGTATGAACGGGAAACTTCGTAGGAAGTAGTATCTTACCTAATTCAACCCAAATCGACGATAAAAACCATAGGTCACGCTTCATATAAGAAAGTCGTTCGGACTCGGAAAATTCCACATATGGTAAAATGTGAGGTTCGTGGACATGATTTTCGTATTTTTCAAAAATTAGCAGAGGTATGAACGGGAAACTTCGTAGGAAGTAGTATCTTACCTAATTCAACCCAAATCGACGATAAAAACCATAGGTCACGCTTCATATAAGAAAGTCGTTCGGACTCTGAAAATTCCACATATAGTAAAATGTGAGGTTCGGAGATATAATTTTCTTATTTTTCAAAAATTAGGGAAGGTATGAACGGGAAACTTCGTAGGAAGTGGTATCTCACCTAATTCAACCCAAATCGACGATAAAAACCATAGGTCACGCTTCATATAAGAAAGTCGTTCGGACTCTGAAATTCCACATATAGTAAAATGTGAGGTTCGGAGATATAATTTTCTTATTTTTCAAAAATTAGGGAAGGTATGAACGGGAAACTTCGTAGGAAGTAGTATCTTACCTAATTAAACCCAAATCGACGATAAAAACCATAGGTCACGCTTCATATAAGAAAGTCGTTCGGACTGAAAATTCCACATATGGTAAAATGTGAGGTTCGAGGACATGATTTTCGTATTTTTCAAAAATTAGCAGAGGTATGAACGGGAAACTTCGTAGGAAGTGGTATCTCACCTAATTCAACCCAAATCGACGATAAAAACCATAGGTCACGCTTCATATAAGAAAGTCGTTCGGACTCTGAAATTCCACATATAGTAAAATGTGAGGTTCGGAGATATAATTTTCTTATTTTTCAAAAATTAGGGAAGGTATGAACGGGAAACTTCGTAGGAAGTGGTATCTCACCTAATTCAACCCAAATCGACGATAAAAACCATAGGTCACGCTTCATATAAGAAAGTCGTTCGGACTCTGAAATTCCACATATAGTAAAATGTGAGGTTCGGAGATATAATTTTCTTATTTTTCAAAAATTAGGGAAGGTATGAACGGGAAACTTCGTAGGAAGTAGTATCTTACCTAATTCAACCCAAATCGACGATAAAAACCATAGGTCACGCTTCATATAAGAAAGTCGTTCGGACTCGGAAAATTCCACATATGGTAAAATGTGAGGTTCGTGGACATGATTTTCGTATTTTTCAAAAATTAGCAGAGGTATGAACGGGAAACTTCGTAGGAAGTAGTATCTTACCTAATTCAACCCAAATCGACGATAAAAACCATAGGTCACGCTTCATATAAGAAAGTCGTTCGGACTCTGAAAATTCCACATATAGTAAAATGTGAGGTTCGGAGATATAATTTTCTTATTTTTCAAAAATTAGGGAAGGTATGAACGGGAAACTTCGTAGGAAGTGGTATCTCACCTAATTCAACCCAAATCGACGATAAAAACCATAGGTCACGCTTCATATAAGAAAGTCGTTCGGACTCTGAAATTCCACATATAGTAAAATGTGAGGTTCGGAGATATAATTTTCTTATTTTTCAAAAATTAGGGAAGGTATGAACGGGAAACTTCGTAGGAAGTAGTATCTTACCTAATTCAACCCAAATCGACGATAAAAACCATAGGTCACGCTTCATATAAGAAAGTCGTTCGGACTCTGAAAATTCCACATATGGTAAAATGTGAGGTGCGAGGACATGATTTTCGTATTTTTCAAAAATTAGCAGAGGTATGAACGGAAAACTTCCTAGGAAGTGGTATCTCACCTAATTCAACCCAAATCGACGATAAAAACCATAGGTCACGCTTCATATAAGAAAGTCGTTCGGACTCGGAAAATTCCACATATAGTAAAATGTGAGGTTCGGAGATATAATTTTCTTATTTTTCAAAAATTAGGGAAGGTATGAACGGGAAACTTCGTAGGAAGTAGTATCTTACCTAATTCAACCCAAATCGACGATAAAAACCATAGGTCACGCTTCATATAAGAAAGTCGTTCGGACTCTGAAAATTCCACATATGGTAAAATGTGAGGTTCGAGGGCATAATTTTCGTATTTTTCAAAAATTAGCAGAGGTATGAACGGAAAACTTCCTAGGAAGTGGTATCTCACCTAATTCAACCCAAATCGACGATAAAAACCATAGGTCACGCTTCATATAAGAAAGTCGTTCGGACTCTGAAATTCCACATATAGTAAAATGTGAGGTTCGGAGATATAATTTTCTTATTTTTCAAAAATTAGGGAAGGTATGAACGGGAAACTTCGTAGGAAGTAGTATCTTACCTAATTCAACCCAAATCGACGATAAAAACCATAGGTCACGCTTCATATAAGAAAGTCGTTCGGACTCTGAAAATTCCACATATGGTAAAATGTGAGGTGCGAGGACATGATTTTCGTATTTTTCAAAAATTAGCAGAGGTATGAACGGAAAACTTCCTAGGAAGTGGTATCTCACCTAATTCAACCCAAATCGACGATAAAAACCATAGGTCACGCTTCATATAAGAAAGTCGTTCGGACTCTGAAATTCCACATATAGTAAAATGTGAGGTTCGGAGATATAATTTTCTTATTTTTCAAAAATTAGGGAAGGTATGAACGGGAAACTTCGTAGGAAGTAGTATCTTACCTAATTCAACCCAAATCGACGATAAAAACCATAGGTCACGCTTCATATAAGAAAGTCGTTCGGACTCGGAAAATTCCACATATGGTAAAATGTGAGGTTCGAGGGCATAATTTTCGTATTTTTCAAAAATTAGCAGAGGTATGAACGGAAAACTTCCTAGGAAGTGGTATCTCACCTAATTCAACCCAAATCGACGATAAAAACCATAGGTCACGCTTCATATAAGAAAGTCGTTCGGACTCGGAAAATTCCACATATGGTAAAATGTGAGGTTCGAGGGCATAATTTTCGTATTTTTCAAAAATTAGCAGAGGTATGAACGGAAAACTTCCTAGGAAGTGGTATCTCACCTAATTCAACCCAAATCGACGATAAAAACCATAGGTCACGCTTCATATAAGAAAGTCGTTCGGACTCTGAAATTCCACATATAGTAAAATGTGAGGTTCGGAGATATAATTTTCTTATTTTTCAAAAATTAGGGAAGGTATGAACGGGAAACTTCGTAGGAAGTAGTATCTTACCTAATTCAACCCAAATCGACGATAAAAACCATAGGTCACGCTTCATATAAGAAAGTCGTTCGGACTCGGAAAATTCCACATATGGTAAAATGTGAGGTTCGAGGGCATAATTTTCGTATTTTTCAAAAATTAGCAGAGGTATGAACGGAAAACTTCCTAGGAAGTGGTATCTCACCTAATTCAACCCAAATCGACGATAAAAACCATAGGTCACGCTTCATATAAGAAAGTCGTTCGGACTCTGAAATTCCACATATAGTAAAATGTGAGGTTCGGAGATATAATTTTCTTATTTTTCAAAAATTAGGGAAGGTATGAACGGGAAACTTCGTAGGAAGTAGTATCTTACCTAATTCAACCCAAATCGACGATAAAAACCATAGGTCACGCTTCATATAAGAAAGTCGTTCGGACTCGGAAAATTCCACATATGGTAAAATGTGAGGTTCGAGCGACATGATTTCCTCATTTTTCAAAAACTATTGAAGGAATGTTCGAAAAACATCTCAGGAGGTAGTATCGTACCTATATCAACTCAAATCAATGATAAAAACCATAGGTCATGCTTTATATAAGAAACTTGTTCGGACTCTGAAAATTCCACATATAGTAAAATGTGAGGTTCGGGCGATATGATTTCCTTATTTTTCAAAAACTATTGGAGGAATGTTCTAAAAGCAGCTCAGGAGGTAGTATCGTACCTATACCAACCCAAATCAACGATAAAAACCATAGGACATGCTTCATATAAGAAACTTGTTCGGACCCTGAAAATTGTCGCGGTCTTCTGGAGGGTTACCCCATGCTCTTCTAGCATATGTAGGTAGAGAGGGCTCCGTCTCGGACACATAACGATGTTTAACGTTGAAAAGAGTCGTTCGGATGGGAGACCATAGATGGTTGCTCCGATGCATATTTTCGTTTATGTCTTCGTTTAATAAAGTGTTATTATCCCGAAAGGTGCATTCGAAACTTATGTATGAGAGACCTTCGGACATATTACGAGTGTGAGACTGATACGATTAGAGATATTCGATGCGATCCGAGGCAAATCGCCCCGGATCTAATGAATATGTACGTAATTGTTATTCTGGAGGGTTATCCCATGTCCTCCAGACATATATGTAAAGGGATGGAGAATGGGTCATGCTGGCCAGTTGTGGCGGATTTCTTATTCTAGGATGAAGTTGCTGTTCTGGTTGGTAGGCTCGAATCGGATCCCCGCAGTGATGGGCTTGACGTGATTTTGTAGAATAAGTCGGTGCATTATCAGAATTAAGCTCCGATGTGCGAACTTTGAAGTGGTTGATCTCAGCTAGTCTCTGTTCTTCCGGAGTATTCTCGATCTCGATGTATCGCTTCTATGTTTCATCTCTTGCCTTGAGCGACCCCTCGCAGCGAGATCGCGGTCCGCTTCGTATCTTTGTATTCGAATGGCCATTATGCGATCGACTATAAAAAACGTGTCTAACCTTTCGGTTTTACCTTTCGGTTATGTCACTATACTTTGCGACCACTCACTCCTCGGACTTCCTTCCGAACGAGAATGAATTACATCTCTCATTCACCGAGTCGTTATGTTTTCATATATAGCGAAGGGTTGAGAATGTGTATGGAGCCGGGGGTTTACCACTTGTGGCAAACGCCTCGGCGAGGGACATAACGGTCTCAGTTTCTTTGCGGTCTAGTAGAAACGTTCAAGGCTTAGAACTCCTGTGTTCGGAGCTAATCGTATCTCTGGGCTCGCAAGGTGCTAAACCTTAGTCTTCCGACGCGGTTAGTGCCATATTACAAGGGTCCGCGCGTAGCTCGTCTGTTATCCTTCTGCCGTGTTGTCTGATTTTCGAGGAGGGTGTTCGACTGCGATTTCGATTGAATTTCGTTAGTCGATTTACCCGAAGATTGTTGATGTACATAGGCGAAGATGCTGACGTCTCGTGGACCTATCGTGTGAACATAGTCAGTTCACATATACTTAGAGTGGTTAGTTTTACCCTACTGATGACTTATTTTTAGCTTCTATGAGCCGTAAGACTCAAACAATGTGACTTTACCAAGGCATCAGACGTGTTCGTCTGGTGTCGCACGAGCCAAGGTTGCCGTTTGGAGCTAATGGTCAGCGGCGGGATCGCCACGTTCGACCTGGGCCCTTGAGGGTCAATCCTTGACGGTTAATCATGGTTCAATTTCGATGTTGAAGCTTTAAATAATTGCCTGTAGGCAACTTACATCCTGGCAAGGGTGACACTGGGTACATCGGTTTCCATGCTACGGATCTGTTGATACTCTGCCCTTAGCTTGGGGATTCGTCTTGTCGATTAGACGAGACCCCGTAACGAAGATGCAAGCCTCTTCTTCAGCTCGAAGACGAGATACACACATTTCGTGTCAGTATCCGTAGTTTACAGAAAAAACGATTCAAAACGTTATAGTTTTCTGAACACCTCACATAAACATGTACGAGCAATAGTACACTTCAAAATAATAAATGAAAAACCGTCTATGTGACCGATAATGCCTGACAAAAAGAATTGTTAAAACTGATGGAGATGTTTGTCTCCCATATCTTCATTAAATTGAATAAATAAAGGGCGAATGATAGCGCAAGATGATATCACGATAGCGCGATCCGGTTATCGACTATAAGTTTCGGAGCTGTACGAAATAACGTACTGAACCGGGTGCTGTAGGACTGGAACGTGACCACGATAGTCAATATTAAATGCGTTCGGGTGAATAACGTGTTGAATCATTTTCTAGTTTTAAATGCGACCCTTCCTGCCAATAACGTGTTGATTCAACGTGAAATTCATCCGAAATCAGTATCAATTCAATATAAAATTTTTGTCAACCACCGTCACCGAGAAACGTAAATAACACTTTCCAGTATGAAAATTGAAGAAAAAGTAATAAGACTCGAACACTTCGCTACGCTATTATGAGTCCAGCCAGAATTCTCACAGCACGCTTCCGAAGACGGAAATCCCTACTTGTCCCGTATCTCAAATGCGCTAGAAAGAGATGAGGAGAGACACCGCATAGCAAATATATTGTTGCTGAATTTTGAGGCAAGTTCATCGACATGGGGTTCCAGATGGGGTCCAGATCAGAGAGTAATCCAGAGGCATGCCCAGAAATCTAATCGAATCCATCAAACAAACATCATCTTCAGTCCTCCTTGGTCTCATCAGGAGCTACTAAGATTATTCTTCGTCCATTGGCAGAGAACCACTCGAGGGACCTCGACCGGACCCCCCCCCCGCAAAATTCTCAGCAAGTTACCCAAATAAGATCCCTGGAGCACAAACGTGATGCTATCAACAAAAAGAATGGAACATACTTCGGAAGATCGCTGATAGTCACTAGGAAAACAACCGGTCCAAGAATAGATTCCTGTCCCACACCAATCTCCATCGGCCTCACCTTCGAGTACTTTACATCCACAAGGGTCACCTGTAACCTATTTTCTAAGATGGAACCGATCAATTATAGATCGATAGCATCGAATCCATGCAACCGTCCACGAATGATGACAAGCAGCAATTCTTTTCATATTCGAAGCAGTCAATTATTGCATAGTTAATCAAATTGCATCTGTGGTCCTTCGTCCCGCTCTAAAACCAAACTGCGATCAAAAGAATAGATGATTTTTTTCACGAACTATTGGTTGGAAATTATTTTCTCGATGATCTTCGAGGAAATAGGACGATAATTATCATCACCCTTCTTGTGAACCGGTATCACCATCGAGATTTTTAGGCAACTCCGACCGTGATACACCTGTGCACCAGTTTTGTTAGTGTATTCCATTTCCCTGCGTTAGCATTTTTTCATGATATGACAACTTTCTAGACGGACCATGCGTACACTTTTGTATTGTTGTGCTCCAGAGCCGTAACGGAGCGGTTGATGAATTTGGCCAAAAGCAGAGCTCCATAGAGTTGGAATTTTCTTCGTAATTCTTTTTGGTGAAAGTTTTGATTTTGACGTGAGCAGTCGTACTTGTATGTTTCCGCTGGTGTCCATCGTTTTTTTTTCCATATGCCTTTAGGGATGCATCTGAGAATTCGTGTATTTTTAATGTCTGATAGCGGTTTAGGTGAATCTAACTTTTTATTTGAATTTCTTCTAGTTCTGGAAGTTCGCTTCTGTTATTCCAAGCATTTCTTGTTTGATCTGGTGGTAGTTCATCCCAAGAGGTGTTGTTTTTCCATATTTCTCTGCCTGAATTATGGCTCGTGATAATAATCCTAGAGGGTCGAAAATTGTGGCAATTTCTGATAGGATTTTTCTCTTTGTTAGTCGACACACGGAGTTCTGTCTAATTTCGTAGTGTATGCTATCTTCTCCGGTTGTCCATGATATACCGAGTTTTTTCGTTGAGCTGCTCTTGTCATTCAATAAGAGGTAAGCTGGGTTTTGGATTGTTTATTGAACTTTTACCCCTATGAAACAGAAACACAACGGACTGATTGAGCAACACCAAATTACAGTGACAAAAATTAAAAACATAATTGAAAGTTTCCACACAAAATAATATGGACCAGATAGCACAAATATATTCAAGCAATTTATGGAAAAGCTACTTCATTAGTTGTGGACAAGAATTCCTTACATTTACTATTAAAAATGAAAAACACACGCATTTGTCATTTATGGTCTGTGGAAACAATTTCGAACTGAAATAAGTGAAATCCAAGAGGAATTAAGGAATATCTATAATGTCAAAAGAAACGAATTTTTTTTTCCTAGTCATAACAGACAACTACACCACCCTGAAGGAACTACAAAAATACGTGCGAATACTAATATACAGATGCAACGTGGGAAAGGCACCATAATCCAGTGTCGCAAATGCCAACAATGGGCTTACGCCATTACGAATAACCCCATAATGTAAAATGCCTGAAATATGCAGTGAATCAGTTTTCGGCCACCTGCGCTAAGATGTAAAGAAGGGACATCTTCGGAAAATCGATAATGACGACATCCAAAAGAACTAAAACCAACATACATATATTGTGTTGTCTTTGTCTTGCTAAGAATAAAAAAAAGTTCTGTAGTATGTTCGTGAGAAACATAAGAGAGAGGTAGTTTGTTCTTCAGGAATAACTGTCAAAATTTGAACAGATGGTAACAACAATATATCTGTAACATTTCAGTATCAATTTGATTCATCTCTTTATTTAGAATTGTACGTTTTCAGTGAGATTTGTTGAAACACATATGCGTGGCATCGAGCATGATGATTACCTCAAAACAAACTATCAGTATTTCAGCAGCACCTTCAGATCAAAAAGTCTGCAGATGGAGTATCAAAAGTAACGATAATGAAAGAGGCTACGGATGTATTCTCAACCTACGCTTGACAAACCTCACACAGAAAATACAGTTGACCTCAGAAAAAGAAAATGAAGATGAAGTTGAAGAGCCTTTCCATATACAACCGATAACACAAGACAATCTTAGGGACATTGTCAAAAATATGAAAAATAAACACAGTAGTGGAATAAATGAGGTATCGAATAGCACTATAAAGAAGACAATTGAGAAAATTATTATATAAAACCCCTATGTTACATAATTAATAATTCGCTTCAAAAAGGAAAATTCCCAAATAATTTGAAAATTGCTATTGTAAAACCTATACATAAAAGGGGCAATGCAGAAGAATATGAAAATTACAGGCCAATTAGCATATTACCATCATTTGCAAAAATCTTCGAAACAGCTTCCTGTAATCAAATAATGGAATATCTCATACACAGATCTATAATTAGCAACAATCAGCATGGATATCTCAAGGGCAGATCTATTAAGACTGCTGTTTACTATTTTATAAGAAAGATCACTGATGCATTTGAAGATAGAAATCTAGCACTAGGATTATTTTTAGATCTATCTAAAGCATATGATTGTTTGAATTACAGGATACTGACAAAAAAGTTGAAAAGATATGGAATTGGAGAGATTGTTTTGAAATGGATTGAATCATATTTTGAGGATAGAAAACAAATTGTGGACCTGATACAAGATGAAACAACAGTGAGGTCTGAAAAGCAAGGAATCAAATTGGGGATACCACAGGGCAGTATAGAAGGCCCCTTGTTCACATATGGTAAAATGTGAGGTTCGGAGACATAATTTTCTTATTTTTCAAGAATTAGCAGAGGTATGAACGGAAAACTTCCTAGGAAGTGGTATCTCACCTAATTCAACCCAAATCGACGATAAAAACCATTGGTCACGCTTCATATAAGAAAGTCGTTCGGACTCTGAAATTCCACATATAGTAAAATGTGAGGTTCGGAGATATAATTTTCTTATTTTTCAAAAATTAGGGAGGGTATGAACGGGAAACTTCGTAGGAAGTAGTATCTTACCTAATTCAACCCAAATCGACGATAAAAACCATAGGTCACGCTTCATATAAGAAAGTCGTTCGGACTCTGAAAATTCCACATATGGTAAAATGTGAGGTTCGGAGACATAATTTTCTTATTTTTCAAAAACTAGGGAAGGTATGAACGGGAAACTTCGTAGGAAGTGGTATCTCACCTAATTCAACCCAAATCGACGATAAAAACCATAGGTCACGCTTCATATAAGAAAGTCGTTCGGACTCTGAAAATTCCACATATAGTAAAATGTGAGGTTCGGAGACATAATTTTCTTATTTTTCAAAAACTAGGGAAGGTATGAACGGAAAACTTCGTAGGAAGTAGTATCTCACCTAATTCAACCCAAATCGACGATAAAAACCATAGGTCACGCTTCATATAAGAATGTCGTTCGGACTCTGAAAATTCCACATATAGTAAAATGTGAGGTTCGGAGACATAATTTTCTTATTTTTCAAAAACTAGGGAAGGTATGAACGGGAAACTTCGTAGGAAGTGGTATCTCACCTAATTCAACCCAAATCGACGATAAAAACCATAGGTCACGCTTCATATAAGAAAGTCGTTCGGACTCTGAAAATTCCACATATGGTAAAATGTGAGGTTCGAGGACATGATTTTCGTATTTTTCAAAAATTAGCAGAGATATGAACAGGAAACTTCGTAGGAAGTAGTATCTTACCTAATTCAACCCAAATCGACGATAAAAACCATAGGTCACGCTTCATATAAAAAAGTCGTTCGGACTCTGAAATTCCACATATAGTAAAATGTGAGGTTCGGAGACATAATTTTCTTATTTTTCAAAAATTGGGGAAGGTATGAACGGGAAACTTCGTAGGAAGTAGTATCTTACCTAATTCAACCCAAATCGACGATAAAAACCATAGGTCACGCGCTCATATAAGAAAGTCGTTCGGACTCTGAAAATTCCACATATAGTAAAATGTGAGGTTCGGAGACATAATTTTCTTATTTTTCAAAAACTAGGGAAGGTATGAACGGGAAACTTCGTAGGAAGTAGTATCTCACCTAATTCAACCCAAATCGACGATAAAAACCATAGGTCACGCTTCATATAAGAATGTCGTTCGGACTCTGAAAATTCCACATATAGTAAAATGTGAGGTTCGGAGACAAAATTTTCTTATTTTTCAAAAACTAGGGAAGGTATGAACATGAAACTTCGTAGGAAGTGGTATCTCACCTAATTCAACCCAAATCGACGATAAAAACCATAGGTCACGCTTCATATAAGAAAGTCGTTCGGACTCTGAAAATTCCACATATAGTAAAATGTGAGGTTCGGAGGAGACATAATTTTCTTATTTTTCAAAAACTACGGAAGGTATGAACGGGAAACTTCGTAGGAAGTAGTATCTCACCTAATTCAACCCAAATCGACGATAAAAACCATAGGTCACGCTTCATATAAGAATGTCGTTCGGACTCTGAAAATTCCACATATAGTAAAATGTGAGGTTCGGAGACATAATTTTCTTATTTTTCAAAAACTAGGGAAGGTATGAACGGGAAACTTCGTAGGAAGTGGTATCTCACCTAATTCAACCCAAATCGACGATAAAAACCATAGGTCACGCTTCATATAAGAAAGTCGTTCGGACTCTGAAAATTCCACATATGGTAAAATGTGAGGTTCGAGGACATGATTTTCGTATTTTTCAAAAATTAGCAGAGATATGAACGGGAAACTTCGTAGGAAGTAGTATCTTACCTAATTCAACCCAAATCGACGATAAAAACCATTGGTCACGCTTCATATAAGAAAGTCGTTCGGACTCTGAAATTCCACATATGGTAAAATGTGAGGTTCGAGGACATGATTTTCGTATTTTTCAAAAATTAGCAGAGGTATGAACGGGAAACTTCTTAGGAAGTAGTATCTTACCTAATTCAACCCAAATCGACGATAAAAACCATAGGTCACGCTTCATATAAGAAAGTCGTTCGGACTCTGAAAATTCCACATATGGTAAAATGTGAGGTTCGAGGACATGATTTTCGTATTTTTCAAAAATTAGCAGAGGTATGAACGGGAAACTTCCTAAGAAGTGGTATCTCACCTAATTCAACCCAAATCGACGATAAAAACCATAGGTCACGCTTCATATAAGAAAGTCGTTCGGACTCGGAAAATTCCACATATAGTAAAATGTGAGGTTCGGAGATATAATTTTCTTATTTTTCAAAAATTGGGGAAGGTATGAACGGGAAACTCCGTAGGAAGTAGTATCTTACCTAATTCAACCCAAATCGACGATAAAAACCATAGGTCACGCTTCATATAAGAAAGTCGTTCGGACTCTGAAATTCCACATATAGTAAAATGTGAGGTTCGGAGATATAATTTTCTTATTTTTCAAAAATTAGGGAAGGTATAAACGGGAAACTTCGTAGGAAGTGGTATCTACCTAATTCAACCCAAATCGACGATAAAAACCATAGGTCACGCTTCATATAAGAAAGTCGTTCGGACTCTGAAATTCCACATATAGTAAAATGTGAGGTTCGGAGATATAATTTTCTTATTTTTCAAAAATTAGGGAAGGTATGAACGGGAAACTTCGTAGGAAGTAGTATCTTACCTAATTAAACCCAAATCGACGATAAAAACCATAGGTCACGCTTCATATAAGAAAGTCGTTCGGACTGAAAATTCCACATATGGTAAAATGTGAGGTTCGAGGACATGATTTTCGTATTTTTCAAAAATTAGCAAATTTATGAACGGAAAACTTCCTAGGAAGTGGTATCTCACCTAATTCAACCCAAATCGACGATAAAAACCATAGGTCACGCTTCATATAAGAAAGTCGTTCGGACTCTGAAATTCCACATATGGTAAAATGTGAGGTTCGAGGACATGATTTTCGTATTTTTCAGAAATTAGCAGAGGTATGAACGGGAAACTTCGTAGGAAGTAGTATCTTACCTAATTCAACCCAAATCGACGATAAAAACCATAGGTCACGCTTCATATAAGAAAGTCGTTCGGACTCTGAAAATTCCACATATGGTAAAATGTGAGGTTCGAGGACATGATTTTCGTATTTTTCAAAAATTAGCAGAGATATGAACGGGAAACTTCGTAGGAAGTAGTATCTTACCTAATTCAACCCAAATCGACGATAAAAACCATAGGTCACGCTTCATATAAGAAAGTCGTTCGGACTCTGAAAATTCCACATATAGTAAAATGTGAGGTTCGGAGACATAATTTTCTTATTTTTCAAAAATTGGGGAAGGTATGAACGGGAAACTTCGTAGGAAGTAGTATCTTACCTAATTCAACCCAAATCGACGATAAAAACCATAGGTCACGCTTCATATAAGAAAGTCGTTCGGACTCTGAAATTCCACATATAGTAAAATGTGAGGTTCGGAGATATAATTTTCTTATTTTTCAAAAATTAGGGAAGGTATGAACGGGAAACTTCGTAGGAAGTGGTATCTCACCTAATTTAACCCAAATCGACGATAAAAACCATAGGTCACGCTTCATATAAGAAAGTCGTTCGGACTCTGAAAATTCCACATATAGTAAAATGTGAGGTTCGGAGACATAATTTTCTTATTTTTCAAAAATTGGGGAAGGTATGAACGGGAAACTTCGTAGGAAGTAGTATCTTACCTAATTCAACCCAAATCGACGATAAAAACCATAGGTCACGCTTCATATAAGAAAGTCGTTCGGACTCTGAAATTCCACATATAGTAAAATGTGAGGTTCGGAGATATAATTTTCTTATTTTTCAAAAATTAGGGAAGGTATGAACGGGAAACTTCGTAGGAAGTGGTATCTCACCTAATTCAACCCAAATCGACGATAAAAACCATAGGTCACGCTTCATATAAGAAAGTCGTTCGGACTCTGAAATTCCACATATAGTAAAATGTGAGGTTCGGAGATATAATTTTCTTATTTTTCAAAAATTAGGGAAGGTATGAACGGGAAACTTCGTAGGAAGTAGTATCTTACCTAATTAAACCCAAATCGACGATAAAAACCATAGGTCACGCTTCATATAAGAAAGTCGTTCGGACTGAAAATTCCACATATGGTAAAATGTGAGGTTCGAGGACATGATTTTCGTATTTTTCAAAAATTAGCAAATTTATGAACGGAAAACTTCCTAGGAAGTGGTATCTCACCTAATTCAACCCAAATCGACGATAAAAACCATAGGTCACGCTTCATATAAGAAAGTCGTTCGGACTCTGAAATTCCACATATGGTAAAATGTGAGGTTCGAGGACATGATTTTCGTATTTTTCAAAAATTAGCAGAGGTATGAACGGGAAACTTCGTAGGAAGTAGTATCTTACCTAATTAAACCCAAATCGACGATAAAAACCATAGGTCACGCTTCATATAAGAAAGTCGTTCGGACTCTGAAAATTCCACATATGGTAAAATGTGAGGTTCGAGGACATGATTTTCGTATTTTTCAAAAATTAGCAGAGGTATGAACGGGAAACTTCCTAAGAAGTGGTATCTCACCTAATTCAACCCAAATCGACGATAAAAACCATAGGTCACGCTTCATATAAGAAAGTCGTTCGGACTCGGAAAATTCCACATATAGTAAAATGTGAGGTTCGGAGATATAATTTTCTTATTTTTCAAAAATTGGGGAAGGTATGAACGGGAAACTTCGTAGGAAGTAGTATCTTACCTAATTCAACCCAAATCGACGATAAAAACCATAGGTCACGCTTCATATAAGAAAGTCGTTCGGACTCGGAAAATTCCACATATGGTAAAATGTGAGGTTCGGAGACATAATTTTCGTATTTTTCAAAAATTAGCAGAGGTATGAACGGAAAACTTCGTAGGAAGTAGTATCTTACCTAATTCAACCCAAATCGACGATAAAAACCATAGGTCACGCTTCATATAAGAAAGTCGTTCGGACTCTGAAAATTCCACATATAGTAAAATGTGAGGTTCGGAGACATAATTTTCTTATTTTTCAAAAACTAGGGAAGGTATGAACGGGAAACTTCGTAGGAAGTGGTATCTCACCTAATTCAACCCAAATCGACGATAAAAACCATAGGTCACGCTTCATATAAGAAAGTCGTTCGGACTCTGAAAATTCCACATATAGTAAAATGTGAGGTTCGGAGACATAATTTTCTTATTTTTCAAAAACTAGGGAAGGTATGAACGGGAAACTTCGTAGGAAGTAGTATCTTACCTAATTCAACCCAAATCGACGATAAAAACCATAGGTCACGCTTCATATAAGAAAGTCGTTCGGACTCGGAAAATTCCACATATGGTAAAATGTGAGGTTCGGAGACATAATTTTCGTATTTTTCAAAAATTAGCAGAGGTATGAACGGAAAACTTCCAAGGAAGTGGTATCTCACCTAATTCAACCCAAATCGACGATAAAAACCATAGGTCACGCTTCATATAAGAAAGTCGTTCGGACTCTGAAAATTCCACATATAGTAAAATGTGAGGTTCGGAGACATAATTTTCTTATTTTTCAAAAACTAGGGAAGGTATGAACGGGAAACTTCGTAGGAAGTGGTATCTCACCTAATTCAACCCAAATCGACGATAAAAACCATAGGTCACGCTTCATATAAGAAAGTCGTTCGGACTCTGAAAATTCCACATATGGTAAAATGTGAGGTTCGAGGACATGATTTTCGTATTTTTCAAAAATTAGCAGAGGTATGAACGGGAAACTTCGTAGGAAGTAGTATCTTACCTAATTCAACCCAAATCGACGATAAAAACCATAGGTCACGCTTCATATAAGAAAGTCGTTCGGACTCTGAAAATTCCACATATGGTAAAATGTGAGGTTCGAGGACATGATTTTCGTATTTTTCAAAAATTAGCAGAGGTATGAACGGAAAACTTCCTAGGAAGTGATATCTCACCTAATTCAACCCAAATCGACGATAAAAACCATAGGTCACGCTTCATATAAGAAAGTCGTTCGGACTCGGAAAATTCCACATATGGTAAAATGTGAGGTTCGAGCGACATGATTTCCTCATTTTTCAAAAACTATTGAAGGAATGTTCGAAAAACATCTCAGGAGATAGTATCGTACCTATACCAACTCAAATCAATGATAAAAACCATAGGTCATGCTTTATATAAGAAACTTGTTCGGACTCTGAAAATTCCACATATAGTAAAATGTGAGGTTCGGGCGATATGATTTCCTTATTTTTCAAAAACTATTGGAGGAATGTTCTAAAAGCAGCTCAGGAGGTAGTATCGTACCTATACCAACCCAAATCAACGATAAAAACCATAGGTCATGCTTCATATAAGAAACTTGTTCGGACCCTGAAAATTGTCGCGGTCTTCTGGAGGGTTACCCCATGCTCTCCTAGCATATGTAGGTAGAGGGGGCTCCGTCTCGGACACATAACGATGTTTAACGTTGAAAAGAGTCGTTCGGATGGGAGACCATAGATGGTTGCTCCGATGCATATTTTCGTTTATGTCTTCGTTTAATAAAGTGTTATTATCCCGAAAGGTGCATTCGAAACTTATGTATGAGAGACCTTCGGACATATTACGAGTGTGAGACTGATACGATTAGAGATATTCGATGCGATCCGAGGCAAATCGCCCCGGATCTAATGAATATGTACGTAATTGTGATTCTGGAGGGTTATCCCATGTCCTCCAGACATATATGTAAAGGGATGGAGAATGGGTCATGCTGGCCAGTTGTGGCGGATTTCTTATTCTAGGATGAAGTTGCTGTTCTGGTTGGTAGGCTCGAATCGGATCCCCGCAGTGATGGGCTTGACGTGATTTTGTAGAATAAGTCGGTGCATTATCAGAATTAAGCTCCGATGTGCGAACTTTGAAGTGGTTGATCTCAGCTAGTCTCTGTTCTTCCGGAGTATTCTCGATCTCGATGTATCGCTTCTATGTTTCATCTCTTGTCTTGAGCGACCCCTCGCAGCGAGATCGCGGTCCGCTTCGTATCTTTGTATTCGAATGGCCATTATGCGATCGACTATAAAAAACGTGTCTAACCTTTCGGTTTTACCTTTCGGTTATGTCACTATACTTTGCGACCACTCACTCCTCGGACTTCCTTCCGAACGAGAATGAATTACATCTCTCATTCACCGAGTCGTTATGTTTTCATATATAGCGAAGGGTTGAGAATGTGTATGGAGCCGGGGGTTTACCACTTGTGGCAAACGCCTCGGCGAGGGACATAACGGTCTCAGTTTCTTTGCGGTCTAGTAGAAACGTTCAAGGCTTAGAACTCCTGTGTTCGGAGCTAATCGTATCTCTGGGCTCGCAAGGTGCTAAACCTTAGTCTTCCGACGCGGTTAGTGCCATATTACAAGGGTCCGCGCGTAGCTCGTCTGTTATCCTTCTGCCGTGTTGTCTGATTTTCGAGGAGGGTGTTCGACTGCGATTTCGATTGAATTTCGTTAGTCGATTTACCCGAAGATTGTTGATGTACATAGGCGAAGATGCTGACGTCTCGTGGACCTATCGTGTGAACATAGTCAGTTCACATATACTTAGAGTGGTTAGTTTTACCCTACTGATGACTTATTTTTAGCTTCTATGAGCCGTAAGACTCAAACAATGTGACTTTACCAAGGCATCAGACGTGTTCGTCTGGTGTCGCACGAGCCAAGGTTGCCGTTTGGAGCTAATGGTCAGCGGCGGGATCGCCACGTTCGACCTGGGCCCTTGAGGGTCAATCCTTGACGGTTAATCATGGTTCAATTTCGATGTTGAAGCTTTAAATAATTGCCTGTAGGCAACTTACATCCTGGCAAGGGTGACACTGGGTACATCGGTTTCCATGCTACGGATCTGTTGATACTCTGCCCTTAGCTTGGGGATTCGTCTTGTCGATTAGACGAGACCCCGTAACGAAGATGAAAGCCTCTTCTTCAGCTCGAAGACGAGATACACACATTTCGTGTCAGTATCCGTAGTTTACAGAAAAAACGATTCAAAACGTTATAGTTTTCTGAACACCTCACATAAACATGTACGAGCAATAGTACACTTCAAAATAATAAATGAAAAACCGTCTATGTGACCGATAATGCCTGACAAAAAGAATTGTTAAAACTGATGGAGATGTTTGTCTCCCATATCTTCATTAAATTGAATAAATAAAGGGCGAATGATAGCGCAAGATGATATCACGATAGCGCGATCCGGTTATCGACTATAAGTTTCGGAGCTGTACGAAATAACGTACTGAACCGGGTGCTGTAGGACTGGAACGTGACCACGATAGTCAATATTAAATGCGTTCGGGTGAATAACGTGTTGAATCATTTTCTAGTTTTAAATGCGACCCTTCCTGCCAATAACGTGTTGATTCAACGTGAAATTCATCCGAAATCAGTATCAATTCAATATAAAATTTTTGTCAACCACCGTCACCGAGAAACGTAAATAACACTTTCCAGTATGAAAATTGAAGAAAAAGTAATAAGACTCGAACACTTCGCTACGCTATTATGAGTCCAGCCAGAATTCTCACAGCACGCTTCCGAAGACGGAAATCCCTACTTGTCCCGTATCTCAAATGCGCTAGAAAGAGATGAGGAGAGACACCGCATAGCAAATATATTGTTGCTGAATTTTGAGGCAAGTTCATCGACATGGGGTTCCAGATGGGGTCCAGATCAGAGAGTAATCCAGAGGCATGCCCAGAAATCTAATCGAATCCATCAAACAAACATCATCTTCAGTCCTCCTTGGTCTCATCAGGAGCTCCTAATAACCCCATAATGTAAAATGCCTGAAATATGCAGTGAATCAGTTTTCGGCCACCTGCGCTAAGATGTAAAGAAGGGACATCTTCGGAAAATCGATAATGACGACATCCAAAAGAACTAAAACCAACATACATATATTGTGTTGTCTTTGTCTTGCTAAGAATAAAAAAAAGTTCTGTAGTATGTTCGTGAGAAACATAAGAGAGAGGTAGTTTGTTCTTCAGGAATAACTGTCAAAATTTGAACAGATGGTAACAACAATATATCTGTAACATTTCAGTATCAATTTGATTCATCTCTTTATTTAGAATTGTACGTTTTCAGTGAGATTTGTTGAAACACATATGCGTGGCATCGAGCATGATGATTACCTCAAAACAAACTATCAGTATTTCAGCAGCACCTTCAGATCAAAAAGTCTGCAGATGGAGTATCAAAAGTAACGATAATGAAAGAGGCTACGGATGTATTCTCAACCTACGCTTGACAAACCTCACACAGAAAATACAGTTGACCTCAGAAAAAGAAAAGGAAGATGAAGTTGAAGAGCCTTTCCATATACAACCGATAACACAAGACAATCTTAGGGACATTGTCAAAAATATGAAAAATAAACACAGTAGTGGAATAAATGAGGTATCGAATAGCACTATAAAGAAGACAATTGAGAAAATTATTATATAGAACCCCTATGTTACATAATTAATAATTCGCTTCAAAAAGGAAAATTCCCAAATAATTTGAAAATTGCTATTGTAAAACCTATACATAAAAGGGGCAATGCAGAAGAATATGAAAATTACAGGCCAATTAGCATATTACCATCATTTGCAAAAATCTTCGAAACAGCTTCCTGTAATCAAATAATGGAATATCTCATACACAGATCTATAATTAGCAACAATCAGCATGGATATCTCAAGGGCAGATCTATTAAGACTGCTGTTTACTATTTTATAAAAAAGATCACTGATGCATTTGAAGATAGAAATCTAGCACTAGGATTATTTTTAGATCTATCTAAAGCATATGATTGTTTGAATTACAGGATACTGACAAAAAAGTTGAAAAGATATGGAATTGGAGAGATTGTTTTGAAATGGATTGAATCATATTTTGAGGATAGAAAACAAATTGTGGACCTGATACAAGATGAAACAACAGTGAGGTCTGAAGTGCAAGGAATCAAATTGGGGATACCACAGGGCAGTATAGAAGGCCCCTTGTTCACATATGGTAAAATGTGAGGTTCGGAGACATAATTTTCTTATTTTTCAAGAATTAGCAGAGGTATGAACGGAAAACTTCCTAGGAAGTGGTATCTCACCTAATTCAACCCAAATCGACGATAAAAACCATTGGTCACGCTTCATATAAGAAAGTCGTTCGGACTCTGAAATTCCACATATAGTAAAATGTGAGGTTCGGAGATATAATTTTCTTATTTTTCAAAAATTAGGGAGGGTATGAACGGGAAACTTCGTAGGAAGTAGTATCTTACCTAATTCAACCCAAATCGACGATAAAAACCATAGGTCACGCTTCATATAAGAAAGTCGTTCGGACTCGGAAAATTCCACATATGGTAAAATGTGAGGTTCGGAGACATAATTTTCTTATTTTTCAAAAACTAGGGAAGGTATGAACGGGAAACTTCGTAGGAAGTGGTATCTCACCTAATTCAACCCAAATCGACGATAAAAACCATAGGTCACGCTTCATATAAGAAAGTCGTTCGGACTCTGAAAATTCCACATATAGTAAAATGTGAGGTTCGGAGACATAATTTTCTTATTTTTCAAAAACTAGGGAAGGTATGAACGGGAAACTTCGTAGGAAGTAGTATCTCACCTAATTCAACCCAAATCGACGATAAAAACCATAGGTCACGCTTCATATAAGAATGTCGTTCGGACTCTGAAAATTCCACATATAGTAAAATGTGAGGTTCGGAGACATAATTTTCTTATTTTTCAAAAACTAGGGAAGGTATGAACGAGAAACTTCGTAGGAAGTAGTATCTTACCTAATTCAACCCAAATCGACGATAAAAACCATAGGTCACGCTTCATATAAGAAAGTCGTTCGGACTCGGAAAATTCCACATATGGTAAAATGTGAGGTTCGGAGACATAATTTTCGTATTTTTCAAAAATTAGCAGAGGTATGAACGGAAAACTTCCAAGGAAGTGGTATCTCACCTAATTCAACCCAAATCGACGATAAAAACCATAGGTCACGCTTCATATAAGAAAGTCGTTCGGACTCTGAAAATTCCACATATAGTAAAATGTGAGGTTCGGAGACATAATTTTCTTATTTTTCAAAAACTAGGGAAGGTATGAACGGGAAACTTCGTAGGAAGTGGTATCTCACCTAATTCAACCCAAATCGACGATAAAAACCATAGGTCACGCTTCATATAAGAAAGTCGTTCGGACTCTGAAAATTCCACATATGGTAAAATGTGAGGTTCGAGGACATGATTTTCGTATTTTTCAAAAACTAGGGAAGGTATGAACGGGAAACTTCGTAGGAAGTAGTATCTCACCTAATTCAACCCAAATCGACGATAAAAACCATAGGTCACGCTTCATATAAGAAAGTCGTTCGGACTCGGAAAATTCCACATATGGTAAAATGTGAGGTTCGGAGACATAATTTTCGTATTTTTCAAAAATTAGCAGAGGTATGAACGGAAAACTTCCAAGGAAGTGGTATCTCACCTAATTCAACCCAAATCGACGATAAAAACCATAGGTCACGCTTCATATAAGAAAGTCGTTCGGACTCTGAAAATTCCACATATAGTAAAATGTGAGGTTCGGAGACATAATTTTCTTATTTTTCAAAAACTAGGGAAGGTATGAACGGGAAACTTCGTAGGAAGTGGTATCTCACCTAATTCAACCCAAATCGACGATAAAAACCATAGGTCACGCTTCATATAAGAAAGTCGTTCGGACTCTGAAAATTCCACATATGGTAAAATGTGAGGTTCGAGGACATGATTTTCGTATTTTTCAAAAATTAGCAGAGGTATGAACGGGAAACTTCGTAGGAAGTAGTATCTTACCTAATTCAACCCAAATCGACGATAAAAACCATAGGTCACGCTTCATATAAGAAAGTCGTTCGGACTCTGAAAATTCCACATATGGTAAAATGTGAGGTTCGAGGACATGATTTTCGTATTTTTCAAAAATTAGCAGAGGTATGAACGGAAAACTTCCTAGGAAGTGATATCTCACCTAATTCAACCCAAATCGACGATAAAAACCATAGGTCACGCTTCATATAAGAAAGTCGTTCGGACTCGGAAAATTCCACATATGGTAAAATGTGAGGTTCGAGCGACATGATTTCCTCATTTTTCAAAAACTATTGAAGGAATGTTCGAAAAAACATCTCAGGAGGTAGTATCGTACCTATACCAACCCAAATCAACGATAAAAACCATAGGTCACGCTTCATATAAGAAAGTCGTTCGGACTCTGAAAATTCCACATATAGTAAAATGTGAGGTTCGGGCGATATGATTTCCTTATTTTTCAAAAACTATTGGAGGAATGTTCTAAAAGCAGCTCAGGAGGTAGTATCGTACCTATACCAACCCAAATCAACGATAAAAACCATAGGTCATGCTTCATATAAGAAACTTGTTCGGACCCTGAAAATTGTCGCGGTCTTCTGGAGGGTTACCCCATGCTCTCCTAGCATATGTAGGTAGAGGGGGCTCCGTCTCGGACACATAACGATGTTTAACGTTGAAAAGAGTCGTTCGGATGGGAGACCATAGATGGTTGCTCCGATGCATATTTTCGTTTATGTCTTCGTTTAATAAAGTGTTATTATCCCGAAAGGTGCATTCGAAACTTATGTATGAGAGACCTTCGGACATATTACGAGTGTGAGACTGATACGATTAGAGATATTCGATGCGATCCGAGGCAAATCGCCCCGGATCTAATGAATATGTACGTAATTGTGATTCTGGAGGGTTATCCCATGTCCTCCAGACATATATGTAAAGGGATGGAGAATGGGTCATGCTGGCCAGTTGTGGCGGATTTCTTATTCTAGGATGAAGTTGCTGTTCTGGTTGGTAGGCTCGAATCGGATCCCCGCAGTGATGGGCTTGACGTGATTTTGTAGAATAAGTCGGTGCATTATCAGAATTAAGCTCCGATGTGCGAACTTTGAAGTGGTTGATCTCAGCTAGTCTCTGTTCTTCCGGAGTATTCTCGATCTCGATGTATCGCTTCTATGTTTCATCTCTTGCCTTGAGCGACCCCTCGCAGCGAGATCGCGGTCCGCTTCGTATCTTTGTATTCGAATGGCCATTATGCGATCGACTATAAAAAACGTGTCTAACCTTTCGGTTTTACCTTTCGGTTATGTCACTATACTTTGCGACCACTCACTCCTCGGACTTCCTTCCGAACGAGAATGAATTACATCTCTCATTCACCGAGTCGTTATGTTTTCATATATAGCGAAGGGTTGAGAATGTGTATGGAGCCGGGGGTTTACCACTTGTGGCAAACGCCTCGGCGAGGGACATAACGGTCTCAGTTTCTTTGCGGTCTAGTAGAAACGTTCAAGGCTTAGAACTCCTGTGTTCGGAGCTAATCGTATCTCTGGGCTCGCAAGGTGCTAAACCTTAGTCTTCCGACGCGGTTAGTGCCATATTACAAGGGTCCGCGCGTAGCTCGTCTGTTATCCTTCTGCCGTGTTGTCTGATTTTCGAGGAGGGTGTTCGACTGCGATTTCGATTGAATTTCGTTAGTCGATTTACCCGAAGATTGTTGATGTACATAGGCGAAGATGCTGACGTCTCGTGGACCTATCGTGTGAACATAGTCAGTTCACATATACTTAGAGTGGTTAGTTTTACCCTACTGATGACTTATTTTTAGCTTCTATGAGCCGTAAGACTCAAACAATGTGACTTTACCAAGGCATCAGACGTGTTCGTCTGGTGTCGCACGAGCCAAGGTTGCCGTTTGGAGCTAATGGTCAGCGGCGGGATCGCCACGTTCGACCTGGGCCCTTGAGGGTCAATCCTTGACGGTTAATCATGGTTCAATTTCGATGTTGAAGCTTTAAATAATTGCCTGTAGGCAACTTACATCCTGGCAAGGGTGACACTGGGTACATCGGTTTCCATGCTACGGATCTGTTGATACTCTGCCCTTAGCTTGGGGATTCGTCTTGTCGATTAGACGAGACCCCGTAACGAAGATGAAAGCCTCTTCTTCAGCTCGAAGACGAGATACACACATTTCGTGTCAGTATCCGTAGTTTACAGAAAAAACGATTCAAAACGTTATAGTTTTCTGAACACCTCACATAAACATGTACGAGCAATAGTACACTTCAAAATAATAAATGAAAAACCGTCTATGTGACCGATAATGCCTGACAAAAAGAATTGTTAAAACTGATGGAGATGTTTGTCTCCCATATCTTCATTAAATTGAATAAATAAAGGGCGAATGATAGCGCAAGATGATATCACGATAGCGCGATCCGGTTATCGACTATAAGTTGTACGAAATAACGTACTGAACCGGGTGCTGTAGGACTGGAACGTGACCACGATAGTCAATATTAAATGCGTTCGGGTGAATAACGTGTTGAATCATTTTCTAGTTTTAAATGCGACCCTTCCTGCCAATAACGTGTTGATTCAACGTGAAATTCATCCGAAATCAGTATCAATTCAATATAAAATTTTTGTCAACCACCGTCACCGAGAAACGTAAATAACACTTTCCAGTATGAAAATTGAAGAAAAAGTAATAAGACTCGAACACTTCGCAACGCTATTATGAGTCCAGCCAGAATTCTCACAGCACGCTTCCGAAGACGGAAATCCCTACTTGTCCCGTATCTCAAATGCGCTAGAAAGAGATGAGGAGAGACACCGCATAGCAAATATATTGTTGCTGAATTTTGAGGCAAGTTCATCGACATGGGGTTCCAGATGGGGTCCAGATCAGAGAGTAATCCAGAGGCATGCCCAGAAATCTAATCGAATCCATCAAACAAACATCATCTTCAGTCCTCCTTGGTCTCATCAGGAGCTCCTAAGATTATTCTTCGTCCATTGGCAGAGAACCACTCGAGGGACCTCGACCGGACCCCCCCCCCCGCAAAATTCTCAGCAAGTTACCCAAATAAGATCCCTGGAGCACAAACGTGATGCTATCAACAAAAAGAATGGAACATACTTCGGAAGATCGCTGATAGTTACTAGGAAAACAACCGGTCCAAGAATAGATTCCTGTCCCACACCAATCTCCATCGGCCTCACCTTCGAGTACTTTACATCCACAAGGGTCACCTGTAACCTATTTTCTAAGATGGAACCGATCAATTATAGATCGATAGCATCGAATCCATGCAACCGTCCACGAATGATGACAAGCAGCAATTCTTTTCATATTCGAAGCAGTCAATTATTGCATAGTTAATCAAATTGCATCTGTGGTCCTTCGTCCCGCTCGAAAACCAAACTGCGATCAAAAGAATAGATGATTTTTTTCACGAACTATTGGTTGGAAATTATTTTCTCGATGATCTTCGAGGAAATAGGACGATAATTATCATCACCCTTCTTGTGAACCGGTATCACCATCGAGATTTTTAGGCAACTCCGACCGTGATACACCTGTGCACCAGTTTTGTTAGTGTATTCCATTTCCCTGCGTTAGCATTTTTTCATGATATGACAACTTTCTAGACGGACCATGCGTACACTTTTGTATTGTTGTGCTCCAGAGCCGTAACGGAGCGGTTGATGAATTTGGCCAAAAGCAGAGCTCCATAGAGTTGGAATTTTCTTCGTAATTCTTTTTGGTGAAAGTTTTGATTTTGACGTGAGCAGTCGTACTTGTATGTTTCCGCTGGTGTCCATCGTTTTTTTTTCCATATGCCTTTAGGGATGCATCTGAGAATTCGTGTATTTTTAATGTCTGATAGCGGTTTAGGTGAATCTAACTTTTTATTTGAATTTCTTCTAGTTCTGGAAGTTCGCTTCTGTTATTCCAAGCATTTCTTGTTTGATCTGGTGGTAGTTCATCCCAAGAGGTGTTGTTTTTCCATATTTCTCTGCCTGAATTATGGCTCGTGATAATAATCCTAGAGGGTCGAAAATTGTGGCAATTTCTGATAGGATTTTTCTCTTTGTTAGTCGACACACGGAGTTCTGTCTAATTTCGTAGTGTATGCTATCTTCTCCGGTTGTCCATGATATACCGAGTTTTTTCGTTGAGCTGCTCTTGTCATTCAATAAGAGGTAAGCTGGGTTTTGGATTGTTTATTGAACTTTTACCCCTATGAAACAGAAACACAACGGACTGATTGAGCAACACCAAATTACAGTGACAAAAATTAAAAACATAATTGAAAGTTTCCACACAAAATAATATGGACCAGATAGCACAAATATATTCAAGCAATTTATGGAAAAGCTACTTCATTAGTTGTGGACAAGAATTCCTTACATTTACTATTAAAAATGAAAAACACACGCATTTGTCATTTATGGTCTGTGGAAACAATTTCGAACTGAAATAAGTGAAATCCAAGAGGAATTAAGGAATATCTATAATGTCAAAAGAAACGAATTTTTTTTTCCTAGTCATAACAGACAACTACACCACCCTGAAGGAACTACAAAAATACGTGCGAATACTAATATACAGATGCAACGTGGGAAAGGCACCATAATCCAGTGTCGCAAATGCCAACAATGGGCTTACGCCATTACGAATAACCCCATAATGTAAAATGCCTGAAATATGCAGTGAATCAGTTTTCGGCCACCTGCGCTAAGATGTAAAGAAGGGACATCTTCGGAAAATCGATAATGACGACATCCAAAAGAACTAAAACCAACATACATATATTGTGTTGTCTTTGTCTTGCTAAGAATAAAAAAAAGTTCTGTAGTATGTTCGTGAGAAACATAAGAGAGAGGTAGTTTGTTCTTCAGGAATAACTGTCAAAATTTGAACAGATGGTAACAACAATATATCTGTAACATTTCAGTATCAATTTGATTCATCTCTTTATTTAGAATTGTACGTTTTCAGTGAGATTTGTTGAAACACATATGCGTGGCATCGAGCATGATGATTACCTCAAAACAAACTATCAGTATTTCAGCAGCACCTTCAGATCAAAAAGTCTGCAGATGGAGTATCAAAAGTAACGATAATGAAAGAGGCTACGGATGTATTCTCAACCTACGCTTGACAAACCTCACACAGAAAATACAGTTGACCTCAGAAAAAGAAAATGAAGATGAAGTTGAAGAGCCTTTCCATATACAACCGATAACACAAGACAATCTTAGGGACATTGTCAAAAATATGAAAAATAAACACAGTAGTGGAATAAATGAGGTATCGAATAGCACTATAAAGAAGACAATTGAGAAAATTATTATATAGAACCCCTATGTTACATAATTAATAATTCGCTTCAAAAAGGAAAATTCCCAAATAATTTGAAAATTGCTATTGTAAAACCTATACATAAAAGGGGCAATGCAGAAGAATATGAAAATTACAGGCCAATTAGCATATTACCATCATTTGCAAAAATCTTCGAAACAGCTTCCTGTAATCAAATAATGGAATATCTCATACACAGATCTATAATTAGCAACAATCAGCATGGATATCTCAAGGGCAGATCTATTAAGACTGCTGTTTACTATTTTATAAGAAAGATCACTGATGCATTTGAAGATAGAAATCTAGCACTAGGATTATTTTTAGATCTATCTAAAGCATATGATTGTTTGAATTACAGGATACTGACAAAAAAGTTGAAAAGATATGGAATTGGAGAGATTGTTTTGAAATGGATTGAATCATATTTTGAGGATAGAAAACAAATTGTGGACCTGATACAAGATGAAACAACAGTGAGGTCTGAAAAGCAAGGAATCAAATTGGGGATACCACAGGGCAGTATAGAAGGCCCCTTGTTCACATATGGTAAAATGTGAGGTTCGGAGACATAATTTTCTTATTTTTCAAGAATTAGCAGAGGTATGAACGGAAAACTTCCTAGGAAGTGGTATCTCACCTAATTCAACCCAAATCGACGATAAAAACCATTGGTCACGCTTCATATAAGAAAGTCGTTCGGACTCTGAAATTCCACATATAGTAAAATGTGAGGTTCGGAGATATAATTTTCTTATTTTTCAAAAATTAGGGAGGGTATGAACGGGAAACTTCGTAGGAAGTAGTATCTTACCTAATTCAACCCAAATCGACGATAAAAACCATAGGTCACGCTTCATATAAGAAAGTCGTTCGGACTCGGAAAATTCCACATATGGTAAAATGTGAGGTTCGGAGACATAATTTTCTTATTTTTCAAGAATTAGCAGAGGTATGAATGGAAAACTTCCTAGGAAGTGGTATCTCACCTAATTCAACCCAAATCGACGATAAAAACCATTGGTCACGCTTCATATAAGAAAGTCGTTCGGACTCTGAAATTCCACATATAGTAAAATGTGAGGTTCGGAGATATAATTTTCTTATTTTTCAAAAATTAGGGAGGGTATGAACGGGAAACTTCGTAGGAAGTAGTATCTTACCTAATTCAACCCAAATCGACGATAAAAACCATAGGTCACGCTTCATATAAGAAAGTCGTTCGGACTCGGAAAATTCCACATATGGTAAAATGTGAGGTTCGGAGACATAATTTTCTTATTTTTCAAAAACTAGGGAAGGTATGAACGGGAAACTTCGTAGGAAGTGGTATCTCACCTAATTCAACCCAAATCGACGATAAAAACCATAGGTCACGCTTCATATAAGAAAGTCGTTCGGACTCTGAAAATTCCACATATAGTAAAATGTGAGGTTCGGAGACATAATTTTCTTATTTTTCAAAAACTAGGGAAGGTATGAACGGGAAACTTCGTAGGAAGTAGTATCTCACCTAATTCAACCCAAATCGACGATAAAAACCATAGGTCACGCTTCATATAAGAATGTCGTTCGGACTCTGAAAATTCCACATATAGTAAAATGTGAGGTTCGGAGACATAATTTTCTTATTTTTCAAAAACTAGGGAAGGTATGAACGGGAAACTTCGTAGGAAGTGGTATCTCACCTAATTCAACCCAAATCGACGATAAAAACCATAGGTCACGCTTCATATAAGAAAGTCGTTCGGACTCTGAAAATTCCACATATGGTAAAATGTGAGGTTCGAGGACATGATTTTCGTATTTTTCAAAAATTAGCAGAGGTATGAACGGGAAACTTCGTAGGAAGTAGTATCTTACCTAATTCAACCCAAATCGACGATAAAAACCATAGGTCACGCTTCATATAAGAAAGTCGTTCGGACTCTGAAAATTCCACATATAGTAAAATGTGAGGTTCGGAGACATAATTTTCTTATTTTTCAAAAATTGGGGAAGGTATGAACGGGAAACTTCGTAGGAAGTAGTATCTTACCTAATTCAACCCAAATCGACGATAAAAACCATAGGTCACGCTTCATATAAGAAAGTCGTTCGGACTCTGAAATTCCACATATAGTAAAATGTGAGGTTCGGAGATATAATTTTCTTATTTTTCAAAAATTAGGGAAGGTATGAACGGGAAACTTCGTAGGAAGTGGTATCTCACCTAATTCAACCCAAATCGACGATAAAAACCATAGGTCACGCTTCATATAAGAAAGTCGTTCGGACTCTGAAATTCCACATATAGTAAAATGTGAGGTTCGGAGATATAATTTTCTTATTTTTCAAAAATTAGGGAAGGTATGAACGGGAAACTTCGTAGGAAGTAGTATCTTACCTAATTAAACCCAAATCGACGATAAAAACCATAGGTCACGCTTCATATAAGAAAGTCGTTCGGACTGAAAATTCCACATATGGTAAAATGTGAGGTTCGGAGACATAATTTTCTTATTTTTCAAAAACTAGGGAAGGTATGAACGGGAAACTTCGTAGGAAGTAGTATCTCACCTAATTCAACCCAAATCGACGATAAAAACCATAGGTCACGCTTCATATAAGAATGTCGTTCGGACTCTGAAAATTCCACATATAGTAAAACGTGAGGTTCGGAGACATAATTTTCTTATTTTTCAAAAACTAGGGAAGGTATGAACGGGAAACTTCGTAGGAAGTGGTATCTCACCTAATTCAACCCAAATCGACGATAAAAACCATAGGTCACGCTTCATATAAGAAAGTCGTTCGGACTCTGAAAATTCCACATATGGTAAAATGTGAGGTTCGAGGACATGATTTTCGTATTTTTCAAAAATTAGCAGAGGTATGAACGGGAAACTTCGTAGGAAGTGGTATCTCACCTAATTCAACCCAAATCGACGATAAAAACCATAGGTCACGCTTCATATAAGAAAGTCGTTCGGACTCTGAAAATTCCACATATGGTAAAATGTGAGGTTCGAGGACATGATTTTCGTATTTTTCAAAAATTAGGGAAGGTATGAACGGGAAACTTCGTAGGAAGTAGTATCTTACCTAATTCAACCCAAATCGACGATAAAAACCATAGGTCACGCTTCATATAAGAAAGTCGTTCGGACTCTGAAAATTCCACATATAGTAAAATGTGAGGTTCGGAGACATAATTTTCTTATTTTTCAAAAATTGGGGAAGGTATGAACGGGAAACTTCGTAGGAAGTAGTATCTTACCTAATTCAACCCAAATCGACGATAAAAACCATAGGTCACGCTTCATATAAGAAAGTCGTTCGGACTCTGAAATTCCACATATAGTAAAATGTGAGGTTCGGAGATATAATTTTCTTATTTTTCAAAAATTAGGGAAGGTATGAACGGGAAACTTCGTAGGAAGTGGTATCTCACCTAATTCAACCCAAATCGACGATAAAAACCATAGGTCACGCTTCATATAAGAAAGTCGTTCGGACTCTGAAATTCCACATATAGTAAAATGTGAGGTTCGGAGATATAATTTTCTTATTTTTCAAAAATTAGGGAAGGTATGAACGGGAAACTTCGTAGGAAGTAGTATCTTACCTAATTAAACCCAAATCGACGATAAAAACCATAGGTCACGCTTCATATAAGAAAGTCGTTCGGACTGAAAATTCCACATATGGTAAAATGTGAGGTTCGAGGACATGATTTTCGTATTTTTCAAAAATTAGCAAATTTATGAACGGAAAACTTCCTAGGAAGTGGTATCTCACCTAATTCAACCCAAATCGACGATAAAAACCATAGGTCACGCTTCATATAAGAAAGTCGTTCGGACTGAAAATTCCACATATGGTAAAATGTGAGGTTCGGAGACATAATTTTCTTATTTTTCAAAAACTAGGGAAGGTATGAACGGGAAACTTCGTAGGAAGTAGTATCTCACCTAATTCAACCCAAATCGACGATAAAAACCATAGGTCACGCTTCATATAAGAATGTCGTTCGGACTCTGAAAATTCCACATATAGTAAAACGTGAGGTTCGGAGACATAATTTTCTTATTTTTCAAAAACTAGGGAAGGTATGAACGGGAAACTTCGTAGGAAGTAGTATCTCACCTAATTCAACCCAAATCGACGATAAAAACCATAGGTCACGCTTCATATAAGAAAGTCGTTCGGACTCTGAAAATTCCACATATAGTAAAACGTGAGGTTCGGAGACATAATTTTCTTATTTTTCAAAAACTAGGGAAGGTATGAACGGGAAACTTCGTAGGAAGTGGTATCTCACCTAATTCAACCCAAATCGACGATAAAAACCATAGGTCACGCTTCATATAAGAAAGTCGTTCGGACTCTGAAAATTCCACATATGGTAAAATGTGAGGTTCGAGGACATGATTTTCGTATTTTTCAAAAATTAGCAGAGGTATGAACGGGAAACTTCGTAGGAAGTGGTATCTCACCTAATTCAACCCAAATCGACGATAAAAACCATAGGACACGCTTCATATAAGAAAGTCGTTCGGACTCTGAAAATTCCACATATGGTAAAATGTGAGGTTCGAGGACATGATTTTCGTATTTTTCAAAAATTAGGGAAGGTATGAACGGGAAACTTCGTAGGAAGTAGTATCTTACCTAATTCAACCCAAATCGACGATAAAAACCATAGGTCACGCTTCATATAAGAAAGTCGTTCGGACTCTGAAAATTCCACATATAGTAAAATGTGAGGTTCGGAGACATAATTTTCTTATTTTTCAAAAATTGGGGAAGGTATGAACGGGAAACTTCGTAGGAAGTAGTATCTTACCTAATTCAACCCAAATCGACGATAAAAACCATAGGTCACGCTTCATATAAGAAAGTCGTTCGGACTCTGAAATTCCACATATAGTAAAATGTGAGGTTCGGAGATATAATTTTCTTATTTTTCAAAAATTAGGGAAGGTATGAACGGGAAACTTCGTAGGAAGTGGTATCTCACCTAATTCAACCCAAATCGACGATAAAAACCATAGGTCACGCTTCATATAAGAAAGTCGTTCGGACTCTGAAATTCCACATATAGTAAAATGTGAGGTTCGGAGATATAATTTTCTTATTTTTCAAAAATTAGGGAAGGTATGAACGGGAAACTTCGTAGGAAGTAGTATCTTACCTAATTAAACCCAAATCGACGATAAAAACCATAGGTCACGCTTCATATAAGAAAGTCGTTCGGACTGAAAATTCCACATATGGTAAAATGTGAGGTTCGAGGACATGATTTTCGTATTTTTCAAAAATTAGCAAATTTATGAACGGAAAACTTCCTAGGAAGTGGTATCTCACCTAATTCAACCCAAATCGACGATAAAAACCATAGGTCACGCTTCATATAAGAAAGTCGTTCGGACTCTGAAAATTCCACATATGGTAAAATGTGAGGTTCGAGGACATGATTTTCGTATTTTTCAAAAATTAGCAGAGGTATGAACGGAAAACTTCCTAGGAAGTGGTATCTCACCTAATTCAACCCAAATCGACGATAAAAACCATAGGTCACGCTTCATATAAGAAAGTCGTTCGGACTCTGAAAATTCCACATATAGTAAAATGTGAGGTTCGGAGACATAATTTTCTTATTTTTCAAAAATTGGGGAAGGTATGAACGGGAAACTTCGTAGGAAGTAGTATCTTACCTAATTCAACCCAAATCGACGATAAAAACCATAGGTCACGCTTCATATAAGAAAGTCGTTCGGACTCTGAAATTCCACATATAGTAAAATGTGAGGTTCGGAGATATAATTTTCTTATTTTTCAAAAATTAGGGAAGGTATGAACGGGAAACTTCGTAGGAAGTAGTATCTTACCTAATTAAACCCAAATCGACGATAAAAACCATAGGTCACGCTTCATATAAGAAAGTCGTTCGGACTGAAAATTCCACATATGGTAAAATGTGAGGTTCGAGGACATGATTTTCGTATTTTTCAAAAATTAGCAAATTTATGAACGGAAAACTTCCTAGGAAGTGGTATCTCACCTAATTCAACCCAAATCGACGATAAAAACCATAGGTCACGCTTCATATAAGAAAGTCGTTCGGACTCTGAAAATTCCACATATAGTAAAATGTGAGGTTCGAGGACATGATTTTCTTATTTTTCAAAAATTAGCAGAGGTATGAACGGAAAACTTCCTAGGAAGTGGTATCTCACCTAATTCAACCCAAATCGACGATAAAAACCATAGGTCACGCTTCATATAAGAAAGTCGTTCGGACTCGGAAAATTCCACATATAGTAAAATGTGAGGTTCGGAGATATAATTTTCTTATTTTTCAAAAATTAGGGAAGGTATGAACGGGAAACTTCGTAGGAAGTAGTATCTTACCTAATTCAACCCAAATCGACGATAAAAACCATAGGTCACGCTTCATATAAGAAAGTCGTTCGGACTCTGAAAATTCCACATATGGTAAAATGTGAGGTTCGAGGACATGATTTTCGTATTTTTCAAAAATTAGCAGAGGTATAAACGGAAAACTTCCTAGGAAGTGGTATCTCACCTAATTCAACCCAAATCGACGATAAAAACCATAGGTCACGCTTCATATAAGAAAGTCGTTCGGACTCGGAAAATTCCACATATGGTAAAATGTGAGGTTCGAGGACATGATTTTCGTATTTTTCAAAAATTAGGGAAGGTATGAACGGGAAACTTCGTAGGAAGTAGTATCTTGCCTAATTCAACCCAAATCGACGATAAAAACCATAGGTCACGCTTCATATAAGAAAGTCGTTCGGACTCTGAAATTCCACATATAGTAAAATGTGAGGTTCAGAGATATAATTTTCTTATTTTTCAAAAATTAGGGAAGGTATGAACGGGAAACTTCGTAGGAAGTGGTATCTCACCTAATTCAACCCAAATCGACGATAAAAACCATAGGTCACGCTTCATATAAGAAAGTCGTTCGGACTCTGAAATTCCACATATAGTAAAATGTGAGGTTCGGAGATATAATTTTCTTATTTTTCAAAAATTAGGGAAGGTATGAACGGGAAACTTCGTAGGAAGTGGTATCTCACCTAATTCAACCCAAATCGACGATAAAAACCATAGGTCACGCTTCATATAAGAAAGTCGTTCGGACTCTGAAAATTCCACATATAGTAAAATGTGAGGTTCGGAGACATAATTTTCTTATTTTTCAAAAACTAGGGAAGGTATGAACGGGAAACTTCGTAGGAAGTAGTATCTCACCTAATTCAACCCAAATCGACGATAAAAACCATAGGTCACGCTTCATATAAGAATGTCGTTCGGACTCTGAAAATTCCACATATAGTAAAATGTGAGGTTCGGAGACATAATTTTCTTATTTTTCAAAAACTAGGGAAGGTATGAACGGGAAACTTCGTAGGAAGTGGTATCTCACCTAATTCAACCCAAATCGACGATAAAAACCATAGGACACGCTTCATATAAGAAAGTCGTTCGGACTCTGAAAATTCCACATATGGTAAAATGTGAGGTTCGAGGACATGATTTTCGTATTTTTCAAAAATTAGGGAAGGTATGAACGGGAAACTTCGTAGGAAGTAGTATCTTACCTAATTCAACCCAAATCGACGATAAAAACCATAGGTCACGCTTCATATAAGAAAGTCGTTCGGACTCTGAAAATTCCACATATAGTAAAATGTGAGGTTCGGAGACATAATTTTCTTATTTTTCAAAAATTGGGGAAGGTATGAACGGGAAACTTCGTAGGAAGTAGTATCTTACCTAATTCAACCCAAATCGACGATAAAAACCATAGGTCACGCTTCATATAAGAAAGTCGTTCGGACTCTGAAATTCCACATATAGTAAAATGTGAGGTTCGGAGATATAATTTTCTTATTTTTCAAAAATTAGGGAAGGTATGAACGGGAAACTTCGTAGGAAGTGGTATCTCACCTAATTCAACCCAAATCGACGATAAAAACCATAGGTCACGCTTCATATAAGAAAGTCGTTCGGACTCTGAAATTCCACATATAGTAAAATGTGAGGTTCGGAGATATAATTTTCTTATTTTTCAAAAATTAGGGAAGGTATGAACGGGAAACTTCGTAGGAAGTAGTATCTTACCTAATTCAACCCAAATCGACGATAAAAACCATAGGTCACGCTTCATATAAGAAAGTCGTTCGGACTCTGAAAATTCCACATATGGTAAAATGTGAGGTTCGAGGACATGATTTTCGTATTTTTCAAAAATTAGCAGAGGTATGAACGGAAAACTTCCTAGGAAGTGGTATCTCACCTAATTCAACCCAAATCGACGATAAAAACCATAGGTCACGCTTCATATAAGAAAGTCGTTCGGACTCGGAAAATTCCACATATAGTAAAATGTGAGGTTCGGAGATATAATTTTCTTATTTTTCAAAAATTAGGGAAGGTATGAACGGGAAACTTCGTAGGAAGTAGTATCTTACCTAATTCAACCCAAATCGACGATAAAAACCATAGGTCACGCTTCATATAAGAAAGTCGTTCGGACTCTGAAAATTCCACATATGGTAAAATGTGAGGTTCGAGGACATGATTTTCGTATTTTTCAAAAATTAGCAGAGGTATAAACGGAAAACTTCCTAGGAAGTGGTATCTCACCTAATTCAACCCAAATCGACGATAAAAACCATAGGTCACGCTTCATATAAGAAAGTCGTTCGGACTCGGAAAATTCCACATATGGTAAAATGTGAGGTTCGAGGACATGATTTTCGTATTTTTCAAAAATTAGGGAAGGTATGAACGGGAAACTTCGTAGGAAGTAGTATCTTGCCTAATTCAACCCAAATCGACGATAAAAACCATAGGTCACGCTTCATATAAGAAAGTCGTTCGGACTCTGAAATTCCACATATAGTAAAATGTGAGGTTCAGAGATATAATTTTCTTATTTTTCAAAAATTAGGGAAGGTATGAACGGGAAACTTCGTAGGAAGTGGTATCTCACCTAATTCAACCCAAATCGACGATAAAAACCATAGGTCACGCTTCATATAAGAAAGTCGTTCGGACTCTGAAATTCCACATATAGTAAAATGTGAGGTTCGGAGATATAATTTTCTTATTTTTCAAAAATTAGGGAAGGTATGAACGGGAAACTTCGTAGGAAGTAGTATCTTACCTAATTAAACCCAAATCGACGATAAAAACCATAGGTCACGCTTCATATAAGAAAGTCGTTCGGACTGAAAATTCCACATATGGTAAAATGTGAGGTTCGAGGACATGATTTTCGTATTTTTCAAAAATTAGCAAATTTATGAACGGAAAACTTCCTAGGAAGTGGTATCTCACCTAATTCAACCCAAATCGACGATAAAAACCATAGGTCACGCTTCATATAAGAAAGTCGTTCGGACTCTGAAATTCCACATATAGTAAAATGTGAGGTTCGGAGATATAATTTTCTTATTTTTCAAAAATTAGGGAAGGTATGAACGGGAAATTTCGTAGGAAGTAGTATCTTACCTAATTCAACCCAAATCGACGATAAAAACCATAGGTCACGCTTCATATAAGAAAGTCGTTCGGACTCTGAAAATTCTACATATGGTAAAATGTGAGGTTCGAGGACATGATTTTCGTATTTTTCAAAAATTAGCAGAGGTATGAACGGAAAACTTCCTAGGAAGTGGTATCTCACCTAATTCAACCCAAATCGACGATAAAAACCATAGGTCACGCTTCATATAAGAAAGTCGTTCGGACTCGGAAAATTCCACATATAGTAAAATGTGAGGTTCGGAGATATAATTTTCTTATTTTTCAAAAATTAGGGAAGGTATGAACGGGAAACTTCGTAGGAAGTAGTATCTTACCTAATTCAACCCAAATCGACGATAAAAACCATAGGTCACGCTTCATATAGGAAAGTCGTTCGGACTCTGAAAATTCCACATATGGTAAAATGTGAGGTTCGAGGACATGATTTTCGTATTTTTCAAAAATTAGCAGAGGTATGAACGGAAAACTTCCTAGGAAGTGGTATCTCACCTAATTCAACCCAAATCGACGATAAAAACCATAGGTCACGCTTCATATAAGAAAGTCGTTCGGACTCGGAAAATTCCACATATAGTAAAATGTGAGGTTCGGAGATATAATTTTCTTATTTTTCAAAAATTAGGGAAGGTATGAACGGGAAACTTCGTAGGAAGTAGTATCTTACCTAATTCAACCCAAATCGACGATAAAAACCATAGGTCACGCTTCATATAGGAAAGTCGTTCGGACTCTGAAAATTCCACATATGGTAAAATGTGAGGTTCGGAGACATAATTTTCTTATTTTTCAAGAATTAGCAGAGGTATGAACGGAAAACTTCCTAGGAAGTGGTATCTCACCTAATTCAACCCAAATCGACGATAAAAACCATTGGTCACGCTTCATATAAGAAAGTCGTTCGGACTCTGAAATTCCACATATAGTAAAATGTGAGGTTCGGAGATATAATTTTCTTATTTTTCAAAAATAAGGGAGGGTATGAACGGGAAACTTCGTAGGAAGTAGTATCTTACCTAATTCAACCCAAATCGACGATAAAAACCATAGGTCACGCTTCATATAAGAAAGTCGTTCGGACTCGGAAAATTCCACATATAGTAAAATGTGAGGTTCGGAGACATAATTTTCTTATTTTTCAAAAACTAGGGAAGGTATGAACGGGAAACTTCGTAGGAAGTGGTATCTCACCTAATTCAACCCAAATCGACGATAAAAACCATAGGTCACGCTTCATATAAGAAAGTCGTTCGGACTCTGAAAATTCCACATATAGTAAAATGTGAGGTTCGGAGACATAATTTTCTTATTTTTCAAAAACTAGGGAAGGTATGAACGGGAAACTTCGTAGGAAGTAGTATCTCACCTAATTCAACCCAAATCGACGATAAAAACCATAGGTCACGCTTCATATAAGAATGTCGTTCGGACTCTGAAAATTCCACATATAGTAAAATGTGAGGTTCGGAGACATAATTTTCTTATTTTTCAAAAACTAGGGAAGGTATGAACGGGAAACTTCGTAGGAAGTGGTATCTCACCTAATTCAACCCAAATCGACGATAAAAACCATAGGTCACGCTTCATATAAGAAAGTCGTTCGGACTCTGAAAATTCCACATATGGTAAAATGTGAGGTTCGAGGACATGATTTTCGTATTTTTCAAAAATTAGCAGAGATATGAACGGGAAACTTCGTAGGATGTAGTATCTTACCTAATTCAACCCAAATCGACGATAAAAACCATAGGTCACCCTTCATATAAGAAAGTCGTTCGGACTCTGAAAATTCCACATATAGTAAAATGTGAGGTTCGGAGACATAATTTTCTTATTTTTCAAAAATTGGGGAAGGTATGAACGGGAAACTTCGTAGGAAGTAGTATCTTACCTAATTCAACCCAAATCGACGATAAAAACCATAGGTCACGCTTCATATAAGAAAGTCGTTCGGACTCTGAAATTCCACATATAGTAAAATGTGAGGTTCGGAGATATAATTTTCTTATTTTTCAAAAATTAGGGAAGGTATGAACGGGAAACTTCGAAAGAAGTGGTATCTCACCTAATTCAACCCAAATCGACGATAAAAACCATAGGTCACGCTTCATATAAGAAAGTCGTTCGGACTCTGAAAATTCCACATATAGTAAAATGTGAGGTTCGGAGACATAATTTTCTTATTTTTCAAAAACTAGGGAAGGTATGAACGGGAAACTTCGTAGGAAGTGGTATCTCACCTAATTCAACCCAAATCGACGATAAAAACCATAGGTCACGCTTATATCGTATATCGTATAAGAAAGTCGTTCGGACTCTGAAAATTCCACATATGGTAAAATGTGAGGTTCGAGGACATGATTTTCGTATTTTTCAAAAATTAGCAGAGGTATGAACGGGAAACTTCCTAGGAAGTGGTATCTCACCTAATTCAACCCAAATCGACGATAAAAACCATAGGTCACGCTTCATATAAGAAAGTCGTTCGGACTCGGAAAATTCCACATATAGTAAAATGTGAGGTTCGGAGATATAATTTTCTTATTTTTCAAAAATTGGGGAAGGTATGAACGGGAAACTTCGTAGGAAGTAGTATCTTACCTAATTCAACCCAAATCGATGATAAAAACCATAGGTCACGCTTCATATAAGAAAGTCGTTCGGACTCTGAAATTCCACATATAGTAAAATGTGAGGTTCGGAGATATAATTTTCTTATTTTTCAAAAATTAGGGAAGGTATGAACGGGAAACTTCGTAGGAAGTAGTATCTTACCTAATTAAACCCAAATCGACGATAAAAACCATAGGTCACGCTTCATATAAGAAAGTCGTTCGGACTGAAAATTCCACATATGGTAAAATGTGAGGTTCGAGGACATGATTTTCGTATTTTTCAAAAATTAGCAAATTTATGAACGGAAAACTTCCTAGGAAGTGGTATCTCACCTAATTCAACCCAAATCGACGATAAAAACCATAGGTCACGCTTCATATAAGAAAGTCGTTCGGACTCTGAAAATTCCACATATGGTAAAATGTGAGGTTCGAGGACATGATTTTCGTATTTTTCAAAAATTAGCAGAGGTATGAACGGAAAACTTCCTAGGAAGTGGTATCTCACCTAATTCAACCCAAATCGACGATAAAAACCATAAGTCACGCTTCATATAAGAAAGTCGTTCGGACTCTGAAAATTCCACATATGGTAAAATGTGAGGTTCGAGGACATGATTTTCGTATTTTTCAAAAATTAGCAGAGGTATGAACGGAAAACTTCCTAGGAAGTGGTATCTCACCTAATTCAACCCAAATCGACGATAAAAACCATAGGTCACGCTTCATATAAGAAAGTCGTTCGGACTCGGAAAATTCCACATATAGTAAAATGTGAGGTTCGGAGATATAATTTTCTTATTTTTCAAAAATTGGGGAAGGTATGAACGGGAAACTTCGTAGGAAGTAGTATCTTACCTAATTCAACCCAAATCGATGATAAAAACCATAGGTCACGCTTCATATAAGAAAGTCGTTCGGACTCTGAAATTCCACATATAGTAAAATGTGAGGTTCGGAGATATAATTTTCTTATTTTTCAAAAATTAGGGAAGGTATGAACGGGAAACTTCGTAGGAAGTAGTATCTTACCTAATTAAACCCAAATCGACGATAAAAACCATAGGTCACGCTTCATATAAGAAAGTCGTTCGGACTGAAAATTCCACATATGGTAAAATGTGAGGTTCGAGGACATGATTTTCGTATTTTTCAAAAATTAGCAAATTTATGAACGGAAAACTTCCTAGGAAGTGGTATCTCACCTAATTCAACCCAAATCGACGATAAAAACCATAGGTCACGCTTCATATAAGAAAGTCGTTCGGACTCTGAAATTCCACATATAGTAAAATGTGAGGTTCGGAGATATAATTTTCTTATTTTTCAAAAATTAGGGAAGGTATGAACGGGAAACTTCGTAGGAAGTAGTATCTTACCTAATTCAACCCAAATCGACGATAAAAACCATAGGTCACGCTTCATATAAGAAAGTCGTTCGGACTCTGAAAATTCCACATATGGTAAAATGTGAGGTTCGAGGACATGATTTTCGTATTTTTCAAAAATTAGCAGAGGTATGAACGGAAAACTTCCTAGGAAGTGGTATCTCACCTAATTCAACCCAAATCGACGATAAAAACCATAGGTCACGCTTCATATAAGAAAGTCGTTCGGACTCGGAAAATTCCACATATGGTAAAATGTGAGGTTCGAGCGACATGATTTCCTCATTTTTCAAAAACTATTGAAGGAATGTTCGAAAAATATCTCAGGAGGTAGTATCGTACCTATACCAACTCAAATCATTGATAAAAACCATAGGTCATGCTTTATATAAGAAACTTGTTCGGACTCTGAAAATTCCACATATAGTAAAATGTGAGGTTCGGGCGATATGATTTCCTTATTTTTCAAAAACTATTGGAGGAATGTTCTAAAAGCAGCTCAGGAGGTAGTATCGTACCTATACCAACCCAAATCAACGATAAAAACCATAGGTCATGCTTCATATAAGAAACTTGTTCGGACCCTGAAAATTGTCGCGGTCTTCTGGAGGGTTACCCCATGCTCTCCTAGCATTGTAGGTAGAGAGGGCTCCGTCTCGGACACATAACGATGTTTAACGTTGAAAAGAGTCGTTCGGATGGGAGACCATAGATGGTTGCTCCGATGCATATTTTCGTTTATGTCTTCGTTTAATAAAGTGTTATTATCCCGAAAGGTGCATTCGAAACTTATGTATGAGAGACCTTCGGACATATTACGAGTGTGAGACTGATACGATTAGAGATATTCGATGCGATCCGAGGCAAATCGCCCCGGATCTAATGAATATGTACGTAATTGTGATTCTGGAGGGTTATCCCATGTCCTCCAGACATATATGTAAAGGGATGGAGAATGGGTCATGCTGGCCAGTTGTGGCGGATTTCTTATTCTAGGATGAAGTTGCTGTTCTGGTTGGTAGGCTCGAATCGGATCCCCGCAGTGATGGGCTTGACGTGATTTTGTAGAATAAGTCGGTGCATTATCAGAATTAAGCTCCGATGTGCGAACTTTGAAGTGGTTGATCTCAGCTAGTCTTTGTTCTTCCGGAGTATTCTCGATCTCGATGTATCGCTTCTATGTTTCATCTCTTGCCTTGAGCGACCCCTCGCAGCGAGATCGCGGTCCGCTTCGTATCTTTGTATTCGAATGGCCATTATGCGATCGACTATAAAAAACGTGTCTAACCTTTCGGTTATGTCACTATACTTTGCGACCACTCACTCCTCGGACTTCCTTCCGAACGAGAATGAATTACATCTCTCATTCACCGAGTCGTTATGTTTTCATATATAGCGAAGGGTTGAGAATGTGTATGGAGCCGGGGGTTTACCACTTGTGGCAAACGCCTCGGCGAGGGACATAACGGTCTCAGTTTCTTTGCGGTCTAGTAGAAACGTTCAAGGCTTAGAACTCCTGTGTTCGGAGCTAATCGTATCTCTGGGCTCGCAAGGTGCTAAACCTTAGTCTTCCGACGCGGTTAGTGCCATATTACAAGGGTCCGCGCGTAGCTCGTCTGTTATCCTTCTGCCGTGTTGTCTGATTTTCGAGGAGGGTGTTCGACTGCGATTTCGATTGAATTTCGTTAGTCGATTTACCCGAAGATTGTTGATGTACATAGGCGAAGATGCTGACGTCTCGTGGACCTATCGTGTGAACATAGTCAGTTCACATATACTTAGAGTGGTTAGTTTTACCCTACTGATGACTTATTTTTAGCTTCTATGAGCCGTAAGACTCAAACAATGTGACTTTACCAAGGCATCAGACGTGTTCGTCTGGTGTCGCACGAGCCAAGGTTGCCGTTTGGAGCTAATGGTCAGCGGCGGGATCGCCACGTTCGACCTGGGCCCTTGAGGGTCAATCCTTGACGGTTAATCATGGTTCAATTTCGATGTTGAAGCTTTAAATAATTGCCTGTAGGCAACTTACATCCTGGCAAGGGTGACACTGGGTACATCGGTTTCCATGCTACGGATCTGTTGATACTCTGCCCTTAGCTTGGGGATTCGTCTTGTCGATTAGACGAGACCCCGTAACGAAGATGAAAGCCTCTTCTTCAGCTCGAAGACGAGATACACACATTTCGTGTCAGTATCCGTAGTTTACAGAAAAAACGATTCAAAACGTTATAGTTTTCTGAACACCTCACATAAACATGTACGAGCAATAGTACACTTCAAAATAATAAATGAAAAACCGTCTATGTGACCGATAATGCCTGACAAAAAGAATTGTTAAAACTGATGGAGATGTTTGTCTCCCATATCTTCATTAAATTGAATAAATAAAGGGCGAATGATAGCGCAAGATGATATCACGATAGCGCGATCCGGTTATCGACTATAAGTTTCGGAGCTGTACGAAATAACGTACTGAACCGGGTGCTGTAGGACTGGAACGTGACCACGATAGTCAATATTAAATGCGTTCGGGTGAATAACGTGTTGAATCATTTTCTGGTTTTAAATGCGACCCTTCCTGCCAATAACGTGTTGATTCAACGTGAAATTCATCCGAAATCAGTATCAATTCAATATAAAATTTTTGTCAACCACCGTCACCGAGAAACGTAAATAACACTTTCCAGTATGAAAATTGAAGAAAAAGTAATAAGACTCGAACACTTCGCTACGCTATTATGAGTCCAGCCAGAATTCTCACAGCACGCTTCCGAAGACGGAAATCCCTACTTGTCCCGTATCTCAAATGCGCTAGAAAGAGATGAGGAGAGACACCGCATAGCAAATATATTGTTGCTGAATTTTGAGGCAAGTTCATCGACATGGGGTTCCAGATGGGGTCCAGATCAGAGAGTAATCCAGAGGCATGCCCAGAAATCTAATCGAATCCATCAAACAAACATCATCTTCAGTCCTCCTTGGTCTCATCAGGAGCTCCTAAGATTATTCTTCGTCCATTGGCAGAGAACCACTCGAGGGACCTCGACCGGACCCCCCCCCCCCCGCAAAATTCTCAGCAAGTTACCCAAATAAGATCCCTGGAGCACAAACGTGATGCTATCAACAAAAAGAATGGAACATACTTCGGAAGATCGCTGATAGTTACTAGGAAAACAACCGGTCCAAGAATAGATTCCTGTCCCACACCAATCTCCATCGGCCTCACCTTCGAGTACTTTACATCCACAAGGGTCACCTGTAACCTATTTTCTAAGATGGAACCGATCAATTATAGATCGATAGCATGGAATCCATGCAACCGTCCACGAATGATGACAAGCAGCAATTCTTTTCATATTCGAAGCAGTCAATTATTGCATAGTTAATCAAATTGCATCTGTGGTCCTTCGTCCCGCTCGAAAACCAAACTGCGATCAAAAGAATAGATGATTTTTTTCACGAACTATTGGTTGGAAATTATTTTCTCGATGATCTTCGAGGAAATAGGACGATAATTATCATCACCCTTCTTGTGAACCGGTATCACCATCGAGATTTTTAGGCAACTCCGACCGTGATACACCCGTGCACCAGTTTTGTTAGTGTATTCCATTTCCCTGCGTTAGCATTTTTTCATGATATGACAACTTTCTAGACGGACCATGCGTACACTTTTGTATTGTTGTGCTCCAGAGCCGTAACGGAGCGGTTGATGAATTTGGCCAAAAGCAGAGCTCCATAGAGTTGGAATTTTCTTCGTAATTCTTTTTGGTGAAAGTTTTGATTTTGACGTGAGCAGTCGTACTTGTATGTTTCCGCTGGTGTCCATCGTTTTTTTTTCCATATGCCTTTAGGGATGCATCTGAGAATTCGTGTATTTTTAATGTCTGATAGCGGTTTAGGTGAATCTAACTTTTTATTTGAATTTCTTCTAGTTCTGGAAGTTCGCTTCTGTTATTCCAAGCATTTCTTGTTTGATCTGGTGGTAGTTCATCCCAAGAGGTGTTGTTTTTCCATATTTCTCTGCCTGAATTATGGCTCGTGATAATAATCCTAGAGGGTCGAAAATTGTGGCAATTTCTGATAGGATTTTTCTCTTTGTTAGTCGACACACGGAGTTCTGTCTAATTTCGTAGTGTATGCTATCTTCTCCGGTTGTCCATGATATACCGAGTTTTTTCGTTGAGCTGCTCTTGTCATTCAATAAGAGGTAAGCTGGGTTTTGGATTGTTTATTGAACTTTTACCCCTATGAAACAGAAACACAACGGACTGATTGAGCAACACCAAATTACAGTGACAAAAATTAAAAACATAATTGAAAGTTTCCACACAAAATAATATGGACCAGATAGCACAAATATATTCAAGCAATTTATGGAAAAGCTACTTCATTAGTTGTGGACAAGAATTCCTTACATTTACTATTAAAAATGAAAAACACACGCATTTGTCATTTATGGTCTGTGGAAACAATTTCGAACTGAAATAAGTGAAATCCAAGAGGAATTAAGGAATATCTATAATGTCAAAAGAAACGAATTTTTTTTTCCTAGTCATAACAGACAACTACACCACCCTGAAGGAACTACAAAAATACGTGCGAATACTAATATACAGATGCAACGTGGGAAAGGCACCATAATCCAGTGTCGCAAATGCCAACAATGGGCTTACGCCATTACGAATAACCCCATAATGTAAAATGCCTGAAATATGCAGTGAATCAGTTTTCGGCCACCTGCGCTAAGATGTAAAGAAGGGACATCTTCGGAAAATCGATAATGACGACATCCAAAAGAACTAAAACCAACATACATATATTGTGTTGTCTTTGTCTTGCTAAGAATAAAAAAAAGTTCTGTAGTATGTTCGTGAGAAACATAAGAGAGAGGTAGTTTGTTCTTCAGGAATAACTGTCAAAATTTGAACAGATGGTAACAACAATATATCTGTAACATTTCAGTATCAATTTGATTCATCTCTTTATTTAGAATTGTACGTTTTCAGTGAGATTTGTTGAAACACATATGCGTGGCATCGAGCATGATGATTACCTCAAAACAAACTATCAGTATTTCAGCAGCACCTTCAGATCAAAAAGTCTGCAGATGGAGTATCAAAAGTAACGATAATGAAAGAGGCTACGGATGTATTCTCAACCTACGCTTGACAAACCTCACACAGAAAATACAGTTGACCTCAGAAAAAGAAAAGGAAGATGAAGTTGAAGAGCCTTTCCATATACAACCGATAACACAAGACAATCTTAGGGACATTGTCAAAAATATGAAAAATAAACACAGTAGTGGAATAAATGAGGTATCGAATAGCACTATAAAGAAGACAATTGAGAAAATTATTATATAGAACCCCTATGTTACATAATTAATAATTCGCTTCAAAAAGGAAAATTCCCAAATAATTTGAAAATTGCTATTGTAAAACCTATACATAAAAGGGGCAATGCAGAAGAATATGAAAATTACAGGCCAATTAGCATATTACCATCATTTGCAAAAATCTTCGAAACAGCTTCCTGTAATCAAATAATGGAATATCTCATACACAGATCTATAATTAGCAACAATCAGCATGGATATCTCAAGGGCAGATCTATTAAGACTGCTGTTTACTATTTTATAAGAAAGATCACTGATGCATTTGAAGATAGAAATCTAGCACTAGGATTATTTTTAGATCTATCTAAAGCATATGATTGTTTGAATTACAGGATACTGACAAAAAAGTTGAAAAGATATGGAATTGGAGAGATTGTTTTGAAATGGATTGAATCATATTTTGAGGATAGAAAACAAATTGTGGACCTGATACAAGATGAAACAACAGTGAGGTCTGAAGTGCAAGGAATCAAATTGGGGATACCACAGGGCAGTATAGAAGGCCCCTTGTTCACATATGGTAAAATGTGAGGTTCGGAGACATAATTTTCTTATTTTTCAAGAATTAGCAGAGGTATGAACGGAAAACTTCCTAGGAAGTGGTATCTCACCTAATTCAACCCAAATCGACGATAAAAACCATTGGTCACGCTTCATATAAGAAAGTCGTTCGGACTCGGAAAATTCCACATATGGTAAAATGTGAGGTTCGGAGACATAATTTTCTTATTTTTCAAAAACTAGGGAAGGTATGAACGGGAAACTTCGTAGGAAGTGGTATCTCACCTAATTCAACCCAAATCGACGATAAAAACCATAGGTCACGCTTCATATAAGAAAGTCGTTCGGACTCTGAAAATTCCACATATGGTAAAATGTGAGGTTCGGAGACATAATTTTCTTATTTTTCAAAAACTAGGGAAGGTATGAACGGGAAACTTCGTAGGAAGTAGTATCTCACCTAATTCAACCCAAATCGACGATAAAAACCATAGGTCACGCTTCATATAAGAATGTCGTTCGGACTCTGAAAATTCCACATATAGTAAAATGTGAGGTTCGGAGACATAATTTTCTTATTTTTCAAAAACTAGGGAAGGTATGAACGGGAAACTTCGTAGGAAGTGGTATCTCACCTAATTCAACCCAAATCGACGATAAAAACCATAGGTCACGCTTCATATAAGAAAGTCGTTCGGACTCTGAAAATTCCACATATGGTAAAATGTGAGGTTCGAGGACATGATTTTCGTATTTTTCAAAAATTAGCAGAGGTATGAACAGGAAACTTCGTAGGAAGTAGTATCTTACCTAATTCAACCCAAATCGACGATAAAAACCATAGGTCACGCTTCATATAAGAAAGTCGTTCGGACTCTGAAAATTCCACATATAGTAAAATGTGAGGTTCGGAGACATAATTTTCTTATTTTTCAAAAATTGGGGAAGGTATGAACGGGAAACTTCGTAGGAAGTAGTATCTTACCTAATTCAACCCAAATCGACGATAAAAACCATAGGTCACGCTTCATATAAGAAAGTCGTTCGGACTCTGAAATTCCACATATAGTAAAATGTGAGGTTCGGAGATATAATTTTCTTATTTTTCAAAAATTAGGGAAGGTATGAACGGGAAACTTCGTAGGAAGTGGTATCTCACCTAATTCAACCCAAATCGACGATAAAAACCATAGGTCACGCTTCATATAAGAAAGTCGTTCGGACTCTGAAATTCCACATATTGTAAAATGTGAGGTTCGGAGATATAATTTTCTTATTTTTCAAAAATTAGGGAAGGTATGAACGGGAAACTTCGTAGGAAGTGGTATCTCACCTAATTCAACCCAAATCGACGATAAAAACCATAGGTCACGCTTCATATAAGAAAGTCGTTCGGACTCTGAAATTCCACATATAGTAAAATGTGAGGTTCGGAGATATAATTTTCTTATTTTTCAAAAATTAGGGAAGGTATGAACGGGAAACTTCGTAGGAAGTAGTATCTTACCTAATTAAACCCAAATCGACGATAAAAACCATAGGTCACGCTTCATATAAGAAAGTCGTTCGGACTGAAAATTCCACATATGGTAAAATGTGAGGTTCGAGGACATGATTTTCGTATTTTTCAAAAATTAGCAAATTTATGAACGGAAAACTTCCTAGGAAGTGGTATCTCACCTAATTCAACCCAAATCGACGATAAAAACCATAGGTCACGCTTCATATAAGAAAGTCGTTCGGACTCTGAAATTCCACATATAGTAAAATGTGAGGTTCGGAGATAAAATTTTCTTATTTTTCAAAAATTAGGGAAGGTATGAACGGGAAACTTCGTAGGAAGTAGTATCTTACCTAATTCAACCCAAATCGACGATAAAAACCATAGGTCACGCTTCATATAAGAAAGTCGTTCGGACTCTGAAAATTCCACATATGGTAAAATGTGAGGTTCGAGGACATGATTTTCGTATTTTTCAAAAATTAGCAGAGGTATGAACGGAAAACTTCCTAGGAAGTGGTATCTCACCTAATTCAACCCAAATCGACGATAAAAACCATAGGTCACGCTTCATATAAGAAAGTCGTTCGGACTCTGAAAATTCCACATATGGTAAAATGTGAGGTTCGAGGGCATGATTTTCGTATTTTTCAAAAATTAGCAGAGGTATGAACGGAAAACTTCCTAGGAAGTGGTATCTCACCTAATTCAACCCAAATCGACGATAAAAACCATAGGTCACGCTTCATATAAGAAAGTCGTTCGGACTCGGAAAATTCCACATATGGTAAAATGTGAGGTTCGAGCGACATGATTTCCTCATTTTTCAAAAACTATTGAAGGAATGTTCGAAAAACATCTCAGCAGGTAGTATCGTACCTATACCAACTCAAATCAATGATAAAAACCATAGGTCATGCTTTATATAAGAAACTTGTTCGGACTCTGAAAATTCCACATAGTAAAATGTGAGGTTCGGGCGATATGATTTCCTTATTTTTCAAAAACTATTGGAGGAATGTTCTAAAAGCAGCTCAGGAGGTAGTATCGTACCTATACCAACCCAAATCAACGATAAAAACCATAGGTCATGCTTCATATAAGAAACTTGTTCGGACCCTGAAAATTGTCGCGGTCTTCTGGAGGGTTACCCCATGCTCTCCTAGCATATGTAGGTAGAGAGGGCTCCGTCTCGGACACATAACGATGTTTAACGTTGAAAAGAGTCGTTCGGATGGGAGACCATAGATGGTTGCTCCGATGCATATTTTCGTTTATGTCTTCGTTTAATAAAGTGTTATTATCCCGAAAGGTGCATTCGAAACTTATGTAGGAGAGACCTTCGGACATATTACGATTGTGAGACTGATACGATTAGAGATATTCGATGCGATCCGAGGCAAATCGCCCCGGATCTAATGAATATGTACGTAATTGTGATTCTGGAGGGTTATCCCATGTCCTCCAGACATATATGTAAAGGGATGGAGAATGGGTCATGCTGGCCAGTTGTGGCGGATTTCTTATTCTAGGATGAAGTTGCTGTTCTGGTTGGTAGGCTCGAATCGGATCCCCGCAGTGATGGGCTTGACGTGATTTTGTAGAATAAGTCGGTGCATTATCAGAATTAAGCTCCGATGTGCGAACTTTGAAGTGGTTGATCTCAGCTAGTCTTTGTTCTTCCGGAGTATTCTCGATCTCGATGTATCGCTTCTATGTTTCATCTCTTGCCTTGAGCGACCCCTCGCAGCGAGATCGCGGTCCGCTTCGTATCTTTGTATTCGAATGGCCATTATGCGATCGACTATAAAAAACGTGTCTAACCTTTCGGTTATGTCACTATACTTTGCGACCACTCACTCCTCGGACTTCCTTCCGAACGAGAATGAATTACATCTCTCATTCACCGAGTCGTTATGTTTTCATATATAGCGAAGGGTTGAGAATGTGTATGGAGCCGGGGGTTTACCACTTGTGGCAAACGCCTCGGCGAGGGACATAACGGTCTCAGTTTCTTTGCGGTCTAGTAGAAACGTTCAAGGCTTAGAACTCCTGTGTTCGGAGCTAATCGTATCTCTGGGCTCGCAAGGTGCTAAACCTTAGTCTTCCGACGCGGTTAGTGCCATATTACAAGGGTCCGCGCGTAGCTCGTCTGTTATCCTTCTGCCGTGTTGTCTGATTTTCGAGGAGGGTGTTCGACTGCGATTTCGATTGAATTTCGTTAGTCGATTTACCCGAAGATTGTTGATGTACATAGGCGAAGATGCTGACGTCTCGTGGACCTATCGTGTGAACATAGTCAGTTCACATATACTTAGAGTGGTTAGTTTTACCCTACTGATGACTTATTTTTAGCTTCTATGAGCCGTAAGACTCAAACAATGTGACTTTACCAAGGCATCAGACGTGTTCGTCTGGTGTCGCACGAGCCAAGGTTGCCGTTTGGAGCTAATGGTCAGCGGCGGGATCGCCACGTTCGACCTGGGCCCTTGAGGGTCAATCCTTGACGGTTAATCATGGTTCAATTTCGATGTTGAAGCTTTAAATAATTGCCTGTAGGCAACTTACATCCTGGCAAGGGTGACACTGGGTACATCGGTTTCCATGCTACGGATCTGTTGATACTCTGCCCTTAGCTTGGGGATTCGTCTTGTCGATTAGACGAGACCCCGTAACGAAGATGAAAGCCTCTTCTTCAGCTCGAAGACGAGATACACACATTTCGTGTCAGTATCCGTAGTTTACAGAAAAAACGATTCAAAACGTTATAGTTTTCTGAACACCTCACATAAACATGTACGAGCAATAGTACACTTCAAAATAATAAATGAAAAACCGTCTATGTGACCGATAATGCCTGACAAAAAGAATTGTTAAAACTGATGGAGATGTTTGTCTCCCATATCTTCATTAAATTGAATAAATAAAGGGCGAATGATAGCGCAAGATGATATCACGATAGCGCGATCCGGTTATCGACTATAAGTTTCGGAGCTGTACGAAATAACGTACTGAACCGGGTGCTGTAGGACTGGAACGTGACCACGATAGTCAATATTAAATGCGTTCGGGTGAATAACGTGTTGAATCATTTTCTGGTTTTAAATGCGACCCTTCCTGCCAATAACGTGTTGATTCAACGTGAAATTCATCCGAAATCAGTATCAATTCAATATAAAATTTTTGTCAACCACCGTCACCGAGAAACGTAAATAACACTTTCCAGTATGAAAATTGAAGAAAAAGTAATAAGACTCGAACACTTCGCTACGCTATTATGAGTCCAGCCAGAATTCTCACAGCACGCTTCCGAAGACGGAAATCCCTACTTGTCCCGTATCTCAAATGCGCTAGAAAGAGATGAGGAGAGACACCGCATAGCAAATATATTGTTGCTGAATTTTGAGGCAAGTTCATCGACATGGGGTTCCAGATGGGGTCCAGATCAGAGAGTAATCCAGAGGCATGCCCAGAAATCTAATCGAATCCATCAAACAAACATCATCTTCAGTCCTCCTTGGTCTCATCAGGAGCTCCTAAGATTATTCTTCGTCCATTGGCAGAGAACCACTCGAGGGACCTCGACCGGACCCCCCCCCCCCCCCGCAAAATTCTCAGCAAGTTACCCAAATAAGATCCCTGGAGCACAAACGTGATGCTATCAACAAAAAGAATGGAACATACTTCGGAAGATCGCTGATAGTTACTAGGAAAACAACCGGTCCAAGAATAGATTCCTGTCCCACACCAATCTCCATCGGCCTCACCTTCGAGTACTTTACATCCACAAGGGTCACCTGTAACCTATTTTCTAAGATGGAACCGATCAATTATAGATCGATAGCATCGAATCCATGCAACCGTCCACGAATGATGACAAGCAGCAATTCTTTTCATATTCGAAGCAGTCAATTATTGCATAGTTAATCAAATTGCATCTGTGGTCCTTCGTCCCGCTCGAAAACCAAACTGCGATCAAAAGAATAGATGATTTTTTTCACGAACTATTGGTTGGAAATTATTTTCTCGATGATCTTCGAGGAAATAGGACGATAATTATCATCACCCTTCTTGTGAACCGGTATCACCATCGAGATTTTTAGGCAACTCCGACCGTGATACACCTGTGCACCAGTTTTGTTAGTGTATTCCATTTCCCTGCGTTAGCATTTTTTCATGATATGACAACTTTCTAGACGGACCATGCGTACACTTTTGTATTGTTGTGCTCCAGAGCCGTAACGGAGCGGTTGATGAATTTGGCCAAAAGCAGAGCTCCATAGAGTTGGAATTTTCTTCGTAATTCTTTTTGGTGAAAGTTTTGATTTTGACGTGAGCAGTCGTACTTGTATGTTTCCGCTGGTGTCCATCGTTTTTTTTTCCATATGCCTTTAGGGATGCACCTGAGAATTCGTGTATTTTTAATGTCTGATAGCGGTTTAGGTGAATCTAACTTTTTATTTGAATTTCTTCTAGTTCTGGAAGTTCGCTTCTGTTATTCCAAGCATTTCTTGTTTGATCTGGTGGTAGTTCATCCCAAGAGGTGTTGTTTTTCCATATTTCTCTGCCTGAATTATGGCTCGTGATAATAATCCTAGAGGGTCGAAAATTGTGGCAATTTCTGATAGGATTTTTCTCTTTGTTAGTCGACACACGGAGTTCTGTCTAATTTCGTAGTGTATGCTATCTTCTCCGGTTGTCCATGATATACCGAGTTTTTTCGTTGAGCTGCTCTTGTCATTCAATAAGAGGTAAGCTGGGTTTTGGATTGTTTATTGAACTTTTACCCCTATGAAACAGAAACACAACGGACTGATTGAGCAACACCAAATTACAGTGACAAAAATTAAAAACATAATTGAAAGTTTCCACACAAAATAATATGGACCAGATAGCACAAATATATTCAAGCAATTTATGGAAAAGCTACTTCATTAGTTGTGGACAAGAATTCCTTACATTTACTATTAAAAATGAAAAACACACGCATTTGTCATTTATGGTCTGTGGAAACAATTTCGAACTGAAATAAGTGAAATCCAAGAGGAATTAAGGAATATCTATAATGTCAAAAGAAACGAATTTTTTTTTCCTAGTCATAACAGACAACTACACCACCCTGAAGGAACTACAAAAATACGTGCGAATACTAATATACAGATGCAACGTGGGAAAGGCACCATAATCCAGTGTCGCAAATGCCAACAATGGGCTTACGCCATTACGAATAACCCCATAATGTAAAATGCCTGAAATATGCAGTGAATCAGTTTTCGGCCACCTGCGCTAAGATGTAAAGAAGGGACATCTTCGGAAAATCGATAATGACGACATCCAAAAGAACTAAAACCAACATACATATATTGTGTTGTCTTTGTCTTGCTAAGAATAAAAAAAAGTTCTGTAGTATGTTCGTGAGAAACATAAGAGAGAGGTAGTTTGTTCTTCAGGAATAACTGTCAAAATTTGAACAGATGGTAACAACAATATATCTGTAACATTTCAGTATCAATTTGATTCATCTCTTTATTTAGAATTGTACGTTTTCAGTGAGATTTGTTGAAACACATATGCGTGGCATCGAGCATGATGATTACCTCAAAACAAACTATCAGTATTTCAGCAGCACCTTCAGATCAAAAAGTCTGCAGATGGAGTATCAAAAGTAACGATAATGAAAGAGGCTACGGATGTATTCTCAACCTACGCTTGACAAACCTCACACAGAAAATACAGTTGACCTCAGAAAAAGAAAAGGAAGATGAAGTTGAAGAGCCTTTCCATATACAACCGATAACACAAGACAATCTTAGGGACATTGTCAAAAATATGAAAAATAAACACAGTAGTGGAATAAATGAGGTATCGAATAGCACTATAAAGAAGACAATTGAGAAAATTATTATATAGAACCCCTATGTTACATAATTAATAATTCGCTTCAAAAAGGAAAATTCCCAAATAATTTGAAAATTGCTATTGTAAAACCTATACATAAAAGGGGCAATGCAGAAGAATATGAAAATTACAGGCCAATTAGCATATTACCATCATTTGCAAAAATCTTCGAAACAGCTTCCTGTAATCAAATAATGGAATATCTCATACACAGATCTATAATTAGCAACAATCAGCATGGATATCTCAAGGGCAGATCTATTAAGACTGCTGTTTACTATTTTATAAAAAAGATCACTGATGCATTTGAAGATAGAAATCTAGCACTAGGATTATTTTTAGATCTATCTAAAGCATATGATTGTTTGAATTACAGGATACTGACAAAAAAGTTGAAAAGATATGGAATTGGAGAGATTGTTTTGAAATGGATTGAATCATATTTTGAGGATAGAAAACAAATTGTGGACCTGATACCAGATGAAACAACAGTGAGGTCTGAAGTGCAAGGAATCAAATTGGGGATACCACAGGGCAGTATAGAAGGCCCCTTGTTCACATATGGTAAAATGTGAGGTTCGGAGACATAATTTTCTTATTTTTCAAGAATTAGCAGAGGTATGAACGGAAAACTTCCTAGGAAGTGGTATCTCACCTAATTCAACCCAAATCGACGATAAAAACCATTGGTCACGCTTCATATAAGAAAGTCGTTCGGACTCTGAAATTCCACATATAGTAAGTAAAATGTGAGGTTCGGAGATATAATTTTCTTATTTTTCAAAAATTAGGGAGGGTATGAACGGGAAGCTTCGTAGGAAGTAGTATCTTACCTAATTCAACCCAAATCGACGATAAAAACCATAGGTCACGCTTCATATAAGAAAGTCGTTCGGACTCGGAAAATTCCACATATGGTAAAATGTGAGGTTCGGAGACATAATTTTCTTATTTTTCAAAAACTAGGGAAGGTATGAACGGGAAACTTCGTAGGAAGTGGTATCTCACCTAATTCAACCCAAATCGACGATAAAAACCATAGGTCACGCTTCATATAAGAAAGTCGTTCGGACTCTGAAAATTCCATATATAGTAAAATGTGAGGTTCGGAGACATAATTTTCTTATTTTTCAAAAATTGGGGAAGGTATGAACGGGAAACTTCGTAGGAAGTAGTATCTTACCTAATTCAACCCAAATCGACGATAAAAACCATAGGTCACGCTTCATATAAGAAAGTCGTTCGGACTCTGAAATTCCACATATAGTAAAATGTGAGGTTCGGAGATATAATTTTCTTATTTTTCAAAAATTAGGGAAGGTATGAACGGGAAACTTCGTAGGAAGTGGTATCTCACCTAATTCAACCCAAATCGACGATAAAAACCATAGGTCACGCTTCATATAAGAAAGTCGTTCGGACTCTGAAATTCCACATATTGTAAAATGTGAGGTTCGGAGATATAATTTTCTTATTTTTCAAAAATTAGGGAAGGTATGAACGGGAAACTTCGTAGGAAGTGGTATCTCACCTAATTCAACCCAAATCGACGATAAAAACCATAGGTCACGCTTCATATAAGAAAGTCGTTCGGACTCTGAAATTCCACATATAGTAAAATGTGAGGTTCGGAGATATAATTTTCTTATTTTTCAAAAATTAGGGAAGGTATGAACGGGAAACTTCGTAGGAAGTAGTATCTTACCTAATTAAACCCAAATCGACGATAAAAACCATAGGTCACGCTTCATATAAGAAAGTCGTTCGGACTGAAAATTCCACATATGGTAAAAGGTGAGGTTCGAGGACATGATTTTCGTATTTTTCAAAAATTAGCAAATTTATGAACGGAAAACTTCCTAGGAAGTGGTATCTCACCTAATTCAACCCAAATCGACGATAAAAACCATAGGTCACGCTTCATATAAGAAAGTCGTTCGGACTCTGAAATTCCACATATAGTAAAATGTGAGGTTCGGAGATAAAATTTTCTTATTTTTCAAAAATTAGGGAAGGTATGAACGGGAAACTTCGTAGGAAGTAGTATCTTACCTAATTCAACCCAAATCGACGATAAAAACCATAGGTCACGCTTCATATAAGAAAGTCGTTCGGACTCTGAAAATTCCACATATGGTAAAATGTGAGGTTCGAGGACATGATTTTCGTATTTTTCAAAAATTAGCAGAGGTATGAACGGAAAACTTCCTAGGAAGTGGTATCTCACCTAATTCAACCCAAATCGACGATAAAAACCATAGGTCACGCTTCATATAAGAAAGTCGTTCGGACTCGGAAAATTCCACATATAGTAAAATGTGAGGTTCGGAGATATAATTTTCTTATTTTTCAAAAATTAGGGAAGGTATGAACGGGAAACTTCGTAGGAAGTAGTATCTTACCTAATTCAACCCAAATCGACGATAAAAACCATAGGTCACGCTTCATATAAGAAAGTCGTTCGGACTCTGAAAATTCCACATATGGTAAAATGTGAGGTTCGAGGGCATGATTTTCGTATTTTTCAAAAATTAGCAGAGGTATGAACGGAAAACTTCCTAGGAAGTGGTATCTCACCTAATTCAACCCAAATCGACGATAAAAACCATAGGTCACGCTTCATATAAGAAAGTCGTTCGGACTCGGAAAATTCCACATATGGTAAAATGTGAGGTTCGAGCGACATGATTTCCTCATTTTTCAAAAACTATTGAAGGAATGTTCGAAAAACATCTCAGGAGGTAGTATCGTACCTATACCAACTCAAATCAATGATAAAAACCATAGGTCATGCTTTATATAAGAAACTTGTTCGGACTCTGAAAATTCCACATAGTAAAATGTGAGGTTCGGGCGATATGATTTCCTTATTTTTCAAAAACTATTGGAGGAATGTTCTAAAAGCAGCTCAGGAGGTAGTATCGTACCTATACCAACCCAAATCAACGATAAAAACCATAGGTCATGCTTCATATAAGAAACTTGTTCGGACCCTGAAAATTGTCGCGGTCTTCTGGAGGGTTACCCCATGCTCTCCTAGCATATGTAGGTAGAGAGGGCTCCGTCTCGGACACATAACGATGTTTAACGTTGAAAAGAGTCGTTCGGATGGGAGACCATAGATGGTTGCTCCGATGCATATTTTCGTTTATGTCTTCGTTTAATAAAGTGTTATTATCCCGAAAGGTGCATTCGAAACTTATGTATGAGAGACCTTCGGACATATTACGATTGTGAGACTGATACGATTAGAGATATTCGATGCGATCCGAGGCAAATCGCCCCGGATCTAATGAATATGTACGTAATTGTGATTCTGGAGGGTTATCCCATGTCCTCCAGACATATATGTAAAGGGATGGAGAATGGGTCATGCTGGCCAGTTGTGGCGGATTTCTTATTCTAGGATGAAGTTGCTGTTCTGGTTGGTAGGCTCGAATCGGATCCCCGCAGTGATGGGCTTGACGTGATTTTGTAGAATAAGTCGGTGCATTATCAGAATTAAGCTCCGATGTGCGAACTTTGAAGTGGTTGATCTCAGCTAGTCTTTGTTCTTCCGGAGTATTCTCGATCTCGATGTATCGCTTCTATGTTTCATCTCTTGCCTTGAGCGACCCCTCGCAGCGAGATCGCGGTCCGCTTCGTATCTTTGTATTCGAATGGCCATTATGCGATCGACTATAAAAAACGTGTCTAACCTTTCGGTTATGTCACTATACTTTGCGACCACTCACTCCTCGGACTTCCTTCCGAACGAGAATGAATTACATCTCTCATTCACCGAGTCGTTATGTTTTCATATATAGCGAAGGGTTGAGAATGTGTATGGAGCCGGGGGTTTACCACTTGTGGCAAACGCCTCGGCGAGGGACATAACGGTCTCAGTTTCTTTGCGGTCTAGTAGAAACGTTCAAGGCTTAGAACTCCTGTGTTCGGAGCTAATCGTATCTCTGGGCTCGCAAGGTGCTAAACCTTAGTCTTCCGACGCGGTTAGTGCCATATTACAAGGGTCCGCGCGTAGCTCGTCTGTTATCCTTCTGCCGTGTTGTCTGATTTTCGAGGAGGGTGTTCGACTGCGATTTCGATTGAATTTCGTTAGTCGATTTACCCGAAGATTGTTGATGTACATAGGCGAAGATGCTGACGTCTCGTGGACCTATCGTGTGAACATAGTCAGTTCACATATACTTAGAGTGGTTAGTTTTACCCTACTGATGACTTATTTTTAGCTTCTATGAGCCGTAAGACTCAAACAATGTGACTTTACCAAGGCATCAGACGTGTTCGTCTGGTGTCGCACGAGCCAAGGTTGCCGTTTGGAGCTAATGGTCAGCGGCGGGATCGCCACGTTCGACCTGGGCCCTTGAGGGTCAATCCTTGACGGTTAATCATGGTTCAATTTCGATGTTGAAGCTTTAAATAATTGCCTGTAGGCAACTTACATCCTGGCAAGGGTGACACTGGGTACATCGGTTTCCATGCTACGGATCTGTTGATACTCTGCCCTTAGCTTGGGGATTCGTCTTGTCGATTAGACGAGACCCCGTAACGAAGATGAAAGCCTCTTCTTCAGCTCGAAGACGAGATACACACATTTCGTGTCAGTATCCGTAGTTTACAGAAAAAACGATTCAAAACGTTATAGTTTTCTGAACACCTCACATAAACATGTACGAGCAATAGTACACTTCAAAATAATAAATGAAAAACCGTCTATGTGACCGATAATGCCTGACAAAAAGAATTGTTAAAACTGATGGAGATGTTTGTCTCCCATATCTTCATTAAATTGAATAAATAAAGGGCGAATGATAGCGCAAGATGATATCACGATAGCGCGATCCGGTTATCGACTATAAGTTTCGGAGCTGTACGAAATAACGTACTGAACCGGGTGCTGTAGGACTGGAACGTGACCACGATAGTCAATATTAAATGCGTTCGGGTGAATAACGTGTTGAATCATTTTCTGGTTTTAAATGCGACCCTTCCTGCCAATATCGTGTTGATTCAACGTGAAATTCATCCGAAATCAGTATCAATTCAATATAAAATTTTTGTCAACCACCGTCACCGAGAAACGTAAATAACACTTTCCAGTATGAAAATTGAAGAAAAAGTAATAAGACTCGAACACTTCGCTACGCTATTATGAGTCCAGCCAGAATTCTCACAGCACGCTTCCGAAGACGGAAATCCCTACTTGTCCCGTATCTCAAATGCGCTAGAAAGAGATGAGGAGAGACACCGCATAGCAAATATATTGTTGCTGAATTTTGAGGCAAGTTCATCGACATGGGGTTCCAGATGGGGTCCAGATCAGAGAGTAATCCAGAGGCATGCCCAGAAATCTAATCGAATCCATCAAACAAACATCATCTTCAGTCCTCCTTGGTCTCATCAGGAGCTCCTAAGATTATTCTTCGTCCATTGGCAGAGAACCACTCGAGGGACCTCGACCGGACCCCCCCCCCCCCCCGCAAAATTCTCAGCAAGTTACCCAAATAAGATCCCTGGAGCACAAACGTGATGCTATCAACAAAAAGAATGGAACATACTTCGGAAGATCGCTGATAGTTACTAGGAAAACAACCGGTCCAAGAATAGATTCCTGTCCCACACCAATCTCCATCGGCCTCACCTTCGAGTACTTTACATCCACAAGGGTCACCTGTAACCTATTTTCTAAGATGGAACCGATCAATTATAGATCGATAGCATCGAATCCATGCAACCGTCCACGAATGATGACAAGCAGCAATTCTTTTCATATTCGAAGCAGTCAATTATTGCATAGTTAATCAAATTGCATCTGTGGTCCTTCGTCCCGCTCGAAAACCAAACTGCGATCAAAAGAATAGATGATTTTTTTCACGAACTATTGGTTGGAAATTATTTTCTCGATGATCTTCGAGGAAATAGGACGATAATTATCATCACCCTTCTTGTGAACCGGTATCACCATCGAGATTTTTAGGCAACTCCGACCGTGATACACCTGTGCACCAGTTTTGTTAGTGTATTCCATTTCCCTGCGTTAGCATTTTTTCATGATATGACAACTTTCTAGACGGACCATGCGTACACTTTTGTATTGTTGTGCTCCAGAGCCGTAACGGAGCGGTTGATGAATTTGGCCAAAAGCAGAGCTCCATAGAGTTGGAATTTTCTTCGTAATTCTTTTTGGTGAAAGTTTTGATTTTGACGTGAGCAGTCGTACTTGTATGTTTCCGCTGGTGTCCATCGTTTTTTTTTCCATATGCCTTTAGGGATGCATCTGAGAATTCGTGTATTTTTAATGTCTGATAGCGGTTTAGGTGAATCTAACTTTTTATTTGAATTTCTTCTAGTTCTGGAAGTTCGCTTCTGTTATTCCAAGCATTTCTTGTTTGATCTGGTGGTAGTTCATCCCAAGAGGTGTTGTTTTTCCATATTTCTCTGCCTGAATTATGGCTCGTGATAATAATCCTAGAGGGTCGAAAATTGTGGCAATTTCTGATAGGATTTTTCTCTTTGTTAGTCGACACACGGAGTTCTGTCTAATTTCGTAGTGTATGCTATCTTCTCCGGTTGTCCATGATATACCGAGTTTTTTCGTTGAGCTGCTCTTGTCATTCAATAAGAGGTAAGCTGGGTTTTGGATTGTTTATTGAACTTTTACCCCTATGAAACAGAAACACAACGGACTGATTGAGCAACACCAAATTACAGTGACAAAAATTAAAAACATAATTGAAAGTTTCCACACAAAATAATATGGACCAGATAGCACAAATATATTCAAGCAATTTATGGAAAAGCTACTTCATTAGTTGTGGACAAGAATTCCTTACATTTACTATTAAAAATGAAAAACACACGCATTTGTCATTTATGGTCTGTGGAAACAATTTCGAACTGAAATAAGTGAAATCCAAGAGGAATTAAGGAATATCTATAATGTCAAAAGAAACGAATTTTTTTTTCCTAGTCATAACAGACAACTACACCACCCTGAAGGAACTACAAAAATACGTGCGAATACTAATATACAGATGCAACGTGGGAAAGGCACCATAATCCAGTGTCGCAAATGCCAACAATGGGCTTACGCCATTACGAATAACCCCATAATGTAAAATGCCTGAAATATGCAGTGAATCAGTTTTCGGCCACCTGCGCTAAGATGTAAAGAAGGGACATCTTCGGAAAATCGATAATGACGACATCCAAAAGAACTAAAACCAACATACATATATTGTGTTGTCTTTGTCTTGCTAAGAATAAAAAAAAGTTCTGTAGTATGTTCGTGAGAAACATAAGAGAGAGGTAGTTTGTTCTTCAGGAATAACTGTCAAAATTTGAACAGATGGTAACAACAATATATCTGTAACATTTCAGTATCAATTTGATTCATCTCTTTATTTAGAATTGTACGTTTTCAGTGAGATTTGTTGAAACACATATGCGTGGCATCGAGCATGATGATTACCTCAAAACAAACTATCAGTATTTCAGCAGCACCTTCAGATCAAAAAGTCTGCAGATGGAGTATCAAAAGTAACGATAATGAAAGAGGCTACGGATGTATTCTCAACCTACGCTTGACAAACCTCACACAGAAAATACAGTTGACCTCAGAAAAAGAAAAGGAAGATGAAGTTGAAGAGCCTTTCCATATACAACCGATAACACAAGACAATCTTAGGGACATTGTCAAAAATATGAAAAATAAACACAGTAGTGGAATAAATGAGGTATCGAATAGCACTATAAAGAAGACAATTGAGAAAATTATTATATAGAACCCCTATGTTACATAATTAATAATTCGCTTCAAAAAGGAAAATTCCCAAATAATTTGAAAATTGCTATTGTAAAACCTATACATAAAAGGGGCAATGCAGAAGAATATGAAAATTACAGGCCAATTAGCATATTACCATCATTTGCAAAAATCTTCGAAACAGCTTCCTGTAATCAAATAATGGAATATCTCATACACAGATCTATAATTAGCAACAATCAGCATGGATATCTCAAGGGCAGATCTATTAAGACTGCTGTTTACTATTTTATAAGAAAGATCACTGATGCATTTGAAGATAGAAATCTAGCACTAGGATTATTTTTAGATCTATCTAAAGCATATGATTGTTTGAATTACAGGATACTGACAAAAAAGTTGAAAAGATATGGAATTGGAGAGATTGTTTTGAAATGGATTGAATCATATTTTGAGGATAGAAAACAAATTGTGGACCTGATACAAGATGAAACAACAGTGAGGTCTGAAGTGCAAGGAATCAAATTGGGGATACCACAGGGCAGTATAGAAGGCCCCTTGTTCACATATGGTAAAATGTGAGGTTCGGAGACATAATTTTCTTATTTTTCAAGAATTAGCAGAGGTATGAACGGAAAACTTCCTAGGAAGTGGTATCTCACCTAATTCAACCCAAATCGACGATAAAAACCATTGGTCACGCTTCATATAAGAAAGTCGTTCGGACTCGGAAAATTCCACATATGGTAAAATGTGAGGTTCGGAGACATAATTTTCTTATTTTTCAAAACCTAGGGAAGGTATGAACGGGAAACTTCGTAGGAAGTGGTATCTCACCTAATTCAACCCAAATCGACGATAAAAACCATAGGTCACGCTTCATATAAGAAAGTCGTTCGGACTCTGAAAATTCCACATATAGTAAAATGTGAGGTTCGGAGACATAATTTTCTTATTTTTCAAAAACTAGGGAAGGTATGAACGGGAAACTTCGTAGGAAGTAGTATCTCACCTAATTCAACCCAAATCGACGATAAAAACCATAGGTCACGCTTCATATAAGAATGTCGTTCGGACTCTGAAAATTCCACATATAGTAAAATGTGAGGTTCGGAGACATAATTTTCTTATTTTTCAAAAACTAGGGAAGGTATGAACGGGAAACTTCGTAGGAAGTGGTATCCCACCTAATTCAACCCAAATCGACGATAAAAACCATAGGTCACGCTTCATATAAGAAAGTCGTTCGGACTCTGAAAATTCCACATATGGTAAAATGTGAGGTTCGAGGACATGATTTTCGTATTTTTCAAAAATTAGCAGAGGTATGAACGGGAAACTTCGTAGGAAGTAGTATCTTACCTAATTCAACCCAAATCGACGAAAAAACCATAGGTCACGCTTCATATAAGAAAGTCGTTCGGACTCTGAAATTCCACATATTGTAAAATGTGAGGTTCGGAGATATAATTTTCTTATTTTTCAAAAATTAGGGAAGGTATGAACGGGAAACTTCGTAGGAAGTGGTATCTCACCTAATTCAACCCAAATCGACGATAAAAACCATAGGTCACGCTTCATATAAGAAAGTCGTTCGGACTCGGAAAATTCCACATATGGTAAAATGTGAGGTTCGGAGACATAATTTTCTTATTTTTCAAAACCTAGGGAAGGTATGAACGGGAAACTTCGTAGGAAGTGGTATCTCACCTAATTCAACCCAAATCGACGATAAAAACCATAGGTCACGCTTCATATAAGAAAGTCGTTCGGACTCTGAAAATTCCACATATAGTAAAATGTGAGGTTCGGAGACATAATTTTCTTATTTTTCAAAAACTAGGGAAGGTATGAACGGGAAACTTCGTAGGAAGTAGTATCTCACCTAATTCAACCCAAATCGACGATAAAAACCATAGGTCACGCTTCATATAAGAATGTCGTTCGGACTCTGAAAATTCCACATATAGTAAAATGTGAGGTTCGGAGACATAATTTTCTTATTTTTCAAAAACTAGGGAAGGTATGAACGGGAAACTTCGTAGGAAGTGGTATCCCACCTAATTCAACCCAAATCGACGATAAAAACCATAGGTCACGCTTCATATAAGAAAGTCGTTCGGACTCTGAAAATTCCACATATGGTAAAATGTGAGGTTCGAGGACATGATTTTCGTATTTTTCAAAAATTAGCAGAGGTATGAACGGGAAACTTCGTAGGAAGTAGTATCTTACCTAATTCAACCCAAATCGACGAAAAAACCATAGGTCACGCTTCATATAAGAAAGTCGTTCGGACTCTGAAATTCCACATATTGTAAAATGTGAGGTTCGGAGATATAATTTTCTTATTTTTCAAAAATTAGGGAAGGTATGAACGGGAAACTTCGTAGGAAGTGGTATCTCACCTAATTCAACCCAAATCGACGATAAAAACCATAGGTCACGCTTCATATAAGAAAGTCGTTCGGACTCTGAAATTCCACATATAGTAAAATGTGAGGTTCGGAGACATAATTTTCTTATTTTTCAAAAATTAGGGAAGGTATGAACGGGAAACTTCGTAGGAAGTAGTATCTTACCTAATTAAACCCAAATCGACGATAAAAACCATAGGTCACGCTTCATATAAGAAAGTCGTTCGGACTGAAAATTCCACATATGGTAAAATGTGAGGTTCGAGGACATGATTTTCGTATTTTTCAAAAATTAGCAAATTTATGAACGGAAAACTTCCTAGGAAGTGGTATCTCACCTAATTCAACCCAAATCGACGATAAAAACCATAGGTCACGCTTCATATAAGAAAGTCGTTCGGACTCTGAAATTCCACATATAGTAAAATGTGAGGTTCGGAGATATAATTTTCTTATTTTTCAAAAATTAGGGAAGGTATGAACGGGAAACTTCGTAGGAAGTAGTATCTTACCTAATTAAACCCAAATCGACGATAAAAACCATAGGTCACGCTTCATATAAGAAAGTCGTTCGGACTGAAAATTCCACATATGGTAAAATGTGAGGTTCGAGGACATGATTTTCGTATTTTTCAAAAATTAGCAGAGGTATGAACGGAAAACTTCCTAGGAAGTGGTATCTCACCTAATTCAACCCAAATCGACGATAAAAACCATAGGTCACGCTTCATATAAGAAAGTCGTTCGGACTCGGAAAATTCCACATATAGTAAAATGTGAGGTTCGGAGATATAATTTTCTTATTTTTCAAAAATTAGGGAAGGTATGAACGGGAAACTTCGTAGGAAGTAGTATCTTACCTAATTCAACCCAAATCGACGATAAAAACCATAGGTCACGCTTCATATAAGAAAGTCGTTCGGACTCTGAAAATTCCACATATGGTAAAATGTGAGGTTCGAGGGCATGATTTTCGTATTTTTCAAAAATTAGCAGAGGTATGAACGGAAAACTTCCTAGGAAGTGGTATCTCACCTAATTCAACCCAAATCGACGATAAAAACCATAGGTCACGCTCCATATAAGAAAGTCGTTCGGACTCGGAAAATTCCACATATGGTAAAATGTGAGGTTCGAGCGACATGATTTCCTCATTTTTCAAAAACTATTGAAGGAATGTTCGAAAAACATCTCAGGAGGTAGTATCGTACCTATACCAACTCAAATCAATGATAAAAACCATAGGTCATGCTTTATATAAGAAACTTGTTCGGACTCTGAAAATTCCACATAGTAAAATGTGAGGTTCGGGCGATATGATTTCCTTATTTTTCAAAAACTATTGGAGGAATGTTCTAAAAGCAGCTCAGGAGGTAGTATCGTACCTATACCAACCCAAATCAACGATAAAAACCATAGGTCATGCTTCATATAAGAAACTTGTTCGGACCCTGAAAATTGTCGCGGTCTTCTGGAGGGTTACCCCATGCTCTCCTAGCATATGTAGGTAGAGAGGGCTCCGTCTCGGACACATAACGATGTTTAACGTTGAAAAGAGTCGTTCGGATGGGAGACCATAGATGGTTGCTCCGATGCATATTTTCGTTTATGTCTTCGTTTAATAAAGTGTTATTATCCCGAAAGGTGCATTCGAAACTTATGTATGAGAGACCTTCGGACATATTACGAGTGTGAGACTGATACGATTAGAGATATTCGATGCGATCCGAGGCAAATCGCCCCGGATCTAATGAATATGTACGTAATTGTGATTCTGGAGGGTTATCCCATGTCCTCCAGACATATATGTAAAGGGATGGAGAATGGGTCATGCTGGCCAGTTGTGGCGGATTTCTTATTCTAGGATGAAGTTGCTGTTCTGGTTGGTAGGCTCGAATCGGATCCCCGCAGTGATGGGCTTGACGTGATTTTGTAGAATAAGTCGGTGCATTATCAGAATTAAGCTCCGATGTGCGAACTTTGAAGTGGTTGATCTCAGCTAGTCTTTGTTCTTCCGGAGTATTCTCGATCTCGATGTATCGCTTCTATGTTTCATCTCTTGCCTTGAGCGACCCCTCGCAGCGAGATCGCGGTCCGCTTCGTATCTTTGTATTCGAATGGCCATTATGCGATCGACTATAAAAAACGTGTCTAACCTTTCGGTTATGTCACTATACTTTGCGACCACTCACTCCTCGGACTTCCTTCCGAACGAGAATGAATTACATCTCTCATTCACCGAGTCGTTATGTTTTCATATATAGCGAAGGGTTGAGAATGTGTATGGAGCCGGGGGTTTACCACTTGTGGCAAACGCCTCGGCGAGGGACATAACGGTCTCAGTTTCTTTGCGGTCTAGTAGAAACGTTCAAGGCTTAGAACTCCTGTGTTCGGAGCTAATCGTATCTCTGGGCTCGCAAGGTGCTAAACCTTAGTCTTCCGACGCGGTTAGTGCCATATTACAAGGGTCCGCGCGTAGCTCGTCTGTTATCCTTCTGCCGTGTTGTCTGATTTTCGAGGAGGGTGTTCGACTGCGATTTCGATTGAATTTCGTTAGTCGATTTACCCGAAGATTGTTGATGTACATAGGCGAAGATGCTGACGTCTCGTGGACCTATCGTGTGAACATAGTCAGTTCACATATACTTAGAGTGGTTAGTTTTACCCTACTGATGACTTATTTTTAGCTTCTATGAGCCGTAAGACTCAAACAATGTGACTTTACCAAGGCATCAGACGTGTTCGTCTGGTGTCGCACGAGCCAAGGTTGCCGTTTGGAGCTAATGGTCAGCGGCGGGATCGCCACGTTCGACCTGGGCCCTTGAGGGTCAATCCTTGACGGTTAATCATGGTTCAATTTCGATGTTGAAGCTTTAAATAATTGCCTGTAGGCAACTTACATCCTGGCAAGGGTGACACTGGGTACATCGGTTTCCATGCTACGGATCTGTTGATACTCTGCCCTTAGCTTGGGGATTCGTCTTGTCGATTAGACGAGACCCCGTAACGAAGATGAAAGCCTCTTCTTCAGCTCGAAGACGAGATACACACATTTCGTGTCAGTATCCGTAGTTTACAGAAAAAACGATTCAAAACGTTATAGTTTTCTGAACACCTCACATAAACATGTACGAGCAATAGTACACTTCAAAATAATAAATGAAAAACCGTCTATGTGACCGATAATGCCTGACAAAAAGAATTGTTAAAACTGATGGAGATGTTTGTCTCCCATATCTTCATTAAATTGAATAAATAAAGGGCGAATGATAGCGCAAGATGATATCACGATAGCGCGATCCGGTTATCGACTATAAGTTTCGGAGCTGTACGAAATAACGTACTGAACCGGGTGCTGTAGGACTGGAACGTGACCACGATAGTCAATATTAAATGCGTTCGGGTGAATAACGTGTTGAATCATTTTCTGGTTTTAAATGCGACCCTTCCTGCCAATAACGTGTTGATTCAACGTGAAATTCATCCGAAATCAGTATCAATTCAATATAAAATTTTTGTCAACCACCGTCACCGAGAAACGTAAATAACACTTTCCAGTATGAAAATTGAAGAAAAAGTAATAAGACTCGAACACTTCGCTACGCTATTATGAGTCCAGCCAGAATTCTCACAGCACGCTTCCGAAGACGGAAATCCCTACTTGTCCCGTATCTCAAATGCGCTAGAAAGAGATGAGGAGAGACACCGCATAGCAAATATATTGTTGCTGAATTTTGAGGCAAGTTCATCGACATGGGGTTCCAGATGGGGTCCAGATCAGAGAGTAATCCAGAGGCATGCCCAGAAATCTAATCGAATCCATCAAACAAACATCATCTTCAGTCCTCCTTGGTCTCATCAGGAGCTCCTAAGATTATTCTTCGTCCATTGGCAGAGAACCACTCGAGGGACCTCGACCGGACCCCCCCCCCCGCAAAATTCTCAGCAAGTTACCCAAATAAGATCCCTGGAGCACAAACGTGATGCTATCAACAAAAAGAATGGAACATACTTCGGAAGATCGCTGATAGTTACTAGGAAAACAACCGGTCCAAGAATAGATTCCTGTCCCACACCAATCTCCATCGGCCTCACCTTCGAGTACTTTACATCCACAAGGGTCACCTGTAACCTATTTTCTAAGATGGAACCGATCAATTATAGATCGATAGCATCGAATCCATGCAACCGTCCACGAATGATGACAAGCAGCAATTCTTTTCATATTCGAAGCAGTCAATTATTGCATAGTTAATCAAATTGCATCTGTGGTCCTTCGTCCCGCTCGAAAACCAAACTGCGATCAAAAGAATAGATGATTTTTTTCACGAACTATTGGTTGGAAATTATTTTCTCGATGATCTTCGAGGAAATAGGACGATAATTATCATCACCCTTCTTGTGAACCGGTATCACCATCGAGATTTTTAGGCAACTCCGACCGTGATACACCTGTGCACCAGTTTTGTTAGTGTATTCCATTTCCCTGCGTTAGCATTTTTTCATGATATGACAACTTTCTAGACGGACCATGCGTACACTTTTGTATTGTTGTGCTCCAGAGCCGTAACGGAGCGGTTGATGAATTTGGCCAAAAGCAGAGCTCCATAGAGTTGGAATTTTCTTCGTAATTCTTTTTGGTGAAAGTTTTGATTTTGACGTGAGCAGTCGTACTTGTATGTTTCCGCTGGTGTCCATCGTTTTTTTTTCCATATGCCTTTAGGGATGCACCTGAGAATTCGTGTATTTTTAATGTCTGATAGCGGTTTAGGTGAATCTAACTTTTTATTTGAATTTCTTCTAGTTCTGGAAGTTCGCTTCTGTTATTCCAAGCATTTCTTGTTTGATCTGGTGGTAGTTCATCCCAAGAGGTGTTGTTTTTCCATATTTCTCTGCCTGAATTATGGCTCGTGATAATAATCCTAGAGGGTCGAAAATTGTGGCAATTTCTGATAGGATTTTTCTCTTTGTTAGTCGACACACGGAGTTCTGTCTAATTTCGTAGTGTATGCTATCTTCTCCGGTTGTCCATGATATACCGAGTTTTTTCGTTGAGCTGCTCTTGTCATTCAATAAGAGGTAAGCTGGGTTTTGGATTGTTTATTGAACTTTTACCCCTATGAAACAGAAACACAACGGACTGATTGAGCAACACCAAATTACAGTGACAAAAATTAAAAACATAATTGAAAGTTTCCACACAAAATAATATGGACCAGATAGCACAAATATATTCAAGCAATTTATGGAAAAGCTACTTCATTAGTTGTGGACAAGAATTCCTTACATTTACTATTAAAAATGAAAAACACACGCATTTGTCATTTATGGTCTGTGGAAACAATTTCGAACTGAAATAAGTGAAATCCAAGAGGAATTAAGGAATATCTATAATGTCAAAAGAAACGAATTTTTTTTTCCTAGTCATAACAGACAACTACACCACCCTGAAGGAACTACAAAAATACGTGCGAATACTAATATACAGATGCAACGTGGGAAAGGCACCATAATCCAGTGTCGCAAATGCCAACAATGGGCTTACGCCATTACGAATAACCCCATAATGTAAAATGCCTGAAATATGCAGTGAATCAGTTTTCGGCCACCTGCGCTAAGATGTAAAGAAGGGACATCTTCGGAAAATCGATAATGACGACATCCAAAAGAACTAAAACCAACATACATATATTGTGTTGTCTTTGTCTTGCTAAGAATAAAAAAAAGTTCTGTAGTATGTTCGTGAGAAACATAAGAGAGAGGTAGTTTGTTCTTCAGGAATAACTGTCAAAATTTGAACAGATGGTAACAACAATATATCTGTAACATTTCAGTATCAATTTGATTCATCTCTTTATTTAGAATTGTACGTTTTCAGTGAGATTTGTTGAAACACATATGCGTGGCATCGAGCATGATGATTACCTCAAAACAAACTATCAGTATTTCAGCAGCACCTTCAGATCAAAAAGTCTGCAGATGGAGTATCAAAAGTAACGATAATGAAAGAGGCTACGGATGTATTCTCAACCTACGCTTGACAAACCTCACACAGAAAATACAGTTGACCTCAGAAAAAGAAAAGGAAGATGAAGTTGAAGAGCCTTTCCATATACAACCGATAACACAAGACAATCTTAGGGACATTGTCAAAAATATGAAAAATAAACACAGTAGTGGAATAAATGAGGTATCGAATAGCACTATAAAGAAGACAATTGAGAAAATTATTATATAGAACCCCTATGTTACATAATTAATAATTCGCTTCAAAAAGGAAAATTCCCAAATAATTTGAAAATTGCTATTGTAAAACCTATACATAAAAGGGGCAATGCAGAAGAATATGAAAATTACAGGCCAATTAGCATATTACCATCATTTGCAAAAATCTTCGAAACAGCTTCCTGTAATCAAATAATGGAATATCTCATACACAGATCTATAATTAGCAACAATCAGCATGGATATCTCAAGGGCAGATCTATTAAGACTGCTGTTTACTATTTTATAAAAAAGATCACTGATGCATTTGAAGATAGAAATCTAGCACTAGGATTATTTTTAGATCTATCTAAAGCATATGATTGTTTGAATTACAGGATACTGACAAAAAAGTTGAAAAGATATGGAATTGGAGAGATTGTTTTGAAATGGATTGAATCATATTTTGAGGATAGAAAACAAATTGTGGACCTGATACCAGATGAAACAACAGTGAGGTCTGAAGTGCAAGGAATCAAATTGGGGATACCACAGGGCAGTATAGAAGGCCCCTTGTTCACATATGGTAAAATGTGAGGTTCGGAGACATAATTTTCTTATTTTTCAAGAATTAGCAGAGGTATGAACGGAAAACTTCCTAGGAAGTGGTATCTCACCTAATTCAACCCAAATCGACGATAAAAACCATTGGTCACGCTTCATATAAGAAAGTCGTTCGGACTCTGAAATTCCACATATAGTAAGTAAAATGTGAGGTTCGGAGATATAATTTTCTTATTTTTCAAAAATTAGGGAGGGTATGAACGGGAAACTTCGTAGGAAGTAGTATCTTACCTAATTCAACCCAAATCGACGATAAAAACCATAGGTCACGCTTCATATAAGAAAGTCGTTCGGACTCGGAAAATTCCACATATGGTAAAATGTGAGGTTCGGAGACATAATTTTCTTATTTTTCAAAAACTAGGGAAGGTATGAACGGGAAACTTCGTAGGAAGTGGTATCTCACCTAATTCAACCCAAATCGACGATAAAAACCATAGGTCACGCTTCATATAAGAAAGTCGTTCGGACTCTGAAAATTCCACATATAGTAAAATGTGAGGTTCGGAGACATAATTTTCTTATTTTTCAAAAACTAGGGAAGGTATGAACGGGAAACTTCGTAGGAAGTAGTATCTCACCTAATTCAACCCAAATCGACGATAAAAACCATAGGTCACGCTTCATATAAGAATGTCGTTCGGACTCTGAAAATTCCACATATAGTAAAATGTGAGGTTCGGAGACATAATTTTCTTATTTTTCAAAAACTAGGGAAGGTATGAACGGGAAACTTCGTAGGAAGTGGTATCTCACCTAATTCAATCCAAATCGACGATAAAAACCATAGGTCACGCTTCATATAAGAAAGTCGTTCGGACTCTGAAAATTCCACATATGGTAAAATGTGAGGTTCGAGGACATGATTTTCGTATTTTTCAAAAATTAGCAGAGGTATGAACGGAAAACTTCCAAGGAAGTGGTATCTCACCTAATTCAACCCAAATCGACGATAAAAACCATAGGACACGCTTCATATAAGAAAGTCGTTCGGACTCTGAAAATTCCACATATAGTAAAATGTGAGGTTCGGAGACATAATTTTCTTATTTTTCAAAAATTGGGGAAGGTATGAACGGGAAACTTCGTAGGAAGTAGTATCTTACCTAATTCAACCCAAATCGACGATAAAAACCATAGGTCACGCTTCATATAAGAAAGTCGTTCGGACTCTGAAATTCCACATATAGTAAAATGTGAGGTTCGGAGATATAATTTTCTTATTTTTCAAAAATTAGGGAAGGTATGAACGGGAAACTTCGTAGGAAGTGGTATCTCACCTAATTCAACCCAAATCGACGATAAAAACCATAGGTCACGCTTCATATAAGAAAGTCGTTCGGACTCTGAAAATTCCACATATAGTAAAATGTGAGGTTCGGAGACATAATTTTCTTATTTTTCAAAAACTAGGGAAGGTATGAACGGTAAACTTCGTAGGAAGTGGTATCTCACCTAATTCAACCCAAATCGACGATAAAAACCATAGGTCACGCTTCATATAAGAAAGTCGTTCGGACTCTGAAAATTCCACATATGGTAATATGTGAGGTTCGAGGACATAATTTTCTTATTTTTCAAAAACTAGGGGAGGTATGAACGGGAAACTTCGTAGGAAGTGGTATCTCACCTAATTCAACCCAAATCGACGATAAAAACCATAGGTCACGCTTCATATAAGAAAGTCGTTCGGACTCTGAAAATTCCACATATGGTAAAATGTGAGGTTCGAGGACATGATTTTCGTATTTTTCAAAAATTAGCAGAGGTATGAACGGGAAACTTCGTAGGAAGTAGTATCTTACCTAATTCAACCCAAATCGACGATAAAAACCATAGGTCACGCTTCATATAAGAAAGTCGTTCGGACTCTGAAAATTCCACATATAGTAAAATGTGAGGTTCGGAGACATAATTTTCTTATTTTTCAAAAATTGGGGAAGGTATGAACGGGAAACTTCGTAGGAAGTAGTATCTTACCTAATTCAACCCAAATCGACGATAAAAACCATAGGTCACGCTTCATATAAGAAAGTCGTTCGGACTCTGAAATTCCACATATAGTAAAATGTGAGGTTCGGAGATATAATTTTCTTATTTTTCAAAAATTAGGGAAGGTATGAACGGGAAACTTCGTAGGAAGTGGTATCTCACCTAATTCAACCCAAATCGACGATAAAAACCATAGGTCACGCTTCATATAAGAAAGTCGTTCGGACTCTGAAATTCCACATATTGTAAAATGTGAGGTTCGGAGATATAATTTTCTTATTTTTCAAAAATTAGGGAAGGTATGAACGGGAAACTTCGTAGGAAGTGGTATCTCACCTAATTTAACCCAAATCGACGATAAAAACCATAGGTCACGCTTCATATAAGAAAGTCGTTCGGACTCTGAAATTCCACATATAGTAAAATGTGAGGTTCGGAGATATAATTTTCTTATTTTTCAAAAATTAGGGAAGGTATGAACGGGAAACTTCGTAGGAAGTAGTATCTTACCTAATTAAACCCAAATCGACGATAAAAACCATAGGTCACGCTTCATATAAGAAAGTCGTTCGGACTGAAAATTCCACATATGGTAAAATGTGAGGTTACATGATTTTCGTATTTTTCAAAAATTAGCAAATTTATGAACGGAAAACTTCCTAGGAAGTGGTATCTCACCTAATTCAACCCAAATCGACGATAAAAACCATAGGTCACGCTTCATATAAGAAAGTCGTTCGGACTCTGAAATTCCACATATAGTAAAATGTGAGGTTCGGAGATAAAATTTTCTTATTTTTCAAAAATTAGGGAAGGTATGAACGGGAAACTTCGTAGGAAGTAGTATCTTACCTAATTCAACCCAAATCGACGATAAAAACCATAGGTCACGCTTCATATAAGAAAGTCGTTCGGACTCTGAAAATTCCACATATGGTAAAATGTGAGGTTCGAGGACATGATTTTCGTATTTTTCAAAAATTAGCAGAGGTATGAACGGAAAACTTCCTAGGAAGTGGTATCTCACCTAATTCAACCCAAATCGACGATAAAAACCATAGGTCACGCTTCATATAAGAAAGTCGTTCGGACTCGGAAAATTCCACATATAGTAAAATGTGAGGTTCGGAGATATAATTTTCTTATTTTTCAAAAATTAGGGAAGGTATGAACGGGAAACTTCGTAGGAAGTAGTATCTTACCTAATTCAACCCAAATCGACGATAAAAACCATAGGTCACGCTTCATATAAGAAAGTCGTTCGGACTCTGAAAATTCCACATATGGTAAAATGTGAGGTTCGAGGGCATGATTTTCGTATTTTTCAAAAATTAGCAGAGGTATGAACGGAAAACTTCCTAGGAAGTGGTATCTCACCTAATTCAACCCAAATCGACGATAAAAACCATAGGTCACGCTTCATATAAGAAAGTCGTTCGGACTCGGAAAATTCCACATATGGTAAAATGTGAGGTTCGAGCGACATGATTTCCTCATTTTTCAAAAACTATTGAAGGAATGTTCGAAAAACATCTCAGGAGGTAGTATCGTACCTATACCAACTCAAATCAATGATAAAAACCATAGGTCATGCTTTATATAAGAAACTTGTTCGGACTCTGAAAATTCCACATAGTAAAATGTGAGGTTCGGGCGATATGATTTCCTTATTTTTCAAAAACTATTGGAGGAATGTTCTAAAAGCAGCTCAGGAGGTAGTATCGTACCTATACCAACCCAAATCAACGATAAAAACCATAGGTCATGCTTCATATAAGAAACTTGTTCGGACCCTGAAAATTGTCGCGGTCTTCTGGAGGGTTACCCCATGCTCTCCTAGCATATGTAGGTAGAGAGGGCTCCGTCTCGGACACATAACGATGTTTAACGTTGAAAAGAGTCGTTCGGATGGGAGACCATAGATGGTTGCTCCGATGCATATTTTCGTTTATGTCTTCGTTTAATAAAGTGTTATTATCCCGAAAGGTGCATTCGAAACTTATGTATGAGAGACCTTCGGACATATTACGAGTGTGAGACTGATACGATTAGAGATATTCGATGCGATCCGAGGCAAATCGCCCCGGATCTAATGAATATGTACGTAATTGTGATTCTGGAGGGTTATCCCATGTCCTCCAGACATATATGTAAAGGGATGGAGAATGGGTCATGCTGGCCAGTTGTGGCGGATTTCTTATTCTAGGATGAAGTTGCTGTTCTGGTTGGTAGGCTCGAATCGGATCCCCGCAGTGATGGGCTTGACGTGATTTTGTAGAATAAGTCGGTGCATTATCAGAATTAAGCTCCGATGTGCGAACTTTGAAGTGGTTGATCTCAGCTAGTCTTTGTTCTTCCGGAGTATTCTCGATCTCGATGTATCGCTTCTATGTTTCATCTCTTGCCTTGAGCGACCCCTCGCAGCGAGATCGCGGTCCGCTTCGTATCTTTGTATTCGAATGGCCATTATGCGATCGACTATAAAAAACGTGTCTAACCTTTCGGTTATGTCACTATACTTTGCGACCACTCACTCCTCGGACTTCCTTCCGAACGAGAATGAATTACATCTCTCATTCACCGAGTCGTTATGTTTTCATATATAGCGAAGGGTTGAGAATGTGTATGGAGCCGGGGGTTTACCACTTGTGGCAAACGCCTCGGCGAGGGACATAACGGTCTCAGTTTCTTTGCGGTCTAGTAGAAACGTTCAAGGCTTAGAACTCCTGTGTTCGGAGCTAATCGTATCTCTGGGCTCGCAAGGTGCTAAACCTTAGTCTTCCGACGCGGTTAGTGCCATATTACAAGGGTCCGCGCGTAGCTCGTCTGTTATCCTTCTGCCGTGTTGTCTGATTTTCGAGGAGGGTGTTCGACTGCGATTTCGATTGAATTTCGTTAGTCGATTTACCCGAAGATTGTTGATGTACATAGGCGAAGATGCTGACGTCTCGTGGACCTATCGTGTGAACATAGTCAGTTCACATATACTTAGAGTGGTTAGTTTTACCCTACTGATGACTTATTTTTAGCTTCTATGAGCCGTAAGACTCAAACAATGTGACTTTACCAAGGCATCAGACGTGTTCGTCTGGTGTCGCACGAGCCAAGGTTGCCGTTTGGAGCTAATGGTCAGCGGCGGGATCGCCACGTTCGACCTGGGCCCTTGAGGGTCAATCCTTGACGGTTAATCATGGTTCAATTTCGATGTTGAAGCTTTAAATAATTGCCTGTAGGCAACTTACATCCTGGCAAGGGTGACACTGGGTACATCGGTTTCCATGCTACGGATCTGTTGATACTCTGCCCTTAGCTTGGGGATTCGTCTTGTCGATTAGACGAGACCCCGTAACGAAGATGAAAGCCTCTTCTTCAGCTCGAAGACGAGATACACACATTTCGTGTCAGTATCCGTAGTTTACAGAAAAAACGATTCAAAACGTTATAGTTTTCTGAACACCTCACATAAACATGTACGAGCAATAGTACACTTCAAAATAATAAATGAAAAACCGTCTATGTGACCGATAATGCCTGACAAAAAGAATTGTTAAAACTGATGGAGATGTTTGTCTCCCATATCTTCATTAAATTGAATAAATAAAGGGCGAATGATAGCGCAAGATGATATCACGATAGCGCGATCCGGTTATCGACTATAAGTTTCGGAGCTGTACGAAATAACGTACTGAACCGGGTGCTGTAGGACTGGAACGTGACCACGATAGTCAATATTAAATGCGTTCGGGTGAATAACGTGTTGAATCATTTTCTGGTTTTAAATGCGACCCTTCCTGCCAATAACGTGTTGATTCAACGTGAAATTCATCCGAAATCAGTATCAATTCAATATAAAATTTTTGTCAACCACCGTCACCGAGAAACGTAAATAACACTTTCCAGTATGAAAATTGAAGAAAAAGTAATAAGACTCGAACACTTCGCTACGCTATTATGAGTCCAGCCAGAATTCTCACAGCACGCTTCCGAAGACGGAAATCCCTACTTGTCCCGTATCTCAAATGCGCTAGAAAGAGATGAGGAGAGACACCGCATAGCAAATATATTGTTGCTGAATTTTGAGGCAAGTTCATCGACATGGGGTTCCAGATGGGGTCCAGATCAGAGAGTAATCCAGAGGCATGCCCAGAAATCTAATCGAATCCATCAAACAAACATCATCTTCAGTCCTCCTTGGTCTCATCAGGAGCTCCTAAGATTATTCTTCGTCCATTGGCAGAGAACCACTCGAGGGACCTCGACCGGACCCCCCCCCCCCCCCGCAAAATTCTCAGCAAGTTACCCAAATAAGATCCCTGGAGCACAAACGTGATGCTATCAACAAAAAGAATGGAACATACTTCGGAAGATCGCTGATAGTTACTAGGAAAACAACCGGTCCAAGAATAGATTCCTGTCCCACACCAATCTCCATCGGCCTCACCTTCGAGTACTTTACATCCACAAGGGTCACCTGTAACCTATTTTCTAAGATGGAACCGATCAATTATAGATCGATAGCATCGAATCCATGCAACCGTCCACGAATGATGACAAGCAGCAATTCTTTTCATATTCGAAGCAGTCAATTATTGCATAGTTAATCAAATTGCATCTGTGGTCCTTCGTCCCGCTCGAAAACCAAACTGCGATCAAAAGAATAGATGATTTTTTTCACGAACTATTGGTTGGAAATTATTTTCTCGATGATCTTCGAGGAAATAGGACGATAATTATCATCACCCTTCTTGTGAACCGGTATCACCATCGAGATTTTTAGGCAACTCCGACCGTGATACACCTGTGCACCAGTTTTGTTAGTGTATTCCATTTCCCTGCGTTAGCATTTTTTCATGATATGACAACTTTCTAGACGGACCATGCGTACACTTTTGTATTGTTGTGCTCCAGAGCCGTAACGGAGCGGTTGATGAATTTGGCCAAAAGCAGAGCTCCATAGAGTTGGAATTTTCTTCGTAATTCTTTTTGGTGAAAGTTTTGATTTTGACGTGAGCAGTCGTACTTGTATGTTTCCGCTGGTGTCCATCGTTTTTTTTCCATATGCCTTTAGGGATGCATCTGAGAATTCGTGTATTTTTAATGTCTGATAGCGGTTTAGGTGAATCTAACTTTTTATTTGAATTTCTTCTAGTTCTGGAAGTTCGCTTCTGTTATTCCAAGCATTTCTTGTTTGATCTGGTGGTAGTTCATCCCAAGAGGTGTTGTTTTTCCATATTTCTCTGCCTGAATTATGGCTCGTGATAATAATCCTAGAGGGTCGAAAATTGTGGCAATTTCTGATAGGATTTTTCTCTTTGTTAGTCGACACACGGAGTTCTGTCTAATTTCGTAGTGTATGCTATCTTCTCCGGTTGTCCATGATATACCGAGTTTTTTCGTTGAGCTGCTCTTGTCATTCAATAAGAGGTAAGCTGGGTTTTGGATTGTTTATTGAACTTTTACCCCTATGAAACAGAAACACAACGGACTGATTGAGCAACACCAAATTACAGTGACAAAAATTAAAAACATAATTGAAAGTTTCCACACAAAATAATATGGACCAGATAGCACAAATATATTCAAGCAATTTATGGAAAAGCTACTTCATTAGTTGTGGACAAGAATTCCTTACATTTACTATTAAAAATGAAAAACACACGCATTTGTCATTTATGGTCTGTGGAAACAATTTCGAACTGAAATAAGTGAAATCCAAGAGGAATTAAGGAATATCTATAATGTCAAAAGAAACGAATTTTTTTTTCCTAGTCATAACAGACAACTACACCACCCTGAAGGAACTACAAAAATACGTGCGAATACTAATATACAGATGCAACGTGGGAAAGGCACCATAATCCAGTGTCGCAAATGCCAACAATGGGCTTACGCCATTACGAATAACCCCATAATGTAAAATGCCTGAAATATGCAGTGAATCAGTTTTCGGCCACCTGCGCTAAGATGTAAAGAAGGGACATCTTCGGAAAATCGATAATGACGACATCCAAAAGAACTAAAACCAACATACATATATTGTGTTGTCTTTGTCTTGCTAAGAATAAAAAAAAGTTCTGTAGTATGTTCGTGAGAAACATAAGAGAGAGGTAGTTTGTTCTTCAGGAATAACTGTCAAAATTTGAACAGATGGTAACAACAATATATCTGTAACATTTCAGTATCAATTTGATTCATCTCTTTATTTAGAATTGTACGTTTTCAGTGAGATTTGTTGAAACACATATGCGTGGCATCGAGCATGATGATTACCTCAAAACAAACTATCAGTATTTCAGCAGCACCTTCAGATCAAAAAGTCTGCAGATGGAGTATCAAAAGTAACGATAATGAAAGAGGCTACGGATGTATTCTCAACCTACGCTTGACAAACCTCACACAGAAAATACAGTTGACCTCAGAAAAAGAAAAGGAAGATGAAGTTGAAGAGCCTTTCCATATACAACCGATAACACAAGACAATCTTAGGGACATTGTCAAAAATATGAAAAATAAACACAGTAGTGGAATAAATGAGGTATCGAATAGCACTATAAAGAAGACAATTGAGAAAATTATTATATAGAACCCCTATGTTACATAATTAATAATTCGCTTCAAAAAGGAAAATTCCCAAATAATTTGAAAATTGCTATTGTAAAACCTATACATAAAAGGGGCAATGCAGAAGAATATGAAAATTACAGGCCAATTAGCATATTACCATCATTTGCAAAAATCTTCGAAACAGCTTCCTGTAATCAAATAATGGAATATCTCATACACAGATCTATAATTAGCAACAATCAGCATGGATATCTCAAGGGCAGATCTATTAAGACTGCTGTTTACTATTTTATAAGAAAGATCACTGATGCATTTGAAGATAGAAATCTAGCACTAGGATTATTTTTAGATCTATCTAAAGCATATGATTGTTTGAATTACAGGATACTGACAAAAAAGTTGAAAAGATATGGAATTGGAGAGATTGTTTTGAAATGGATTGAATCATATTTTGAGGATAGAAAACAAATTGTGGACCTGATACAAGATGAAACAACAGTGAGGTCTGAAGTGCAAGGAATCAAATTGGGGATACCACAGGGCAGTATAGAAGGCCCCTTGTTCACATATGGTAAAATGTGAGGTTCGGAGACATAATTTTCTTATTTTTCAAGAATTAGCAGAGGTATGAACGGAAAACTTCCTAGGAAGTGGTATCTCACCTAATTCAACCCAAATCGACGATAAAAACCATTGGTCACGCTTCATATAAGAAAGTCGTTCGGACTCTGAAATTCCACATATAGTAAAATGTGAGGTTCGGAGATATAATTTTCTTATTTTTCAAAAATTAGGGAGGGTATGAACGGGAAACTTCGTAGGAAGTAGTATCTTACCTAATTCAACCCAAATCGACGATAAAAACCATAGGTCACGCTTCATATAAGAAAGTCGTTCGGACTCGGAAAATTCCACATATGGTAAAATGTGAGGTTCGGAGACATAATTTTCTTATTTTTCAAAAACTAGGGAAGGTATGAACGGGAAACTTCGTAGGAAGTGGTATCTCACCTAATTCAACCCAAATCGACGATAAAAACCATAGGTCACGCTTCATATAAGAAAGTCGTTCGGACTCTGAAAATTCCACATATAGTAAAATGTGAGGTTCGGAGACATAATTTTCTTATTTTTCAAAAACTAGGGAAGGTATGAACGGGAAACTTCGTAGGAAGTAGTATCTCACCTAATTCAACCCAAATCGACGATAAAAACCATAGGTCACGCTTCATATAAGAATGTCGTTCGGACTCTGAAAATTCCACATATAGTAAAATGTGAGGTTCGGAGACATAATTTTCTTATTTTTCAAAAACTAGGGAAGGTATGAACGGGAAACTTCGTAGGAAGTGGTATCTCACCTAATTCAACCCAAATCGACGATAAAAACCATAGGTCACGCTTCATATAAGAAAGTCGTTCGGACTCTGAAAATTCCACATATGGTAAAATGTGAGGTTCGAGGACATGATTTTCGTATTTTTCAAAAATTAGCAGAGGTATGAACGGAAAACTTCGTAGGAAGTAGTATCTTACCTAATTCAACCCAAATCGACGATAAAAACCATAGGTCACGCTTCATATAAGAAAGTCGTTCGGACTCTGAAATTCCACATATAGTAAAATGTGAGGTTCGGAGATATAATTTTCTTATTTTTCAAAAATTAGGGAAGGTATGAACGGGAAACTTCGTAGGAAGTAGTATCTCACCTAACTCAACCCAAATCGACGATAAAAACCATAGGTCACGCTTCATATAAGAAAGTCGTTCGGACTCTGAAAATTCCACATATAGTAAAATGTGAGGTTCGGAGACATAATTTTCTTTTTTTCAAAAATTAGGGAAGGTATGAACGGGAAACTTCGTAGGAAGTAGTATCTTACCTAATTCAACCCAAATCGACGATAAAAACCATAGGTCACGCTTCATATAAGAAAGTCGTTCGGACTCTGAAAATTCCACATATAGTAAAATGTGAGGTTCGGAGACATAATTTTCTTATTTTTCAAAAATTGGGGAAGGTATGAACGGGAAACTTCGTAGGAAGTAGTATCTTACCTCATTCAACCCAAATCGACGATAAAAACCATAGGTCACGCTTCATATAAGAAAGTCGTTCGGACTCTGAAATTCCACATATAGTAAAATGTGAGGTTCGGAGATATAATTTTCTTATTTTTCAAAAATTAGGGAAGGTATGAACGGGAAACTTCGTAGGAAGCAGTATCTCACCTAATTCAACCCAAATCGACGATAAAAACCATAGGTCACGCTTCATATAAGAAAGTCGTTCGGACTCTGAAATTCCACATATAGTAAAATGTGAGGTTCGGAGATATAATTTTCTTATTTTTCAAAAATTAGGGAAGGTATGAACGGGAAACTTCGTAGGAAGTAGTATCTTACCTAATTAAACCCAAATCGACGATAAAAACCATAGGTCACGCTTCATATAAGAAAGTCGTTCGGACTGAAAATTCCACATATGGTAAAATGTGAGGTTCGAGGACATGATTTTCGTATTTTTCAAAAATTAGCAAATTTATGAACGGAAAACTTCCTAGGAAGTGGTATCTCACCTAATTCAACCCAAATCGACGATAAAAACCATAGGTCACGCTTCATATAAGAAAGTCGTTCGGACTCTGAAATTCCACATATAGTAAAATGTGAGGTTCGGAGATATAATTTTCTTATTTTTCAAAAATTAGGGAAGGTATGAACGGGAAACTTCGTAGGAAGTAGTATCTTACCTAATTCAACCCAAATCGACGATAAAAACCATAGGTCACGCTTCATATAAGAAAGTCGTTCGGACTCTGAAAATTCCACATATGGTAAAATGTGAGGTTCGAGGACATGATTTTCGTATTTTTCAAAAATTAGCAGAGGTATGAACGGGAAATTCCACTATTTACTATATAGTAAAATGTGAGGTTCGGAGACATAATTTTCTTATTTTTCAAAAACTAGGGAAGGTATGAACGGGAAACTTCGTAGGAAGTAGTATCTCACCTAATTCAACCCAAATCGACGATAAAAACCATAGGTCACGCTTCATATAAGAATGTCGTTCGGACTCTGAAAATTCCACATATAGTAAAATGTGAGGTTCGGAGACATAATTTTCTTATTTTTCAAAAACTAGGGAAGGTATGAACGGGAAACTTCGTAGGAAGTGGTATCTCACCTATTTCAACCCAAATCGACGATAAAAACCATAGGTCACGCTTCATATAAGAAAGTCGTTCGGACTCTGAAAATTCCACATATAGTAAAATGTGAGGTTCGGAGACATAATTTTCTTATTTTTCAAAAACTAGGGAAGGTATGAACGGGAAACTTCGTAGGAAGTAGTATCTCACCTAATTCAACCCAAATCGACGATAAAAACCATAGGTCACGCTTCATATAAGAAAGTCGTTCGGACTCTGAAAATTCCACATATAGTAAAATGTGAGGTTCGGAGACATAATTTTCTTATTTTTCAAAAACTAGGGAAGGTATGAACGGGAAACTTCGTAGGAAGTGGTATCTCACCTAATTCAACCCAAATCGACGATAAAAACCATAGGTCACGCTTCATATAAGAAAGTCGTTCGGACTCGGAAAATTCCACATATAGTAAAATGTGAGGTTCGGAGACATAATTTTCTTATTTTTCAAAAACTAGGGAAGGTATGAACGGGAAACTTCGTAGGAAGTGGTATCTCACCTAATTCAACCCAAATCGACGATAAAAACCATAGGTCACGCTTCATATAAGAAAGTCGTTCGGACTCTGAAAATTCCACATATAGTAAAATGTGAGGTTCGGAGACATAATTTTCTTATTTTTCAAAAACTAGGGAAGGTATGAACGGGAAACTTCGTAGGAAGTAGTATCTCACCTAATTCAACCCAAATCGACGATAAAAACCATAGGTCACGCTTCATATAAGAATGTCGTTCGGACTCTGAAAATTCCACATATAGTAAAATGTGAGGTTCGGAGACATAATTTTCTTATTTTTCAAAAACTAGGGAATGTATGAACGGGAAACTTCGTAGGAAGTGGTATCTCACCTAATTCAACCCAAATCGACGATAAAAACCATAGGTCACGCTTCATATAAGAAAGTCGTTCGGACTCGGAAAATTCCACATATGGTAAAATGTGAGGTTCGGAGACATAATTTTCTTATTTTTCAAAAACTAGGGAAGGTATGAACGGGAAACTTCGTAGGAAGTGGTATCTCACCTAATTCAACCCAAATCGACGATAAAAACCATAGGTCACGCTTCATATAAGAAAGTCGTTCGGACTCTGAAAATTCCACATATAGTAAAATGTGAGGTTCGGAGACATAATTTTCTTATTTTTCAAAAACTAGGGAAGGTATGAACGGAAAACTTCGTAGGAAGTAGTATCTCACCTAATTCAACCCAAATCGACGATAAAAACCATAGGTCACGCTTCATATAAGAATGTCGTTCGGACTCTGAAAATTCCACATATAGTAAAATGTGAGGTTCGGAGACATAATTTTCTTATTTTTCAAAAACTAGGGAAGGTATGAACGGGAAACTTCGTAGGAAGTGGTATCTCACCTAATTCAACCCAAATCGACGATAAAAACCATAGGTCACGCTTCATATAAGAAAGTCGTTCGGACTCTGAAAATTCCACATATGGTAAAATGTGAGGTTCGAGGACATGATTTTCGTATTTTTCAAAAATTAGCAGAGATATGAACAGGAAACTTCGTAGGAAGTAGTATCTTACCTAATTCAACCCAAATCGACGATAAAAACCATAGGTCACGCTTCATATAAGAAAGTCGTTCGGACTCTGAAAATTCCACATATAGTAAAATGTGAGGTTCGGAGACATAATTTTCTTATTTTTCAAAAACTGGGGAAGGTATGAACGGGAAACTTCGTAGGAAGTAGTATCTCACCTAATTCAACCCAAATCGACGATAAAAACCATAGGTCACGCTTCATATAAGAAAGTCGTTCGGACTCTGAAATTCCACATATAGTAAAATGTGAGGTTCGGAGATATAATTTTCTTATTTTTCAAAAACTAGGGAAGGTATGAACGGGAAACTTCGTAGGAAGTGGTATCTCACCTAATTCAACCCAAATCGACGATAAAAACCATAGGTCACGCTTCATATAAGAAAGTCGTTCGGACTCTGAAAATTCCACATATGGTAAAATGTGAGGTTCGAGGACATGATTTTCGTATTTTTCAAAAATTAGCAGAGATATGAACAGGAAACTTCGTAGGAAGTAGTATCTTACCTAATTCAACCCAAATCGACGATAAAAACCATAGGTCACGCTTCATATAAGAAAGTCGTTCGGACTCTGAAAATTCCACATATAGTAAAATGTGAGGTTCGGAGACATAATTTTCTTATTTTTCAAAAACTGGGGAAGGTATGAACGGGAAACTTCGTAGGAAGTAGTATCTCACCTAATTCAACCCAAATCGACGATAAAAACCATAGGTCACGCTTCATATAAGAAAGTCGTTCGGACTCTGAAATTCCACATATAGTAAAATGTGAGGTTCGGAGACATAATTTTCTTATTTTTCAAAAACTAGGGAAGGTATGAACGGGAAACTTCGTAGGAAGTGGTATCTCACCTAATTCAACCCAAATCGACGATAAAAACCATAGGTCACGCTTCATATAAGAAAGTCGTTCGGACTCTGAAAATTCCACATATGGTAAAATGTGAGGTTCGAGGACATGATTTTCGTATTTTTCAAAAATTAGCAGAGGTATGAACGGGAAACTTCGTAGGAAGTAGTATCTTACCTAATTCAACCCAAATCGACGATAAAAACCATAGGTCACGCTTCATATAAGAATGTCGTTCGGACTCTGAAAATTCCACATATAGTAAAATGTGAGGTTCGGAGACATAATTTTCTTATTTTTCAAAAACTAGGGAAGGTATGAACGGGAAACTTCGTAGGAAGTAGTATCTCACCTAATTCAACCCAAATCGACGATAAAAACCATAGGTCACGCTTCATATAAGAATGTCGTTCGGACTCTGAAAATTCCACATATAGTAAAATGTGAGGTTCGGAGACATAATTTTCTTATTTTTCAAAAACTAGGGAAGGTATGAACGGGAAACTTCGTAGGAAGTAGTATCTCACCTAATTCAACCCAAATCGACGATAAAAACCATAGGTCACGCTTCATATAAGAAAGTCGTTCGGACTCGGAAAATTCCACATATAGTAAAATGTGAGGTTCGGAGACATAATTTTCTTATTTTTCAAAAACTAGGGAAGGTATGAACGGGAAACTTCGTAGGAAGTGGTATCTCACCTAATTCAACCCAAATCGACGATAAAAACCATAGGTCACGCTTCATATAAGAAAGTCGTTCGGACTCTGAAAATTCCACATATAGTAAAATGTGAGGTTCGGAGACATAATTTTCTTATTTTTCAAAAACTAGGGAAGGTATGAACGGGAAACTTCGTAGGAAGTAGTATCTCACCTAATTCAACCCAAATCGACGATAAAAACCATAGGTCACGCTTCATATAAGAATGTCGTTCGGACTCTGAAAATTCCACATATAGTAAAATGTGAGGTTCGGAGACATAATTTTCTTATTTTTCAAAAACTAGGGAAGGTATGAACGGGAAACTTCGTAGGAAGTAGTATCTCACCTAATTCAACCCAAATCGACGATAAAAACCATAGGTCACGCTTCATATAAGAAAGTCGTTCGGACTCGGAAAATTCCACATATGGTAAAATGTGAGGTTCGGAGACATAATTTTCTTATTTTTCAAAAACTAGGGAAGGTATGAACGGGAAACTTCGTAGGAAGTGGTATCTCACCTAATTCAACCCAAATCGACGATAAAAACCATAGGTCACGCTTCATATAAGAAAGTCGTTCGGACTCTGAAAATTCCACATATAGTAAAATGTGAGGTTCGGAGACATAATTTTCTTATTTTTCAAAAACTAGGGAAGGTATGAACGAAAAACTTCGTAGGAAGTAGTATCTCACCTAATTCAACCCAAATCGACGATAAAAACCATAGGTCACGCTTCATATAAGAAAGTCGTTCGGACTCTGAAAATTCCACATATAGTAAAATGTGAGGTTCGGAGACATAATTTTCTTATTTTTCAAAAACTAGGGAAGGTATGAACGGAAAACTTCGTAGGAAGTAGTATCTCACCTAATTCAACCCAAATCGACGATAAAAACCATAGGTCACGCTTCATATAAGAATGTCGTTCGGACTCTGAAAATTCCACATATAGTAAAATGTGAGGTTCGGAGACATAATTTTCTTATTTTTCAAAAACTAGGGAAGGTATGAACGGGAAACTTCGTAGGAAGTGGTATCTCACCTAATTCAACCCAAATCGACGATAAAAACCATAGGTCACGCTTCATATAAGAAAGTCGTTCGGACTCTGAAAATTCCACATATGGTAAAATGTGAGGTTCGAGGACATGATTTTCGTATTTTTCAAAAATTAGCAGAGATATGAACAGGAAACTTCGTAGGAAGTAGTATCTTACCTAATTCAACCCAAATCGACGATAAAAACCATAGGTCACGCTTCATATAAGAAAGTCGTTCGGACTCTGAAAATTCCACATATAGTAAAATGTGAGGTTCGGAGACATAATTTTCTTATTTTTCAAAAACTGGGGAAGGTATGAACGGGAAACTTCGTAGGAAGTAGTATCTCACCTAATTCAACCCAAATCGACGATAAAAACCATAGGTCACGCTTCATATAAGAAAGTCGTTCGGACTCTGAAATTCCACATATAGTAAAATGTGAGGTTCGGAGATATAATTTTCTTATTTTTCAAAAACTAGGGAAGGTATGAACGGGAAACTTCGTAGGAAGTGGTATCTCACCTAATTCAACCCAAATCGACGATAAAAACCATAGGTCACGCTTCATATAAGAAAGTCGTTCGGACTCTGAAAATTCCACATATGGTAAAATGTGAGGTTCGAGGACATGATTTTCGTATTTTTCAAAAATTAGCAGAGGTATGAACGGGAAACTTCGTAGGAAGTAGTATCTTACCTAATTCAACCCAAATCGACGATAAAAACCATAGGTCACGCTTCATATAAGAATGTCGTTCGGACTCTGAAAATTCCACATATAGTAAAATGTGAGGTTCGGAGACATAATTTTCTTATTTTTCAAAAACTAGGGAAGGTATGAACGGGAAACTTCGTAGGAAGTGGTATCTCACCTATTTCAACCCAAATCGACGAAAAAAACCATAGGTCACGCTTCATATAAGAAAGTCGTTCGGACTCTGAAAATTCCACATATAGTAAAATGTGAGGTTCGGAGACATAATTTTCTTATTTTTCAAAAACTAGGGAAGGTATGAACGGGAAACTTCGTAGGAAGTAGTATCTCACCTAATTCAACCCAAATCGACGATAAAAACCATAGGTCACGCTTCATATAAGAATGTCGTTCGGACTCTGAAAATTCCACATATAGTAAAATGTGAGGTTCGGAGACATAATTTTCTTATTTTTCAAAAACTAGGGAAGGTATGAACGGGAAACTTCGTAGGAAGTGGTATCTCACCTAATTCAACCCAAATCGACGATAAAAATCATAGGTCACGCTTCATATAAGAAAGTCGTTCGGACTCGGAAAATTCCACATATAGTAAAATGTGAGGTTCGGAGACATAATTTTCTTATTTTTCAAAAACTAGGGAAGGTATGAACGGGAAACTTCGTAGGAAGTGGTATCTCACCTAATTCAACCCAAATCGACGATAAAAACCATAGGTCACGCTTCATATAAGAAAGTCGTTCGGACTCTGAAAATTCCACATATAGTAAAATGTGAGGTTCGGAGACATTATTTTCTTATTTTTCAAAAACTAGGGAAGGTATGAACGGGAAACTTCGTAGGAAGTAGTATCTCACCTAATTCAACCCAAATCGACGATAAAAACCATAGGTCACGCTTCATATAAGAATGTCGTTCGGACTCTGAAAATTCCACATATAGTAAAATGTGAGGTTCGGAGACATAATTTTCTTATTTTTCAAAAACTAGGGAAGGTATGAACGGGAAACTTCGTAGGAAGTGGTATCTCACCTAATTCAACCCAAATCGACGATAAAAACCATAGGTCACGCTTCATATAAGAAAGTCGTTCGGACTCGGAAAATTCCACATATGGTAAAATGTGAGGTTCGGAGACATAATTTTCTTATTTTTCAAAAACTAGGGAAGGTATGAACGGGAAACTTCGTAGGAAGTGGTATCTCACCTAATTCAACCCAAATCGACGATAAAAACCATAGGTCACGCTTCATATAAGAAAGTCGTTCGGACTCTGAAAATTCCACATATAGTAAAATGTGAGGTTCGGAGACATAATTTTCTTATTTTTCAAAAACTAGGGAAGGTATGAACGGAAAACTTCGTAGGAAGTAGTATCTCACCTAATTCAACCCAAATCGACGATAAAAACCATAGGTCACGCTTCATATAAGAATGTCGTTCGGACTCTGAAAATTCCACATATAGTAAAATGTGAGGTTCGGAGACATAATTTTCTTATTTTTCAAAAACTAGGGAAGGTATGAACGGGAAACTTCGTAGGAAGTGGTATCTCACCTAATTCAACCCAAATCGACGATAAAAACCATAGGTCACGCTTCATATAAGAAAGTCGTTCGGACTCTGAAAATTCCACATATGGTAAAATGTGAGGTTCGAGGACATGATTTTCGTATTTTTCAAAAATTAGCAGAGATATGAACAGGAAACTTCGTAGGAAGTAGTATCTTACCTAATTCAACCCAAATCGACGATAAAAACCATAGGTCACGCTTCATATAAGAAAGTCGTTCGGACTCTGAAAATTCCACATATAGTAAAATGTGAGGTTCGGAGACATAATTTTCTTATTTTTCAAAAACTGGGGAAGGTATGAACGGGAAACTTCGTAGGAAGTAGTATCTCACCTAATTCAACCCAAATCGACGATAAAAACCATAGGTCACGCTTCATATAAGAAAGTCGTTCGGACTCTGAAATTCCACATATAGTAAAATGTGAGGTTCGGAGATATAATTTTCTTATTTTTCAAAAACTAGGGAAGGTATGAACGGGAAACTTCGTAGGAAGTGGTATCTCACCTAATTCAACCCAAATCGACGATAAAAACCATAGGTCACGCTTCATATAAGAAAGTCGTTCGGACTCTGAAAATTCCACATATAGTAAAATGTGAGGTTCGGAGACATAATTTTCTTATTTTTCAAAAACTAGGGAAGGTATGAACGGGAAACTTCGTAGGAAGTGGTATCTCACCTAATTCAACCCAAATCGACGATAAAAACCATAGGTCACGCTTCATATAAGAAAGTCGTTCGGACTCTGAAAATTCCACATATGGTAAAATGTGAGGTTCGAGGACATGATTTTCGTATTTTTCAAAAATTAGCAGAGGTATGAACGGGAAACTTCGTAGGAAGTAGTATCTTACCTAATTCAACCCAAATCGACGATAAAAACCATAGGTCACGCTTCATATAAGAATGTCGTTCGGACTCTGAAAATTCCACATATAGTAAAATGTGAGGTTCGGAGACATAATTTTCTTATTTTTCAAAAACTAGGGAAGGTATGAACGGGAAACTTCGTAGGAAGTGGTATCTCACCTAATTCAACCCAAATCGACGAAAAAAACCATAGGTCACGCTTCATATAAGAAAGTCGTTCGGACTCTGAAAATTCCACATATAGTAAAATGTGAGGTTCGGAGACATAATTTTCTTATTTTTCAAAAACTAGGGAAGGTATGAACGGGAAACTTCGTAGGAAGTAGTATCTCACCTAATTCAACCCAAATCGACGATAAAAACCATAGGTCACGCTTCATATAAGAATGTCGTTCGGACTCTGAAAATTCCACATATAGTAAAATGTGAGGTTCGGAGACATAATTTTCTTATTTTTCAAAAACTAGGGAAGGTATGAACGGGAAACTTCGTAGGAAGTGGTATCTCACCTAATTCAACCCAAATCGACGATAAAAACCATAGGTCACGCTTCATATAAGAAAGTCGTTCGGACTCGGAAAATTCCACATATGGTAAAATGTGAGGTTCGGAGACATAATTTTCTTATTTTTCAAAAACTAGGGAAGGTATGAACGGGAAACTTCGTAGGAAGTGGTATCTCACCTAATTCAACCCAAATCGACGATAAAAACCATAGGTCACGCTTCATATAAGAAAGTCGTTCGGACTCTGAAAATTCCACATATAGTAAAATCTGAGGTTCGGAGACATAATTTTCTTATTTTTCAAAAACTAGGGAAGGTATGAACGGGAAACTTCGTAGGAAGTGGTATCTCACCTAATTCAACCCAAATCGACGATAAAAACTTTAGGTCACGCTTCATATAAGAAAGTCGTTCGGACTCTGAAAATTCCACATATGGTAAAATGTGAGGTTCGAGGACATGATTTTCGTATTTTTCAAAAATTAGCAGAGGTATGAACAGGAAACTTCGTAGGAAGTAGTATCTTACCTAATTCAACCCAAATCGACGATAAAAACCATAGGTCACGCTTCATATAAGAAAGTCGTTCGGACTCTGAAATTCCACATATAGTAAAATGTGAGGTTCGGAGACATAATTTTCTTATTTTTCAAAAATTGGGGGAGGTATGAACGGGAAACTTCGTAGGAAGTAGTATCTTACCTAATTCAACCCAAATCGACGATAAAAACCATAGGTCACGCTTCATATAAGAAAGTCGTTCGGACTCTGAAAATTCCACATATAGTAAAATGTGAGGTTCGGAGACATAATTTTCTTATTTTTCAAAAACTAGGGAAGGTATGAACGGGAAACTTCGTAGGAAGTAGTATCTCACCTAATTCAACCCAAATCGACGATAAAAACCATAGGTCACGCTTCATATAAGAATGTCGTTCGGACTCTGAAAATTCCACATATAGTAAAATGTGAGGTTCGGAGACATAATTTTCTTATTTTTCAAAAACTAGGGAAGGTATGAACGGGAAACTTCGTAGGAAGTGGTATCTCACCTAATTCAACCCAAATCGACGATAAAAACCATCGGTCACGCTTCATATAAGAAAGTCGTTCGGACTCTGAAAATTCCACATATAGTAAAATGTGAGGTTCGGAGACATAATTTTCTTATTTTTCAAAAACTAGGGAAGGTATGAACGGGAAACTTCGTAGGAAGTAGTATCTCACCTAATTCAACCCAAATCGACGATAAAAACCATAGGTCACGCTTCATATAAGAATGTCGTTCGGACTCTGAAAATTCCACATATAGTAAAATGTGAGGTTCGGAGACATAATTTTCTTATTTTTCAAAAACTAGGGAAGGTATGAACGGGAAACTTCGTAGGAAGTGGTATCTCACCTAATTCAACCCAAATCGACGATAAAAACCATAGGTCACGCTTCATATAAGAAAGTCGTTCGGACTCTGAAAATTCCACATATGGTAAAATGTGAGGTTCGAGGACATGATTTTCGTATTTTTCAAAAATTAGCAGAGATATGAACGGGAAACTTCGTAGGAAGTAGTATCTTACCTAATTCAACCCAAATCGACGATAAAAACCATAGGTCACGCTTCATATAAGAAAGTCGTTCGGACTCTGAAAATTCCACATATAGTAAAATGTGAGGTTCGGAGACATAATTTTCTTATTTTTCAAAAATTGGGGAAGGTATGAACGGAAAACTTCGTAGGATGTAGTATCTTACCTAATTCAACCCAAATCGACGATAAAAACCATAGGTCACGCTTCATATAAGAAAGTCGTTCGGACTCTGAAATTCCACATATAGTAAAATGTGAGGTTCGGAGATATAATTTTCTTATTTTTCAAAAATTAGGGAAGGTATGAACGGGAAACTTCGTAGGAAGTGGTATCTCACCTAATTCAACCCAAATCGACGATAAAAACCATAGGTCACGCTTCATATAAGAAAGTCGTTCGGACTCTGAAAATTCCACATATGGTAAAATGTGAGGTTCGGAGACATAATTTTCTTATTTTTCAAAAACTAGGGAAGGTATGAACGGGAAACTTCGTAGGAAGTGGTATCTCACCTAATTCAACCCAAATCGACGATAAAAACCATAGGTCACGCTTCATATAAGAAAGTCGTTCGGACTCTGAAAATTCCACATATGGTAAAATGTGAGGTTCGTGGACATGATTTTCGTATTTTTCAAAAATTAGCAGAGGTATGAACGGGAAACTTCGTAGGAAGTAGTATCTTACCTAATTCAACCCAAATCGACGATAAAAACCATAGGTCACGCTTCATATAAGAAAGTCGTTCGGACTCTTAAAATTCCACATATAGTAAAATGTGAGGTTCGGAGACATAATTTTCTTATTTTTCAAAAACTGGGGAAGGTATGAACGGGAAACTTCGTAGGAAGTAGTATCTTACCTAATTCAACCCAAATCGACGATAAAAACCATAGGTCACGCTTCATATAAGAAAGTCGTTCGGACTCTGAAAATTCCACATATGGTAAAATGTGAGGTTCGAGGACATGATTTTCGTATTTTTCAAAAATTAGCAGAGATATGAACAGGAAACTTCGTAGGAAGTAGTATCTTACCTAATTCAACCCAAATCGACGATAAAAACCATAGGTCACGCTTCATATAAGAAAGTCGTTCGGACTCTGAAAATTCCACATATAGTAAAATGTGAGGTTCGGAGACATAATTTTCTTATTTTTCAAAAACTGGGGAAGGTATGAACGGGAAACTTCGTAGGAAGTAGTATCTCACCTAATTCAACCCAAATCGACGATAAAAACCATAGGTCACGCTTCATATAAGAAAGTCGTTCGGACTCTGAAATTCCACATATAGTAAAATGTGAGGTTCGGAGATATAATTTTCTTATTTTTCAAAAACTAGGGAAGGTATGAACGGGAAACTTCGTAGGAAGTGGTATCTCACCTAATTCAACCCAAATCGACGATAAAAACCATAGGTCACGCTTCATATAAGAAAGTCGTTCGGACTCTGAAAATTCCACATATAGTAAAATGTGAGGTTCGGAGACATAATTGTCTTATTTTTCAAAAACTAGGGAAGGTATGAACGGGAAACTTCGTAGGAAGTGGTATCTCACCTAATTCAACCCAAATCGACGATAAAAACCATAGGTCACGCTTCATATAAGAAAGTCGTTCGGACTCTGAAAATTCCACATATGGTAAAATGTGAGGTTCGAGGACATGATTTTCGTATTTTTCAAAAATTAGCAGAGGTATGAACGGGAAACTTCGTAGGAAGTAGTATCTTACCTAATTCAACCCAAATCGACGATAAAAACCATAGGTCACGCTTCATATAAGAAAGTCGTTCGGACTCTGAAAATTCCACATATAGTAAAATGTGAGGTTCGGAGACATAATTTTCTTATTTTTCAAAAACTAGGGAAGGTATGAACGGGAAACTTCGTAGGAAGTAGTATCTCACCTAATTCAACCCAAATCGACGATAAAAACCATAGGTCACGCTTCATATAAGAATGTCGTTCGGACTCTGAAAATTCCACATATAGTAAAATGTGAGGTTCGGAGACATAATTTTCTTATTTTTCAAAAACTAGGGAAGGTATGAACGGGAAACTTCGTAGGAAGTGGTATCTCACCTAATTCAACCCAAATCGACGATAAAAACCATAGGTCACGCTTCATATAAGAAAGTCGTTCGGACTCGGAAAATTCCACATATGGTAAAATGTGAGGTTCGGAGACATAATTTTCTTATTTTTCAAAAACTAGGGAAGGTATGAACGGGAAACTTCGTAGGAAGTGGTATCTCACCTAATTCAACCCAAATCGACGATAAAAACCATAGGTCACGCTTCATATAAGAAAGTCGTTCGGACTCTGAAAATTCCACATATAGTAAAATCTGAGGTTCGGAGACATAATTTTCTTATTTTTCAAAAACTAGGGAAGGTATGAACGGGAAACTTCGTAGGAAGTGGTATCTCACCTAATTCAACCCAAATCGACGATAAAAACTTTAGGTCACGCTTCATATAAGAAAGTCGTTCGGACTCTGAAAATTCCACATATGGTAAAATGTGAGGTTCGAGGACATGATTTTCGTATTTTTCAAAAATTAGCAGAGGTATGAACAGGAAACTTCGTAGGAAGTAGTATCTTACCTAATTCAACCCAAATCGACGATAAAAACCATAGGTCACGCTTCATATAAGAAAGTCGTTCGGACTCTGAAAATTCCACATATAGTAAAATGTGAGGTTCGGAGACATAATTTTCTTATTTTTCAAAAACTAGGGAAGGTATGAACGGGAAACTTCGTAGGAAGTAGTATCTCACCTAATTCAACCCAAATCGACGATAAAAACCATAGGTCACGCTTCATATAAGAATGTCGTTCGGACTCTGAAAATTCCACATATAGTAAAATGTGAGGTTCGGAGACATAATTTTCTTATTTTTCAAAAACTAGGGAAGGTATGAACGGGAAACTTCGTAGGAAGTGGTATCTCACCTAATTCAACCCAAATCGACGATAAAAACCATAGGTCACGCTTCATATAAGAAAGTCGTTCGGACTCTGAAAATTCCACATATAGTAAAATGTGAGGTTCGGAGACATAATTTTCTTATTTTTCAAAAACTAGGGAAGGTATGAACGGGAAACTTCGTAGGAAGTAGTATCTCACCTAATTCAACCCAAATCGACGATAAAAACCATAGGTCACGCTTCATATAAGAATGTCGTTCGGACTCTGAAAATTCCACATATAGTAAAATGTGAGGTTCGGAGACATAATTTTCTTATTTTTCAAAAACTAGGGAAGGTATGAACGGGAAACTTCGTAGGAAGTGGTATCTCACCTAATTCAACCCAAATCGACGATAAAAACCATAGGTCACGCTTCATATAAGAAAGTCGTTCGGACTCTGAAAATTCCACATATGGTAAAATGTGAGGTTCGAGGACATGATTTTCGTATTTTTCAAAAATTAGCAGAGATATGAACGGGAAACTTCGTAGGAAGTAGTATCTTACCTAATTCAACCCAAATCGACGATAAAAACCATAGGTCACGCTTCATATAAGAAAGTCGTTCGGACTCTGAAAATTCCACATATAGTAAAATGTGAGGTTCGGAGACATAATTTTCTTATTTTTCAAAAATTGGGGAAGGTATGAACGGAAAACTTCGTAGGATGTAGTATCTTACCTAATTCAACCCAAATCGACGATAAAAACCATAGGTCACGCTTCATATAAGAAAGTCGTTCGGACTCTGAAATTCCACATATAGTAAAATGTGAGGTTCGGAGATATAATTTTCTTATTTTTCAAAAATTAGGGAAGGTATGAACGGGAAACTTCGTAGGAAGTGGTATCTCACCTAATTCAACCCAAATCGACGATAAAAACCATAGGTCACGCTTCATATAAGAAAGTCGTTCGGACTCTGAAAATTCCACATATAGTAAAATGTGAGGTTCGGAGACATAATTTTCTTATTTTTCAAAAACTAGGGAAGGTATGAACGGGAAACTTCGTAGGAAGTGGTATCTCACCTAATTCAACCCAAATCGACGATAAAAACCATAGGTCACGCTTCATATAAGAAAGTCGTTCGGACTCTGAAAATTCCACATATGGTAAAATGTGAGGTTCGTGGACATGATTTTCGTATTTTTCAAAAATTAGCAGAGGTATGAACGGGAAACTTCGTAGGAAGTAGTATCTTACCTAATTCAACCCAAATCGACGATAAAAACCATAGGTCACGCTTCATATAAGAAAGTCGTTCGGACTCTTAAAATTCCACATATAGTAAAATGTGAGGTTCGGAGACATAATTTTCTTATTTTTCAAAAACTGGGGAAGGTATGAACGGGAAACTTCGTAGGAAGTAGTATCTTACCTAATTCAACCCAAATCGACGATAAAAACCATAGGTCACGCTTCATATAAGAAAGTCGTTCGGACTCTGAAAATTCCACATATAGTAAAATGTGAGGTTCGGAGACATAATTTTCTTATTTTTCAAAAACTAGGGAAGGTATGAACGGAAAACTTCGTAGGAAGTAGTATCTCACCTAATTCAACCCAAATCGACGATAAAAACCATAGGTCACGCTTCATATAAGAAAGTCGTTCGGACTCTGAAAATTCCACATATAGTAAAATGTGAGGTTCGGAGACATAATTTTCTTATTTTTCAAAAACTAGGGAAGGTATGAACGGAAAACTTCGTAGGAAGTAGTATCTCACCTAATTCAACCCAAATCGACGATAAAAACCATAGGTCACGCTTCATATAAGAATGTCGTTCGGACTCTGAAAATTCCACATATAGTAAAATGTGAGGTTCGGAGACATAATTTTCTTATTTTTCAAAAACTAGGGAAGGTATGAACGGGAAACTTCGTAGGAAGTGGTATCTCACCTAATTCAACCCAAATCGACGATAAAAACCATAGGTCACGCTTCATATAAGAAAGTCGTTCGGACTCTGAAAATTCCACATATGGTAAAATGTGAGGTTCGAGGACATGATTTTCGTATTTTTCAAAAATTAGCAGAGATATGAACGGAAAACTTCGTAGGAAGTAGTATCTTACCTAATTCAACCCAAATCGACGATAAAAACCATAGGTCACGCTTCATATAAGAAAGTCGTTCGGACTCTGAAAATTCCACATATAGTAAAATGTGAGGTTCGGAGACATAATTTTCTTATTTTTCAAAAACTGGGGAAGGTATGAACGGGAAACTTCGTAGGAAGTAGTATCTCACCTAATTCAACCCAAATCGACGATAAAAACCATAGGTCACGCTTCATATAAGAAAGTCGTTCGGACTCTGAAATTCCACATATAGTAAAATGTGAGGTTCGGAGATATAATTTTCTTATTTTTCAAAAACTAGGGAAGGTATGAACGGGAAACTTCGTAGGAAGTGGTATCTCACCTAATTCAACCCAAATCGACGATAAAAACCATAGGTCACGCTTCATATAAGAAAGTCGTTCGCACTCTGAAAATTCCACATATAGTAAAATGTGAGGTTCGGAGACATAATTTTCTTATTTTTCAAAAACTAGGGAAGGTATGAACGGGAAACTTCGTAGGAAGTGGTATCTCACCTAATTCAACCCAAATCGACGATAAAAACCATAGGTCACGCTTCATATAAGAAAGTCGTTCGGACTCTGAAAATTCCACATATGGTAAAATGTGAGGTTCGAGGACATGATTTTCGTATTTTTCAAAAATTAGCAGAGGTATGAACGGGAAACTTCGTAGGAAGTAGTATCTTACCTAATTCAACCCAAATCGACGATAAAAACCATAGGTCACGCTTCATATAAGAAAGTCGTTCGGACTCTGAAAATTCCACATATAGTAAAATGTGAGGTTCGGAGACATAATTTTCTTATTTTTCAAAAATTGGGGAAGCTATGAACGGGAAACTTCGTAGGAAGTAGTATCTTACCTAATTCAACCCAAATCGACGATAAAAACCATAGGTCACGCTTCATATAAGAAAGTCGTTCGGACTCTGAAATTCCACATATAGTAAAATGTGAGGTTCGGAGACATAATTTTCTTATTTTTCAAAAACTAGGGAAGGTATGAACGGAAAACTTCGTAGGAAGTAGTATCTTACCTAATTCAACCCAAATCGACGATAAAAACCATAGGTCACGCTTCATATAAGAAAGTCGTTCGGACTCTGAAAATTCCACATATGGTAAAATGTGAGGTTCGAGGACATGATTTTCGTATTTTTCAAAAATTAGCAGAGGTATGAACGGAAAACTTCCTAGGAAGTGGTATCTCACCTAATTCAACCCAAATCGACGATAAAAACCATAGGTCACGCTTCATATAAGAAAGTCGTTCGGACTCGGAAAATTCCACATATAGTAAAATGTGAGGTTCGGAGATATAATTTTCTTATTTTTCAAAAATTAGGGAAGGTATGAACGGGAAACTTCGTAGGAAGTAGTATCTTACCTAATTCAACCCAAATCGACGATAAAAACCATAGGTCACGCTTCATATAAGAAAGTCGTTCGGACTCTGAAAATTCCACATATGGTAAAATGTGAGGTTCGAGGGCATGATTTTCGTATTTTTCAAAAATTAGCAGAGGTATGAACGGAAAACTTCCTAGGAAGTGGTATCTCACCTAATTCAACCCAAATCGACGATAAAAACCATAGGTCACGCTTCATATAAGAAAGTCGTTCGGACTCGGAAAATTCCACATATGGTAAAATGTGAGGTTCGAGCGACATGATTTCCTCATTTTTCAAAAACTATTGAAGGAATGTTCGAAAAACATCTCAGGAGGTAGTATCGTACCTATACCAACTCAAATCAATGATAAAAACCATAGGTCATGCTTTATATAAGAAACTTGTTCGGACTCTGAAAATTCCACATAGTAAAATGTGAGGTTCGGGCGATATGATTTCCTTATTTTTCAAAAACTATTGGAGGAATGTTCTAAAAGCAGCTCAGGAGGTAGTATCGTACCTATACCAACCCAAATCAACGATAAAAACCATAGGTCATGCTTCATATAAGAAACTTGTTCGGACCCTGAAAATTGTCGCGGTCTTCTGGAGGGTTACCCCATGCTCTCCTAGCATATGTAGGTAGAGAGGGCTCCGTCTCGGACACATAACGATGTTTAACGTTGAAAAGAGTCGTTCGGATGGGAGACCATAGATGGTTGCTCCGATGCATATTTTCGTTTATGTCTTCGTTTAATAAAGTGTTATTATCCCGAAAGGTGCATTCGAAACTTATGTATGAGAGACCTTCGGACATATTACGAGTGTGAGACTGATACGATTAGAGATATTCGATGCGATCCGAGGCAAATCGCCCCGGATCTAATGAATATGTACGTAATTGTGATTCTGGAGGGTTATCCCATGTCCTCCAGACATATATGTAAAGGGATGGAGAATGGGTCATGCTGGCCAGTTGTGGCGGATTTCTTATTCTAGGATGAAGTTGCTGTTCTGGTTGGTAGGCTCGAATCGGATCCCCGCAGTGATGGGCTTGACGTGATTTTGTAGAATAAGTCGGTGCATTATCAGAATTAAGCTCCGATGTGCGAACTTTGAAGTGGTTGATCTCAGCTAGTCTTTGTTCTTCCGGAGTATTCTCGATCTCGATGTATCGCTTCTATGTTTCATCTCTTGCCTTGAGCGACCCCTCGCAGCGAGATCGCGGTCCGCTTCGTATCTTTGTATTCGAATGGCCATTATGCGATCGACTATAAAAAACGTGTCTAACCTTTCGGTTATGTCACTATACTTTGCGACCACTCACTCCTCGGACTTCCTTCCGAACGAGAATGAATTACATCTCTCATTCACCGAGTCGTTATGTTTTCATATATAGCGAAGGGTTGAGAATGTGTATGGAGCCGGGGGTTTACCACTTGTGGCAAACGCCTCGGCGAGGGACATAACGGTCTCAGTTTCTTTGCGGTCTAGTAGAAACGTTCAAGGCTTAGAACTCCTGTGTTCGGAGCTAATCGTATCTCTGGGCTCGCAAGGTGCTAAACCTTAGTCTTCCGACGCGGTTAGTGCCATATTACAAGGGTCCGCGCGTAGCTCGTCTGTTATCCTTCTGCCGTGTTGTCTGATTTTCGAGGAGGGTGTTCGACTGCGATTTCGATTGAATTTCGTTAGTCGATTTACCCGAAGATTGTTGATGTACATAGGCGAAGATGCTGACGTCTCGTGGACCTATCGTGTGAACATAGTCAGTTCACATATACTTAGAGTGGTTAGTTTTACCCTACTGATGACTTATTTTTAGCTTCTATGAGCCGTAAGACTCAAACAATGTGACTTTACCAAGGCATCAGACGTGTTCGTCTGGTGTCGCACGAGCCAAGGTTGCCGTTTGGAGCTAATGGTCAGCGGCGGGATCGCCACGTTCGACCTGGGCCCTTGAGGGTCAATCCTTGACGGTTAATCATGGTTCAATTTCGATGTTGAAGCTTTAAATAATTGCCTGTAGGCAACTTACATCCTGGCAAGGGTGACACTGGGTACATCGGTTTCCATGCTACGGATCTGTTGATACTCTGCCCTTAGCTTGGGGATTCGTCTTGTCGATTAGACGAGACCCCGTAACGAAGATGAAAGCCTCTTCTTCAGCTCGAAGACGAGATACACACATTTCGTGTCAGTATCCGTAGTTTACAGAAAAAACGATTCAAAACGTTATAGTTTTCTGAACACCTCACATAAACATGTACGAGCAATAGTACACTTCAAAATAATAAATGAAAAACCGTCTATGTGACCGATAATGCCTGACAAAAAGAATTGTTAAAACTGATGGAGATGTTTGTCTCCCATATCTTCATTAAATTGAATAAATAAAGGGCGAATGATAGCGCAAGATGATATCACGATAGCGCGATCCGGTTATCGACTATAAGTTTCGGAGCTGTACGAAATAACGTACTGAACCGGGTGCTGTAGGACTGGAACGTGACCACGATAGTCAATATTAAATGCGTTCGGGTGAATAACGTGTTGAATCATTTTCTGGTTTTAAATGCGACCCTTCCTGCCAATAACGTGTTGATTCAACGTGAAATTCATCCGAAATCAGTATCAATTCAATATAAAATTTTTGTCAACCACCGTCACCGAGAAACGTAAATAACACTTTCCAGTATGAAAATTGAAGAAAAAGTAATAAGACTCGAACACTTCGCTACGCTATTATGAGTCCAGCCAGAATTCTCACAGCACGCTTCCGAAGACGGAAATCCCTACTTGTCCCGTATCTCAAATGCGCTAGAAAGAGATGAGGAGAGACACCGCATAGCAAATATATTGTTGCTGAATTTTGAGGCAAGTTCATCGACATGGGGTTCCAGATGGGGTCCAGATCAGAGAGTAATCCAGAGGCATGCCCAGAAATCTAATCGAATCCATCAAACAAACATCATCTTCAGTCCTCCTTGGTCTCATCAGGAGCTCCTAAGATTATTCTTCGTCCATTGGCAGAGAACCACTCGAGGGACCTCGACCGGACCCCCCCCCCCCCCGCAAAATTCTCAGCAAGTTACCCAAATAAGATCCCTGGAGCACAAACGTGATGCTATCAACAAAAAGAATGGAACATACTTCGGAAGATCGCTGATAGTTACTAGGAAAACAACCGGTCCAAGAATAGATTCCTGTCCCACACCAATCTCCATCGGCCTCACCTTCGAGTACTTTACATCCACAAGGGTGACCTGTAACCTATTTTCTAAGATGGAACCGATCAATTATAGATCGATAGCATCGAATCCATGCAACCGTCCACGAATGATGACAAGCAGCAATTCTTTTCATATTCGAAGCAGTCAATTATTGCATAGTTAATCAAATTGCATCTGTGGTCCTTCGTCCCGCTCGAAAACCAAACTGCGATCAAAAGAATAGATGATTTTTTTCACGAACTATTGGTTGGAAATTATTTTCTCGATGATCTTCGAGGAAATAGGACGATAATTATCATCACCCTTCTTGTGAACCGGTATCACCATCGAGATTTTTAGGCAACTCCGACCGTGATACACCTGTGCACCAGTTTTGTTAGTGTATTCCATTTCCCTGCGTTAGCATTTTTTCATGATATGACAACTTTCTAGACGGACCATGCGTACACTTTTGTATTGTTGTGCTCCAGAGCCGTAACGGAGCGGTTGATGAATTTGGCCAAAAGCAGAGCTCCATAGAGTTGGAATTTTCTTCGTAATTCTTTTTGGTGAAAGTTTTGATTTTGACGTGAGCAGTCGTACTTGTATGTTTCCGCTGGTGTCCATCGTTTTTTTTTCCATATGCCTTTAGGGATGCATCTGAGAATTCGTGTATTTTTAATGTCTGATAGCGGTTTAGGTGAATCTAACTTTTTATTTGAATTTCTTCTAGTTCTGGAAGTTCGCTTCTGTTATTCCAAGCATTTCTTGTTTGATCTGGTGGTAGTTCATCCCAAGAGGTGTTGTTTTTCCATATTTCTGTGCCTGAATTATGGCTCGTGATAATAATCCTAGAGGGTCGAAAATTGTGGCAATTTCTGATAGGATTTTTCTCTTTGTTAGTCGACACACGGAGTTCTGTCTAATTTCGTAGTGTATGCTATCTTCTCCGGTTGTCCATGATATACCGAGTTTTTTCGTTGAGCTGCTCTTGTCATTCAATAAGAGGTAAGCTGGGTTTTGGATTGTTTATTGAACTTTTACCCCTATGAAACAGAAACACAACGGACTGATTGAGCAACACCAAATTACAGTGACAAAAATTAAAAACATAATTGAAAGTTTCCACACAAAATAATATGGACCAGATAGCACAAATATATTCAAGCAATTTATGGAAAAGCTACTTCATTAGTTGTGGACAAGAATTCCTTACATTTACTATTAAAAATGAAAAACACACGCATTTGTCATTTATGGTCTGTGGAAACAATTTCGAACTGAAATAAGTGAAATCCAAGAGGAATTAAGGAATATCTATAATGTCAAAAGAAACGAATTTTTTTTTCCTAGTCATAACAGACAACTACACCACCCTGAAGGAACTACAAAAATACGTGCGAATACTAATATACAGATGCAACGTGGGAAAGGCACCATAATCCAGTGTCGCAAATGCCAACAATGGGCTTACGCCATTACGAATAACCCCATAATGTAAAATGCCTGAAATATGCAGTGAATCAGTTTTCGGCCACCTGCGCTAAGATGTAAAGAAGGGACATCTTCGGAAAATCGATAATGACGACATCCAAAAGAACTAAAACCAACATACATATATTGTGTTGTCTTTGTCTTGCTAAGAATAAAAAAAAGTTCTGTAGTATGTTCGTGAGAAACATAAGAGAGAGGTAGTTTGTTCTTCAGGAATAACTGTCAAAATTTGAACAGATGGTAACAACAATATATCTGTAACATTTCAGTATCAATTTGATTCATCTCTTTATTTAGAATTGTACGTATTCAGTGAGATTTGTTGAAACACATATGCGTGGCATCGAGCATGATGATTACCTCAAAACAAAATTATCTACTATCAGTATTTCAGCAGCACCTTCAGATCAAAAAGTCTGCAGATGGAGTATCAAAAGTAACGATAATGAAAGAGGCTACGGATGTATTCTCAACCTACGCTTGACAAACCTCACACAGAAAATACAGTTGACCTCAGAAAAAGAAAAGGAAGATGAAGTTGAAGAGCCTTTCCATATACAACCGATAACACAAGACAATCTTAGGGACATTGTCAAAAATATGAAAAATAAACACAGTAGTGGAATAAATGAGGTATCGAATAGCACTATAAGGAAGACAATTGAGAAAATTATTATATAGAACCCCTATGTTACATAATTAATAATTCGCTTCAAAAAGGAAAATTCCCAAATAATTTGAAAATTGCTATTGTAAAACCTATACATAAAAGGGGCAATGCAGAAGAATATGAAAATTACAGGCCAATTAGCATATTACCATCATTTGCAAAAATCTTCGAAACAGCTTCCTGTAATCAAATAATGGAATATCTCATACACAGATCTATAATTAGCAACAATCAGCATGGATATCTCAAGGGCAGATCTATTAAGACTGCTGTTTACTATTTTATAAAAAAGATCACTGATGCATTTGAAGATAGAAATCTAGCACTAGGATTATTTTTAGATCTATCTAAAGCATATGATTGTTTGAATTACAGGATACTGACAAAAAAGTTGAAAAGATATGGAATTGGAGAGATTGTTTTGAAATGGATTGAATCATATTTTGAGGATAGAAAACAAATTGTGGACCTGATACAAGATGAAACAACAGTGAGGTCTGAAGTGCAAGGAATCAAATTGGGGATACCACAGGGCAGTATAGAAGGCCCCTTGTTCACATATGGTAAAATGTGAGGTTCGGAGACATAATTTTCTTATTTTTCAAGAATTAGCAGAGGTATGAACGGAAAACTTCCTAGGAAGTGGTATCTCACCTAATTCAACCCAAATCGACGATAAAAACCATTGGTCACGCTTCATATAAGAAAGTCGTTCGGACTCTGAAATTCCACATATAGTAAAATGTGAGGTTCGGAGATATAATTTTCTTATTTTTCAAAAATTAGGGAGGGTATGAACGGGAAACTTCGTAGGAAGTACCTAATTCAACCCAAATCGACGATAAAAACCATAGGTCACGCTTCATATAAGAAAGTCGTTCGGACTCGGAAAATTCCACATATGGTAAAATGTGAGGTTCGGAGACATAATTTTCTTATTTTTCAAAAACTAGGGAAGGTATGAACGGAAAACTTCGTAGGAAGTGGTATCTCACCTAATTCAACCCAAATCGACGATAAAAACCATAGGTCACGCTTCATATAAGAAAGTCGTTCGGACTCTGAAAATTCCACATATAGTAAAATGTGAGGTTCGGAGACATAATTTTCTTATTTTTCAAAAACTAGGGAAGGTATGAACGGGAAACTTCGTAGGAAGTAGTATCTCACCTAATTCAACCCAAATCGACGATAAAAACCATAGGTCACGCTTCATATAAGAAAGTCGTTCGGACTCTGAAAATTCCACATATAGTAAAATGTGAGGTTCGGAGACATAATTTTCTTATTTTTCAAAAACTAGGGAAGGTATGAACGGGAAACTTCGTAGGAAGTAGTATCTTACCTAATTCAACCCAAATCGACGAAAAAACCATAGGTCACGCTTCATATAAGAAAGTCGTTCGGACTCGGAAAATTCCACATATGATAAAATGTGAGGTTCGGAGACATAATTTTCTTATTTTTCAAAAACTAGGGAAGGTATGAACGGGAAACTTCGTAGGAAGTGGTATCTCACCTAATTCAACCCAAATCGACGATAAAAACCATAGGTCACGCTTCATATAAGAAAGTCGTTCGGACTCTGAAAATTCCACATATAGTAAAATGTGAGGTTCGGAGACATAATTTTCTTATTTTTCAAAAATTGGGGAAGGTATGAACGGGAAACTTCGTAGGAAGTAGTATCTTACCTAATTCAACCCAAATCGACGATAAAAACCATAGGTCACGCTTCATATAAGAAAGTCGTTCGGACTCTGAAATTCCACATATAGTAAAATGTGAGGTTCGGAGATATAATTTTCTTATTTTTCAAAAATTAGGGAAGGTATGAACGGGAAACTTCGTAGGAAGTGGTATCTACCTAATTCAACCCAAATCGACGATAAAAACCATAGGTCACGCTTCATATAAGAAAGTCGTTCGGACTCTGAAATTCCACATATAGTAAAATGTGAGGTTCGGAGATATAATTTTCTTATTTTTCAAAAATTAGGGAAGGTATGAACGGGAAACTTCGTAGGAAGTAGTATCTTACCTAATTAAACCCAAATCGACGATAAAAACCATAGGTCACGCTTCATATAAGAAAGTCGTTCGGACTGAAAATTCCACATATGGTAAAATGTGAGGTTCGAGGACATGATTTTCGTATTTTTCAAAAATTAGCAAATTTATGAACGGAAAACTTCCTAGGAAGTGGTATCTCACCTAATTCAACCCAAATCGACGATAAAAACCATAGGTCACGCTTCATATAAGAAAGTCGTTCGGACTCTGAAAATTCCACATATGGTAAAATGTGAGGTTCGAGGACATGATTTTCGTATTTTTCAAAAATTAGCAGAGGTATGAACGGGAAACTTCGTAGGAAGTAGTATCTTACCTAATTCAACCCAAATCGACGATAAAAACCATAGGTCACGCTTCATATAAGAAAGTCGTTCGGACTCTGAAAATTCCACATATGGTAAAATGTGAGGTTCGAGGACATGATTTTCGTATTTTTCAAAAATTAGCAGAGGTATGAACGGGAAACTTCGTAGGAAGTAGTATCTTACCTAATTCAACCCAAATCGACGATAAAAACCATAGGTCACGCTTCATATAAGAAAGTCGTTCGGACTCTGAAAATTCCACATATAGTAAAATGTGAGGTTCGGAGACATAATTTTCTTATTTTTCAAAAATTGGGGAAGGTATGAACGGGAAACTTCGTAGGAAGTAGTATCTTACCTAATTCAACCCAAATCGACGATAAAAACCATAGGTCACGCTTCATATAAGAAAGTCGTTCGGACTCTGAAATTCCACATATAGTAAAATGTGAGGTTCGGAGATATAATTTTCTTATTTTTCAAAAATTAGGGAAGGTATGAACGGGAAACTTCGTAGGAAGTGGTATCTACCTAATTCAACCCAAATCGACGATAAAAACCATAGGTCACGCTTCATATAAGAAAGTCGTTCGGACTCTGAAATTCCACATATAGTAAAATGTGAGGTTCGGAGATATAATTTTCTTATTTTTCAAAAATTAGGGAAGGTATGAACGGGAAACTTCGTAGGAAGTAGTATCTTACCTAATTAAACCCAAATCGACGATAAAAACCATAGGTCACGCTTCATATAAGAAAGTCGTTCGGACTGAAAATTCCACATATGGTAAAATGTGAGGTTCGAGGACATGATTTTCGTATTTTTCAAAAATTAGCAAATTTATGAACGGAAAACTTCCTAGGAAGTGGTATCTCACCTAATTCAACCCAAATCGACGATAAAAACCATAGGTCACGCTTCATATAAGAAAGTCGTTCGGACTCTGAAATTCCACATGTAGTAAAATGTGAGGTTCGGAGATATAATTTTCTTATTTTTCAAAAATTAGGGAAGGTATGAACGGGAAACTTCGTAGGAAGTAGTATCTTACCTAATTCAACCCAAATCGACGATAAAAACCATAGGTCACGCTTCATATAAGAAAGTCGTTCGGACTCTGAAAATTCCACATATGGTAAAATGTGAGGTTCGAGGACATGATTTTCTTATTTTTCAAAAATTAGCAGAGGTATGAACGGAAAACTTCCTAGGAAGTGGTATCTCACCTAATTCAACCCAAATCGACGATAAAAACCATAGGTCACGCTTCATATAAGAAAGTCGTTCGGACTCGGAAAATTCCACATATAGTAAAATGTGAGGTTCGGAGATATAATTTTCTTATTTTTCAAAAATTAGGGAAGGTATGAACGGGAAACTTCGTAGGAAGTAGTATCTTACCTAATTCAACCCAAATCGACGATAAAAACCATAGGTCACGCTTCATATAAGAAAGTCGTTCGGACTCTGAAAATTCCACATATGGTAAAATGTGAGGTTCGAGGACATGATTTTCGTATTTTTCAAAAATTAGCAGAGGTATGAACGGAAAACTTCCTAGGAAGTGGTATCTCACCTAATTCAACCCAAATCGACGATAAAAACCATAGGTCACGCTTCATATAAGAAAGTCGTTCGGACTCGGAAAATTCCACATATGGTAAAATGTGAGGTTCGAGCGACATGATTTCCTCATTTTTCAAAAACTATTGAAGGAATGTTCGAAAAACATCTCAGGAGGTAGTATCGTACCTATACCAACTCAAATCAATGATAAAAACCATAGGTCATGCTTTATATAAGAAACTTGTTCGGACTCTGAAAATTCCACATATAGTAAAATGTGAGGTTCGGAGACATAATTTTCTTATTTTTCAAAAACTAGGGAAGGTATGAACGGGAAACTTCGTAGGAAGTGGTATCTCACCTAATTCAACCCAAATCGACGATAAAAACCATAGGTCACGCTTCATATAAGAAAGTCGTTCGGACTCTGAAAATTCCACATATGATAAAATGTGAGGTTCGAGGACATGATTTTCGTATTTTTCAAAAATTAGCAGAGGTATGAACGGGAAACTTCGTAGGAAGTAGTATCTTACCTAATTCAACCCAAATCGACGATGAAAACCATAGGTCACGCTTCATATAAGAAAGTCGTTCGGACTCTGAAAATTCCACATATAGTAAAATGTGAGGTTCGGAGACATAATTTTCTTATTTTTCAAAAATTGGGGAAGGTATGAACGGGAAACTTCGTAGGAAGTAGTATCTTACCTAATTCAACCCAAATCGACGATAAAAACCATAGGTCACGCTTCATATAAGAAAGTCGTTCGGACTCTGAAATTCCACATATAGTAAAATGTGAGGTTCGGAGATATAATTTTCTTATTTTTCAAAAATTAGGGAAGGTATGAACGGAAAACTTCGTAGGAAGTGGTATCTACCTAATTCAACCCAAATCGACGATAAAAACCATAGGTCACGCTTCATATAAGAAAGTCGTTCGGACTCTGAAATTCCACATATAGTAAAATGTGAGGTTCGGAGATATAATTTTCTTATTTTTCAAAAATTAGGGAAGGTATGAACGGGAAACTTCGTAGGAAGTAGTATCTTACCTAATTAAACCCAAATCGACGATAAAAACCATAGGTCACGCTTCATATAAGAAAGTCGTTCGGACTGAAAATTCCACATATGGTAAAATGTGAGGTTCGAGGACATGATTTTCGTATTTTTCAAAAATTAGCAAATTTATGAACGGAAAACTTCCTAGGAAGTGGTATCTCACCTAATTCAACCCAAATCGACGATAAAAACCATAGGTCACGCTTCATATAAGAAAGTCGTTCGGACTCTGAAATTCCACATGTAGTAAAATGTGAGGTTCGGAGATATAATTTTCTTATTTTTCAAAAATTAGGGAAGGTATGAACGGGAAACTTCGTAGGAAGTAGTATCTTACCTAATTCAACCCAAATCGACGATAAAAACCATAGGTCACGCTTCATATAAGAAAGTCGTTCGGACTCTGAAATTCCACATGTAGTAAAATGTGAGGTTCGGAGATATAATTTTCTTATTTTTCAAAAATTAGATAAGGTATGAACGGGAAACTTCGTAGGAAGTAGTATCTTACCTAATTCAACCCAAATCGACGATAAAAACCATAGGTCACGCTTCATATAAGAAAGTCGTTCGGACTCTGAAAATTCCACATATGGTAAAATGTGAGGTTCGAGGACATGATTTTCGTATTTTTCAAAAATTAGCAGAGGTATGAACGGAAAACTTCCTAGGAAGTGGTATCTCACCTAATTCAACCCAAATCGACGATAAAAACCATAGGTCACGCTTCATATAAGAAAGTCGTTCGGACTCGGAAAATTCCACATATGGTAAAATGTGAGGTTCGAGGACATGATTTTCGTATTTTTCAAAAATTAGCAAATTTATGAACGGAAAACTTCCTAGGAAGTGGTATCTCACCTAATTCAACCCAAATCGACGATAAAAACCATAGGTCACGCTTCATATAAGAAAGTCGTTCGGACTGAAAATTCCACATATGGTAAAATGTGAGGTTCGAGGACATGATTTTCGTATTTTTCAAAAATTAGCAAATTTATGAACGGAAAACTTCCTAGGAAGTGGTATCTCACCTAATTCAACCCAAATCGACGATAAAAACCATAGGTCACGCTTCATATAAGAAAGTCGTTCGGACTCTGAAATTCCACATGTAGTAAAATGTGAGGTTCGGAGATATAATTTTCTTATTTTTCAAAAATTAGGGAAGGTATGAACGGGAAACTTCGTAGGAAGTAGTATCTTACCTAATTCAACCCAAATCGACGATAAAAACCATAGGTCACGCTTCATATAAGAAAGTCGTTCGGACTCTGAAAATTCCACATATGGTAAAATGTGAGGTTCGAGGACATGATTTTCGTATTTTTCAAAAATTAGCAGAGGTATGAACGGAAAACTTCTTAGGAAGTGGTATCTCACCTAATTCAACCCAAATCGACGATAAAAACCATAGGTCACGCTTCATATAAGAAAGTCGTTCGGACTCGGAAAATTCCACATATAGTAAAATGTGAGGTTCGGAGATATAATTTTCTTATTTTTCAAAAATTAGGGAAGGTATGAACGGGAAACTTCGTAGGAAGTAGTATCTTACCTAATTCAACCCAAATCGACGATAAAAACCATAGGTCACGCTTCATATAAGAAAGTCGTTCGGACTCTGAAAATTCCACATATGGTAAAATGTGAGGTTCGAGGACATGATTTTCGTATTTTTCAAAAATTAGCAGAGGTATGAACGGAAAACTTCCTAGGAAGTGGTATCTCACCTAATTCAACCCAAATCGACGATAAAAACCATAGGTCACGCTTCATATAAGAAAGTCGTTCGGACTCGGAAAATTCCACATATGGTAAAATGTGAGGTTCGAGCGGCATGATTTCCTCATTTTTCAAAAACTATTGAAGGAATGTTCGAAAAACATCTCAGGAGGTAGTATCGTACCTATACCAACTCAAATCAATGATAAAAACCATAGGTCATGCTTTATATAAGAAACTTGTTCGGACTCTGAAAATTCCACATATAGTAAAATGTGAGGTTCGGAGACATAATTTTCTTATTTTTCAAAAACTAGGGAAGGTATGAACGGGAAACTTCGTAGGAAGTGGTATCTCACCTAATTCAACCCAAATCGACGATAAAAACCATAGGTCACGCTTCATATAAGAAAGTCGTTCGGACTCTGAAAATTCCACATATGGTAAAATGTGAGGTTCGAGGACATGATTTTCGTATTTTTCAAAAATTAGCAGAGGTATGAACGGGAAACTTCGTAGGAAGTAGTATCTTACCTAATTCAACCCAAATCGACGATAAAAACCATAGGTCACGCTTCATATAAGAAAGTCGTTCGGACTCTGAAATTCCACATGTAGTAAAATGTGAGGTTCGGAGATATAATTTTCTTATTTTTCAAAAATTAGGGAAGGTATGAACGGGAAACTTCGTAGGAAGTAGTATCTTACCTAATTCAACCCAAATCGACGATAAAAACCATAGGTCACGCTTCATATAAGAAAGTCGTTCGGACTCTGAAAATTCCACATATGGTAAAATGTGAGGTTCGAGGACATGATTTTCGTATTTTTCAAAAATTAGCAGAGGTATGAACGGAAAACTTCTTAGGAAGTGGTATCTCACCTAATTCAACCCAAATCGACGATAAAAACCATAGGTCACGCTTCATATAAGAAAGTCGTTCGGACTCGGAAAATTCCACATATAGTAAAATGTGAGGTTCGGAGATATAATTTTCTTATTTTTCAAAAATTAGGGAAGGTATGAACGGGAAACTTCGTAGGAAGTAGTATCTTACCTAATTCAACCCAAATCGACGATAAAAACCATAGGTCACGCTTCATATAAGAAAGTCGTTCGGACTCTGAAAATTCCACATATGGTAAAATGTGAGGTTCGAGGACATGATTTTCGTATTTTTCAAAAATTAGCAGAGGTATGAACGGAAAACTTCCTAGGAAGTGGTATCTCACCTAATTCAACCCAAATCGACGATAAAAACCATAGGTCACGCTTCATATAAAAAAGTCGTTCGGACTCTGAAAATTCCACATATGGTAAAATGTGAGGTTCGAGGACATGATTTTCGTATTTTTCAAAAATTAGCAGAGGTATGAACGGAAAACTTCCTAGGAAGTGGTATCTCACCTAATTCAACCCAAATCGACGATAAAAACCATAGGTCACGCCTCATATAAGAAAGTCGTTCGGACTCTGAAATTCCACATGTAGTAAAATGTGAGGTTCGGAGATATGATTTTCTTATTTTTCAAAAATTAGGGAAGGTATGAACGGGAAACTTCGTAGGAAGTAGTATCTTACCTAATTCAACCCAAATCGACGATAAAAACCATAGGTCACGCTTCATATAAGAAAGTCGTTCGAACTCTGAAAATTCCACATATGGTAAAATGTGAGGTTCGAGGACATGATTTTCGTATTTTTCAAAAATTAGCAGAGGTATGAACGGAAAACTTCCTAGGAAGTGGTATCTCACCTAATTCAACCCAAATCGACGATAAAAACCATAGGTCACGCTTCATATAAGAAAGTCGTTCGGACTCGGAAAATTCCACATATAGTAAAATGTGAGGTTCGGAGATATAATTTTCTTATTTTTCAAAAATTAGGGAAGGTATGAACGGGAAACTTCGTAGGAAGTAGTATCTTACCTAATTCAACCCAAATCGACGATAAAAACCATAGGTCACGCTTCATATAAGAAAGTCGTTCGGACTCTGAAAATTCCACATATGGTAAAATGTGAGGTTCGAGGACATGATTTTCGTATTTTTCAAAAATTAGCAGAGGTATGAACGGAAAACTTCCTAGGAAGTGGTATCTCACCTAATTCAACCCAAATCGACGATAAAAACCATAGGTCACGCTTCATATAAGAAAGTCGTTCGGACTCTGAAAATTCCACATATGGTAAAATGTGAGGTTCGAGCGACATGATTTCCTCATTTTTCAAAAACTATTGAAGGAATGTTCGAAAAACATCTCAGGAGGTAGTATCGTACCTATACCAACTCAAATCAATGATAAAAACCATAGGTCATGCTTTATATAAGAAACTTGTTCGGACTCTGAAAATTCCACATATAGTAAAATGTGAGGTTCGGGCGATATGATTTCCTTATTTTTCAAAAACTATTGGAGGAATGTTCTAAAAGCAGCTCAGGAGGTAGTATCGTACCTATACCAACCCAAATCAACGATAAAAACCATAGGTCATGCTTCATATAAGAAACTTGTTCGGACCCTGAAAATTGTCGCGGTCTTCTGGAGGGTTACCCCATGCTCTCCTAGCATATGTAGGTAGAGAGGGCTCCGTCTCGGACACATAACGATGTTTAACGTTGAAAAGAGTCGTTCGGATGGGAGACCATAGATGGTTGCTCCGATGCATATTTTCGTTTATGTCTTCGTTTAATAAAGTGTTATTATCCCGAAAGGTGCATTCGAAACTTATGTATGAGAGACCTTCGGACATATTACGAGTGTGAGACTGATACGATTAGAGATATTCGATGCGATCCGAGGCAGATCGCCCCGGATCTAATGAATATGTACGTAATTGTGATTCTGGAGGGTTATCCCATGTCCTCCAGACATATATGTAAAGGGATGGAGAATGGGTCATGCTGGCCAGTTGTGGCGGATTCCTTTTTCTAGGATGAAGTTGCTGTTCTGGTTGGTAGGCTCGAATCGGATCCCCGCAGTGATGGGCTTGACGTGATTTCGTAGAATAAGTCGGTGCATTATCAGAATTAAGCTCCGATGTGCGAACTTAGAAGTGGTTGTATCAGCTAGTCTTTGTTCTTCCGGAGTATTCTCGATCTCGATGTATCGCTTCTATGTTTCATCTCTTGCCTTGAGCGACCCCTTGCAGCGAGATCGCGGTCCGCTTCGTATCTTTGTATTCGAATGGCCATTATGCGATCGACTATAAAAAACCTGTCTAACCTTTCGGTTTTACCTTTCGGTTATGACATTATACTTTGCGACCACTCACTCCTCGGACTTCCTTCCGAACGAGAATGAATTACATCTCTCATTCACCGAGTCGTTATGTTTACTTATATAGCGAAGGGTTGAGAATGTGTATGGAGCTGGGGGTTTACCACTTGTGGCAAACGCCTCGGCGAGGGACCTTACGGTCTCATCTCTGCGGTCTAGTAGAAACGTTCAAGGCTTAGAACTCCTGTGTTCGGAGCTAATCGTATCTCTGGGCTCGCAAGGTGCTAAATCTTAGTTAGTGCCATATTACAAGGGTCTGCGCGTAGCTCGTCTGTTATCCTTCTGCCGTGTTGTCTGTTTTTCGAGGAGGGTGTTCGACTGCGATTTCGATTGTATTTCGTTAGTCGATTTACCCGAAGATTGTGGATGTACATAGGCAAAGATGCTGACGTCTCGTGGACCTATCGTGTGAACATAGTCAGTTGACATATACTTAGAGTGGTTAGTTTTACCCTACTGATGACTAATTTTTAGCTTCTATGAGCCGAAAGACTCAAACAATGTGACTTTACCAAGGCATCAGACGTGTTCGTCTGGTGTCGCACGAGCCAAGGTTGCCGTTTGGAGCTAATAGGATCGCCACGTTCGATCTGGGCCCTTGAGGGTCAATCCTTGACGGTTAATCATGGTTCAATGTCGATGTTGAAGCTTTAAATAATTGCCTGTAGGCAACTTACATCCTGGCAAGGGTGACACTGGGTACATCGGTTTCCGTGCTACGGATCTGTTGATACTCTGCCCTTAGCTTGGGGATTCGTCTTGTCGATTAGACGAGACCCCGTAACGAAGATGAAAGCCTCTTCTCTCCAGTTCGGAGACGATACACACATTTCGTGTCAGTATCCGTAGTTTACAGAAAAAACGATTCAAAACGTTATAGTTTTCTGAACACTTCACATAAACATGTACGAGAATAGCAATAGTACACTTCAAAATAATAAATGAGAAACCGTCTATATGACCGATAATGCCTGACAAAAAGAATTGTTGAAACTGATGGAGATATCTTCATTAAATTGAATAAATAAAGGGCGAATGATAACGCAAGATGATATCACGATAGCGCGATCCGGTATCGACTATAAGTTTCGGAGCTGTGCGAAATAACGTACTGAACCGGGTGCTGTAGGACTGGAACGTGACCACGATAGTCAATTTTAAATGCGTTCGGGTGAATAACGTGTTGAATCATTTTCTAGTTTTAAATGCGACCCTTCCTGCCAATAACCTGTTGATTCAACGTGAAATTCATCCGAAATCAGTATCAATTCAATATAAAATAAAAATTTTACAAAAGTCAACCACCGTCATTGAGTAGAATTCATCAACTGAATAGAACGCTTCATTTCCTAAAAACACAATCAATTCAACACAAAAAGCGTGTGTTTGACAGAGAAACGTAAATAACACTTTCCAGTATGAAAATTGAAGAAAAAGTAATAAGACTCGAACACTTCGCTACGCTATTATGAGTCCAGCCAGAATTCTCACAGCACGCTTCCGAAGACGGAAATCCCTACTTGTCCCGTATCTCAAATGCGCTAGAAAGAGATGAGGAGAGACACCGCATAGCAAATATATTGTTGCTGAATTTTGAGGCAAGTTCATCGACATGGGGTTCCAGATGGGGTCCAGATCAGAGAGTAATCCAGAGGCATGCCCAGAAATCTAATGGAATCCATCAAACAAACATCATCTTCAGTCCTCCTTGGTCTCATCAGGAGCTCCTAAGATTATTCTTCGTCCATTGGCAGAGAACCACTCGAGGGACCTCGACCGGACCCCCCCCCCGCAAAATTCTCAGCAAGTTACCCAAATAAGATCCCTGGAGCACAAACGTGATGCTATCAACAAAAAGAATGGAACATATGTACTTCGGAAGATCGCTGATAGTTACTAGGAAAACAACCGGTCCAAGAATAGATTCCTGTCCCACACCAATCTCCATCGGCCTTACCTTCGAGTACTTTACATCCACAAGGGTCACCTGTAACCTATTTTCTAAGATGGAACCGATCAATTTGATAGATCGATAGCATTGAATCCATGCAACCGTCCACGAATGATGACAAGCAGCAATTCTTTTCATATTCGAAGCAGTCAATTATTGCATAATTAATCAAATTGGATCTGTGGTCCTTCGTCCCGCTCGAAAACCAAACTGCGATCCAAAGAATAGATGATTTTTTCCACGAACTATTCAACAATCTGGTTGGAAATTATTTTCTCGATGATCTTCGGGAAAATAGGACGATAATAATCATCATCACCCTTCTTGTGAACCGGTATCACCATCGAGATTTTTAGGCTACTACCGACCGTGATACACCTGTTCATCAGTTTTGTTAGTGTATTCCATTTTCCTGCGTTAGCATTTATCCATGATATGACAACTTTTTAGACGGACCATGCCTACACTTTTGTATTGAGAGCCGTAACGGAGCGGTTGATGAATTTGGCCAAAAGCAGAGCTCCACAGAGTTGGGATTTTCTTCGTAATTCTTTTTGGTGAAAGTTTTGATTTTGACGTGAGCAGTCGTACTTGTATGTTTCCGCTGGTGTCCATCGTTTTTTTTTCCATATGCCTTTAGGGATGCATCTGAGAATTCGTGTATTTTTAATGTCTGATAGCGGTTTAAAACTATGACCGTCTATTTATGCTCTCAGAATAGTGGCCAGGTATCTGAAACATCAAACTGTAAAAACAGTGTACCATGCTACAATTGAATCCAAACTTAGATTTGGTTTAATGTCCTATTGATCTGGAAACATCTCAACCTTGTTCTTCTTACAGAAAAAAGTATTAAGAATACTATGTGGTTTAAAGTATAATGAATCATGTAGGGGACATTTTAGGAAAAATGGAATTCTCACCATATATGCATTATATATATATATATATATATATATATATATATATATATATATATATATATATATATATATATATATATATATATATATATATATATATATATATATTTATACAGGAATGCTTGCTCTTCTTCCACAAAAATCAGGAGCTCTATCAACAACATAAAAATATGAGAAGTAAATACCAGACAAGGACAATGGCATACAACTTCCCAAAATGTAATTTGAGTACCACGCAGAGACATACGAACGTTAAAAATGTTCAATGCTCTTCCTCCAGAAATGCAGAAAACAAGGGATCATAAAATATTCAAAAAACAATTGTATAGTCTATTATTGAATAGAGAGCCTTATACCCTAGGAGATTTTGTAGGGTAGACTGTCAACTTTTGTGACACTATTTCGTTTCGTTTTTTTCCTGTATGTAGGTTGGGAATGATTTGAAATAAAGATCTGTTATGACTTTAGCCTTGCGGCTTTCTCACTTCTCTCCAGAGGAAAATTCACTTATCCCAGATATCTCAGATGTCAAAAGGATTAAGCTCTGTTGGAGCCCTTTCCAGGTTTTCGGGCTCGTGGTGGTTGTCGGGTCCGGGTCGCTCCTCGGCTCCCTGCTGTAGGTTGGATTCCTGCTCCACCCGCACATCCTGTCGGAGCAGACGGTGTTCCTCTGCATTCCCCATGTACTTGCGTACAGTTCTCGCCGTTCCGAGCAGTACCGCCTTCTGCATGACTTTATAAATATTTTCGTCCAACTGAAGTTTTCTCAAGTTCTCTAGTAGTTTCTTCGGTATCAGGCCTGTAGATGAAATGACAATAGGGATGGTCTTTATATCTTTCAGCTTCCACTGTCTTCTGGTTTGTTCCTCGAGATCTCTGTATTTTGAAATTTTTTCAGTGTGTCTATCTAGAAGATTGTTATTATTTGGAATTGCCACGTCGATGAATAGTGCTGTGTCCTCATCCTTATTGAGCAATATGAGGTCTGGTCTATTGTGGGTTATTTTCCAGTCTGTGAGAACAGTGCGATCCCAGAAGAGCTTGCGATGTTCGCTCTCCAGCACAGTATCTGGATGATAATCGTAATAAGGAACTTTTTTCGAAGTTAGAAGTTGGTGTTTTAGTGCCAATTCTTGGTGAAGAATCTTGGCAACAGCATCATGTCTATTTTTGTACTCCTTGCCCGCGAACTTCTGACATTCCCCGGTGATGTGCTGGATAGTTTCATGTGTCGCACAGCCATAACGACAGCTATCGTCCGCCACTGAGGCGGAATATTATTATCATTATTGATGGATAAACGTCAATCGGTTCATAATAGTGAGTTAATTCAGTCGTGAGCATTCAGAATATCATTCTCGTATCACATTTTGACCTATATACTTCTATTCAATGAGTTTTAATTGCTATTTCTTTCAATAGATTCAGATATGAAAAGATTTCAGTAATTTTGGAAATCTAGTGACTGTCAAATCGCTTATCGGACAATCAAACTTTTGTGAAACCCGCTGTTAAGATTTCAGAGTATGTTTTTCCAGCAGTATAATTTTGTAGATCACTTTACATATTGACCTGATATGCCTGAGTTCAAATAAAATCAGTGTATATCCATAATATGTTTTGAAAATTTGTTTCTTGTAAATATTTCGATCTAATGATTTGAAGATGTTGTGTATTAACAGTTAATTTTTGAATTAAACCTTATTATGTATAAATTTTGCTGTATTTCGTTAAACCATCTCATTAAAGAATTCCGAAATATTGTTGTGTTTGACTTTCCAATTCTAGCTTCCAAACATAACCAGAAGTCAGAACCTTATTCCCCCTTTCATGAAAAATGTAAAAGTATGGCGAATTCTTATTGACATAACACTAAAACAGAATTAGATACATACTTATATGATTTTCACTAACATGAGTTGTTTAACCACGACATGTGTTTTGCTATCACAATAGAATCTTGCGGTGGTTGATGGTGAACAATTGTGATAACAGAACATATGTCGTGGTTAAACAACTCGTGTTAGTGAAAATCATATATGTAATTTTTTTTTATTCAATTATGGACTTTCATCAAGTATCACATCACATATCACATCAATTCAATATAATTATTTTCAAAGAATTAGTTATCTGTTAAAATCTACATCAAGTATTGGGGAATTAATTCGAATTTGACTCTCATTATTGTCCGATTATATCTATTTGGATTTGTTGAAACAAAATCGAATCAACATATTTTAGAATGAAAATTTCGAAAGAGTAGGTTTACATATCCGATGTTATAAATATTACGTATTCCCAGTTCAACGTTTTGAAAACAAATTGGCGCCATATGGACCACGCCCTCTTCAATCTGATTGGTCCGCACCTAGTGTAAAGTTATGTATGCTGAATGTGCGTAAGTGGTGAACCTGACTGCCGATCAGATAAACTTGGCTAAGTCAACCTCACTCTGAAAAATTTTAGACGCATCGTCCATCCTCATCAGTATGCTATACCATCATGAGTCCAAACAAATTTATATCGCTTTTCTTTGGCAGCCGCACGAGCCGCTTTGAAAATAATTTTATTTTTGGTAGTGAGGTGTTCGCTGACGTAAAATCTGTCAGCCAGTCCATCCAATTTGAAGGCACTCTTCATCCCCAACTCTAACCGCTTGCTCTTAACTGCTGACATCATTTGATCCCTTTTTAACTTGGAGACAAATTTCACCACAATATTCCTTGGTTTGCCGACAATTTTTGTAGATGTTGATGACAAAATACCAGGTTCCAACGCCATGCCAACATACTCGGCAATCCGACCAACAGCATGGTTCATATTTTCATCCTTCTTTTCGGGTATATCCATGATTTCCACATTGTTTAGTCTTGCATCTTGTTCAATTTTGTCCAATCGTACGTGCAGCTTAGAGATTTTGATGGACTCATAATAATTGTGATTGTTCAAACGAAAATATTGAAATTCCTAAGAGTCCAATCCACTTTCACAGTAAGCATTAATCTAAATAGTTTAACCGATTATTCACCTTTTTTGTTTTATCAATCTATCCATTGCCTTTCGTGTATCCATATACTGATGATACAACAAACTGTTATAAGTAGGTTGACAGCATAGGTGAATGATTTCGCTTTGTAGAACATTCATTCAATCAATAGGCGTAGTACAAGTTACAGTCTTCAATTTAATTTTTTCCTGAGATGTTTCTTCCATCTATTCCCAAGAATTTAAAATAATAACATAATAACAACGCAGTTTATCAAAACATTTCTTTTTTGTAAGTCATTTTCCACTTTGATTTCCTTCGGGAGCTTCAAGACTTCATTGAGACCCTCCAATTTGTTCTGAAAATCTGTAAGAGCGCAAATATCAAGTCTGAGTTCAGTTTACAGTCGTACCTTATAGTTGTGGAGCCGAAAAGGGAAATTCGAGATATATGTAGATACTTGAGCGTGTCAGATAAGGGGACATACCTTGGACCCCGTAGAGTACCTCTACCAAAAATTAGACCTGTGTATAGGGGGAATTGTCTAGGCCGGCCAGTCAGAATAGTAAAAAAAAACGACCATTGTACATACTCGAGCGTGTCAGATTAAGATATATATGGTTAATTACATGTTGAAAAGTATATATTCTCTTAATCTGACAAATTAAGCGTGTCGCAAATGTGTGGGAGGGCACCAAAGTTGCAAAAAAAAACGCCACGCGTACATTCTCGGGCGCGGTGGCTTTTTTACTTATTTTGAAGCTAATGATTTGAGAATAAAGGAAAAAATATAATCTGATAGTTTTGGCAAGCCGAAACAATAAAAATTGGCCATAAAGATCACAAAAATCAGTTTTTTCGAATTATCTCCTTCCCTGGGCATCACATCTTGTTCGCATTCATTATAAATTCAACTTAATTCAAATCAATTCAATATATTTCATGCTATTACAAATATACATTTGTTTGCACACGTCATTATATGTATTACCACTATTAATTTAGTATCACAGTTGCTGTAGTCTAAAATTACGGAGATATACTACACAACTTAACATAAATAAAATAAAATTTGACAATACATTAATAATATTAATAATCTTGACCCTCAGTCACAACCACACGAAACGCATCTTTTAGGTAGCATTCGACTGTTTTAAGAAATGTTTTGCTGTCAAGAAGCTGCACATTGCCAGGCGAGACATTATAAAATAAGGCTCCGTAATATTTTACTCCCTATCGACTATGACTCAGTCTCAATTTTTGTATGTTTATATGTAAAGTTTGCCTGGTATTATGATCATGTATATAATTATTTCTTGTATATGAACCAAGGTTCTCCCTTACATATTTTAAGCATGTATATATATATACAAGGATGGAATTGTAAATAGATTATTCTAGACAAATACAGTCGCGACATCTTCCCTATAACCCATTCCAAAAATGACACGCTGAACCTTCCTTTGCAACCCAAATATCCTGCTGGAACGTGGGGAGTGACCCCATGCAAGAATTCCATATCTACAATGGGACAGAAATATTGAGTAATATGCTGTTAATAATGACTGCTTTGGTAATTCGTTTCGTAAGGACCTTATTACGAAAATGCTTCTTGAAAGTTTTTGCATGACTCTCCCACGACAAGATTGGATCCAAGCAAAAACCCAGAAACATTGAACTTTCCTGCTCGCCTCTTTTTATGAGTGAACATTATTGTTTTAGATTTCGTTTCATTTAGGCTTAGACCATTTTTACCAAACCATGTTAATGCTGACCCTTTAGCCGTATTAATTTGTTCATATACGGTTTTTTTCTCGGTGTTTCAAACCAGAATTGTTGTGTCATCAGCAAAAAGTATAGAGTCCAAGCTGGAGCCCAAACTAAGATTGCTAATATGAAGTAAAAAAAATATGGGCCCCAATACTGATCCCTGTGGCACTCCACAGGTAATTTTTTGTGTGTCCGACGTTTTATTATTTATAGATACATACTGTGTCCTGTCGGCCAAATATGAGCTCACGAGTTTGACACTGGTTTCATCAAAATCACTATTTTTTAATTTAGAAATAAGAAGACTGTGGGAAACGCAGTCAAATGCCTTTGTAAGGTCACAAAAGACCGCCCCCACAATCTCTTCGTTCTCAGTGCCTCATATAATCTTATTTATTAAATATATAAGAGCATCAGTAGTAGATTTTTTTGCTCTGAAACCAAATTGCCCAAAATTAAATAAATTATTTGACTCACAAATTTTCACGATTTGATTTTTTAGCACAGTTTCACATACTTTTGCTATCACTGTTGTTATAGAGATAGGTCTTAAATTGTTTAAGTCCCTTGAATTTTTTGTTTTTCGAATTGGCAAAACTTTAGCTACCTTCAAGCTGTCAGGAAACACTCCATTCTTTATGCAATTATTTATGAGATCAGTACAGGGGTATAAAATTTCTTCTCTGACAGATTTAATATTAGTTTAGAATTCAGATTACAATAGTCAAGACTGGGCTTATTTTTCAGATTTTTTTATTATGTCACGCACATCATTGTAGCTAACAGGCGCAAAACTAAATATAGGGTAACAAAAAACCCCCATCACTACAAGTTTTCCCACAAAAAAGGCTCTTAAGTTCTAGTTGTTTCTAAATCTCCTTATCGACATTGACAAAAAAGTATTTATTTCGTCTAGATTTACATTTAATGGTAATTCATCTTTTTTTGTTGGCCTCTTGGTGTTTATTAGGTTCCAGCAGGTTTTACTTGGATTTGAACTATTTTCAATGGCCTTTTTATTGTGCTCCATTTTTGCCTTCCTTATTGCCTTTTGGTATTTGCGTTTGTATTCCTTTTTTAGCGTTAAAATTGATCTTGAATCAACATTATGTCAAAGTTCATGTAGAAGGCTCAAATGGTCATGCATTTTTTTTAAGCTTTCATTGAACCAATGTTTTTTTACTTCAGTTTTTATATTTCTTAATGGGAAACACGCCGCGGCCTCTTCAGATAAAAAGGATACAAAGGTGTCAAATGAGTGAGCAGGGCTTACCTGACTGCACCTCAAAAATTTCCAATTTATTTCGTCAATGGCTTTGTGGAATTTCAAGAGCCCAATTTGGGTCATTCTGGTTATAATATTATCTTAACACTCACCTTTCCTTGTAGCCTCAGTAATTGCTATATGGTAGCTAAAAGAATTTAATAAATCTAGCAAATTTGTGTAATCACGATTCGAAGTGTGAAAGTGGACATTAAAGTCCCCACAAATAATAATTTCATACGGGTGTGACTGTAGTAGACTACAGTCAAGGATTTTATTTAAACAAGACATAAAACAATTTAAATCTCCAAAAGGCGTTCTGCAAAAGTTGTAGAGCATAACATTTTCTACAAATGTTGTCCTAAGAAATTTTTTCTACGTTCAAACGACTTTCTTATATATAATTCAACCCAAATCGACGATAAAAACCATAGGTCACGCTTCATATAAGAAAGTCGTTCGGACTCTGAAAATTCCACATATAGTAAAATGTGAGGTTCGGAGACATAATTTTCATTTTTTCAAAAACTAGGGAAGGTATGAACGGAAAACTTCGTAGGAAGTAGTATCTCACCTAATTCAACCCAAATCGACGAGAAAAACCATAGGTCACGCTTCATATAAGAAAGTCGTTCGGACTCTGAAAATTCCACATATAGTAAAATGTGAGGTTCGGAGACATAATTTTCATTTTTTAAAAAATGAGGGAAGGTATGAACGGGAAACTTCGTAGGAAGTAGTATCTCACCTGATTCAACCCAAATCGACGATAAAAACCATAGGTCACGCTTCATATAAGAAAGTCGTTCGGACACTGAAAATTCCACAATTAGTAAAATGTGAGGTTCGGAGACATAATTTTCTTATTTTTCAAAAACTATTGAAGGAACGTTGGAAATACTTTCTACGAAGTAGTATCTCACCTAATTCAACCCAAATCGACGATAAAAGCCATAGGTCACGCTTCATATAAGAAAGTCGTTCGGACACTGAAAATTCCACATATAGTAAAATGTGAGGTTCGGAGACATAATTTTCATTTTTTCAAAAACTAGGTAAGGTATGAACGGAAAACTTCGTAGGAAGTAGTATCTCACCTGATTCAACCAAAATCGACGATAAAAACCATAGGTCACGCTTCATATAAGAAAGTCGTTCGGACTCTGAAAATTCCAAATATAGTAAAATGTGAGGTTCGGAGACATAATTTTCTTTTTTTCGAAAATTAGGGAAGGTATGAACGGGAAACTTCATAGGAAGTAGTATCTCACCTAATTACACCCAAATCAACAATAAAAACCATAGGTCACGCTTCATATAAGAAAGTCGTTCGGACTCTGAAAATTCCACATATAGTAAAATGTGAGGTTCGGAGACATAATTTTCATTTTTTCAAAAACTAGGGAAGGTATGAACGGAAAACTTCGTAGGAAGTAGTATCTCACCTAATTCCACCCAAATCGACGATAAAAACTATAGGTCACGCTTCATATAAGAAAGTCGTTCGGACACTGAAAATTCCACATATAGTAAAATGTGAGGTTCGGAGACATAATTTTCATTTTTTCAAAAACTAGGTAAGGTATGAACGGAAAACTTCGTAGGAAGTAGTATCTCACCTAATTCAACCAAAATCGACGATAAAAACCATAGGTCACGTTTCATATAAGAAAGTCGTTCGGACTCTGAAAATTCCAAATATAGTAAAATGTGAGGTTCGGAGACATAATTTTCATTTTTTCAAAAACTAGGGAAGGTATGAACGGAAAACTTCGTAGGAAGTAGTATCTCACCTAATTCAACCAAAATCGACGATAAAAACCATAGGTCACGCTTCATATAAGAAAGTCGTTCGGACTCTGAAAATTCCACATATAGTAAAATGTGAGGTTCGGAGACATAATTTTCATTTTTTCAAAAACTAGGTAAGGTATGAACGGAAAACTTCGTAGGAAGTAGTATCTCACCTAATTACACCCAAATCAACAATAAAAACCATAGGTCACGCTTCATATAAGAAAGTCGTTCGGACACTGAAAATTCCACATATAGTAAAATGTGAGGTTCGAGCGACATGATTCCCTTATTTTTCAAAAACTATTGAAGGAATGTTCGAAAAACTTCTCAGGAGGTAGTGTCGTACCTATACCAACCCAAATCAACGATAAAAGCCATAGGTCATGCTTCATATAAGAAACTTGTTCGGACCCTGAAAATTGTCGCGGTCTTCTGGAGGGTTACCCCATGCTCTCCTAGCATATGTAGGTAGAGCGTGGTCCGTCTCGGACACATAACGATGTTTAACGTTGAAAAGAGTCGTTCGGATGGGAGACCATAGATGGTTGCTCCGATGCATATTTTCGTTTATGTCTTCGTTTAATAAAGTGTTATTATCCCGAAAGGTGCATTCGAAACTTATGTATGAGAGACCTTCGGACATATTACGAGTGTGAGACTGATACGATTAGAGATATTCGATGCGATCCGAGGCAGATCGCCCCGGATCTAATGAATATGTACGTAATTGTGATTCTGGAGGGTTATCCCATGTCCTCCAGACATATATGTAAAGGGATGGAGAATGGGTCATGCTGGCCAGTTGTGGCGGATTCCTTTTTCTAGGATGAAGTTGCTGTTCTGGTTGGTAGGCTCGAATCGGATCCCCGCAGTGATGGGCTTGACGTGATTTCGTAGAATAAGTCGGTGCATTATCAGAATTAAGCTCCGATGTGCGAACTTAGAAGTGGTTGTATCAGCTAGTCTTTGTTCTTCCGGAGTATTCTCGATCTCGATGTATCGCTTCTATGTTTCATCTCTTGCCTTGAGCGACCCCTTGCAGCGAGATCGCGGTCCGCTTCGTATCTTTGTATTCGAATGGCCATTATGCGATCGACTATAAAAAACCTGTCTAACCTTTCGGTTTTACCTTTCGGTTATGACATTATACTTTGCGACCACTCACTCCTCGGACTTCCTTCCGAACGAGAATGAATTACATCTCTCATTCACCGAGTCGTTATGTTTACTTATATAGCGAAGGGTTGAGAATGTGTATGGAGCTGGGGGTTTACCACTTGTGGCAAACGCCTCGGCGAGGGACCTTACGGTCTCATCTCTGCGGTCTAGTAGAAACGTTCAAGGCTTAGAACTCCTGTGTTCGGAGCTAATCGTATCTCTGGGCTCGCAAGGTGCTAAATCTTAGTTAGTGCCATATTACAAGGGTCTGCGCGTAGCTCGTCTGTTATCCTTCTGCCGTGTTGTCTGTTTTTCGAGGAGGGTGTTCGACTGCGATTTCGATTGTATTTCGTTAGTCGATTTACCCGAAGATTGTGGATGTACATAGGCAAAGATGCTGACGTCTCGTGGACCTATCGTGTGAACATAGTCAGTTGACATATACTTAGAGTGGTTAGTTTTACCCTACTGATGACTAATTTTTAGCTTCTATGAGCCGAAAGACTCAAACAATGTGACTTTACCAAGGCATCAGACGTGTTCGTCTGGTGTCGCACGAGCCAAGGTTGCCGTTTGGAGCTAATAGGATCGCCACGTTCGATCTGGGCCCTTGAGGGTCAATCCTTGACGGTTAATCATGGTTCAATGTCGATGTTGAAGCTTTAAATAATTGCCTGTAGGCAACTTACATCCTGGCAAGGGTGACACTGGGTACATCGGTTTCCGTGCTACGGATCTGTTGATACTCTGCCCTTAGCTTGGGGATTCGTCTTGTCGATTAGACGAGACCCCGTAACGAAGATGAAAGCCTCTTCTCTCCAGTTCGGAGACGATACACACATTTCGTGTCAGTATCCGTAGTTTACAGAAAAAACGATTCAAAACGTTATAGTTTTCTGAACACTTCACATAAACATGTACGAGAATAGCAATAGTACACTTCAAAATAATAAATGAGAAACCGTCTATATGACCGATAATGCCTGACAAAAAGAATTGTTGAAACTGATGGAGATATCTTCATTAAATTGAATAAATAAAGGGCGAATGATAACGCAAGATGATATCACGATAGCGCGATCCGGTATCGACTATAAGTTTCGGAGCTGTGCGAAATAACGTACTGAACCGGGTGCTGTAGGACTGGAACGTGACCACGATAGTCAATTTTAAATGCGTTCGGGTGAATAACGTGTTGAATCATTTTCTAGTTTTAAATGCGACCCTTCCTGCCAATAACCTGTTGATTCAACGTGAAATTCATCCGAAATCAGTATCAATTCAATATAAAATAAAAATTTTACAAAAGTCAACCACCGTCATTGAGTAGAATTCATCAACTGAATAGAACGCTTCATTTCCTAAAAACACAATCAATTCAACACAAAAAGCGTGTGTTTGACAGAGAAACGTAAATAACACTTTCCAGTATGAAAATTGAAGAAAAAGTAATAAGACTCGAACACTTCGCTACGCTATTATGAGTCCAGCCAGAATTCTCACAGCACGCTTCCGAAGACGGAAATCCCTACTTGTCCCGTATCTCAAATGCGCTAGAAAGAGATGAGGAGAGACACCGCATAGCAAATATATTGTTGCTGAATTTTGAGGCAAGTTCATCGACATGGGGTTCCAGATGGGGTCCAGATCAGAGAGTAATCCAGAGGCATGCCCAGAAATCTAATGGAATCCATCAAACAAACATCATCTTCAGTCCTCCTTGGTCTCATCAGGAGCTCCTAAGATTATTCTTCGTCCATTGGCAGAGAACCACTCGAGGGACCTCGACCGGACCCCCCCCCCCGCAAAATTCTCAGCAAGTTACCCAAATAAGATCCCTGGAGCACAAACGTGATGCTATCAACAAAAAGAATGGAACATATGTACTTCGGAAGATCGCTGATAGTTACTAGGAAAACAACCGGTCCAAGAATAGATTCCTGTCCCACACCAATCTCCATCGGCCTTACCTTCGAGTACTTTACATCCACAAGGGTCACCTGTAACCTATTTTCTAAGATGGAACCGATCAATTTGATAGATCGATAGCATTGAATCCATGCAACCGTCCACGAATGATGACAAGCAGCAATTCTTTTCATATTCGAAGCAGTCAATTATTGCATAATTAATCAAATTGGATCTGTGGTCCTTCGTCCCGCTCGAAAACCAAACTGCGATCCAAAGAATAGATGATTTTTTCCACGAACTATTCAACAATCTGGTTGGAAATTATTTTCTCGATGATCTTCGGGAAAATAGGACGATAATAATCATCATCACCCTTCTTGTGAACCGGTATCACCATCGAGATTTTTAGGCTACTACCGACCGTGATACACCTGTTCATCAGTTTTGTTAGTGTATTCCATTTTCCTGCGTTAGCATTTATCCATGATATGACAACTTTTTAGACGGACCATGCCTACACTTTTGTATTGAGAGCCGTAACGGAGCGGTTGATGAATTTGGCCAAAAGCAGAGCTCCACAGAGTTGGGATTTTCTTCGTAATTCTTTTTGGTGAAAGTTTTGATTTTGACGTGAGCAGTCGTACTTGTATGTTTCCGCTGGTGTCCATCGTTTTTTTTTCCATATGCCTTTAGGGATGCATCTGAGAATTCGTGTATTTTTAATGTCTGATAGCGGTTTAAAACTATGACCGTCTATTTATGCTCTCAGAATAGTGGCCAGGTATCTGAAACATCAAACTGTAAAAACAGTGTACCATGCTACAATTGAATCCAAACTTAGATTTGGTTTAATGTCCTATTGATCTGGAAACATCTCAACCTTGTTCTTCTTACAGAAAAAAGTATTAAGAATACTATGTGGTTTAAAGTATAATGAATCATGTAGGGGACATTTTAGGAAAAATGGAATTCTCACCATATATGCATTATATATATATATATATATATATATATATATATATATATATATATATATATATATATATATATATATATATATATATATATATATATATATATATATATATATATATATATATATATATATATATATATATATATATATATATATACAGGAATGCTTGCTCTTCTTCCACAAAAATCAGGAGCTCTATCAACAACATAAAAATATGAGAAGTAAATACCAGACAAGGACAATGGCATACAACTTCCCAAAATGTAATTTGAGTACCACGCAGAGACATACGAACGTTAAAAATGTTCAATGCTCTTCCTCCAGAAATGCAGAAAACAAGGGATCATAAAATATTCAAAAAACAATTGTATAGTCTATTATTGAATAGAGAGCCTTATACCCTAGGAGATTTTGTAGGGTAGACTGTCAACTTTTGTGACACTATTTCGTTTCGTTTTTTTCCTGTATGTAGGTTGGGAATGATTTGAAATAAAGATCTGTTATGACTTTAGCCTTGCGGCTTTCTCACTTCTCTCCAGAGGAAAATTCACTTATCCCAGATATCTCAGATGTCAAAAGGATTAAGCTCTGTTGGAGCCCTTTCCAGGTTTTCGGGCTCGTGGTGGTTGTCGGGTCCGGGTCGCTCCTCGGCTCCCTGCTGTAGGTTGGATTCCTGCTCCACCCGCACATCCTGTCGGAGCAGACGGTGTTCCTCTGCATTCCCCATGTACTTGCGTACAGTTCTCGCCGTTCCGAGCAGTACCGCCTTCTGCATGACTTTATAAATATTTTCGTCCAACTGAAGTTTTCTCAAGTTCTCTAGTAGTTTCTTCGGTATCAGGCCTGTAGATGAAATGACAATAGGGATGGTCTTTATATCTTTCAGCTTCCACTGTCTTCTGGTTTGTTCCTCGAGATCTCTGTATTTTGAAATTTTTTCAGTGTGTCTATCTAGAAGATTGTTATTATTTGGAATTGCCACGTCGATGAATAGTGCTGTGTGTATATATATATATATATATATATATATATATATATATATATATATATATATATATATATATAATGCATATATGGTGAGAATATGCAGGGGGAGCTTCGGCTTTCGGGGAGTGACGACCCCGCGTACCCTAGTCGACCACCGATCTAGGATAGCAACCTAGATCGAGTGTGGAATTAAATATGCTCTCGCAAGTCATAGTAATACTCAGGGCGGCAGGGAGCTGCGAGCTGGCTCCCTTCGGAACCGTCCAGAGGATCAGCTCGACGGAGGATCAGGTGGGGTGAGCGGCGCCTACCTCCGTTCTGGCACCGTAAGGCAACGTCCTGCTCAAACAAGTGAAGGTGAAGATGGTTTGGCCGAATCTTTGGATCGTCCCACCACTAGCCAGCAACAACAAACGCACCAGGACAAGCGTATGCGCTGGACACATGTCGACAACTCGACTGCAATACGCGCACACTTTATAGCTATGAGGATAGCAGGCGGCAGAGGGAAGACGTACATGCGAACTCTGAATGAAATATGGAACGACATGAGACCGGACAGAAGAACATACGCCCAACACATTGCAAACAGAGTCCGTTGGATATTAGACGAAGAAAAATTACCGAGGACAGAACTTAGGACGATAGAAAGAACGTGCTGGCCGGAAAGAATTTTGAGAGAAGAGAATACCGATATCTCCCCAGTGAGCGACCATCGTGAAGAACAGGAAACCGCAGAGGACGAAAATGTGCGGGGAGAAGACACTGACCCTCAGGATCAGATAAGTGTGGGTTTCGACCGGAACCTGATAAAGTTCAGTGGAATGGATCCAAAGAGCAGACAAAAAATACCACGACTTAAACAAAATAAAAAGCTCATGGAAGACGTAAGAGCAGTAGATAAAATTTTGTCTAAACTTTTGAGGAGGGACGACACTTTAATACAGGTGGTGGACTTGGTCTATGCTGGTGCTATTACTGTTGCTGAACTTCAGGGTAAAACAACATCTAACAACCCAGAACGACCCAGTGGCGATCCACCATGGAAGAAGCGCCTAGAAAGAAATATAAATCAACACAGGAGTAAACTGGGTATCATACAAACTTACCTTTCTACGCAGCAGCCGTCCAGAAAAGTCTTGAGGTCCATGAGGGTGATAGCCAGAGAGTGTAAACTCAGATTCACGGCGGATGACTTCCGTAGTAAGATCAAGGTAACTGCAGATAATCTAAAACAAAAAATAAAGGCTTTAGGATCAAGATTGAGGCGCTATAATGAAAGAACTAAGAGGTACAAAAACAACCGTCTGTATTACGCTAACCAAAAGGAATTCTTTCGCAAGCTGGAGGGTAAAATGAACACTGATGGCCCACCACCCACACCGGAGGCGGTGGAGGGCTTCTGGAAGGGGATATGGAGCGAGGAGGTCAGTCACGATGGGGATGCTGACTGGCTGCAGGAGGTTGTGGATCAGTCGAGGGGAGAAATGATGCGAGAAATTCAAATAGATGTGGCAGACATAGAATGGGTTTTGAAGTCCACGAACAACTGGGCCGCACCGGGAGTTGACAACATCCACAATTTCTGGTGGAAACACTTCAGGTCTGTCCACTCTAGCTTAGCTCGCCTGTTCCAGAAATTTCTGGAGAAACCTGAGCTGGTCCCAAGCTTTTTGACTGCTGGACTGACATATATGTTGCCCAAAGGAGCCGAATCAGAAGATCCAAAAAACTACAGACCGGTTACATGCTTGCCCACCATTTACAAACTTCTCACAGGAGTACTTACCCGGCACATCAACAACCACGTGAGAAGCCACAACATCTTGGCAACTGAACAAAACGGATGCAAATCCAAAGCCATGGGTGCCAAGGAACTGTTGATAACAGATGTTATCATCACAAAACACGCAAGAAAAAAGCTACGTAACATCTCGGTAGCGTGGGTGGACTACAAAAAGGCGTTTGACTCGGTACCCCACACTTGGCTGCTCAAGGTTCTAAGTATGTACGGAGTATGTGGCTCAGTAATAAATCTGTTAAAACACCTAATGAGCGAATGGCGAACCTCGCTGATTCTGAGAACTGGAGCTACTATTATTAAAACTGCGGACATCGCAATCAGACGAGGTCTATTTCAAGGGGACACACTTAGCCCCTTATGGTTTTGCCTGGCACTGAATCCCCTCAGCATGCTCATCAATAAACAGAAATACGGATACATCCTAGACAAAAACAGAAAGGTCAAAATAACCCATCAACTATTTATTGATGATCTCAAGTTATATGCGTCCAATGAAGAACAACTTGAAAAAATGTTAGAGATCGTGGCAACATTTAGTGAGACCATAAAAATGGAGATGGGGCTGGACAAGTGCGCAAGGCTAACAGTCAAGAGGGGAAAAATAATTGAGAATAACTCCAATATCTTGAATCCAAATGCCATTCAGAACCTCGGCCGGGATGAAACCTATAAGTATCTAGGTATACAGCAAGCTCTAGAAATTAAAAACGCTGAAATGAAGGAAGCCTTTAGTAAGAAACTTTTTTATCGGGTGAACCAAGTGCTCAAGTCCAAATTAAATTCAAAATCTTTGTTTCTAGCCTTGAACACATGGGCATTGCCCATAATGACGTACACCTTCGGGATACTTACATGGTCGGCTACAGAACTGCAGGCATTGGACACGAAGATCCGCACCATTTTGACGAAATACGGAGTACATCACCCTCACTCATCCGTGGCAAGACTCTATCTCCAAAGACATCTAGGGGGAAGAGGAATGCTTAACCTAGAAACAACACATGACAAATCCGTATTAAAACTAAGGGAATACTTCATGAAGCAGAACTCACCTTTTGTCAGGACCCTTCGTTCAGTCGATGTAGGATGCTCCCCATTGCGGCTATCGGATTCCGACTTCACACAACCGATTCGCACTCAGCAAAACCTGCAGGAGGAATGGAAAGCTAAGGTATTGCATGGTAGATACCCTAATAATTTAGAAAACAACAATGTGAATAAAAAAGAATCCTTAACTTACCTTAAGGCGGGCTACCTGTTTCCTGAAACCGAAGGCCGGCTGCTTGCAATACAGGATCAGGTGGTTCCTACCAGGTCTTACCTCAAAAACATAGCGGGACAACAACTTACCTCTGATCTATGTAGAAAATGCAAGCAGGGACGTGAACACATCCAACATGTTACGTCTGGTTGCTCAATCCTTGCACCGAGAGAATACACGGATAGACACAACCAAATGGCAAAAGTTTACCATCAGGCCATGGCACTGAAATTAAAATTAATTAAAACAAAGAGAAAAAATCATCTATACTTACCTGAGAATGTCCTCGAGAACGAAGAATTTAAACTGTATTGGGACACCACGATGGTGACAGACAGACCAGTTGCAAATAACCGACCGGATATCGTCTTACTAAATAAAAGAGAAAAAAGCTGTGTGATCATCGATATAACGGTTCCTTCAGACGACAATATTTCAAGGGCCTACACTGAAAAACTGACAAAATACTTCGATCTGTCGTTCGAACTAAAGGAGATGTATAGGCTCAAGAAAATATCTATTATCCCACTGGTGATGTCGGTCAACGGACTCGTAGAGGAACATCTTGTTGATAATACAAAGCTGTTGGAACTTGACAGCTATGTTGTCTCGAGTGCCCAGAAGGAGGTCATACTGGGCACTACACGTATCGTAAGACGCTTCCTTCATAGCTCTTGATTCCACTTTGGCTCCCAGAGCCCGGTGGTATTTCGTAATTCCCTGAAAGGTGATTGACAAAAAAAAAAAAAAAAAAAAAAAAAAAAAAAAAAAAAAAAAAAAAAATATATATATATATATACAGGAATGCTTGCTCTTCTTCCACAAAAATCAGGAGCTCTATCAACAACATAAAAATATGAGAAGTAAATACCAGACAAGGACAATGGCATACAACTTCCCAAAATGTAATTTGAGTACCACGCAGAGACATACGAACGTTAAAAATGTTCAATGCTCTTCCTCCAGAAATGCAGAAAACAAGGGATCATAAAATATTCAAAAAACAATTGTATAGTCTATTATTGAATAGAGAGCCTTATACCCTAGGAGATTTTGTAGGGTAGACTGTCAACTTTTGTGACACTATTTCGTTTCGTTTTTTTCCTGTATGTAGGTTGGGAATGATTTGAAATAAAGATCTGTTATGACTTTAGCCTTGCGGCTTTCTCACTTCTCTCCAGAGGAAAATTCACTTATCCCAGATATCTCAGATATCAAAAGGATTAAGCTCTGTTGGAGCCCTTTCCAGGTTTTCGGGCTCGTGGTGGTTGTCGGGTCCGGGTCGCTCCTCGGCTCCCTGCTGTAGGTTGGATTCCTGCTCCACCCGCACATCCTGTCGGAGCAGACGGTGTTCCTCTGCATTCCCCATGTACTTGCGTACAGTTCTCGCCGTTCCGAGCAGTACCGCCTTCTGCATGACTTTATAAATATTTTCGTCCAACTGAAGTTTTCTCAAGTTCTCTAGTAGTTTCTTCGGTATCAGGCCTGTAGATGAAATGTCAATAGGGATGGTCTTTATATCTTTCAGCTTCCACTGTCTTCTGGTTTGTTCCTCGAGATCTCTGTATTTTGAAATTTTTTCAGTGTGTCTATCTAGAAGATTGTTATTATTTGGAATTGCCACGTCGATGAATAGTGCTGTGTCCTCATCCTTATTGAGCAATATGAGGTCTGGTCTATTGTGGGTTATTTTCCAGTCTGTGAGAACAGTGCGATCCCAGAAGAGCTTGCGATGTTCGCTCTCCAGCACAGTATCTGGATGATAATCGTAATAAGGAACTTTTTTCGAAGTTAGAAGTTGGTGTTTTAGTGCCATTTCTTGGTGAAGAATCTTGGCAACAGCATCATGTCTATTTTTGTACTCCTTGCCCGCGAACTTCTGACATTCCCCGGTGATGTGCTGGATAGTTTCATGTGTCGCACAGCCATAACGACAGCTATCGTCCGCCACTGAGGCGGAATATTATTATCATTATTGATGGATAAACGTCAATCGGTTCATAATAGTGAGTTAATTCAGTCGTGAGCATTCAGAATATCATTCTCGTATCACATTTTGACCTATATACTTCTATTCAATGAGTTTTAATTGCTATTTCTTTCAATAGATTCAGATATGAAAAGATTTCAGTAATTTTGGAAATCTAGTGACTGTCAAATCGCTTATCGGACAATCAAACTTTTGTGAAACCCGCTGTTAAGATTTCAGAGTATGTTTTTCCAGCAGTATAATTTTGTAGATCACTTTACATATTGACCTGATATGCCTGAGTTCAAATAAAATCAGTGTATATCCATAATATGTTTTGAAAATTTGTTTCTTGTAAATATTTCGATCTAATGATTTGAAGATGTTGTGTATTAACAGTTAATTTTTGAATTAAACCTTATTATGTATAAATTTTGCTGTATTTCGTTAAACCATCTCATTAAAGAATTCCGAAATATTGTTGTGTTTGACTTTCCAATTCTAGCTTCCAAACATAACCAGAAGTCAGAACCTTATTCCCCCTTTCATGAAAAATGTAAAAGTATGGCGAATTCTTATTGACATAACACTAAAACAGAATTAGATACATACTTATATGATTTTCACTAACATGAGTTGTTTAACCACGACATGTGTTTTGCTATCACAATAGAATCTTGCGGTGGTTGATGGTGAACAATTGTGATAACAGAACATATGTCGTGGTTAAACAACTCGTGTTAGTGAAAATCATATATGTAATTTTTTTTTATTCAATTATGGACTTTCATCAAGTATCACATCACATATCACATCAATTCAATATAATTATTTTCAAAGAATTAGTTATCTGTTAAAATCTACATCAAGTATTGGGGAATTAATTCGAATTTGACTCTCATTATTGTCCGATTATATCTATTTGGATTTGTTGAAACAAAATCGAATCAACATATTTTAGAATGAAAATTTCGAAAGAGTAGGTTTTTTGGCGAATATACTTATCCGATGTTATAAATATTACGTATTCCCAGTTCAACGTTTTGAAAACAAATTGGCGCCATATGGACCACGCCCTCTTCAATCTGATTGGTCCGCACCTAGTGTAAAGTTATGTATGCTGAATGTGCGTAAGTGGTGAACCTGACTGCCGATCAGATAAACTTGGCTAAGTCAACCTCACTCTGAAAAATTTTAGACGCATCGTCCATCCTCATCAGTATGCTATACCATCATGAGTCCAAACAAATTTATATCGCTTTTCTTTGGCAGCCGCACGAGCCGCTTTGAAAATAATTTTATTTTTGGTAGTGAGGTGTTCGCTGACGTAAAATCTGTCAGCCAGTCCATCCAATTTGAAGGCACTCTTCATCCCCAACTCTAACCGCTTGCTCTTAACTGCTGACATCATTTGATCCCTTTTTAACTTGGAGACAAATTTCACCACAATATTCCTTGGTTTGCCGACAATTTTTGTAGATGTTGATGACAAAATACCAGGTTCCAACGCCATGCCAACATACTCGGCAATCCGAGCAACAGCATGGTTCAAATTTTCATCCTTCATTTCGGGTATATCCATGATCTCCACATTGTTTAGTCTTGCATCTTGTTCAATTTTGTCCAATCGTACGTGCAGCTTAGAGATTTTGATGGACTCATAATAATTGTGATTGTTCAAACGAAAATATTGAAATTCCTAAGAGTCCAATCCATTTCCACAGTAAGCATTAATCTAAATAGTTTAACCGATTATTCACCTTTTTTGTTTTATCAATCTATCCATTGCCTTTCGTGTATCCATATACTGATGATACAACAAACTGTTATAAGTAGGTTGACAGCATAGGTGAATGATTTCGCTTTGTAGAACATTCATTCAATCAATAGGTGTAGTACAAGTTACAGTCTTCAATTTAATTTTTTCCTGAGATGTTTCTTCCATCTATTCCCAAGAATTTAAAATAATAACATAATAACAACGCAGTTTATCAAAACATTTCTTTTTTGTAAGTCATTTTCCACTTTGATTTCCTTCGGGAGCTTCAAGACTTCATTGAGACCCTCCAATTTGTTCTGAAAATCTGTAAGAGCGCAAATATCAAGTCTGAGTTCAGTTTACAGTCGTACCTTATAGTTGTGGAGCCGAAAAGGGAAATTCGAGATATATGTAGATACTTGAGCGTGTCAGATAAGGGGACATACCTTGGACCCCGTAGAGTACCTCTACCAAAAATTAGATCTGTGTATAGGGGGAATTGTCTAGGCCGGCCAGTCAGAATAGTAAAAAAAAACGACCATTGTACATACTCGAGCGTGTCAGATTAAGATATATATGGTTAATTACATGTTGAAAAGTATATATTCTCTTAATCTGACAAATTAAGCGTGTCGCAAATGTGTGGGAGGGCACCAAAGTTGCAAAAAAAAACGCCACGCGTACATTCTCGGGCGCGGTGGCTTTTTTACTTATTTTGAAGCTAATGATTTGAGAATAAAGGAAAAAATATAATCTGATAGTTTTGGCAAGCCGAAACAATAAAAATTGGCCATAAAGATCACAAAAATCAGTTTTTTCGAATTATCTCCTTCCCTGGGCATCACATCTTGTTCGCATTCATTATAAATTCAACTTAATTCAAATCAATTCAATATATTTCATGCTATTACAAATATACATTTGTTTGCACACGTCATTATATGTATTACCACTATTAATTTAGTATCACAGTTGCTGTAGTCTAAAATTACGGAGATATACTACACAAATTAACATAAATAAAATAAAATTTGACAATACATTAATAATATTAATAATCTTCACCCTCAGTCACAACCACACGAAACGCATCTTTTAGGTAGCATTCGACTGTTTTAAGAAATGTTTTGCTGTCTAGAAGCTGCACATTGCCAGGCGAGACATCATAAAATAAGGGTCTGTAATAGTTTACTCCCTATCGACTATGACTCAGTCTTAATTTTTGTATGTTTATATGTAAGGTTTGCCTGGTATTATGATCATGTATATAATTATTTCTTGTATATGAACCAAGGTTCTCCCTTACATATTTTAAGCATGTATATATATATACAAGGATGGAATTGTAAATAGATTATTCTAGACAAATACAGTCGCGACATCTTCCCTATAACCCATTCCAAAAATGACACGCTGAACCTTCCTTTGCAACCCAAATATCCTGCTGGAACGTGGGGAGTGACCCCATGCAAGAATTCCATATCTACAATGGGACAGAAATATTGAGTAATATGCTGTTAATAATGACTGCTTTGGTAATTCGTTTCGTAAGGACCTTATTACGAAAATGCTTCTTGAAAGTTTTTGCATGACTCTCCCACGACAAGATTGGATCCAAGCCAAAACCCAGAAACATTGAACTTTCCTACTCGCCTTTTTTTTATGAGTGAACATTATTGTTTTAGATTTCGTTTCATTTAGGCTTAGACCATTTTTACCAAACCATGTTAATGCTGACCCTTTAGCCGTATTAATTTGTTCATATACGGTTTTTTTCTCGGTGTTTCAAACCAGAATTGTTGTGTCATCAGCAAAAAGTATAGAGTCCAAGCTGGAGCCCAAACTAAGATTGCTAATATGAAGTAAAAAAAATATGGGCCCCAATACTGATCCCTGTGGCACTCCACAGGTAATTTTTTGTGTGTCCGACGTTTTATTATTTATAGATACATACTGTGTCCTGTCGGCCAAATATGAGCTCACGAGTTTGACACTGGTTTCATCAAAATCACTATTTTTTAATTTAGAAATAAGAAGACTGTGGGAAACGCAGTCAAATGCATTAGTAAGGTCACAAAATACCGCCCCCGCAAGCTCTTCGTTCTCATTGCCTCATATAATCTTATTTATTAAATATATAAGAGCATCAGTAGTAGATTTTTTTGCTCTGAAACCAAATTGCCCAAAATTAAATAAATTATTTGACTCACAAATTTTCACGATTTGATTTTTTAGCACAGTTTCACATACTTTTGCTATCACTGTTATTATAGAGATAGGTCTTAAATTGTTTAAGTCCCTTGAATTTTTTGTTTTTCGAATTGGCAAAACTTTAGCTACCTTCAAGCTGTCAGGAAACACTCCATTCTTTATGCAATTATTTATGAGATCAGTACAGGGGTATAAAATTTCTTCTCTGACAGATTTAATATTAGTTTAGAATTCAGATTACAATAGTCAAGACTGGGCTTATTTTTCAGATTTTTTTATTATGTCACGCACATCATTGTAGCTAACAGGCGCAAAACTAAATATAGGGTAACAAAAAACCCCCATCACTACAAGTTTTCCCACAAAAAAGGCTCTTAAGTTCTAGTTGTTTCTAAATCTCCTTATCGACATTGACAAAAAAGTATTTATTTCGTCTAGATTTACATTTAATGGTAATTCATCTTTTTTTGTTGGCCTCTTGGTGTTTATTAGGTTCCAGCAGGTTTTACTTGGATTTGAACTATTTTCAATGGCCTTTTTATTGTGCTCCATTTTTGCCTTCCTTATTGCCTTTTGGTATTTGCGTTTGTATTCCTTTTTTAGCGTTAAAATTGATCTTGAATCAACATTATGTCAAAGTTCATGTAGAAGGCTCAAATGGTCATGCATTTTTTTTAAGCTTTCATTGAACCAATGTTTTTTTACTTCAGTTTTTATATTTCTTAATGGGAAACACGCCGCGGCCTCTTCAGATAAAAAGGATACAAAGGTGTCAAATGAGTGAGCAGGGCTTACCTGACTGCACCTCAAAAATTTCCAATTTATTTCGTCAATGGCTTTGTGGAATTTCAAGAGCCCAATTTGGGTCATTCTGGTTATAATATTATCTTAACACTCACCTTTCCTTGTAGCCTCAGTAATTGCTATATGGTAGCTAAAAGAATTTAATAAATCTAGCAAATTTGTGTAATCACGATTCGAAGTGTGAAAGTGGACATTAAAGTCCCCACAAATAATAATTTCATACGGGTGTGACTGTAGTAGACTACAGTCAAGGATTTTATTTAAACAAGACATAAAACAATTTAAATCTCCAAAAGGCGTTCTGCAAAAGTTGTAGAGCATAACATTTTCTACAAATGTTGTCCTAAGAAATTTTTTCTACGTTCAAACGACTTTCTTATATATAATTCAACCCAAATCGACGATAAAAACCATAGGTCACGCTTCATATAAGAAAGTCGTTCGGACTCTGAAAATTCCACATATAGTAAAATGTGAGGTTCGGAGACATAATTTTCATTTTTTCAAAAACTAGGTAAGGTATGAACGGAAAACTTCGTAGGAAGTAGTATCTCACCTAATTACACCCAAATCAACAATAAAAACCATAGGTCACGCTTCATATAAGAAAGTCGTTCGGACACTGAAAATTCCACATATAGTAAAATGTGAGGTTCGGAGACATAATTTTCATTTTTTCAAAAACTAGGTAAGGTATGAACGGAAAACTTCGTAGGAAGTAGTATCTCACCTAATTCAACCAAAATCGACGATAAAAACCATAGGTCACGCTTCATATAAGAAAGTCGTTCGGACACTGAAAATTCCACATATAGTAAAATGTGAGGTTCGGAGACATAATTTTCATTTTTTCAAAAACTAGGTAAGGTATGAACGGAAAACTTCGTAGGAAGTAGTATCTCACCTAATTCAACCAAAATCGACGATAAAAACCATAGGTCACGCTTCATATAAGAAAGTCGTTCGGACACTGAAAATTCCACATATAGTAAAATGTGAGGTTCGGAGACATAATTTTCATTTTTTCAAAAACTAGGTAAGGTATGAACGGAAAACTTCGTAGGAAGTAGTATCTCACCTAATTCAACCAAAATCGACGATAAAAACCATAGGTCACGCTTCATATAAGAAAGTCGTTCGGACACTGAAAATTCCACATATAGTAAAATGTGAGGTTCGGAGACATAATTTTCATTTTTTCAAAAACTAGGTAAGGTATGAACGGAAAACTTCGTAGGAAGTAGTATCTCACCTAATTCAACCAAAATCGACGATAAAAACCATAGGTCACGCTTCATATAAGAAAGTCGTTCGGACTCTGAAAATTCCAAATATAGTAAAATGTGAGGTTCGGAGACATAATTTTCATTTTTTCAAAAACTAGGGAAGGTATGAACGGAAAACTTCGTAGGAAGTAGTATCTCACCTAATTCAACCAAAATCGACGATAAAAACCATAGGTCACGCTTCATATAAGAAAGTCGTTCGGACTCTGAAAATTCCAAATATAGTAAAATGTGAGGTTCGGAGACATAATTTTCATTTTTTCAAAAACTAGGGAAGGTATGAACGGAAAACTTCGTAGGAAGTAGTATCTCACCTGATTCAACCCAAATCGACGATAAAAACCATAGGTCACGCTTCATATAAGAAAGTCGTTCGGACTCTGAAAATTCCACATATAGTAAAATGTGAGGTTCGGAGACATAATTTTCATTTTTTCAAAAACTAGGTAAGGTATGAACGGAAAACTTCGTAGGAAGTAGTATCTCACCTAATTACACCCAAATCAACAATAAAAACCATAGGTCACGCTTCATATAAGAAAGTCGTTCGGACACTGAAAATTCCACATATAGTAAAATGTGAGGTTCGGAGACATAATTTTCATTTTTTCAAAAACTAGGTAAGGTATGAACGGAAAACTTCGTAGGAAGTAGTATCTCACCTAATTCAACCAAAATCGACGATAAAAACTATAGGTCACGCTTCATATAAGAAAGTCGTTCGGACACTGAAAATTCCACATATAGTAAAATGTGAGGTTCGAGCGACATGATTTCCTTATTTTTCAAAAACTACTGAAGGAATGTTCGAAAAACATCTCAGGAGGTAGTATCGTACCTATACCAACTCAAATCAATGATAAAAATCATAGGTCATGCTTCATATAAGAAACTTGTTCGGACTCTGAAAATTCCACATATAGTAAAATGTGAGGTTCGAGGACATGATTTTCTTATTTTTCAAAAATTAGCAGAGGTATGAACGGAAAACTTCCTAGGAAGTGGTATCTCACCTAATTCAACCCAAATCGACGATAAAAACCATAGGTCACGCTTCATATAAGAAAGTCGTTCGGACTGAAAATTCCACATATAGTAAAATGTGAGGTTCGAGCGACATGATTTCCTTATTTTTCAAAAACTACTGAAGGAATGTTCGAAAAACATCTCAGGAGGTAGTATCGTACCTATACCAACTCAAATCAATGATAAAAACCATAGGTCACGCTTCATATAAGAAACTTGTCCGGACTGAAAATTCCACATATAGTAAAATGTGAGGTTCGAGCGACATGATTTCCTCATTTTTCAAAAACTACTAGAGGAATGTTCGAAAAACATCTCAGGAGGTAGTATCGTACCTATATCAACTCAAATCAATGATAAAAACCATAGGTCATGCTTCATATAAGAAACTTGTTCGGACTCTGAAAATTCCACATATAGTAAAATGTGAGGTTCGAGCGACATGATTCCCTTATTTTTCAAAAACTATTGAAGGAATGTTCGAAAAACTTCTCAGGAGGTAGTATCGTACCTATACCAACCCAAATCAACGATAAAAGCCATAGGTCATGCTTCATATAAGAAACTTGTTCGGACCCTGAAAATTGTCGCGGTCTTCTGGAGGGTTACCCCATGCTCTCCTAGCATATGTAGGTAGAGCGTGGTCCGTCTCGGACACATAACGATGTTTAACGTTGAAAAGAGTCGTTCGGATGGGAGACCATAGATGGTTGCTCCGATGCATATTTTCGTTTATGTCTTCGTTTAATAAAGTGTTATTATCCCGAAAGGTGCATTCGAAACTTATGTATGAGAGACCTTCGGACATATTACGAGTGTGAGACTGATACGATTAGAGATATTCGATGCGATCCGAGGCAGATCGCCCCGGATCTAATGAATATGTACGTAATTGTGATTCTGGAGGGTTATCCCATGTCCTCCAGACATATATGTAAAGGGATGGAGAATGGGTCATGCTGGCCAGTTGTGGCGGATTCCTTTTTCTAGGATGAAGTTGCTGTTCTGGTTGGTAGGCTCGAATCGGATCCCCGCAGTGATGGGCTTGACGTGATTTCGTAGAATAAGTCGGTGCATTATCAGAATTAAGCTCCGATGTGCGAACTTAGAAGTGGTTGTATCAGCTAGTCTTTGTTCTTCCGGAGTATTCTCGATCTCGATGTATCGCTTCTATGTTTCATCTCTTGCCTTGAGCGACCCCTTGCAGCGAGATCGCGGTCCGCTTCGTATCTTTGTATTCGAATGGCCATTATGCGATCGACTATAAAAAACCTGTCTAACCTTTCGGTTTTACCTTTCGGTTATGACATTATACTTTGCGACCACTCACTCCTCGGACTTCCTTCCGAACGAGAATGAATTACATCTCTCATTCACCGAGTCGTTATGTTTACTTATATAGCGAAGGGTTGAGAATGTGTATGGAGCTGGGGGTTTACCACTTGTGGCAAACGCCTCGGCGAGGGACCTTAGGGTCTCATCTCTGCGGTCTAGTAGAAACGTTCAAGGCTTAGAACTCCTGTGTTCGGAGCTAATCGTATCTCTGGGCTCGCAAGGTGCTAAATCTTAGTTAGTGCCATATTACAAGGGTCTGCGCGTAGCTCGTCTGTTATCCTTCTGCCGTGTTGTCTGTTTTTCGAGGAGGGTGTTCGACTGCGATTTCGATTGTATTTCGTTAGTCGATTTACCCGAAGATTGTGGATGTACATAGGCAAAGATGCTGACGTCTCGTGGACCTATCGTGTGAACATAGTCAGTTGACATATACTTAGAGTGGTTAGTTTTACCCTACTGATGACTAATTTTTAGCTTCTATGAGCCGAAAGACTCAAACAATGTGACTTTACCAAGGCATCAGACGTGTTCGTCTGGTGTCGCACGAGCCAAGGTTGCCGTTTGGAGCTAATAGGATCGCCACGTTCGATCTGGGCCCTTGAGGGTCAATCCTTGACGGTTAATCATGGTTCAAAGTCGATGTTGAAGCTTTAAATAATTGCCTGTAGGCAACTTACATCCTGGCAAGGGTGACACTGGGTACATCGGTTTCCGTGCTACGGATCTGTTGATACTCTGCCCTTAGCTTGGGGATTCGTCTTGTCGATTAGACGAGACCCCGTAACGAAGATGAAAGCCTCTTCTCTCCAGTTCGGAGACGATACACACATTTCGTGTCAGTATCCGTAGTTTACAGAAAAAACGATTCAAAACGTTATAGTTTTCTGAACACTTCACATAAACATGTACGAGAATAGCAATAGTACACTTCAAAATAATAAATGAGAAACCGTCTATATGACCGATAATGCCTGACAAAAAGAATTGTTGAAACTGATGGAGATATCTTCATTAAATTGAATAAATAAAGGGCGAATGATAACGCAAGATGATATCACGATAGCGCGATCCGGTATCGACTATAAGTTTCGGAGCTGTGCGAAATAACGTACTGAACCGGGTGCTGTAGGACTGGAACGTGACCACGATAGTCAATTTTAAATGCGTTCGGGTGAATAACGTGTTGAATCATTTTCTAGTTTTAAATGCGACCCTTCCTGCCAATAACCTGTTGATTCAACGTGAAATTCATCCGAAATCAGTATCAATTCAATATAAAATTTTTGTCAACCACCGTCATTGAGTAGAATTCATCAACTGAATAGAACGCTTCATTTCCTAAAAACACAATCAATTCAACACAAAAAGCGTGTGTTTGACAGAGAAACGTAAATAACACTTTCCAGTATGAAAATTGAAGAAAAAGTAATAAGACTCGAACACTTCGCTACGCTATTATGAGTCCAGCCAGAATTCTCACAGCACGCTTCCGAAGACGGAAATCCCTACTTGTCCCGTATCTCAAATGCGCTAGAAAGAGATGAGGAGAGACACCGCATAGCAAATATATTGTTGCTGAATTTTGAGGCAAGTTCATCGACATGGGGTTCCAGATGGGGTCCAGATCAGAGAGTAATCCAGAGGCATGCCCAGAAATCTAATGAAATCCATCAAACAAACATCATCTTCAGTCCTCCTTGGTCTCATCAGGAGCTCCTAAGATTATTCTTCGTCCATTGGCAGAGAACCACTCGAGGGACCTCGACCGGACCCCCCCCGCAAAATTCTCAGCAAGTTACCCAAATAAGATCCCTGGAGCACAAACGTGATGCTATCAACAAAAAGAATGGAACATATGTACTTCGGAAGATCGCTGATAGTTACTAGGAAAACAACCTGTCCCACACCAATCTCCATCGGCCTTACCTTCGAGTACTTTACATCCACAAGGGTCACCTGTAACCTATTTTCTAAGATGGAACCGATCAATTTGATAGATCGATAGCATTGAATCCATGCAACCGTCCACGAATGATGACAAGCAGCAATTCTTTTCATATTCGAAGCAGTCAATTATTGCATAATTAATCAAATTGGATCTGTGGTCCTTCGTCCCGCTCGAAAACCAAACTGCGATCCAAAGAATAGATGATTTTTTCCACGAACTATTCAACAATCTGGTTGGAAATTATTTTCTCGATGATCTTCGGGAAAATAGGACGATAATAATCATCATCACCCTTCTTGTGAACCGGTATCACCATCGAGATTTTTAGGCTACTACCGACCGTGATACACCTGTTCATCAGTTTTGTTAGTGTATTCCATTTTCCTGCGTTAGCATTTATCCATGATATGACAACTTGATATGACAACTTTTTAGACGGACCATGCCTACACTTTTGTATTGAGAGCCGTAACGGAGCGGTTGATGAATTTGGCCAAAAGCAGAGCTCCACAGAGTTGGGATTTTCTTCGTAATTCTTTTTGGTGAAAGTTTTGATTTTGACGTGAGCAGTCGTACTTGTATGTTTCCGCTGGTGTCCATCGTTTTTTTTTCCATATGCCTTTAGGGATGCATCTGAGAATTCGTGTATTTTTAATGTCTGATAGCGGTTTAAAACTATGACCGTCTATTTATGCTCTCAGAATAGTGGCCAGGTATCTGAAACATCAAACTGTAAAAACAGTGTACCATGCTACAATTGAATCCAAACTTAGATTTGGTTTAATGTCCTATTGATCTGGAAACATCTCAACCTTGTTCTTCTTACAGAAAAAAGTATTAAGAATACTATGTGGTTTAAAGTATAATGAATCATGTAGGGGACATTTTAGGAAAAATGGAATTCTCACCATATATGCATTATATATATATATATATATATATATATATATATATATATATATATATATATATATATATATATATATATATATATATATATATATATATATATATATATATATATATATATATATATGCTGGCTCTTCTTCCACAAAAATCAGGAGCTCTATCAACAACATAAAAATATGAGAAGTAAATACCAGACAAGGACAATGGCATACAACTTCCCAAAATGTAATTTGAGTACCACGCAGAGACATACGAACGTTAAAAATGTTCAATGCTCTTCCTCCAGAAATGCAGAAAACAAGGGATCATAAAATATTCAAGAAACAATTGTATAGTCTATTATTGAATAGAGAGCCTTATACCCTAGGAGATTTTGTAGGGTAGACTGTCAACTTTTGTGACACTATTTCGTTTCGTTTTTTTCCTGTATGTAGGTTGGGAATGATTTGAAATAAAGATCTGTTATGACTTTAGCCTTGCGGCTTTCTCACTTCTCTCCAGAGGAAAATTCACTTATCCCAGATATCTCAGATATCAAAAGGATTAAGCTCTGTTGGAGCCCTTTCCAGGTTTTCGGGCTCGTGGTGGTTGTCGGGTCCGGGTCGCTCCTCGGCTCCCTGCTGTAGGTTGGATTCCTGCTCCACCCGCACATCCTGTCGGAGCAGACGGTGTTCCTCTGCATTCCCCATGTACTTGCGTACAGTTCTCGCCGTTCCGAGCAGTACCGCCTTCTGCATGACTTTATAAATATTTTCGTCCAACTGAAGTTTTCTCAAGTTCTCTAGTAGTTTCTTCGGTATCAGGCCTGTAGATGAAATGACAATAGGGATGGTCTTTATATCTTTCAGCTTCCACTGTCTTCTGGTTTGTTCCTCGAGATCTCTGTATTTTGAAATTTTTTCAGTGTGTCTATCTAGAAGATTGTTATTATTTGGAATTGCCACGTCGATGAATAGTGCTGTGTCCTCATCCTTATTGAGCAATATGAGGTCTGGTCTATTGTGGGTTATTTTCCAGTCTGTGAGAACAGTGCGATCCCAGAAGAGCTTGCGATGTTCGCTCTCCAGCACAGTATCTGGATGATAATCGTAATAAGGAACTTTTTTCGTTAGAAGTTAGAAGTTGGTGTTTTAGTGCCAATTCTTGGTGAAGAATCTTGGCAACAGCATCATGTCTATTTTTGTACTCCTTGCCCGCGAACTTCTGACATTCCCCGGTGATGTGCTGGATAGTTTCATGTGTCGCACAGCCATAACGACAGCTATCGTCCGCCACTGAGGCGGAATATTATTATCATTATTGATGGATAAACGTCAATCGGTTCATAATAGTGAGTTAATTCAGTCGTGAGCATTCAGAATATCATTCTCGTATCACATTTTGACCTATATACTTCTATTCAATGAGTTTTAATTGCTATTTCTTTCAATAGATTCAGATATGAAAAGATTTCAGTAATTTTGGAAATCTAGTGACTGTCAAATCGCTTATCGGACAATCAAACTTTTGTGAAACCCGCTGTTAAGATTTCAGAGTATGTTTTTCCAGCAGTATAATTTTGTAGATCACTTTACATATTGACCTGATATGCCTGAGTTCAAATAAAATCAGTGTATATCCATAATATGTTTTGAAAATTTGTTTCTTGTAAATATTTCGATCTAATGATTTGAAGATGTTGTGTATTAACAGTTAATTTTTGAATTAAACCTTATTATGTATAAATTTTGCTGTATTTCGTTAAACCATCTCATTAAAGAATTCCGAAATATTGTTGTGTTTGACTTTCCAATTCTAGCTTCCAAACATAACCAGAAGTCAGAACCTTATTCCCCCTTTCATGAAAAATGTGAAAGTATGGCGAATTCTTATTGACATAACACTAAAACAGAATTAGATACATACTTATATGATTTTCACTAACATGAGTTGTTTAACCACGACATGTGTTTTGCTATCACAATAGAATCTTGCGGTGGTTGATGGTGAACAATTGTGATAACAGAACATATGTCGTGGTTAAACAACTCGTGTTAGTGAAAATCATATATGTAATTTTTTTTTATTCAATTATGGACTTTCATCAAGTATCACATCACATATCACATCAATTCAATATAATTATTTTCAAAGAATTAGTTATCTGTTAAAATCTACATCAAGTATTGGGGAATTAATTCGAATTTGACTCTCATTATTGTCCGATTATATCTATTTGGATTTGTTGAAACAAAATCGAATCAACATATTTTAGAATGAAAATTTCGAAAGAGTAGGTTTTTTGGCGAATATACTTATCCGATGTTATAAATATTACGTATTCCCAGTTCAACGTTTTGAAAACAAATTGGCGCCATATGGACCACGCCCTCTTCAATCTGATTGGTCCGCACCTAGTGTAAAGTTATGTATGCTGAATGTGCGTAAGTGGTGAACCTGACTGCCGATCAGATAAACTTGGCTAAGTCAACCTCACTCTGAAAAATTTTAGACGCATCGTCCATCCTCATCAGTATGCTATACCATCATGAGTCCAAACAAATTTATATCGCTTTTCTTTGGCAGCCGCACGAGCCGCTTTGAAAATAATTTTATTTTTGGTAGTGAGGTGTTCGCTGACGTAAAATCTGTCAGCCAGTCCATCCAATTTGAAGGCACTCTTCATCCCCAACTCTAACCGCTTGCTCTTAACTGCTGACATCATTTGATCCCTTTTTAACTTGGAGACAAATTTCACCACAATATTCCTTGGTTTGCCGACAATTTTTGTAGATGTTGATGACAAAATACCAGGTTCCAACGCCATGCCAACATACTCGGCAATCCGAGCAACAGCATGGTTCAAATTTTCATCCTTCATTTCGGGTATATCCATGATCTCCACATTGTTTAGTCTTGCATCTTGTTCAATTTTGTCCAATCGTACGTGCAGCTTAGAGATTTTGATGGACTCATAATAATTGTGATTGTTCAAACGAAAATATTGAAATTCCTAAGAGTCCAATCCATTTCCACAGTAAGCATTAATCTAAATAGTTTAACCGATTATTCACCTTTTTTGTTTTATCAATCTATCCATTGCCTTTCGTGTATCCATATACTGATGATACAACAAACTGTTATAAGTAGGTTGACAGCATAGGTGAATGATTTCGCTTTGTAGAACATTCATTCAATCAATAGGCGTAGTACAAGTTACAGTCTTCAATTTAATTTTTTCCTGAGATGTTTCTTCCATCTATTCCCAAGAATTTAAAATAATAACATAATAACAACGCAGTTTATCAAAACATTTCTTTTTTGTAAGTCATTTTCCACTTTGATTTCCTTCGGGAGCTTCAAGACTTCATTGAGACCCTCCAATTTGTTCTGAAAATCTGTAAGAGCGCAAATATCAAGTCTGAGTTCAGTTTACAGTCGTACCTTATAGTTGTGGAGCCGAAAAGGGAAATTCGAGATATATGTAGATACTTGAGCGTGTCAGATAAGGGGACATACCTTGGACCCCGTAGAGTACCTCTACCAAAAATTAGATCTGTGTATAGGGGGAATTGTCTAGGCTGGCCAGTCAGAATAGTAAAAAAAAACGACCATTGTACATACTCGAGCGTGTCAGATTAAGATATATATGGTTAATTACATGTTGAAAAGTATATATTCTCTTAATCTGACAAATTAAGCGTGTCGCAAATGTGTGGGAGGGCACCAAAGTTGCAAAAAAAAACGCCACGCGTACATTCTCGGGCGCGGTGGCTTTTTTACTTATTTTGAAGCTAATGATTTGAGAATAAAGGAAAAAATATAATCTGATAGTTTTGGCAAGCCGAAACAATAAAAATTGGCCATAAAGATCACAAAAATCAGTTTTTTCGAATTATCTCCTTCCCTGGGCATCACATCTTGTTCGCATTCATTATAAATTCAACTTAATTCAAATCAATTCAATATATTTCATGCTATTACAAATATACATTTGTTTGCACACGTCATTATATGTATTACCACTATTAATTTAGTATCACAGTTGCTGTAGTCTAAAATTACGGAGATATACTACACAAATTAACATAAATAAAATAAAATTTGACAATACATTAATAATATTAATAATCTTCACCCTCAGTCACAACCACACGAAACGCATCTTTTAGGTAGCATTCGACTGTTTTAAGAAATGTTTTGCTGTCTAGAAGCTGCACATTGCCAGGCGAGACATCATAAAATAAGGGTCTGTAATAGTTTACTCCCTATCGACTATGACTCAGTCTTAATTTTTGTATGTTTATATGTAAGGTTTGCCTGGTATTATGATCATGTATATAATTATTTCTTGTATATGAACCAAGGTTCTCCCTTACATATTTTAAGCATGTATATATATATACAAGGATGGAATTGTAAATAGATTATTCTAGACAAATACAGTCGCGACATCTTCCCTATAACCCATTCCAAAAATGACACGCTGAACCTTCCTTTGCAACCCAAATATCCTGCTGGAACGTGGGGAGTGACCCCATGCAAGAATTCCATATCTACAATGGGACAGAAATATTGAGTAATATGCTGTTAATAATGACTGCTTTGGTAATTCGTTTCGTAAGGACCTTATTACGAAAATGCTTCTTGAAAGTTTTTGCATGACTCTCCCACGACAAGATTGGATCCAAGCCAAAACCCAGAAACATTGAACTTTCCTACTCGCCTTTTTTTTATGAGTGAACATTATTGTTTTAGATTTCGTTTCATTTAGGCTTAGACCATTTTTACCAAACCATGTTAATGCTGACCCTTTAGCCGTATTAATTTGTTCATATACGGTTTTTTTCTCGGTGTTTCAAACCAGAATTGTTGTGTCATCAGCAAAAAGTATAGAGTCCAAGCTGGAGCCCAAACTAAGATTGCTAATATGAAGTAAAAAAAATATGGGCCCCAATACTGATCCCTGTGGCACTCCACAGGTAATTTTTTGTGTGTCCGACGTTTTATTATTTATAGATACATACTGTGTCCTGTCGGCCAAATATGAGCTCACGAGTTTGACACTGGTTTCATCAAAATCACTATTTTTTAATTTAGAAATAAGAAGACTGTGGGAAACGCAGTCAAATGCATTAGTAAGGTCACAAAATACCGCCCCCGCAAGCTCTTCGTTCTCATTGCCTCATATAATCTTATTTATTAAATATATAAGAGCATCAGTAGTAGATTTTTTTGCTCTGAAACCAAATTGCCCAAAATTAAATAAATTATTTGACTCACAAATTTTCACGATTTGATTTTTTAGCACAGTTTCACATACTTTTGCTATCACTGTTGTTATAGAGATAGGTCTTAAATTGTTTAAGTCCCTTGAATTTTTTGTTTTTCGAATTGGCAAAACTTTAGCTACCTTCAAGCTGTCAGGAAACACTCCATTCTTTATGCAATTATTTATGAGATCAGTACAGGGGTATAAAATTTCTTCTCTGACAGATTTAATATTAGTTTAGAATTCAGATTACAATAGTCAAGACTGGGCTTATTTTTCAGATTTTTTTATTATGTCACGCACATCATTGTAGCTAACAGGCGCAAAACTAAATATAGGGTAACAAAAAACCCCCATCACTACAAGTTTTCCCACAAAAAAGGCTCTTAAGTTCTAGTTGTTTCTAAATCTCCTTATCGACATTGACAAAAAAGTATTTATTTCGTCTAGATTTACATTTAATGGTAATTCATCTTTTTTTGTTGGCCTCTTGGTGTTTATTAGGTTCCAGCAGGTTTTACTTGGATTTGAACTATTTTCAATGGCCTTTTTATTGTGCTCCATTTTTGCCTTCCTTATTGCCTTTTGGTATTTGCGTTTGTATTCCTTTTTTAGCGTTAAAATTGATCTTGAATCAACATTATGTCAAAGTTCATGTAGAAGGCTCAAATGGTCATGCATTTTTTTTAAGCTTTCATTGAACCAATGTTTTTTTACTTCAGTTTTTATATTTCTTAATGGGAAACACGCCGCGGCCTCTTCAGATAAAAAGGATACAAAGGTGTCAAATGAGTGAGCAGGGCTTACCTGACTGCACCTCAAAAATTTCCAATTTATTTCGTCAATGGCTTTGTGGAATTTCAAGAGCCCAATTTGGGTCATTCTGGTTATAATATTATCTTAACACTCACCTTTCCTTGTAGCCTCAGTAATTGCTATATGGTAGCTAAAAGAATTTAATAAATCTAGCAAATTTGTGTAATCACGATTCGAAGTGTGAAAGTGGACATTAAAGTCCCCACAAATAATAATTTCATACGGGTGTGACTGTAGTAGACTACAGTCAAGGATTTTATTTAAACAAGACATAAAACAATTTAAATCTCCAAAAGACGTTCTGCAAAAGTTGTAGAGCATAACATTTTCTACAAATGTTGTCCTAAGAAATTTTTTCTACGTTCAAACGACTTTCTTATATATAATTCAACCCAAATCGACGATAAAAACCATAGGTCACGCTTCATATAAGAAAGTCGTTCGGACTCTGAAAATTCCACATATAGTAAAATGTGAGGTTCGGAGACATAATTTTCATTTTTTCAAAAACTAGGGAAGGTATGAACGGAAAACTTCGTAGGAAGTAGTATCTCACCTAATTCAACCCAAATCGACGAGAGAAACCATAGGTCACGCTTCATATAAGAAAGTCGTTCGGACTCTGAAAATTCCAAATATAGTAAAATGTGAGGTTCGGAGACATAATTTTCATTTTTTAAAAAATGAGGGAAGGTATGAACGGGAAACTTCGTAGGAAGTAGTATCTCACCTGATTCAACCCAAATCGACGATAAAAACCATAGGTCACGCTTCATATAAGAAAGTCGTTCGGACTCTGAAAATTCCACAATTAGTAAAATGTGAGGTTCGGAGACATAATTTTCTTATTTTTCAAAAACTATTGAAGGAACGTTGGAAATACTTTCTACGAAGTAGTATCTCACCTAATTCAACCCAAATCGACGATAAAAGCCATAGGTCACGCTTCATATAAGAAAGTCGTTCGGACACTGAAAATTCCACATATAGTAAAATGTGAGGTTCGGAGACATAATTTTCTTTTTTTCGAAAATTAGGGAAGGTATGAACGGGAAACTTCATAGGAAGTAGTATCTCACCTAATTACACCCAAATCAACAATAAAAACCATAGGTCACGCTTCATATAAGAAAGTCGTTCGGACTCTGAAAATTCCACATATAGTAAAATGTGAGGTTCGGAGACATAATTTTCATTTTTTCAAAAACTAGGGAAGGTATGAACGGAAAACTTCGTAGGAAGTAGTATCTCACCTAATTCCACCCAAATCGACGATAAAAACTATAGGTCACGCTTCATATAAGAAAGTCGTTCGGACACTGAAAATTCCACATATAGTAAAATGTGAGGTTCGGAGACATAATTTTCTTATTTTTCAAAAACTATTGAAGGAACGTTGGAAATACTTTCTACGAAGTAGTATCTCACCTAATTCAACCCAAATCGACGATAAAAGCCATAGGTCACGCTTCATATAAGAAAGTCGTTCGGACACTGAAAATTCCACATATAGTAAAATGTGAGGTTCGGAGACATAATTTTCTTTTTTTCGAAAATTAGGGAAGGTATGAACGGGAAACTTCATAGGAAGTAGTATCTCACCTAATTACACCCAAATCAACAATAAAAACCATAGGTCACGCTTCATATAAGAAAGTCGTTCGGACTCTGAAAATTCCACATATAGTAAAATGTGAGGTTCGGAGACATAATTTTCATTTTTTCAAAAACTAGGGAAGGTATGAACGGAAAACTTCGTAGGAAGTAGTATCTCACCTAATTCCACCCAAATCGACGATAAAAACTATAGGTCACGCTTCATATAAGAAAGTCGTTCGGACACTGAAAATTCCACATATAGTAAAATGTGAGGTTCGGAGACATAATTTTCATTTTTTCAAAAACTAGGGAAGGTATGAACGGAAAACTTCGTAGGAAGTAGTATCTCACCTAATTCAACCAAAATCGACGATAAAAACCATAGGTCACGCTTCATATAAGAAAGTCGTTCGGACACTGAAAATTCCACATATAGTAAAATGTGAGGTTCGGAGACATAATTTTCATTTTTTCAAAAACTAGGTAAGGTATGAACGGAAAACTTCGTAGGAAGTAGTATCTCACCTAATTCAACCAAAATCGACGATAAAAACCATAGGTCACGCTTCATATAAGAAAATCGTTCGGACTCTGAAAATTCCAAATATAGTAAAATGTGAGGTTCGGAGACATAATTTTCATTTTTTCAAAAACTAGGGAAGGTATGAACGGAAAACTTCGTAGGAAGTAGTATCTCACCTAATTCAACCAAAATCGACGATAAAAACCATAGGTCACGCTTCATATAAGAAAGTCGTTCGGACTCTGAAAATTCCAAATATAGTAAAATGTGAGGTTCGGAGACATAATTTTCATTTTTTCAAAAACTAGGGAAGGTATGAACGGAAAACTTCGTAGGAAGTAGTATCTCACCTGATTCAACCCAAATCGACGATAAAAACCATAGGTCACGCTTCATATAAGAAAGTCGTTCGGACTCTGAAAATTCCACATATAGTAAAATGTGAGGTTCGGAGACATAATTTTCATTTTTTCAAAAACTAGGTAAGGTATGAACGGAAAACTTCGTAGGAAGTAGTATCTCACCTAATTACACCCAAATCAACAATAAAAACCATAGGTCACGCTTCATATAAGAAAGTCGTTCGGACACTGAAAATTCCACATATAGTAAAATGTGAGGTTCGGAGACATAATTTTCATTTTTTCAAAAACTAGGGAAGGTATGAACGGAAAACTTCGTAGGAAGTAGTATCTCACCTAATTCCACCCAAATCGACGATAAAAACTATAGGTCACGCTTCATATAAGAAAGTCGTTCGGACACTGAAAATTCCACATATAGTAAAATGTGAGGTTCGAGCGACATGATTTCCTTATTTTTCAAAAACTACTGAAGGAATGTTCGAAAAACATCTCAGGAGGTAGTATCGTACCTATACCAACTCAAATCAATGATAAAAATCATAGGTCATGCTTCATATAAGAAACTTGTTCGGACTCTGAAAATTCCACATATAGTAAAATGTGAGGTTCGAGGACATGATTTTCTTATTTTTCAAAAATTAGCAGAGGTATGAACGGAAAACTTCCTAGGAAGTGGTATCTCACCTAATTCAACCCAAATCGACGATAAAAACCATAGGTCACGCTTCACATAAGAAAGTCGTTCGGACTGAAAATTCCACATATAGTAAAATGTGAGGTTCGAGCGACATGATTTCCTTATTTTTCAAAAACTACTGAAGGAATGTTCGAAAAACATCTCAGGAGGTAGTATCGTACCTATACCAACTCAAATCAATGATAAAAACCATAGGTCACGCTTCATATAAGAAACTTGTCCGGACTGAAAATTCCACATATAGTAAAATGTGAGGTTCGAGCGACATGATTTCCTCATTTTTCAAAAACTACTAGAGGAATGTTCGAAAAACATCTCAGGAGGTAGTATCGTACCTATATCAACTCAAATCAATGATAAAAACCATAGGTCATGCTTCATATAAGAAACTTGTTCGGACACTGAAAATTCCACATATAGTAAAATGTGAGGTTCGAGCGACATGATTTCCTTATTTTTCAAAAACTACTGAAGGAATGTTCGAAAAACATCTCAGGAGGTAGTATCGTACCTATACCAACTCAAATCAATGATAAAAATCATAGGTCATGCTTCATATAAGAAACTTGTTCGGACTCTGAAAATTCCACATATAGTAAAATGTGAGGTTCGAGGACATGATTTTCTTATTTTTCAAAAATTAGCAGAGGTATGAACGGAAAACTTCCTAGGAAGTGGTATCTCACCTAATTCAACCCAAATCGACGATAAAAACCATAGGTCACGCTTCATATAAGAAAGTCGTTCGGACTGAAAATTCCACATATAGTAAAATGTGAGGTTCGAGCGACATGATTTCCTTATTTTTCAAAAACTACTGAAGGAATGTTCGAAAAACATCTCAGGAGGTAGTATCGTACCTATACCAACTCAAATCAATGATAAAAACCATAGGTCACGCTTCATATAAGAAACTTGTCCGGACTGAAAATTCCACATATAGTAAAATGTGAGGTTCGAGCGACATGATTTCCTCATTTTTCAAAAACTACTAGAGGAATGTTCGAAAAACATCTCAGGAGGTAGTATCGTACCTATATCAACTCAAATCAACGATAAAAGCCATAGGTCATGCTTCATATAAGAAACTTGTTCGGACCCTGAAAATTGTCGCGGTCTTCTGGAGGGTTACCCCATGCTCTCGTAGCATATGTAGGAAGAGCGTGGTCCGTCTCGGACACATAACGATGTTTAACGTTGAAAAGAGTCGTTCGGATGGGAGACCATAGATGGTTGCTCCGATGCATATTTTCGTTTATGTCTTCGTTTAATAAAGTGTTATTATCCCGAAAGGTGCATTCGAAACTTATGTATGAGAGACCTTCGGACATATTACGAGTGTGAGACTGATACGATTAGAGATATTCGATGCGATCCGAGGCAGATCGCCCCGGATCTAATGAATATGTACGTAATTGTGATTCTGGAGGGTTATCCCATGTCCTCCAGACATATATGTAAAGGGATGGAGAATGGGTCATGCTGGCCAGTTGTGGCGGATTCCTTTTTCTAGGATGAAGTTGCTGTTCTGGTTGGTAGGCTCGAATCGGATCCCCGCAGTGATGGGCTTGACGTGATTTCGTAGAATAAGTCGGTGCATTATCAGAATTAAGCTCCGATGTGCGAACTTAGAAGTGGTTGTATCAGCTAGTCTTTGTTCTTCCGGAGTATTCTCGATCTCGATGTATCGCTTCTATGTTTCATCTCTTGCCTTGAGCGACCCCTTGCAGCGAGATCGCGGTCCGCTTCGTATCTTTGTATTCGAATGGCCATTATGCGATCGACTATAAAAAACCTGTCTAACCTTTCGGTTTTACCTTTCGGTTATGACATTATACTTTGCGACCACTCACTCCTCGGACTTCCTTCCGAACGAGAATGAATTACATCTCTCATTCACCGAGTCGTTATGTTTACTTATATAGCGAAGGGTTGAGAATGTGTATGGAGCTGGGGGTTTACCACTTGTGGCAAACGCCTCGGCGAGGGACCTTACGGTCTCATCTCTGCGGTCTAGTAGAAACGTTCAAGGCTTAGAACTCCTGTGTTCGGAGCTAATCGTATCTCTGGGCTCGCAAGGTGCTAAATCTTAGTTAGTGCCATATTACAAGGGTCTGCGCGTAGCTCGTCTGTTATCCTTCTGCCGTGTTGTCTGTTTTTCGAGGAGGGTGTTCGACTGCGATTTCGATTGTATTTCGTTAGTCGATTTACCCGAAGATTGTGGATGTACATAGGCAAAGATGCTGACGTCTCGTGGACCTATCGTGTGAACATAGTCAGTTGACATATACTTAGAGTGGTTAGTTTTACCCTACTGATGACTAATTTTTAGCTTCTATGAGCCGAAAGACTCAAACAATGTGACTTTACCAAGGCATCAGACGTGTTCGTCTGGTGTCGCACGAGCCAAGGTTGCCGTTTGGAGCTAATAGGATCGCCACGTTCGATCTGGGCCCTTGAGGGTCAATCCTTGACGGTTAATCATGGTTCAAAGTCGATGTTGAAGCTTTAAATAATTGCCTGTAGGCAACTTACATCCTGGCAAGGGTGACACTGGGTACATCGGTTTCCGTGCTACGGATCTGTTGATACTCTGCCCTTAGCTTGGGGATTCGTCTTGTCGATTAGACGAGACCCCGTAACGAAGATGAAAGCCTCTTCTCTCCAGTTCGGAGACGATACACACATTTCGTGTCAGTATCCGTAGTTTACAGAAAAAACGATTCAAAACGTTATAGTTTTCTGAACACTTCACATAAACATGTACGAGAATAGCAATAGTACACTTCAAAATAATAAATGAGAAACCGTCTATATGACCGATAATGCCTGACAAAAAGAATTGTTGAAACTGATGGAGATATCTTCATTAAATTGAATAAATAAAGGGCGAATGATAACGCAAGATGATATCACGATAGCGCGATCCGGTATCGACTATAAGTTTCGGAGCTGTGCGAAATAACGTACTGAACCGGGTGCTGTAGGACTGGAACGTGACCACGATAGTCAATTTTAAATGCGTTCGGGTGAATAACGTGTTGAATCATTTTCTAGTTTTAAATGCGACCCTTCCTGCCAATAACCTGTTGATTCAACGTGAAATTCATCCGAAATCAGTATCAATTCAATATAAAATTTTTGTCAACCACCGTCATTGAGTAGAATTCATCAACTGAATAGAACGCTTCATTTCCTAAAAACACAATCAATTCAACACAAAAAGCGTGTGTTTGACAGAGAAACGTAAATAACACTTTCCAGTATGAAAATTGAAGAAAAAGTAATAAGACTCGAACACTTCGCTACGCTATTATGAGTCCAGCCAGAATTCTCACAGCACGCTTCCGAAGACGGAAATCCCTACTTGTCCCGTATCTCAAATGCGCTAGAAAGAGATGAGGAGAGACACCGCATAGCAAATATATTGTTGCTGAATTTTGAGGCAAGTTCATCGACATGGGGTTCCAGATGGGGTCCAGATCAGAGAGTAATCCAGAGGCATGCCCAGAAATCTAATGAAATCCATCAAACAAACATCATCTTCAGTCCTCCTTGGTCTCATCAGGAGCTCCTAAGATTATTCTTCGTCCATTGGCAGAGAACCACTCGAGGGACCTCGACCGGACCCCCCCCGCAAAATTCTCAGCAAGTTACCCAAATAAGATCCCTGGAGCACAAACGTGATGCTATCAACAAAAAGAATGGAACATATGTACTTCGGAAGATCGCTGATAGTTACTAGGAAAACAACCTGTCCCACACCAATCTCCATCGGCCTTACCTTCGAGTACTTTACATCCACAAGGGTCACCTGTAACCTATTTTCTAAGATGGAACCGATCAATTTGATAGATCGATAGCATTGAATCCATGCAACCGTCCACGAATGATGACAAGCAGCAATTCTTTTCATATTCGAAGCAGTCAATTATTGCATAATTAATCAAATTGGATCTGTGGTCCTTCGTCCCGCTCGAAAACCAAACTGCGATCCAAAAAATAGATGATTTTTTCCACGAACTATTCAACAATCTGGTTGGAAATTATTTTCTCGATGATCTTCGGGAAAATAGGACGATAATAATCATCATCACCCTTCTTGTGAACCGGTATCACCATCGAGATTTTTAGGCTACTACCGACCGTGATACACCTGTTCATCAGTTTTGTTAGTGTATTCCATTTTCCTGCGTTAGCATTTATCCATGATATGACAACTTTTTAGACGGACCATGCCTACACTTTTGTATTGAGAGCCGTAACGGAGCGGTTGATGAATTTGGCCAAAAGCAGAGCTCCACAGAGTTGGGATTTTCTTCGTAATTCTTTTTGGTGAAAGTTTTGATTTTGACGTGAGCAGTCGTACTTGTATGTTTCCGCTGGTGTCCATCGTTTTTTTTTCCATATGCCTTTAGGGATGCATCTGAGAATTCGTGTATTTTTAATGTCTGATAGCGGTTTAGGTGAATCTAACTTTTTATTTGAATTTCTTCTAGCGAACTTCCAGAAGGAAGTTCGCTTCTGAAGTTATTCCAAGCATTTCTTGTTTGATCTGGTGGTAGTTCATCCCAAGAGGTGTTGTTTTTCCATATTTCTCTGCCTGAATTACGGCCCATGATAATAATCCTAGAGGGTCGAAAATTGTGGCAAATTCTGATAGGATTTTTCTCTTTGTTAGTTGACACACGGAGTTCTGTCTAATTTGGTAGTGTATGCTATCTTCTCCGGTTGTCCATGATATACCGAGTTTTCTCGTTGAGCTGCTCTTGTCATTCAATAAGAGGTCGGCTGAGTTTCGGATTGTTTATTGAACTTTTACCCCTATGAAACAGGAACACGAACAACTCGAACCTTCTACAAAACCTTTTTCCATTGTCCTGATTGAGCAACACCAAATTACAGTGACAAAAATTAAAAACATAATTGAAAGTTTCCGCACAAAATAATATGGACCAGATAGCACAAATATATTCAAGCAATTTATGGAAAAGCTACTTCATTAGTTGTGGACAAGAATTCCTTACATTTACTATTAAAAATGAAAAACACACGCATTTGTCATTTATGGTCTGTGGAAACAATTTCGAACTGAAATTAGTGAAATCCAAGAGGAATTAAGGAATAACTACAATGTCAAAAGAAACGAACTACACCACCCTGAAGGAACTACAAAAATACGTGCGAATACTAAAATACAGCTGCAACGTGGGAAAGGCACCATAATCCAGTGTCGCAAATGCCAACAATGGGCTTACGCGATTACGAATAGCCCCATAATGTAAAATGCCTGAAATATGCAGCGAATCACCTCGCAAAGGATTGCACAAAATTGAGGGAGTTTTCGGCCACCTGCGCTATAATGTAAAGAAGGGACATCTTCGGAAAATCCATAATGAAGACATCCAAAAGAACTAAAACCAAAATACATATATTGTGTTGTCTTTGTCTTGCTAAGAATAAAAACAAGTTCTGTAGTATGTTTGTGAGAAACATAAGAGAGAGGTAGTTTGTTCTTCAGGAATAACTGTCAAAATTTGAACAGATGATAACAACAATATATCTGTAACATTTCAGAATCAATTTGATTCATCTCTTTATTTAGAATTGTACGTATTCAGTGAGATTTGTTGAAACACATATGCGTGGCATCGAGCATGATGATGACCTCAAAACAAAAGTATCTACTATCAATATTTCAGCAGCACCTTCAGATCAAAAAGTCTGCAGATGGAGTATCAAAAGTGACGATAATGAAAGAGGCTACGGAAGTATTCTCAACCTACGCTGGACAAACCTCACACAGAAAATACAGTTGACCTCAGAAAAAGAAAAGGAAGATGAAGTTAAAGAGCCTTTCCATATACAACTGATAACGATAGCGATAGTTTTCAAATTTACAGATTGAGGGCTAATGCTATTTCGATTGAGCCCTGTTATCTTGATTGAATTTTTTTCTTATGGTTACAAAAAACTTTGTCAGAAAGTCTGAAGACAAACCGAAACATTTTGCTTTCGTCGAAATAAGAAACAAACAAGGCACAGGTGCAATTTATATTTATTCGAGCATCATACATTAAGAATATTTTCTTGGTAAACACGTCATTACAACATATTGTTATGAGTGTTTACAAAGAATATATCCCATAAAATTGAGTACTACTTCCGAATAATGAATATGATGATAATATTTTTCAAGAAAATTTCAGTCAATGAGAGTTTCAATACACAATAGGCTATAAGAGAAAAATAATTCTGCTAAGGGTGAAGAATGACGGTCATAGATATATGTAATTGTTCTATAAGCAACGTTTAAGCTAATATGTAGCCTTTATCAAGCTAAAATATAAAATGTTTGAGATAGTGAATAAATTGTGAGAACAAAGCAATGATACAAAATCAGAATCACAATAAAAAAACATGTAAGACATTTATAGAACAACAAAAATTTCTTTTTTTTATTTATTATATTTATTTATTTATATATTTATTGAGTATGATATATGAGGCGCCGTTTGGGCCAAAACTGTTTCAACGAATTATTCATTTTTTTAATCCAAATATACATATATCCTCACCTAGAATAGTAAATATCACCTACACCGACAAATATATCAACTAGAATAATTTATATATTTTAAGACATACTTTTGACCCAACATTTTCATCGGGGCAGCTACAGATAATGTCCTGAAAGATATTTCGATCCCCATTTATCAGGAATTATGGAATCTTTACCAACACATAGAATCGAAATTGAATGAATCAGATCACAATTTATATGTACTTTATGTACAAAGAAATGGTTTTGTCCTAGGTACGATATAAATCAAGAAAAAATATGTTCTCGAGAGGTTCAGGACTTTTATCGTATTTTTTGTGTATCTAGGAGAACACTATACCGTCATAGATAATTAATGTGCACTCCTGAAGCTCGAAAAACAATCAGTGATGAGGAAATTGATATTTTTCAGTTGTTTGACAGGAAAAAGGTCAAGTTTATAGAACAAAAACCACTTCTTAAAACAATGCCGACTCATTTTTGAAGATGCATCTTATTTCATTCAAGTTTGTTGTTGTCATCAGATGAATTTTAAACAACTAACTTGAATAAAATAAGATGCATCCTGAAAAATAATGATTACCCCGCCAAAATCATTGTTAACATCACAAAAAACATGAATTTTGAATTTGTTTTGTATTTGAGCTTGCTTTACGGAAACTGAAATAGCAAAGTACTCGTTTCGAAATTCCAAAATAGTCTACTAAAAAGGGAAACCTCCCGTTTCCAGTACGCTACGCTTTCGGCCTTTTAAATAAGTGCTTTCATCACCGTTTGGGGTTCACCCCAAGTGTTACTCTTTGTACAACACAGATTACTCTGTAATCTTTGTTGTAGAAGAGCTATTAGCTATCTGCATAACGATAACAGTACCGCTGCTAGTGCTATCTATAAGCCACTTTGCTTACTACTGACACTGACCTCGTCTGACAGGGTTGCCGAATGATCTATTTTCTTCAAACTCGCATAGGCTGCGCCATCTCCTGGCGACATAAAATAGTTCAAATTATAATATATTTGGATTTCACGCCGTTTGGGTCAAAAGTATGCCTTAAAATATATAAATTATTTTAGTTGATATATTTGTCAATGTAGGTGATATTTATTATTCTGGGTGAGGATATATGTATATTTGGACTAAAAAAATAAATAATTCGTTGAAACACTTTTGGCCCAAACGGCGCCTCATAATGATAATACAAACAGGTATTTCAACCCAATACAGTATTCACAGATTCACATGGAAAAGTTGCAATAACGTACAAAAATACCTCCAATACTTAAACCCAGTATTCAGTGATAAAACTCCTGGAAAAAAAAACAATATAGTGGAAAATCCCCATTATCGCAAAAGAACAAGTAAAATCATATACATATAAACAGGAAAGCAAATAAAACTTTAATCATAACTTCGCATAATAATGAAGTTTCAACATTTTCTTAAACTGCACAATGGAAGGGATCTATATGGACAGAGCTCGAGATGAACTCTGTCAAAATCCTACACATTGGCGAATTCTTGGTGACATTCAATCTGCGAAATGGAACGAAAAACATTTCCCTCGATCTGAGTCTCCCCTCCAGGAACTTTAAAATCACCGATTGGAGAATAGAAGGGACCGAAAGGGCACCGTTCAGTATTTTATATAACAGACACATATCGTTAATTTTCCTGCGGTCCTGCAAGGTGAGCATATTAAATCTCACATAAACTTTCGGATCGGAGTAATCCTGGTCCACAATTCGGAAACTATCATGATATGACAAACATCGCAGAAATTTATGTTGTACGTTTTCCAACCGCCTGATGTGACACTCATAATGAGGGTTCCAAACCGATGATGAAAAATTCAGTCGACTAAAAACAAAAGAATAATACATTGTCAACATAGTTTCATTCTTTCTGAATAGTTTACTATGTCGAAGGACAAAACCAAGCATTTTATTCGCCGATGAAAGGACGTTATCAATATGTTCGATAAAATTCAACTTTGCATCCAGAGTCACTCCCAAGTCGCGAATACTACTCACTTGTCGCAGTTGAATCCGGTCAATCAAGAGGTCTATGTCTCCAGCCCCCCAAATTTGAATTTTAAAATTTTTTTGACACAAAAGTTTTGTACTAGTTTTATACCGAAATGTACCGTTGAAAAAAAGTTTTGTACCCCTAATTAAAGTGATGAAAATACGGTTTTTTAGTTTGGGGGGGTCGTAGACATGTTCACCCCCCACTTCCGAAATTGCAAATTTTTTTTATCTCAAAGTTTTGTACTGAAATGTACCTTCAAGAAAAAGTTTTGTACCTTAAAATTAAGGGGTCTTAGGAGGGTTTCAAATTGGGGGGGCTGGAGACAGGTTTTTGAAATAATGAAATTTCGGTTTCCGAAACAAGCTGAAACATGTGTACTGGTTTTGTACCGAAATGTACCGTCACAAAAACGGCACACTTCTCTACCCCGGTGGTGTACCTGTGCTCCATATAAAGTACTGAGGCTTCAGGGATTTTTTTTTACACCAAGGAATATGGGATATTGGCTTTGTACCACTAAAAAATTTTGTAGCCCCAAATAGAATGAGTGAATTATCATTTTCAATACTTCAATAACTTTCGAAAATGCAAATTTTCTCTATGTAAACATTTCGTACTGGTTTTGTATCGTCAAGAAAAGTTTTGTACTCTGAGATTTGGGGGTCTTAGGAGAATTCATTCCAGGGATGGAGACATCTTTTCGAAGTAATAAGATTTTGGTTTTCGAAACAAACTGAAATATGTGTACTGGTTTGGTTCCGATATGTACCGTTGTAAAAACGAAATTAATCGTGAGACTAATTCAATTTTTTTCCCAACATCCTCCGTCCCTAGATTTATCTCCCTATTGCACAGATCGTGATTTTCTTCTTGATAAAGTCAAATTTGATTAACCTAAGATCAGAAAGAAATACATGGCGACGCGACGTTGAAAAAAGTCATCAATTTTGCACTTGTTTAACGCTTAAGCTCTGTACCGAAATGTACCGTTGAAAAAAGTTTTGTACCCCTAATTGAAATGACGAAAATACGTATTTCAGTTCGGAGGGGATGTTCACATACTCAGCCCCCACTATTGAAAATTAAAACTTTCTCTCTTTCGAAGTTTTGTACCGAAATGTACAAAAGCAAAAAGCTTTTATAATTGAATCCTACTCCAGAAATGGTCGAAAGAAAGGAAAATCTAAAACATTCTGTTGATAAATTGAGTACCCCAATATTGCTGAAGATTATTAATCTTTCGAAAGAACCTATTTACTGTTTCGCCATGTGTTAGCGTTTTCTGTGAATTAGAAAGTCTTGAAAGACAAAGAGGTTGTGAGTTCACCAAAGAAGAGAATACCATAGTATCAACAATGTTGATAGTATGTTGATTGTTCGTGTTTTATCTCTAGTGGTTGCTACACGATTTTGAAAAAAAAGACGTCAATGTGTTTCCATATTATTAGTACCTATAGATTCAACTGTTATCAGAAAATTGAAGATGTTGATTTTTCTCGTAGAATGGCCTATGACCACTCAATCTTAGATTACAACATTTTTCTTGACGGTACATCTGTGTACAAAACATTGAAATGAAAAAAATTGGAGGTGAGCATGTCTACAGTTTCCCCAAACTGAATTCCGTATTTTCTTCATTTTAATGAGGGTATATACAAAATTTTTTTCAACAGAACATTTCGGTACAAAACTAATACACATGTTTTAGCTTGTTTAGGAAACCGAAATCTCATTATTTCGAAATCATGTCTCCAGGCCTACAATTTTAAACTCTGCTAAGACCCCTTAATCTTAGAGGGTACAAAAATTTTTCTTTTGGGTACATTTCGGTACAAAACTAGTACAAAACTTTGAAAGCAAAAAATTTGCAACTTCAAAAGGGGGGAGGGGGCGAGCATGTCAATTGTCACCGCGAACTGAACTCCATATTTTCTTCATTTTAATTAGGGTACAAAACTTTTTTCCAACGGTACATTTCGGTACAAAACTAGTAAACATGATGCAGGTTGTTTCCGAAACCTAAACTTCATTATTTCAAAAACATGTCTTCAGCCCCCCCAATCTGAAACCCTCCTAAGACCCCTCAATCTTAAGGTACAAAAATTTTTCTTTTTGGTAAATTTCGGTGCAAAAATAGTACAAAACTTTGAGATATAAAAAATTGGCAATTTCAAAAGTGCGGGGTGAGCATGTCTACGACCCTCCAAACTGAAAACCATATTCTCATCATTTTAATTAGGGGTACAAAACTTTTTTCCAACGATACATTTCGGTACAAAACTAGTACAAAACGTTAGCATCAAAAATAGGTACAAATTCAAATTTGGGGGGGCTGGAGACATGGACCTTCAATCAAGTAGTGAAATTGGAACGCGTTGATGTTCCTTGTGAAAGAAATCTTGAAGTATTTATCCAGATTCAGAAATAGGAAATTTTCCCTGAAGTAATCGCTAAATCTGTCCAAATCTTGTTGTAACAGATAATAGTCAACAATGTTTTTTTTTTTCAAAAATATCTTCATATCGTCGGCAAACAGCAGAAATCCTGCATTACGAAAGCACGAGGATATATTATTTGAATAAATAATGAAAAATATAGGCCCAAGGTGAGAACCTTGAGGCACTCCGGATGTACTGGAGAACTTTCTTGACCACTGACCGTTAACACACGAATTGCGATCTATTAGAAATATAGGATGCTATCCATCTGAGTGGATCACCACAAATTCCCAACTCTGCAAGTCGACGCAAGAGAATCGAGTGATTAATTTTCTCGAATGCCTTTCTTAAATCGGTATAAATTACATCCGTCTGATGTTGTGACTCAAATCCTTCATAAACATATTCCACCAAGCTAATGAGGTTCGTTTCCAGGCTACGACTCTTTATGAAACCGTGTTGATTCTCTATAATTAAATTCTTCACATGATTTGCAATATATTTGTGAACTAAGGATTCAAAGATTTTGGGAATAGTTGAAATAACAGCTATCGGTCTATAAGTCTGAACGAAGTCCTATCGGCCATCCTTGTACACAGGAATAATCTTAGATAATTTCCAATGATGAGGAAATACACCATCCTTGAGCGATCGATTGAAGATGAAACCTCCCCAAAATAGTCACCACTGTAGATGTTCAAGATATTTTCCAAATTTTCGTGGGAACTCGATGAAGGCTCAAAAACAGAACCGAAATAATCGGCCAAAAGATTCGAAACGTCCTCGGGAGACGAAGCGTCCAAACCATCCCTCCTCATAACCGCCGGAAACGCGCCATGACGTTTTTTCTGTGACACGTACTTAAAACATTTTTTTGAATTATACGAAACCTCTTGCTCAATGGTTTCAAGATAGTAATGTAAATCCCTTGATCTAAGTCTCTTTGAAAGAGTTCTCAACTGCTTTAACTGACTATAATGATGAATGTCTCTATAGATTTTAGTGATGCCCACGAGAGTTTCGTTTTCGAGAGTCTCGTCTCGTTTCCTCTCGAAAAGGAGACGAGAACTCATATTCCATGTACGAGACGAGAAATCAGGAATGGTCATCAATCAATTGTAGTAGAATTTATTGAAACATTTCACATCTGACATTACGAATATTATGTTGAAATTTCAAATTACGGGAACATATTTATATGTATTTGTAATTTATATAAATGATAGATATGGTATTGTCATTGTCACACCATTGCCCTTTTCTGTCTCATCATTCCTAATAATGGAAAATGTGCTCGATATAAATTATATTTATCCCAAAAATGAAAAAATCCTTATTGTTACGAATCGTTCGAATTCGAGACTCGTTCGGGTCGAAAATTTTCCCCTTTCAGTTTTGATTTGAAATAGTGAGATATTTTTTCGACATTTTTCGTAAAATTCAAAGCGATTTTGTATTTGTGTAAGGTGAGACCGGATATCCTATTACAGGTTATCAGGTTATACAAAACTTTCTTATTCATATCATCATTTTTTGCTATTTTTCCCATACAAGACTTCGTAAGCACGATAAAAAAATTGTTTGTATGGAAAATTTCACCAGAATTATGGAGAGCAGATATTCTTCATTGCTTTGCAATAAACTTCCCAAGACGAACGCATCTTATTGGTTTAAACTTTCGGGGTACGTAAAACACGAGCCGGTGGTCTTTGTAATACATATTTCATGAATATTCCGTTCATTTCTGCTTTCAGTGCTTTCACTCTGAAAAACTGAATAGATCGTAAAGTGATGCAGCTGGTGCCTGTTTTGCAGCAAAACCCTTTGTCGGCCCTCAGTAAATTGGTATAATATTACGGTATGGGTTATGGCATGATTAGGGGGACAATTCTCTATTTGTTGACAATTTCGTAGGAACAGTTAGTTATTCTCATTATTTTGGACCAAACATTTTAGTTAGCATTCAATGATTATATACAGGGGGATTCATAACTATTGATAGAACTTTGAAAAGCTATTACCTATGTATCCTTATAGTTACGAATCCCCCTGTATACGGAATTTTCAAAAGACTCTGTTTCTTTCACGCATTGATGTATTTAAATAGTTGGCTCAAATTCCCCATTTCATACAATCAGTTTATTACCTGACGGATATGAGTGATACGGTTTATGTAGGTAAATAACAATGACTTTCAAACTAGAATGAATCGAATATAACTGAACCCATAAAAATTCAGTGTGTGAAAAGATATAAAAGATAATTCGATTTCGATATTCTAAAATTTTTCTTCGATATGACATCAACTTCAGAATAAGTCGGTCGAATGAGGCCGAAAATCTTCTCCGGGAAGCACTCGGTTCATTCACCAGATTGAAAAGAATTATAACTATACTGCATTCACATTTATTTTAGCAGTCGGCGGTTGGTCATGAAATAATTTTCTCAATTTTTTGTAACTAGAACGGAATAAGGTTGGCACACATGAAATGTCGTTAATGTCATAACGCGGTTGCCACAACTAATATCAATTTTTATTATGAAAATTCGAAAATGCCGAAAGTGATTGAAAAAAAAGACAGGGTTTCAGGAAGTGCTATTTAGAATTCAGGTCTGCTCATTCAAATAGTTACACCCTGATATTCTGAAATCCACAATACGTCAGACGGTAGCGATCATATTCAATGTAAGAGAATTTATATAATGTTTCATCTGAATCTAAACGACTTATATTTCAGCTGAATATTTCCACAATCAGAAATATTATGAATGAAGAAGATATGACAAAGAATTTCCTTCTATTGGGAGACCCAAAAAAGGGGTGGCATTTGTGAATTTTATGTTTGAGTGATTTAATGCGAAGAGTTTACTACAGGATTTTCGATGAATGTCATCTTAAAATAAGTTCCCGAAAATTGATTTTTCTATTTTTCATTTGACTTGTCCTATACATTGTGAATGTCTTAAGGTTCCAATAAATACCTAATTATTATTATTATATCAATGTATTAAGATGAACAGCCACAAATACGCGCCAGTTGTCCTGTTAATTGTTTATTCATGTGAAATTTCTGTTCAAAGGTGAAGTTCATCTTCTATTTCCTATGCAAATAACTGGATTTGGTATGCCTTCAATCAGTTTTCATAAACTTCAATTATGTTCGTCACATATTTTCCGAAGAGATTCGACATTGTGATAAAATACGTAATAACACAAACTTCTACGTAGAACGGGCAGCAAAGCGTTGATTTAAATCCCAAAAATGTTTTGACAAGCGTCATAACCCCACATTTTCGTACTATACAGAGTGAAATATGTCAAATTTTCATGGCCAACCGACTGCTAGAATAAAAGTGAATGAAGTATAGATATTTTATTTCTGATACTGAACGATCTACGAAGTTTTTGCTTCATTTACTCCTATTGGTCTTGAAACAAGTACAACAATCAGTAAATAAATTTCCATAATGTTATAATTATACTTCCAAAGGCAAATAATTGGAAAAAATTACTCGATTTCAAAAATTTTTATCAACGACGAGACCACGATGGTTCGGAAAATGGCACTCGCCGATTGATAGACGCAATACGAGTCTCTAATATAGACGACGCATGTAAGCAACTCCTTATAAGGTTCGTTTTGAAAACTAAACTAACAGAATGTTGAAGTAAGAACTGCTGGCCAAAGTTGCTTTGGGACCAGTCCACTTCTATAAAGCAACCTGCTGACAACTAATATTATGTTCGGCCTAATGCGCAAGCGCAACTAAGTTAGGTACACGTGCTATTAATGGTGCAGAAGCCAGTTCTGTCGGGAATGCGAATAGATAAAGGCTACTCTCACTATTAATAGTTTCAAGCGACCATCGGCCATTTTGTAATTCACCAGTGTGTTAAATAGATCTTTGAATAAACTTTGTTAAAAACCGTTTCATCAGTTTTAAGAGTATCCACCCCACATGGTAGCAGCGCTTGTGTGTATGTGCGTGCGTATTAATTAACAAATAGAAGACTACAAGACCACGTGTTAAACAGAAGACTAGAAGACCACGTGTTAAACAGAAGACTACAAGACCACGTGTTCAACATCAAAACAACAAGCATGTTCAATCAAGAAGAGATGATCGAGATGGACCAATCCGATGCTAGCGAAAGGTCAACGATGAGAGTACCAGAAAATATTTTTGCGATGCTCACGAACACCAATTTCGTGAAGATGTTGGCAGAGCGAATAAACAATTTGAATCCTCCGGCAACGTCAACTGGAAGCACAGTATCAGAACAATCAGTGGAGAAGGTCAATATACCCACCTTCATAATACCTCAATTTGAGAACAGCGACAAGCTGAGGGGTCATTCCAATTTCCGCTCATGGAAACAAAGAGTCGAGCGTGACATTAGGGCCCTAGGAAGATCCCAATTTTTACTGCACAACATGGGTGGACCAGAGTGTAACATGAGCGTAGAAGAAAAAAACATGTACAACGCTCAAGTGCTACAATACTTGGAAGCATCGTTGCAGCACGCTCCCAGAGCTGTAATAGAAAATGAAGAATCGGCAGCTGAAGCCTTCAAGAAACTTATCCAAATGTTCGGCAAAAATGATGTTCAAAAAATGGTGGAAGTTTTGGACAATTTTGGAAAAATCACATTTTACCCGAAGATGAACCCGGTGAACTTCGTCTCACAATTCGAAAAAGGAGTTCAAGAATTCAAGGAACTGGGCTTTCCGTTGGACCCGAAGATCATCGTGGGATATTTTCTACACAAAATCAAGGATGCTAATGGTTTCTTGGCGTTTTTCACCACAATGGCTACACTACCAGAGGAAACGAGGACGTACGAGTTCGTAAAGAATGCCTTTCTGGAGGTGGCGAATAGCCAATATTTTAAGGAAGCAGAAAACAGTATGTATAAGAATGAATCAAATGATAGTTTGGATATTTGTTCCGAGTGTTTTGGTATTACGGGTGAGAATCTCGATACTGAGATCAATGAAGTGTATACTGTATGCTCTTTTTGTATTGACGATCCCATTGGAGAATGTACTTTTGCTAATCCTAATTCAGTTTCAGTGCTCTGCATCAAATGTGGTAAGAGAGATGATAATAATTGTTGTGATTTTTGTTTAGAGAATAGGTCTGATCGAACAAACAGGGATGGTTCAAAGAAAGAGAAATATCCAGCAAAGAGGTCTCCTTATTTTAAAGAGAAAAGGGCAGAAAAGAGTCCTTACACACTGGATCAGTTGGAGAAAATAAAGAAAATGACACCAGCTGAAAAGCGAGATGCAAGTTGCAGAAAATGTGGTTTGATGTTCCACAAGTCAAACACATGTGTGAACACAGAGAGATTCTGCTTTTACTGCCATAAGAAGGGACACGAAAAGAAGGACTGTAGGAAACTGAAAGATCAAAAATCTAGTAAGTCATTGTTCGATTTGAATAAGTTCAGTATGTTTGCAACATTTCTAGTTGATTCTGGTGCATCTCACCATGTAGTGAATGTACAGAATATTTTGTTGAACTATCAGGCTTATAAAGAGCCGATATCTGTTGTTTTGGCATCGGAAACTGAAAGCACTATGTCAATGGGTCAGGGAACTCTTCCATTATTAGTACAGTTTGGAAAAAGTTCGCACATTGTACATCTAGCTAATGTTCAGTATGTCCCCGAAGTAAGGGATAATATTCTCAGTGTCCGTGCATTTAATATTCAGTTTGGGACAAGTCTTGTGCTAAATGCTAATAATGGATTTATTTTATCTAGAAAATTAAGAAGAAAGATCTCCCTGCTCTTTGTATCGGATGGCGTTTATCGAATTTCAGCAAGAGTCAATCCTGGTGATACAAGTAGTATCAACAAAATTAATGTTAATAAAGTAGAAAGTACAAATAAACAGTTAAGTTCGAAAGATAATTCTAGTTTTAAAATGAAACTCTCAGTTATCAAATCCAATAAGAAAGTCAATAATAGTAGAAGAGAAACACGAAAATTACGTAAAAGATTTACTCGTAATCAGTTAAAAATGTTGGCTCAGGAAGGTAGTATGTGGCATCGTAGAATGGGTCATATATCATCTTCTTACTTAGGAAAGTTACCTAATGTTGTTCAAGGAGTTAAAGAACTCACGTATAATCTCAGTACTGGTAATTGTACAATTTGTTCTAAAGCAAAAATGACCAGAAAAACATGTGCAAAAGAAAGAGATCGAGCCACTAGAGCTTGTGAAATTCTTCATTCAGATCTATTAACTGTCAATCCGCCAACACATTACACTAAGAAAAAGTATATTTTAATTGTTCTAGATGATTATTCAAGATATGCACAAATTTTCCTGATGAAACAAAAGTCTGAAACTTTCAAGTTTTTGAAGTCTGCTTTGAACTATCTTCAGTCATTATTTCCTAGTCCTGGTCAATTCAGAAAATTACGTTGTGATAATGGAACAGAGTTCATCAGCGAATCTTGTCAACAAGTTCTCGATCAGTTTGGTATTCAAATTCAGTTAGCAGAACCTTATCAACATGAGCATAATGGAACTGCTGAAAGGTTCAATAGAACACTCCAAGAAAGGGCTAGAGCCTTGTTATTTGAATCAGGCTTTCCAAATACTTTCTGGGGTTTTGCATTTTCGACTGCTTGCTATCTATACAATCGTACGCCTCATTCGTCATTAGACTTTTTGACTCCATATGAAAAACTCTATGGAAAACAAGCCGATCTGCAAAATATAAGAATTTTCGGTTCACAAGTAGAAGTTAGAAATGAAAATGTTCCAAAAGGTAAAAAGTTGAATGCAAGATCCAGCACAATGTATTTAATAGGATATACCGATACTGGCTATTTGTTGTATGATCCTAAAACCTGTAAGACTATTACATCTTGTAATGTTCTAATAAATGAAGAGTTGACATACAAGTCATATGAATCAAAGTTATCAGTCCCAAGTGATGAATTAACAGTTTCATCTGAATCTGTTGAGTCCAGTGAGAATGTTTCTGTTACGCCCTCTGTAGGCAATTCTGTTGCGTCCATTACGGACATATCTGTTGTGCCACCTACTGGCAATTCTGTTGTATCAATTGCAAACAATCCTGTTGAAATGAAATCAGTTGAACAAAACTCTGATTCTGTAAGAACTGCAAGTCCAGTACAGAGTAGCTCCAACAATTCTGTTGATAAAACAAGTGCTACAAATATGTTAGAAAATGTTTCAGTTAGCTCTCAGATAAATAATGAGATAGAATATGAAGAAATATCCCAGTTAGATGATTTTGATGGCAATGAAACCAGTGGACTTGATATCCCGCAAATTTCAGTTAATGCCACAATTTTGAATCCATTTGGTTTTGTATATGATACAAAAATCTATCAGACAAGTAAAACACCTCAAACATATCTGGAAGCAATGACATGTTCAGAAAGTAGTAAATGGATTACTGCCATTCAGTCCGAACTTGAAGCTATAAACCAACATGAAGTTTGGGAAATTGTGGAAAGAAAACAAGGTATGAAAAGTATTCCGTTGAAACAGTTGGATGTCAAAACAGCATTTCTTCATGGTGAAATTGATCGACCAAAATATGTAAGTGTTGATGTTGTGGAATTTCGAATGGAGAACTCAAATTCAGTTGACACTCCTTTAGTTCCTCAAGGAAATCATAAAGTTCCGGAAGTAACGAATGAAGCAGATTTTCCGTATAAGAAAGCTATAGGTTCCCTGCTGTATTTAAGTATGTTCACAAGACCTGATATATCCTTTGCCGTAGGTTATTTGGCTAGATTCCAAGCTAATCCACAGCAGTATCATTGGACATTATAGTTAAAAGAGTTTTCAGATATTTGAAAGGTACAAGTCAGTTAGGTTTAAAATTCACAGTAGGATCTCCAATTTTGTCATGTTATTGTGATGCAGATTTTTCAGGTGATAAGTGTGGTCAAAAGTCGACCACAGGCTTTGTGATTTTCGCATTTGGTAATCCTGTTGTATGGTGCTCAAAACTCCAATCAACAATAGCGCAAAATACAGCAAAAGCGGAATTTATTGCACTTACTCATGCTACTAATGAAATTCTATTTTTAGCACAATTATTAGAAGAGACTGTGGGTCTCAGAGCATTTCCAGTTAATATATATGAAGACAATGAAGCAGCAAGACGTAACTGTCTGGCTAGGACAAGTAAAAGCCGCTTGAAGTATGTGGAACGTAAATATTTATTGATTCGTCAACACGTAAGAAATAAGAAAATTAATATTGTGAAGATCAATACCAATGATCAGATTGCTGATATTCTAACTAAACCATTGAATGCAGCAAAGCTCACTAAGTTTCGTGATCACCTTGTATTCTATGAAGTTTGATTCGCATGAAAATATCCAATCCAAGCATAAGATGATAACCAAGTAATAAGTATTAATGATTCAATATTATAGGAAGAAAATGAGAAAAGTCAACGACAAACTCAAAACATGCTCTGTTTGATCAAACATTTCATAAGTAATATTAATTCTTTTCTTTTCAGTCATTATGTATACCTGATCTGAGTAGTGTTATAAATGATCTTCGATCTCAAACATACTCTGATAATGAATTCTGTTGTTTATCTTAGTATCTTGAAGGATCTTCGATCCCTTAGGTACTTTGGTAATATGTCTGTTGAGTGTTTTATCTGTATATTGTGGAAAGGTTCTTCGTTCCTAGAAACATAATTTGATAATACTCAAAATTTGTTGTATATTTGTTCGAGTTATATTGGAAGGGTCTTCGGTCCCTGGAGATATACTTTGATGAGTATACATGTTGAAGTGTTCATTTGAGTCATGTAAGAAGGGTCTCCGGTCCCTGGATACATACTCTTACGAATACTAGTGTCTTGATTTGGAAGGGTCTCCGGTCCCTGGAAATGATAGATGCGAAACCCAAAATTCTGACCACATGTGTGTAATGAATTAATCATGTTAGTCCGATATGATGGAACATACTATGTATGTGATCAGTCATGTCATTTATATGTTGATCTACTATGTGATATGTATGCATTATGGCATATGTATCTGTTGATCAGTTTCAGTTGATATGATGGTATAATATCACTTGTGGGAAGGGTCTCCGGTCCCTGGACACAATGTATTGATACCATACCAAATATTAAGGACAGTTGGTTCGCTATAAGGAACCCTATTCCATTGTCTCACAGCAACAGCTCTGTATGGTTCCACTGACAATCCTGTTGTAGGTTTAAGGCTTGATTTATATAAATTCAAATAAAATACTATCTACTATTGTATACTTTATATATATTCTATATTTCTTAGTTTATCGAAGTCAGTTAAATGGAACTTTCAGTTTTCTGTCGATTAGTTGTCAGGTCCTCAGTTTGGGAGGGGGTGTTGAAGTAAGAACTGCTGGCCAAAGTTGCTTTGGGACCAGTCCACTTCTATAAAGCAACCTGCTGACAACTAATATTATGTTCGGCCTAATGCGCAAGCGCAACTAAGTTAGGTACACGTGCTATTAATGGTGCAGAAGCCAGTTCTGTCGGGAATGCGAATAGATAAAGGCTACTCTCACTATTAATAGTTTCAAGCGACCATCGGCCATTTTGTAATTCACCAGTGTGTTAAATAGATCTTTAAATAAACTTTGTTAAAAACCGTTTCATCAGTTTTAAGAGTATCCACCCTCACACAGAAGCAGCCAAAATTCGATTAAATTCTAACTATCAAAGTGTTCAAGAACTTCTAAATGATATTTCAGAACATCTTTTATCAAAAAAATCTGCAGTAGCGCTTTCTGCATCATTACACTCGGCACGACAAAAACAAAAATCCATAAATGAATTCGGTCAAGTTTATTACATAAAGAGGACGTAGTTCTTAGAGAGGATCATACTTTAGAAATAATAATCAAAGGTTTTTTTTCCTAGAAACTCAAGGGCATTCAGAAACACCAAGCGCATCAACTGCAACCCAAGAAAATAAAGATTTGTTTTTTCGTGAAAACAGACGAAATTAATAAAAAATATGTAACGATTTTGAGTATGAATGGTTTGAATTACGATGTATGACAAATGGGGCGAATGTTTTAAAATTCTTATCACACTGAGAAAAAAACGTTCATTTACCACTAAAAAACCTCGAACATATGTAAGAAACATCTGTTTCAGATATGGCCGAACAAATATTTCTTTAAAGTTATGTTTTGATTTGTTACAGCATTGAAGTCTCAGTATTAAGAAATCAATAATTTATCCTGAGTATGACATCAGATTACATCAAACAAACTCTTTCTTTATATTCATCGCATTTGAGTTAATATAAATAACCAAATTTAGGGAAGAAGAAATATTTCTTAAATGTTAGTGAACAATTGATTAGAAAACAATTTAGTTAAGAATAAATTATTCGATATATAATACTGATAGCGCCTAGATCCAGTTTTGGCGTAAAACTTCAAGATCGAAAAATTCACATGATCCGATAAATTGCCCCCCAGGAACTTCGAATTGCGCCTCGGGAAAAATTTTCTGAAAGAAACATCGATTCAGAAAGTTCCTACGGCATCTCTGATTTTGTTGAATATTCTACGAGAAAAATTTGCAGATGTTCTTTTTCCCAATATTACAACCAGGTAGTAGTAGTAGTAGTTGAATATTTTCAGTGTCGCCGTATCGTTTATGCCAATTATTGCATGTCATAAAAAACCATCTGTTACCAAATTGCGCCCTTTCTACTAGCCGAGTTTAGGTAGGTACGTGATTTTGAAGAGAGAATTACGAAAATAAAGTTAAAAACAGAATGAGGGTCTTTGTCGGAATATACACCCCTTAGGATCAGTTGCATTTTGCATTCGAAATTGAAACTTGTCTCTTGTCTATGATTCGATTCGAACAGTTCCGTGGTGTATGAACAGTAACGATCAAAAATTAAATTCCAATTATTTTGTTAATAGTTCTTCTGAGTTGGATCAATAAATAATTATTGATATTTGAACTTGTTAAGTTTAATAATGATTCATTTTACCTGAATTTGTGCAAAATAAATAAGAGCAAGGTGATCGATAATAATAATGGTAAGCACTTATCTAAGTTTATTTGTTCATTAACTTATAGCAATAAATACCATGCAAGGAACATTAAGGGCTCTGACTACTTGAAAAGAAGACTTTTTCAGTTTATAAAACATTAATTTAGTAAATTTGACAGTGAATAAATGGGTTGTATTATGATTGAAATGAACAAACTATAAGTAGAAAATATTACGCAGATTCGATTCTCACTTGTCTGAACTTTTCGGGCATATCGTGGTATCAAAACAAACGCAAATGAAAAATGGAACTTCAACGTTTACAAATGATTTCAGGAACCGCAGAACAGAAAAAACTTCCAGGAGCTCAATTTCGGCAGCAAAGGCGAGAAAGGGAGACAAAGAAAATAAAATTGTCTGGTTCTCTAGTGAAATATTTAAGCAAGCCGGAAAATAAGGAAGCGGAATGTCCACAAAATTTCGACGGAGCTTCAACTAGCGCAGGCTTAAATCAAGAAGCTATGGACGTATCAGAAGAAAAAAAGAAGTTTACTCTTCAGAGGGTGAGTCCTCGGGAGAATTCAGTGAAACAAGAAAAGGTACTACTGCAGAACCAGTGAGCAATTATCGTCATCAGTGATAGGTAGCAATTTAGATTATGGTGATGATCCCGGTTTGTGGCCCGCTAGTATGACTAATGATCTTGTTGATGTTTTGGTTAGTCGGGGTTCCTCACAGGTGTCAAACTAGAACTTTCCTTTTAATGACGATGGAAGAAGATTCACAGACAGTTATTATTATAGAAAACCTCCCAATGGAGAAAAAATTAACAGAGAATGGCTTGTTTACTCTATCTCAAAAGATTCAGTGTATTGTTTTTGTTGTAAAATATTCGGCAAATCTCTTAGTAATTTGTCGGCTCATTTCTTTTGTTGTGGATTTCTCCATTATGGGTGATGGGTCAAGAATATGACCATCATTTTCTTTGCCCTCGTCGCCAAAATTCAAAGGAAATACAATAATAATAATAATAATAATAATAATAATAAAGTTTATTGATCCATTCAGACTTCAAAGAGTATAAGACAAGTCAGTATACATAATTGATCATGAAGAAAAAAGGAAACTAGTTCATATCGGATGTCACTTCTCCACACGAATTTAATGTACTATCATTCAAGTATTCTGATACAGAATAATAACTTCTGCTTAGCAGTAGATCTTTTATGTTTTTCTTGAAATTCTTTAAATTCTGTACTTTCATAGTAGTTGGCAAATGATTGAAAAATCTTACACTTTGATAGGATGGTGAACGTTCAAATCTAGATGTTCTATGATTTGGTATCATTAAAGTATGATAATTTCTTGTGGAGTAGTGATGGTTGCTAGACAGTCTTGCAATATCACTCTCATTTTCCTTTACATAAAGTAAACACCTATATATATAGATACAAACTAGTGTCATGATACCATTCGCAATGAAAAAAGGTTTACAAGAACATTGTGGATGTAAATTGAACATTAGCCTGATTATTCTCTTCTGGCAAACAAAAACTCTATTTAGTTCAGATGAACTACCCCACACTAATATATTATGAGACATATGAGGATAGCATATACTGTAGTAAACATCTATGAGAGATTTCAAAGGAAACAATCTTTTTATTTTAGCTATTGCAAAATAAGACCTATTCAATTTTTTACACACATAGTCAATATGTTGGTTCCAGCGCAAACCTTCATCTATGTATATTCCAAGAAATTTTGTGAATTCCTTAGGCATTATAGAAACATTATGATGGGATATTATCAAGTGATCATTATTTATTTTGTTCAATGAGAAATATACTAAATCAGTCTTGTCCACATTCACCATCAACGCATTCAATCGACACCAGTCAGTAAACATCCGAATAATCGACAAAACCAACAACCTGAGTTCCCCAGAGCTCCGTGCTGTGACAAGTAATGAGGTATCGTCTGCAAATAGTATAATCAATGCTCCAACGATATGATCCGGCAAATCGTTTATAAACAGCAGAAAGAGTAAGGGTCCCAGCACCGAGCCCTGTGGAACTCCCATATCAACACCAAACTCATCAGAATATGTGTTTTCTACCTTCACCGAGAAAATGCGACCGCTCAAATAACTCTCCAACCAATCTAAAAATATGCCTCTGAAGCCAATATTATAAAACTTACGCAACAAGAAACGAAAATCTAAAGAGTCAAATGCTCGCGAGAGATCAAAGAATATCCCAGCAGCACGGAGACCGTCATCCAAACTCTTGTAGACGCCCTCAACAAACTGAAATGCCGCAGTTTGTGTTGACCGACGAGGCCTGAATCCATGTTGAGATTCCGTTATGATGTTGAATCTATTCAAAAATTCGTACATTCTATTGAAAACTATCCGTTCAAAAATCTTAGAAAAATTACTCAAAATCGATATGGGTCTATAATTAGCGATGTTGTAAGGATCATTTTTCTTGAATACCGGTATAATGATAGACTTTTTCAAAATATCTGGAAATTTACCGGAAGAAACAGATATATTCATTAAATGAGCAAAATGACCAGCAATGGAATCGGCAATGGATTTGAGAACTCTCACTGAAATGGAATCAACTCCAGTACATTTCTTGTTCTTAAGTGCTTTAATAACATTAATAATTTCATTTTCTGTGACTGGATGGAAAAAGAAATTTACATTCAGTATTTTTGAAGTTGTGCATGATTGTGATAGCGTTTTCCCATAAAACTCCATGAGTCTGGTGTAGGTTACCGTAGAAAAATGGCTGCCAAACGCCGCAGCTACTTGACCTGAATCCGTACAAAGATCTCCATTCAACTTCAAAGATATTCTCTTATGAGCATTGGGTGATTTTCCAATTTCAACATTAACCAGTTCCCAGACAGTCTTATTTTTCTGATGTGAGTTCTCAACTAGATTACTATAGTAGCGCCGTTTAGTATTGTCAAGTAGTTGATTGTAATAAACTTTGGCAGACTTGTAGATTAGTAATGACTGCTGTGTCTTCAACCTAGAATGCATCCAATGAAGATTTTTCAAATGTATGCTGAAGCGTTTAATCTCTGGTGTTATCCAATTCTTTGAGATATTATTATTACTAGTAGTGCGCCTCAATGGACAACATTCTTCAAAAATTGACTTGAGAGTGCCAATAAAATAGTCAAATATAACATTAATGTCAAAATCTGAGTACACTTCTGAAAATCTGGTATCTTGAATACGAATATTAAAATTATCAAGATTATATGAGGTAATACGCCTATAATGCTGTGGCTTGTCATTAACTACCGTTTTAAAGGAAATAGCAGTACAATATTCAAGCGATAAAACTTTATGATCAGCAAGATTTGCCTCATATACTGTGGTTTTACAAGAATTTTTTTGTGCATTAGTCAAAATATAGTCCACAGTTGAACTAGTTGTTTTCCCTTTACTGTCAGTGAATACCCTAGTTGGTTCGAGCGATGTGATGTGCAAATCAAAACAATCAAGAAAGTCCTGGAAAAGGCATTTTGACCGAGAATTCATTTTAACAAAATTAATGTTCAGGTCTCCACATATAAACAAAATTTTGCATTTTTCCAGACATTGTTGTACAACATAGAAAATCCTTTCTAAAAATAACTTGAGATCGCCTGATGGCGGCCTGTAGATACTTAGAATTCCTATTTTGAGGTCTCCAGCGTTAACCTTCACTCCACACACCTCACAATCCATTTCCAAGGATAATCGGGAGAAATTAAGATCAGAGGCTTGTAATTCACTTTTGACATAAACAACACAGCCTCCGTCCTTGTGTAACACACGACAAAAACACGAAACCTGTACGTATCCTGGAATAACCATTAGGCTGATGTTATCCTCAGAACACCAATGCTCCACAACACTGACAATATCGGGACTCTCTGTCGCTAGAAGCACCTGAAGACTGCTAGGTTTATTTGAGATACACTGAATGTTTATTTGTAGTATCTTCAATTTAACTGTTGATCCTGTTTCATCGGTCTCCGATGAAAAAAAACACGGACATTTGCACGATTGGGCCAATTAGTTGGAACAAGGGCTTTATCGTATTCACTATCAATAAGGGACAGTTCGATTCTTTATCTAACTCGTAACGTACTAGGAATGATGGTTTTAGCGGCATACAGACAGGAATTGAGTTCTGAAAAAAATACTACCCAGACCAGGATTCGAACCTACTATCATCACAATTTATATTTTCGGTACTAGGAATGATGGTTTTAGCGGCATACAGACAGGAATTGAGTTCTGAAAAAAATACTACCCAGACCAGGATTCGAACCTACTATCATCACAATTTATATTTTCGGTACTAGGAATTTCCATGAGTTTGCAGTGTCGGTGCGATATCCTTATTTTGACGAATACTACGTATCTCCTTTTATGGATTTCCCAAATTTTGATGATCTACCATCATTTAGTTATTTTGCAATCTATACGTTACGTTGGAATTTCAAGAGGGGTCTACACTGTTTCAGTGATCAGTTCAAAAAGCAAAAAGTTATATCTTAAGTGGGAAACCACTAAATTATATGACATTTCCTGGGTAATTCAACTCAATCAGTTTGTCATCTCGGGAAGCCAGCAATTTTTTTTATTCGTCAAACGGAAAATTTTTTTTTAATGAAGAACAAATTTTTGTTCATGTTATCTACTTCCCTAGGTGAAATGATTTTTTTTTTAATGAATTTTCACATAAAATAACTTCTTTAAAAGTATCGCCATTGGATACAATTCGAAATCTTCTGAAATTGAAAAGAGATGTTCATAAAGTTTATAAACTTTACACTTTACTCCCTATACGGAAATTAACAGAGAATGGCTTGTTTACTCTATCTCAAAAGATTCAGTGTATTGTTTTTGTGGTAAAATATTCGGCAAATCTCTTAGTAATTTGTTGGCTCTGAAGGGTTTTTCTGATTGGTAGCATTTATCAATAACATCGAAAAGACCTGAAAAAAGCGTTTCCCACGGTGAAAATGTGAAATCGTGGGTACAATTGAATATTATGCTAAAAAATAAAACTACTGTAAATCAAACGCAACTGAGACTATTAGAATCGAAAAAAAAAACTATGATGTGATGTATTAGAAAGAATTATGTCCGTTTTAAAAATTTTATCCCGTCAATGTTTGGCTTTTCGGGGGTCGTCAAAAACATTATATGAACATGATAATGGTAATTTTCTAAAAGCAATCGAAATGATAGCACCCTTTGATTCAGTGATGCGGCAACATATTCATAGAATTCAATCCTCGCAATCGGATTCAAGTCGTATGACTCACTATTTAGGAGATCAAATTCAGAATGAAATAATTGATTTACTCGGCACAACCATAAAAAATTATATTTTGAACAAAGTCAGAGAATCAAAATATTTCTCCATCATATTAGATTGCACACCAGATGTTAGTCATACAGAACAAATACAGTTATACTCAGGCATGTCCTTTTAGATAATGAGACAAAAAATGTTACGATATGTGAAAATTTCCTTGATTTCTGCCCTATCAACAGCTCCACAGGCGAAGGTCTATTGAATCTTGTTACGGATTTATTTTCGCAATTGAATCCCCACATTCAAAATTTACGAGGCCAGGGTTATGATAACGGTTCAAATATGCGTGGAAAACACAGTGGACTACAGAAAAAATTTTGGAAATCAATAACCGTGCATTTTACGTACCGTGTTCGGCTCATAGTCTTAATTTGGTAGTGAATGATGCAGCAAGTATTACACACGAAACTGTGAACTTCTTCAATATAATTCAAGAAATTTAAGTTTTCTTTTCGTCATCTACAAAAAGGTGGTCTGTTATCTGTAAACATTTACCAAAGTTAAAATTTGTAATAAATCGGAATAATAGTATTCGAATTAATTTGGGATAATTGAAACGAGGTATCGCTGGAACCTTTATACATTGTTGCAGCCGTGCTGCAGAGGCGATTTTTAGTTGGAAATATGACACTTTGAGGCGCTTGAGATCAGGCGGTATCAAGTCGCGGGAATTTAAATAATAACTAGTTCGATAAGAGTTGAAAGAGTTAGTGTCACTCAGTCAGAAAATCGGCAGATATTGATACCCTACGTTTTCAGAGAGCAACCGGCGATCGGCGGCCTCTGTAATTGATTCCAATATCCGGTGATAGGGACTGTAGAACGAGTAAAAATTATTAGTTATGTAGATTAAGAAAGATTTATCAGTTTGGAGACCCTGAGAGGAAAACAGTTCTCAGAATGCGGAGTAGTCGAAATTTTCTCGTAACCGCCGAGCTTGGGAACGCTGATTTTTCAACTCAGCAAGAATGATCGTCCAATGATTTCGATTTTGGGACGTTTTGGTACCACCCATAGGGTGGGAGAGAAAGACCGGGGAAAAAGTACCTCGGAAATGTTAGTCAGTCGGTCCGAGGAGCGTGATCAAAAAATAATACCCCTTAAAGTCGGTCCGGGGACGTGATCTAAAAAAAATATCGAAAACATATCCTTTCGAGTCAGTGCGGAGTAGCAGCGGAATCATAAGTTTTTGTAGAGTCAGTAATTAAAGACAGAAAAAGGGACTTAGAATAACTAGGTTTTTCACGAGATACGGGAAAAGCATAGGTAGATCACAGAGTAGAATCAGAGACTCGGTCGGCTCGTATATATATTTGGAAAGGTTGAGTATAAAGAAAAGTCCAGTCCTTTGTTTTTGTTGATTTTGTTCAAGTAGAACCGGAATATCGGGAAATAGGTAGTTAAAGAGAACGGAAATAATTTGGAGTTAAAGTCAGTTTATCCGGAATCAGTAAAGTAGCATTCAAGGAGTGATCGTTTATTTTTTTGATTCGTAGTAAGACCAGATATAAACTTGTGTTGAAATTTTTGGATAGGGAAACTTAAAGCGAAAAACGTTTGCGACGGAAAAGTGCGGGAAGTTCGGTTGAGTGTAAAGAATTCGCCGATTAGTGCGGGTAAAGTCTGGTGTCGAAAAGTTTTCATCGGCAGCGTCAGACAAACAGCAGTCGCAAGGTAGAAAGTTCCAATTTTTATTCGTCCAGAGTCTTGAAAGCTCCTCTAAAATTCATTGATAAAGTATTGATTTATTTTTGAGCGCTAAGTTGGGAAGTTGAATTTTAACCCAAGATTTTGGTTATGAAAGTAGGTTTTATTGTTTTGCGCTTATTTGCATGTGTTTAAGAAATTGAAGTTTTTGTTGGTCGTCTTGGACTGAGTACGTATTTGTAGAGAAGCTCTAATTTTATTTTCCAATATATTTAATTGTTAAAGTTTTTCATGAGTTTCATTTAAACATCTCCCCAGAAATAATAATATTCAACTTCAAGACCTGTCCTTCGTGCGACGGGCCGGATCCACATTTTTTCCCCTTTCGAGGGCCTTCAATTCGTGTAATTAACATCTAAAAATAATCACCCCATGACTAGTGGAAAGCCGCTCTTCCACTGATCGAGATATGGGGTGCTTTATTACAAATTAAAAGCTTTGTAATACGCGATGGTCAAACAGAATCGATGCAGTTAAACCCTCACGTTATCACCTCGAAAAAATTTTTGATGCTTTGTTAGAAATATCTGATAATTCCTCAGAATGGGATTGTACTACTTCCCACAAAGCTCATTCGCTGGCCTTAAACGTACAAAATTATAGATTTATTTGTTCGGTAGTAATTTGGTTCGATATCCTAAATGAAATTAATGCCCTGAGTAAAATGATGCAGAGCCCCACCATGAATACCCAAATTTGCATGAGTTTGTTGATAAGGGATTAAGAAAAATATGAGAGATCGAGCCATCGAGGAGGAAGATTGGAAGGATAGGGAGGTGTGGAGATCAAAATGCGGGATGCGGCATAGGCTGTAGGACCCCCGCCAATATACATATATATATCTAATATATTATTACGAGATGCTCCTCGTACTGGAACGCTGACGCCAGCTTCGTCTTCGCGGAAAGTGTTAGTGCGAGAAGAAAGTGATGACTCGGATTCTTTCAGAATCCAAGGTTTCCATGTGAAAAGAGACACATTCTAGTTTAGTTCCATTTTAGAATTCATTCTGTTTGTAACTCCTTTCCGCTCTGTCCAATTATAAAGTCATTTAGTTTTTCGAAATTGTGATTTATAATTGAAAGAATAAAATTCTTTTTTAAAAACAGAGTTTGCGGATCGAAAATCATAATTGGCGCTGCGAACAGGATTTCGCAACGGTTTTCGGTTTTTTCAAGAAACGAACTAACTGAAAATAGTTTCCACTAGTGAACACAAACTGTTCGAGGAACCCCGTTGAGTTTTAACTCTTAGTGCGAAATTCCAAACTTCACCAACCCACTTCGACCAGAAGGAAGGACGTTCCACCCTAGGATGCAAATCTTGGTGTAAGTCCTATTTTCCACCACATTTCCTACATCACCAGTATTCTTTATTTCGATGACAGACTCATCTCATCAATTAGAGATAATTGCTGAAGAGCCAGAAATTTTAGAATCTTTGAATTCTCATAATATTCAAGAACGCTTACTTAGGAATAATCGATTTCGGCCGTATCCTATTAGAAATTTCAATAACGAAATGAATCAAAACTCTTCTAACACCCCAACAGTAGCCGACCATATGTCTAGACAAGACATCCAATTATTACTTAATTCTATTCCAGAATTTTCACCGGGTAAAAATTTATCAATTTTCATAAACGAGGTAGATAATTTAGTCTTACATTTACGTGGCAGACTAACAACCGATCTCGAATTTTGCTTGAATTTTTCGATCCGTTCGAAAATCTTAAATGAAGCACGAGACTTCATCTCTTTCCAAAATGCGACGGATTGGCCTTCGATCAGACGTGCTCTCCTTCAGAGATACAGAGATCAAAGGAACGAAGAACTATTAATTGCTGCGGTTTCACAATGCGTCCAAAAAAGACACGAAAATTATTTAGATTATTATTGCCGAATTTCAAAAACTCTGAGTGATCTCTTACAACACCTCTCTTTGAATATACAAGACCAAAATCTATTAACTTATAAAAAATGCGAAGCAGAGAAATTGTCACTAAAAACATTCCAAGCAGGATTACTCGAACCTTATAGATCCTATATAAGCAATTTCGAGTTGAAGAGCTTAGAAGAATGCATTAATAAATGTAAATTTTATGACAACAGGAAACAAGAATGGGAATATTCCGAATTTCTTCGTAAATCCCAAGAAACCAAGAAGCCTTTGGCACAACCTCATTTCAAACAGAATCAAAATTATAATGATCATTTACCTAGATTTTCTAATAACAGTTTCAACCAAAATTTACCAACAAGATTTTCCAATAGCAACTCTAATCAAAACTTACCAAACATTGTTTTTCCAAATAATCAACCTTTGAGAAATAATCAGAAATTTTTCACAAATCAAGAAGTTTTTGGTACTAAACCAGGGTCAAGTATCTATAAATCGAATCCAGAACCGACACCAATGTCAATTTCGACCAGAAATACAAAACCGACGCCTATGTCGATTTCTACCAGAAATTCGAAATTCCCACAAAAACAATTATTCAACGTACAATTCAAACCCGATGATGTAATCGATCATGAAGCTGAATCTTACGAACCCGAACATTCTGAAGAAAATGTTATGAATTTTTCCGAAGAAGATGAGAATTATTATTACGAAATGGATGAAAATTTTCAAGAAGCTCCTCCAGAAATCCCAGGAACTTAGATCTCAATTCCTTGAAAATAAAATCAAAACTTCCTTACATTTATCTTCCAAAAATAAATTTGAAAATTTTAATAGACTCGGGTGCCACAAATTCAGTCATTAATAGAAAACCAGCATTTGAGAAATTTTTCCAATTTTTGTTCAAAGAAAAATTCAGTGTGTCCGGATTAGGAAATACAATTAACGCTGATGATAACATCAATATTCCACTGTTTTACGAATTAGGAATCCTCGACAATATTCATTTACATGTTGTCGACTGGCATAAAAATTTCGATGCTTTATTAGGAACATCCGATTTGCAAAAATTAGGTGCAAAGATTGACTATCAAAACCACATTTTGGAAATGAAAAATTTGAAAATACCTTTTAACCTCGAGTACTCCACGAATAAACTTAAACCAAATAAAACTATAGCAAGAAAATTTGTTAAAAATTCCAGTATCCCTAGAAAATGGTGACGTTTTACTACCCGAAATTAATTTTAAAAAATTCTCAACACCAGAATGTATAGCACGAGCAAAAAATGGTATTTGCGTAATTCCTATTCCAGAATCAATTAACGGGAATTTAGAGATTAACTTTTCGGAAAGAATACCCGTGAAATCAATATCTGAAACAGAAATATGTGCTCCTCAAATTGAAAATTCTAAATTAAAACTTTCAAAAAATATTCGTACGCAACACATGAATTCTGAAGAAAAACGAGAAATTTTGAAACTTTGTAGTAAATTCAAAAATATTTTCTATAACGAAAACTGCGATCTCTCTTTTAGCAATACTGTCAAGCATAAAATAAGAACGAAAGATGAAGAACCCGTTCACGTTAAATCTTTCAGACACCCTCACAGCATGAAAAAGATTATTCAAGAACAAATTCAAAAACTTTTAGATGATAATATCATTCGTCCATCTATTTCACCCTACAGTGCTCCAGTTTGGATTGTAGACAAAAAGAAAGATGCTTCCGGCCAAAAGAAATATCGTATGGTCATTGATTATCGCCGTTTAAATGAAAAAACCATTGAGGATAAATATCCGCTCCCGCGAATAGAAGAAATTTTGGATAATTTAGGAAAAAGTTGCTATTTTTCGACACTCGATATGGCAAAAGCCTTTCACCAAATCGAAATGGACGAGGAATCAATAGAAAAAACTGCATTCACCGTGAATAATGGTCACTACGAATATCTTCGTATGCCCTACGGATTGAAAAATGGACCCAGTACATTTCAACGCGTAATGGACAATGTACTTAAAGAATATCTTCATAAGTTTTGTTTCGTTTACATGGATGACATTGTCGTATTTTCAAAATCGTTACAAGAACATATTTGCCATTTGAAATTAATTTTTGAAAAAATTAGAGAATTCAACCTCAAAATTGAACTTGACAAATGTGAATTTTTGAGTAAAAAAGTCGAATTCTTAGGACACTTAATAACTCCTGACGGAATATCTCCGAATCCCTCTAAACTGAAAGCTGTTGAAAAGTACCCTATTCCACGCACAGTGAAAGAAATCAAATCATTTTTAGGATTAATAGGTTATTACAGACGATTCATTCAAAATTTTGCTCACATAGTTTCTCCCATGACCAAATGCCTTAAGAAAGGAGCGAAAATTAAAATTGATGATCCCGACTATGTAAATGCTTTTCAATTATGTAAAGAATTATTGACAAATGCTCCGATATTAGCTTATCCAGATTTTGAAAAAACATTTAAATTAACAACAGATGCTTCAAATGTTGCAATTGGAAGTGTATTATCACAAGACAACCGCCCAGTTGCCTATTATTCAAGAACCCTAAATTCAGCCGAAAAAAATTATTCAACCATAGAAAAAGAACTCCTCTCAATTTTAGATTCAACAAAACATTTTCGACCATACCTCTACGGACAAAATTTCATAATAGAAACTGATCATAATCCCCTTGTTTGGCTTTACAAAATAAAAGAACCTAATTCCAGGCTCATAAGATGGAAATTGAAACTTGATGAATTTGATTTCAACATAATTCATAAAAAAGGAAAAGAAAATAAAGTTGCGGATGCCCTATCGCGAATTGAAATCAATAACAGAGAAAATGAAGACTCTTTATTATCAGAAAATGACCTAAATATAGAAGTTTCCTCAATTTTACCTAATATTAATGATCTTCCGGTACTTAGTGATGAAGAACTTGAAAATATTTTGAACCCCCCAGACAATCGTCAAAATAACGATGATCCCAATCATCGACATGAAGCAAATAATAATGATTCTAATGCCACCATTCATTCAACTCAAGAAGACAATGGAAAAGTTATTCCAATCACGGAATCTTCTGTGAATATATATCCGAATAGAATTATTCTAAATATTGGCGAACAATACAATTTAAAATTCACAAAAAATTTTCAGAAAAATACTTACAACATAACAATAAGACAAAATTTCATGGAAAATGATTTTTCAACTTTTTTCAAAGAAATTTTTAGACCGAATGAATCTTACGGAATATTTTTCAGAGATAATAAATTACGACTCCCTTTCATCAGATTTTGCAAAGAATCCTTCAATTACTCCGTGAAGCTTTATATAAGCAACACCCTTTTATTGGATGTACCTTGTGAAGAGAATCAAGTCGAAATCATTTCAGAATATCATGATAAAAACCATAATGGTATCTCAGAAACATTTAATCAATTATCGAAAAAATACTATTGGCCAAAAATGAGAAATAAAATCACAGAAATCATAAATAAATGCGAATTATGCCTTAAATCAAAATACGAGAGAAACCCTTATAAATTGAAATTTTCAGGTCCCCTCCTAGCTAAGCGACCTTTCGAAGTAATCCACATTGATACATTTTCTTTTCAAAATTCGAAGTTTTTAACAATAATTGATTTATTTTCAAAATACGCGCAATCATACCTTTTAAAAGACGGCACTGCTTTAACAATTCTCAATAAATTACGTCATTATTTTTCACATCACAATATTCCACAAAAGATTGTTTGTGACGAAGGACGAGAATTTCAGAACAAGACTTTCACAGAGTATTGTAAATTAAACAAAATCAATCTACATTTTACAACAGTGAACAATCCGAGCTCAAATTCTCCAATTGAACGATTCCATTCAACAATTTTGGAAAAACTCAGAATTCTCAAATTGAAAAACCCAAATGAAAATCCAGCTAATCTCATGATTACAGCAACATTAATTTATAATCAATCGATACATTCAGCGACTGGTTATTCACCTTTTCATTTACTTTATGGTCCATACGACAAATTACCAGAATTTGATTTGAATATGACTATTTATGAGCAGTATAACGAAAAACGAAAACAGGAAATTTTGCCATTTTTTGACCATATTTACGAACGAAATAAAAACAAAGCTCAGAAAACATTAAACAAGCTGAACGAAAAGCGAAATGACCCTCCAAATTTAGAGCAAGCAGAAGTTTACGTCGAACGAAACAGACCGAGAAAAACGGATCCACCTTTCGAAAAAATTATTGTTGAACAGCAACAACAAAACAAAATAAGTGGTCTAACTACAAAATCAAGAGAAACAACAGCGCACATACAAAAAGTCAAAAAACTAAGAAAAAACGTTTGTTCTTTTCAGGATACTGCTGATCCTCCTGATTCAGACCCAAACAAACCAGGCCCTTCAGGTCCACGAAATAAAAAGTAATGGATACTTTGAAGAACCTTTGAGTCATGCCAAAATTCTTGATCATTACCATAATTTTCTTTTCTTCATAAATATTACCAATTTGCAAGACAATTTCGATCAGTTGAACGATAATTTTAATGACCTTCAGAAAAACCAAACATTCGATGAATTACCCCGTCGACTTTTTCACCAATTGAGTTTGAATTTGGATCAAATCGAACAAATCTTACGAAAATTTGTCAATAGAAAAGTTAGAAGAGGTTTGGCTAATTTCATCGGAAAAGGTATTAAATTCATTACAGGTAACCTAGACGATGATGATCTGAAAACTATTAACGAAAATTTAGAAAGCCTTCACAACAGCAAATCTTCCGAAATCGAAAGGATAAATAAATTAACTTCTTTTGCTAATCATTTGTCAAAAAGATACTCAGAAGATTTGGCTCTGCTAAACGAAAATATTATTCATACTAAAGCATTATTCCAGAATATTGAATCTACCGAAGGATTTCGAATCATTGTAGAATACCAAATGCTCCAGTCCCAAGCACTCTTGAACACTTTATTAATGCTAGAAAGGACTATAAGTTTTGCAATGAGAGAAATTCCAAATTTAGAAGTCATTAAAGTTGAAGAACTTTATTCCATCGGGACATATCTTGAAAAAATTTATAAGACACAGCAACTATCACCAATTGATCATGTTCATCTTTTCAAAATAATCGAATATGCAAAAATGTCTGTCATTGGAACGGAGGAAACTATCACATTCCTTCTCAAAATCCCAATTCTCAAACGAGTAATTGCTTCATATTCCCGAATCTACCCTGTACCCAATACCCAAGATATTGCTGTGATCCCGCCAAGGACGTATTCCATCAAAATCAACAACGAGGAATATTGGACCAATGAAATATGCAAATCAACATTGGGAAGTTCGATGGTGCTTTGCCTTCAACAGCCTACCAAGGAAGCATGCATTCTGTCAACCCCAGATCAATGCCAAACAACACTAGTGAACAACGACTTCAACATCATCCACCCGCTGAAGAATCACCAGCTCCTGACCCTCTTCAAAAAGAACAAAACAGTACTAGAAGACTGCCATGGAATTCTATCCAGGAAAGCAATCCAGGGAATCAACATTCTAAGTTCCACCTGCCGAATTATTATTGAAGAATCCATCTACGATGACACAGTTCCGATTTTCGAAATAACTGCCAAAAACATTTCGAAAATTTCATTGAACTCCACCCACAAAATTGAATTTCACCTGAGGCATCTGAAAGAACCAACTTCAATCCTTCAAGAAGCAGAAAAACTTTCAGACCAGCCCATGTACCTACATCCAATAACTCAGGTCATTCACCAGTCTACAAGTGTGATATTGTGCTGTTTCACAATTCTTGGAATCATCTTCGTTATAAAGAACAAAACAAGGATCTCCGAGTTAATCTACAGTCCAAGGAAAATCATACACGTAGAAATGGAAGACATCACCCAAGGCCACCCAGCAGATAACAGAGACGTTATCTCTTAAGGGGGAAAGTATTACGAGATGCTCCTCGTACTGGAACGCTGACGCCAGCTTCGTCTTCGCGGAAAGTGTTAGTGCGAGAAGAAAGTGATGACTCGGATTCTTTCAGAATCCAAGGTTTCCATGTGAAAAGAGACACATTCTAGTTTAGTTCCATTTTAGAATTCATTCTGTTTGTAACTCCTTTCCGCTCTGTCCAATTATAAAGTCATTTAGTTTTTCGAAATTGTGATTTATAATTGAAAGAATAAAATTCTTTTTTAAAAACAGAGTTTGCGGATCGAAAATCATAATTATATAAAATTCTCGTGTCATAGTTTTCGTTACCATACTCCTCCGAAACGGCTTGACCGATTTTGATGAAATTTTTTGTGCTTATCCGGTATCTATGAGAATCGGCCAACATCTATTTTTCATCCCCCTAAATGTTAGGGGTAGTCCACCCCTAAATTTTTTTTTGTATTTTTTAGACAAAATTTTTAATTTCTATTTTTTTATGATACAACATACAAAAATATATACAATCCTCAATTTTCACCCTTCTACGATCAACCCTTATTTTTTAATAGCCATTTTAGTAATTTAATCATTAGGAAATTATTTACCTATATGGCAAAACAACGTTTGCCGGGTCAGCTAGTATATATATATATATAATCTTCTTTTACTGAATTCTTTTGAAGGAACGATTTAATGATTGACTTGAAGGTTTTTGTAGGCATAACTCTCAGATGATGCAGTAGGTGATTGAAAAATTGACATGACAGGGAGCACTCGAAATTTGGCCCCTCCATGTTTCGGCACGAAGCAGAATTTTTACCGATTTTACACATTTCTTTTGTTGTTATTTTGACGAATACTACGTATCCTCTTTTATGGATTTCCCAAATTTTGATGATCCAACACCATTTTGTTATTTTGCAATCTATACGTTACGTTGGAATTTTAAGAGGGGTCCACACTGTTTCAGTGATCAGTTCAAAAAGCAAAAAGTTATATCTTAAGTGGGAAACCACTAAATTATATGGCATTTCCTGGGTAATTCAACTCAATCAGTTTGTCATTTCGGGAAGCCAGCAATTGTTTTTATTCGTCAAACGGAAATTTTTTTTTTAATGAATAACAAATTTTTGTTCATGTTATCTACTTCCCTAGGTGAAATGATTTTTTTCAATGAATTTCCACATAAAATAACTTCTTTAAAGGTATCGCCATTGGATACAATTCGAAATCTTCTGAAATTGAAAAGAGATGTTCATGAAGTTTATAAACTTTACACTTTACTCCCTATATGGATGGCGAGAAAATCCCGTGGTATAACCTCCTCTACAGAGATAAGTATTTATCGACAAGATGCAGAATCTTTCATCAGTGACGATTCCTGAACGACCCGTGTGGGTTTATAGAAGTGATCTGGCGAGTGGCGATTAGAAGACGAGCGACACGAGCGTCGTTACTAGGAACGACTACTTCACGCATCTCTCACGCGTAGCATGGCCGACGACCCGTGTGTGGAGGACTGTCTATGGCGATTGGCGTTCGACAAAGTTAACCACACCTTCTTCTGTGTTCTGTGTTCTCTGGCTCATGTTGTTGTGCACGGGAATTGTTTGCGCAAATGGCGCAAGTCTGCGCCGTTACCTCTGGGGTACCTCAGGTTTTGCATCTGGGTCCCTTGTTATTTTTGATATTTATCTGTAAAAGACTGTTTCAAATTTTCTAAAATCCTCATTTACGCTGATGACTTGTAAATATTGACAGTACTTGACTGCGTGAAACTGCAGAAGGACCTTGATGCTTTTGCTGAATACTGCGAATTTAAAAAATTCAATTTAAATATTAGTAAACGTGCATGTATCTCTTTTACTAAAGAAACTCCATTGATCGACTTTCAATACTGTTTGAATATTGAGCCATTAGGACGGGTTATTCAGGTGAAGGACTTTAGGAGTTATATTTTATTCGAAAATGTCGTTCAACGCACATGTTGATTACATAGTGAACGTCTGTAACATGTCATTGGGGTTCTTCTGCAGGACAGGAGATGATGATGATGAGACTGCAAATTAGGCAGTGGATTGTTTTCAGTTGAACTTTGCTACCGACTCCCATTTATAGTTGTAATAAACTGAGATTAGAAAGAGTACAGAACAGGTTTTCAAGATTCCTCTATTTTAAGTTAACCAGGGTTTATGTAACTATAGGTATATCAGTAATGTCGGTTCTCTCTACCATCTGCGGACATTGGAGCAGCATCGAATTTTAACTGACCTTCTTTCTGTATACAAGATCATTACAAACTATTATAATTCTCCTGAGTGGATATCGCTGGTTGGTTATCAGAACAGTTGGTATAACAGAAGCAGGTAGTTGCTGGCTGCTTCGAATTTTCGAATAAATATTGGCAAGAACTTCCCTCTAACAAGAATGTTTGAACTTGATCCATGAAATTTTTTCGATTTTACTTGTATCAAAACTGGACTTAACAGTCGAAATAAATGTGAAGCATTATTTTCGATATCAATCTGGACCACATTTTCAGAATCCGGTGGTCTATCGACAATTTTCCCAACCAACTGGCTCTTGCAATATCGGCAAGAGCCATGCAGTGAATTTTATGTACCCACTACAATTATCAGCTGATATATATTTTTACCTGAAAATGAAAAACAACAAGGAAGTTAAATTTGTACAATTTTCATCAGAAATTATGAATTTGATATACAATCATAGCATACACATTTCAAGAATATTTTACATATTAGTTACAGAATTTTTCGTACCACAATTAAAAAAACCTTTAACAATTGTACAAGACCGGTAAGTAAGTCATGTCATTAAGAATTTGATATACAATCATAACATACACATTTCAAGAATTTTTTACATATTAGTTAGAGAATTTTTCGAACCACAATTAAAAAACCTCAAACAGTTGTACAAGACCTGTAAGTCAGTGAAGACATGTCATTAAGAATTTGATATACAATCATAACATACACATTTCAAGAATTATTTACATATTAGTTACAGAATTTTTCGAACCACAATTAAAAAAACCTTTAACAGTTGTACAAGACTTGTAAGTCAGTGAAGACATGTCATTAAGAATTTGATATACAATCATAACATACACATTTCAAGAATTATTTACATATTAGTTACAGAATTTTTCGAACCACAATTAAAAAAACCTTTAACAGTTGTACAAGACCTGTAAGTTAGTAAAGACATGTCAGAATAAGGACACATCAACTCCATAATGCGAAGAACTTCAGTAATATCCAGCCATTTTTACAATTCATTTTGATAAATTGAAATAAATATCTATAGCAATGAATAATGTCTGTAATATTAGAATAATATCCAAGTGTTAGAAGCGGAAAGGCAATTTATTGATGAATCAAACAGTTTGCGAGAAATTAGCCCCAACTTTGGCAATCCAAAATGAAAATATAGGAGGGATCGCATTTCTCAAAAAACCGTGTTTGTAAACTAAGGAGTACAAGTGCATTTTATTTAGTTAAGAAAACTCAGATTGGAAGTTTGGAATCATTGCACAATTCAACCTGTTGTATTTTCAGGTATTTCATTTTTGCCTCGATTTTTGCCTTTCTGACTAAAAGATTTGGATTGACTTATTCATGCCATCCTTATGTTGAATGACTATGCTTCCAGCGAAGAGTTGAATGTTGATAAATCAAATGGAAAAATTTATGGTTAAGGAAAACTGAGAAGGGAGGACAGGTATGGTAGCAGGGGTGGAAAAATGTAATTAGATTTGTTTTGTAGATGTAAAGGCAACTTATGAATTCTTACATTCAATATCCCTTCATTACATCGATGTGTGTTGAAGAGAGTAGAAATTTCAACAGGAAACTGCTTCTTTTATAAGAAAAATGAAAAATGGCATCTCATATATAATCTACCCCATCCCATGTAGAATCCTTAAGTAATTTGGCCAAGTATGTTGTCATACCAAACAGTATTATGGCAGTATGCCATCACTCACAAAGCAATGAAAGTGCAGTTCGAATACTGAGTGAATCAGTTTGTGCTGAAATTGTTGGACTACTAGCGAAGTCCAATTCCTGCGCGATTCATAAGTGGCTAAAGTAATTGACTGCAACAGGTATGTGAATTGGAATAAGACCAATACAAAATGAGTGAAGATTTCGTCAAACAGGCCTTTCTCTCTGAAGAAAGGGAAACAATTGTTCCAAATTAATGTCGAAGAAATATACCCCACTGTCAATGTTATCTACAATACATTCTACTTCAACAACCTGATAATCTGAAAAATATTATCAATATTCCCAAACTGCTTGGTCACTTAAAGATTTCAGTTGAGAATTTCTTTGCTGAAAGACAATAAACATGTATGCTATCAGAATATCATTCCCCCATAGTTTGATTATGAGCTCCTTCATAATAATATAACTTCCTGTAAGTTATGCATCCTCTTCAGAAGAAATAACGAGGTGATAACAGGCAAATGAATCGAAGAAGAGAAAAATATTTCTGTTATGAAAGATTAGAAGCAAGTACAGAAGAGACCTTTGAAGAATGCGGTATTTTATGTCTGGCCACAAAATTTAAAATTTTGTTTCTGCAAATGGCCCTCGAATAAATATTTTGACCTTTCCTAGTATTATAGTACAACAATTGGACCGCACACTGAAACAACAGATCAAAATAAACCCATAGAGAAAACAAAACAATCAAAAGTTAAACCTAATACACATATCTATTCTGCAGTAAAATAAAAATATCAAACTCAAAGTAAATAAATATCCATATCCAAAGTAACAAAAAAAGGAATGAAAACTTTATAACTAATCACATTTGTGATGATGAAATCAACACTTTATAATAAAGGTAAATATTTTTCATGAAATAAACAAATATCTCAGAACAAAAGGGGGGTGGGGCAATAAACTAATATCACAAATGTTCATTTGTACCAAGCTTGAAAAAAGTCTTTGGTAATGGTATCACATTTCGGTATCAGTATCACAGGTCAGAATCAGTTAAATCTTCAAATTGTCAAAAATCAGTCTTCTTCAAGCAGTCAATATCAGTCTTTTTCAAGTAGTTGAAATCAGGTTTCATCCAGCTGAGACAATCATGAGGATTTTGTGAACATGAAACAAACAAAAAATAAGGCAGTATCATCTCAATCATGAAAAGTGAATTGTTTAATTCAGTCTTATTAGAATGTGAGAACTAATCCATTTGTTGATAGTTAATTAATTTCAACTTCTTTGATGGCGTTACTTTACTATCAGAAAATATGATCTGTTTCCTGATATGCCCACTACTAACAGATTTAATTTTTAAATTTCTTTCCCTTAAATATTTAAAAAGTGTTACTCTAAAATTAATTTTGATGATATCTTCAGAAACTTTATGAAGAGAACATAACTCGAAATTTTTATGATGACACTTTAACATTTCAAATTTATTTTGTGAATTATCTCAATGGCAAAATTATCTAAAAATTTGTATATTTCATAATGTATTTAATATCAACAAATTGGATTAATTTCTCACTGGGATAATTCAGTCTTTTAGTTTCATCATTTTCCTTGAATGTTAAGAATAAATGTTGACTTAAAACCGAGTCTGAAAACAAATTTTGTCTACATTGCATGCAATCTGTCAATTTCAACTTTTCCAGAATGAATCCTGCTACATAAGGAGTTGCATAATTTTCCTCAGTAATATCTTCCTCTGCATCTGTGATGTCAATGGGAGGATTCATATCATCTTCACCGTCTAATTCACTTACACTATATTTTCTAATTAAATTGCCAAAGTCACCTAGAGATTTACAAGAATCATCCTCACAATTATAGGATTTGGAAATTGGAGTGCTCATATTATTTATTATGACGGTTTTGAGTGCTGCAACGAATTGGGAGCATGTGGGATTGGTATTGAAATAACCGTGTTGCCTTATCTGTCCAAAAAGATTTTCGATGGGATCTTGATTTAAACTCCTTAAATTTGGAAAAATCAGCCCTCTTGATTTTAATTTTTTCCAAAGTGCCATTACTGATTTTATACTAATTTGCCAACCTTCAACAGATTTGAAATTATTTTTAAGTTTCCCATTTTCAAAAATTTTCCAATTCTTTAATTTAGGCAGTAGGTTGGACCAAAATTCTAAGTGAGGTGAGTTTTCAGACAGTGCACATCGAAATTTTTTTCCTTGAATATTATTAAACTGTGAACTATTCTGTGAATCAAATAAATCATCCATCAGATGGCAAAATTCTGCAGTTCCTAATGCATCAACACTCAATTCTCCACATACATGAAGTAATTCTATCACTCCTGCCATCGTGGCACTAAGTTGTCGGGCTGCCACATTTACTTTCATTTTCATATAAGTGTCGTTGAAATTGAAATGATTTTCATTTAACCTAGGAATTAAACTATAAGTCCGCTTATCTCTATCTGAAAGGAAAGCTTGCTTTATATGTTCCATACTCGCAAACTTTCCTTTTTCAAATTCTAATTTGCTCTTAATTATAGGATTTCTGGTGTTTTTTAAAAGATGGGGAACGTCATAAATTGTGAAAATTGGTTTTTGATTAACCATAAAATGATAAGAAGATGGCTTATCATCAGTGCAGTTCTGAACCAGTGAGTTGAGTCCACTTCTGTTTTTACTACCCTGATCATATATTGTAGCACAAATTTCTATTCCCACTACTTGTAAGGCCCCAATTACCATCACAATGAGTTTGCTCAAATCTGAGGATAGTATCCTTGGTGAAAAAATAACCTACTGGTACTTTAAAATTTACCTAAATACCCCGTATCATAAAAACCAGCACATGATTTGCTGGATTAGATGTTCGACCTAGTGAACCCAAATCTTCAAAGCCCGAGATTCTCTGTTTGCGTCTTTCATAAGAGAAGCCACTGCACAAAGATATCTCGTTGAAAATTAGGACACAACATCGGTCCAGCGCATGCATTTTCTCAGTTTGAGCTTTCAAATGTTCCATGACTGGCCCTAAAATACCACATTCAAAAGGTATATTTGACAGAAGCGTCTGGAGAGTCCTAGGAGATGGTAATTGGAAAAAAGCTCTAAGGTATTTATAAAGCCTAGGACTCCTTTTAAAAATGGAAAGGGCAAAAGTTTTATCATTTACAGACCATCTTCGACCTGTACTTGGCTTATTGAAATTTATCAACTGACTATTAATGAAATTTTTCGTGACTTGATTTAAATTTTCTTCAATTAATTGAAATTTACCATCTGTATACAAAGTTTTCAGTTCTGATAATTCGGTGTGTTCTTTATCAAATAATGCTTTCAATTTACGAAATTGTAGATTGTACATTACGATGTACTTGATACATGATGTTTTCTGGAGGAGTAAGATCTGATTTTTTGAGCTCGGCTTTTGTTAAAATTCATGTTTTATTTTCTGTGAGAAATAAATACTTGTCTGTCACATCTAAATAATCTGCAATGTTCTTGAAACACGTTTTTATTGGGGATGATACGGGGTTATCTGAATTTTTGTTTGAAAGGGAACAACGTTCTACAGTATCGTCTCCATCTGGATTACAAGGTGATTTCTCAAGACTAATTGAGGGGCTATCAGAAATAGGTGTTTTGCTGTTTTCAGGCTGAACAGAAATTTCAGATGACGAGTCAAGACTAAACGGAGAAGAAGCTTCACAAAATGATAAATCGTTAAGTGTTTTTCGGGCATAGGAGTGCTCATTCTGAAGTTTAACATTCAACGATTGAGGAATGGCCTTACAGTTAAGACGGACAGGGTCATTTGGGTTATTGAAATCAGAAACATCGAAATGATTTTCACATATTCGATGATTGGAACAATTTATTTCAGAAGATATGTTGCAAATCTTTTTCCAGATTTGCAACCTGGCCTGATCTTTTGGAAAGTGGTGAAATGTTTTATTTTTCAATTCAGCTGGCAAATTTTTGTAATAAGAACTATTGCAAGATGGATATTTGCATGAAAAGGACATTGTATGAATAAAATTGAATAACCAAGAGCAAATAAGATTAAATATTTGAACTGGAATTCATGTAACTCACTTGACACCTCTACTGATTAAAGTTATTTCGTTGGAGACCTAAAATATGAAAAGTACAATATTAGTCCATATCCAGGAAAACAATATTATATTCTTGCAATACACTGAAGAAAAGGCTCAAACTTGAAATGGAGTGTTACTCACTCAATAAACACTTCCACTGATCCAACTTTATAACCGTTGTAGACCTAGAATAGAAATATTATATTTGTAAATAAGCAGAAAGCAACTAACTAAACTGTAAAACGACTTGAAAAAACCGTGTGCACAGTTCACATCTGTTTGTACTTAACCAGGGCCCAGGCATCCTCCCAAAATTTTAAGCACAAATTTTCGAACTTATGTTCGAAAATTTGTTGTTTACATCATAAAATTCAAATTATTTCGTTCGTTCAACTTCGGCTCAGTGATCGGGTCTTCGGGTCGGCCGCCATATTGGTGGGCCGTCAATAAGGTCGAGTTACCAAAATCACGCCGAACTTTCACACCCCTGGTGGTACCCATTGGACCAGACCCTTTCGTGCCCAAACACCCGTCAAAGCGCATGTGAAAAAGCAAAGTGTACCTGCATCGACCCACCCGCCGCCTGTCATTAGTTATTAGTGTACGTTCTTTACGTGACCAACAGGCCGTTTACGCCGGCGACGCCTTAAGTGTGAATTCGGTCGCCATTTGTAAGAAATGTGAAGGTTATTGTGAAATACGAAAAAAGACGTTAAAAATCGCGAATCACTCAGGTGATATAGTGAAAAACACAAAGTGATCGACAAAATCGGGATAGTGATTGTAGAACACAAAGAAAAAGTGCGTACAAAAGCGGAAATAAAAGCGAACATCGTTAGAAACTATAAAAAAGACCAGCGAAGCCATGAACGATTCCGTCATGAGTGCGTATTCATTAATCGCGTCGCCGAACGCGAGTGCAGTGAAAAGTAAACGAACCCCGAATTTTCTCTTCAGGACAAGGTCCCATACCGTAACACTAGAAAACAGTTGAGGAGAACTTCCAAGCGATGCGATAGAAGCATCTAATAACTCGACAAACTCCTCCTATAGTAAGTAGAAGTAGTACAAGGCATTTTCAACAAATATCATACGATTACCATAACAACAAGAATCCGAATACAAGGTAAATTCTATGTCAGAACGGCAGAAATACATCAAATATTTACTACGAAAGTGAATCCGACCACCGAAAACTTGTGGTTTTTCAAAGGTTGTAACCAAGTGTTTCACACCGTGGAAAGCGAAAGGACTGGGGCTTTCACAATGAGAGGGCTCGAGACAGAACCCAACGCGAAAACAAGACTCATGTGAAGTTGGCGCCGACTTTTTCGAAAAATACTGTTCTGGGTAGATTTGAGAAGTTCTGGAGTTCCCGATTCAAATTTTCAATAGTTCACCTCCATTAAGCTAGCAGAACCACTTTTGGATTTTTTTTGCGGCCATAATTTTAGGCTAATTTATTACCCCAATTGAAAATTTTTTGCTCCCCAATTTTTGGAGAAAACGGGGGTTCTGCTAGCTTAACGTTAAGCTAGCAGAACCCAGGAGCTAATGAAACATTTAGCAAAAATCTGACAATACCATAATTTTAGGCTCATTTTAGGCTTTCATTTGAACCTACTGCGGATTTCCCTAGAATGGTTTTTTTTTTAAAAAAAAGGTTCTGCTAACTTTTCCGTCAAGCTAGAAGAACCAAACCGCTAATACAATATTTATCCAGAATCTGACCACACCATCCTTTCAGGCTAATTTAAGGCTAATTTATTACCCTAGTGACAAATTTTTTTGCTCTTCAATTATTGGAGAAATTGGGGGTTTCGTTAACCCAACCCGTCGCTAGCCGGACAAAACCGATAATCCATCATTAATCTAGAATCTGATTGTATCATATTTTAAGGCTAATTTTAGGCTAATTTATTATCCTAGTGACAAATTTTTTGCTCTCCAATTATTGGAGAAATTGGGGGTTTCGTTAACCCAACCCATCGCTAGCCGGACAAAACCGATTATCCATTATTAATCCAGAATCTGATTATATCATATTTTAAGGCTAATTTTAGGCTAATTTATTACCCTAGTGTGAATTCTTTCGCTCTCCAATTATTGGAGAAATTGGGGGTTTCGTTAATCCAACCCTTCGCGAGCCGGACAAAACCGATTACCCATCATTAATCCAGAATCTGATTGTATCATATTATAAGGCTAATTTTAGGCTAATTTATTATCCTAGTGACAAATTTTTTGCTCTCCAATTATTGGAGAAATTGGGGGTTTCTTTAACCCAACCCGTCGCTAGCCGGACAAAACCCATAATCCATTATTAATCCAGAATCTGATTATATCATATTTTAAGGCTAATTTTAGGATAATTTATTACCCTATTGCGAATTATTTCGCTCTCCAATTATTGGAGAAATTGGGGGTTTCGTTAACCCAACCCGTCGCTAGCCGGTCAAAACCGATAATCCATTATTAATCCAGAATCTGATTTTATCATATTTTAAGGCTAATTTAAGGCTAATTTATTACCCTAGTGCGAATTTTTTCGTCCTCCAATTGTGGGAGAAATTGCGAGATCTGAAATCTCAAAGTCATGCCACCACTATTTAATCGATAAACAATTGTTTTTAAAATATCTGATTACATAATAATTTTAGGCCCATTTTAGGCTCTCATTCGAAACTACTGCGAATTTTCCTTGAAACCGTTTTTTTTAAAAAAAAAAGGTTCTGCTACCTTTCAAACCGCTAATACAATATTTATCCAGAATCTGATCACACTATACTTTCAAGTTAATTTTTTAAATTTTTCACTCTCCAATTATTTTAGGAATCGGATGTTACGCTTGCTAAACGTTCACCTAGCTGGACCCAGCCGATTGAAGATTATTCATTCGGAATCTGATTACAAAATAATATCACATCTACTTCAGGCTAATTTTTTTCTTTCAAAGTACGGGGTTACTAATAATTAAAAAGTCATTTGTCCATTAGTCAGGTATTTTAGGAATATTAGATATATGTATATATTATTTGAATTCTATTGAACCTCGAATAAAACCGAACCCTTTTTCTGAATAAGCCGAGGAATAAGCCATAAGTATGCATATCATTCTAGTTTCTCCTAATAATTTTGAACCCACTGCCGAATTTCGTGATTCACTTTTTCAACGATTTCTGGGTTCCTAGTCCGTTAATACAGTCATTCAGGTCATCTTATTTCTGAAAACTTTTGAACGAGGATTTCTATGAAAGAGAGCAAAATGGGGTGGTAGAAATAATTTTTTACTGCTATGGCAATTCCACCGGTAAATGAGGTGGTACGAATATTTTTTTACTACTATGGCAATTTCACCGAAATTCTACTTAAGCAGGTGGTACAAATAATTTTATTGCTATGAGAATACAACGGAACTTCTAAATGAAAAATTGCAAAAATTCGCACTAGGGTAATAAATTAGCCTAAAGTTAGCCTTAAAATATGATATAATCAGATTCTGTATTAATAATGGATTATCGGTTTAGTCCGGCTAGCGACGGGTTGGGTTAACGAAACCCCCAATTTCTCCAATAATTGATAATTGGAGAGCAAAAAATTTGTCACTAGGGTAATACATTAGCCCAAAATCAGCCTGAAAGGATGGTGTAGTCAACTTCTGGATAAATATTGTATTAGCGGTTTGGTTCTGCTACCTTGACGGTAAAGCTAGCAGAAACTTTTTAAAAAAAAAAAAAAAAAACGGTTTCGAGGAAAATTCGCAGTAGTTTCGAATGAGAGCCTAAAATGGGCCTAAAATGTAATCAGATATTTTAGAAACAATTGTTTATCGATTTAATAGTGGTGGCATGACTTTGAGCTTTCAGATCTCGCAATTTCTCCCACAATTGGAGGACAAAAATTTTTTACTTGGGTAATAAATTTGTTTGAAGTTAGCCTGAAAATAGGATGTAATCAAATTCTGGATAAATAATGGATTATCGGTTCTGTCCGGCTAGTGACGGGTTGGGTTAACGAAACCCCCAATTTCTCCAATAATTGGAGAGCAAAAAATTTGTCACTAGGGTAATGAATTAGCCTAAAATTAGCCTGAAAGGATGGTGTGGTCAGATTCTGGATAAATATTGTATAAGCGGTTTGGTTCTGCTAGCTTGACGGTAAAGTTGGCAGAACCTTTTTTTTTTTAAAAAAACCATAGTATCTCACCTAATTCAACCCAAATCGACGATGAAAACCATAGGTCACGCTTCATATAAGAAACTCGTTCGGACTCTGCAAATTCCACATATAGTAAAATGTGAGGTTCGGAGACATAATTTTCTTATTTTTCAAAAACTATTGAAGGAACGTTGGAAATACTTTCTACGAAGTAGTATCTCACCTAATTCAACCCAACCATAGGTCACGCTTCATATAAGTAAGTCGTTCGGACTCTGAAAATTCCACATATAGTAAAATGTGAGGTTCGGAGACATAATTTTCTTTTTTTCAAAAATTAGGGAAGGTATGAACGGGAAACTTCGTAGGAAGTAGTATTTCACCTAATTACACCCAAATCGACGATAAAAACCATAGATCACGCTTCATATAAGAAAGTCGTTCGGACTTCCAACGGGTGTGAAGGCAGCAACGGTTTCCAGCAACGGTTTTTTCATTTTCGCTTTTACCATACAGATTGTAAAAATACCTGTTGTTCGGGATTTTTTGATATGAATGGGTTATTTAGAACATTATAAACACAGTCTATAGATTGAAATAATTTGTGCATCAAAAACTACCCCCACCAACCCCCTGAAATTTAACTATCTTGATACACAGTGAAAAAACCGCGTTGCTCGGAGTTTTTCTATGAAAATGGGTTCTTACCCACAAACTGAACACGATCTATAGGGTGAAATAATTTGTGCATCAAAAACTACCCCCCTCCAACCCTCTAATGTTGAACTATCTTGATACAGTAAAAAGTGTGAAAAAATACCGTTGCTCGGGGTTTTTTGATGGAAATGGGTTGCTACCAACATACTGAACACGATCTATAGGGTGAAATAATTTGTGCATCAAAAACTACCCCCCTCCAACCCTCTGAAGTTGAAATATCTTGATACAGTAAAAAGTGTTAAAAAAAACCGTTGCTCGGGGTTTTTTGATGGAAATGGGTTGCTACCAACATACTGAACACGATCTATAGGGTGAAATAATTTGTGCATCAAAAACTACCCCCCTCCAACCCTCTGAAGTTGAAATATCTTGATACAGTAAAAAGTGTGAAAAAAAACCGTTGCTCTTAGTTTTTTGATGGAAATGGGTTGTTACCAACATACTGAACACGATCTATAGGGTGAAATAATTTGTGCATCAAAAACTACCCCCTCCAACCCTCTGAAGTTGAAATATCTTGATACAGTAAAAAGTGTGAAAAAAAACCGTTGCTCGGGGTTTTTTGATGGAAATGGGTTGTCACCAACATACTGAACACGATCTATAGGGTGAAATAATTTGTGCATCAAAAACTACCCCCCTCCAACCCTCTGAACTTGAAATATTTTGATACAGTAAAAAGTGTGAAAAAAACCCGTTGCTCGTAGTTTTTTGAGGGAAATGGGTTGTTACCAACATACTGAACACGATCTATAGGGTGAAATAATTTGTGCATCAAAAACTACCCCCCTCCAACCCTCTGAAGTTGAAATATCTTGATACAGTAAAAAGTGTTAAAACAAACCGTTGCTCGGGGTTTTTTGATGGAAATGGGTTGCTACCAACATACTGAACACGATCTATAGGGTGAAATAATTTGTGCATCAAAAACTACCCCCCTCCAACCCTCTGAAGTTGAAATATCTTGATACAGTAAAAAGTGTGAAAAAAAACCGTTGCTCTTAGTTTTTTGATGGAAATCGGTTGTTACCAACATACTGAACACGATCTATAGGGTGAAATAATTTGTGCATCAAAAAGTGTCAAAAACTACCCCCCTCCAACACTCTGAACTTGAAATATCTTGATACAGTAAAAAGTGTGAAAAAAACCCGTTGCTCGTAGTTTTTTGAGGGAAATGGGTTGTTACCAACATACTGAACACGATCTATAGGGTGAAATAATTTGTGCATCAAAAAGTGTCAAAAACTACCCCCCTCCAACATTCTGAACTTGAAATATTTTGATACAGTAAAAAGTGTGGAAAAAACCCGTTGCTCGTAGTTTTTTGAGTGAAATGGGTTGTTACCAACATACTGAACACGATCTATAGGGTGAAATAATTTGTGCATCAAAAACTACCCCCCTCCAACACTCTGAACTTGAAATATTTTGATACAGTAAAAAGTGTGAAAAAAACCCGTTGCTCGTAGTTTTTTGAGGGAAATGGGTTGTTACCAACATACTGAACACGATCTATAGGGTGAAATATTTTGTGCATCAAAAACTACCCCTCCTCCAACCCTCTGAAGTTGAACCAAGTTGATACAGTAAAAAGTGTGAAGAAAAACCGTTGCTCGGAGTTTTTTGATGGAAATGGGTTGTTACCAACATACTGAACACGATCTATAGGGTGAAATAATTTGTGCATCAAAAACTACCCCTCCTCCAACCCTCTGAAGTTGAACTAACTTGATACAGTAAAAAGTGTGAAAAAAAAAGCGGTGCTCTGGGTTATTTGATGGAAATGCGTTGTTACCAACAAATTGAACACGACCTATAGGGTGAAATAATTTGTGCATCAAAAACTACCCCTCCTCCAACCCTCTGAATTTGAACTATCCTGATGCAATATTAAGTTAAAAAAAAACCGTAAAGTTCAACTTCAGAGGGTTGGAGGAGGGGTAGTTTTTGATGCACAAATTATTTCACCCTATAGGTCGTGTTCAGTATAATGGTAACAACCCATTTCCATCAAAAAACCCCGAGCAACGGTTTTTTTTTCACACTTTTTACTGTATCAAGATAGTTCAACATCAGAGGGTTGAAGGAGGGGTAGTTTTTGATGCATAAACTATTTTACCCTATAAGTCGTGTTCAGTATGTTAGTAACAACTCATTTCCATCAAAAAACACCGAGCAAAGGTTTTTTTTTCACTCAATATTGCATCAGGATTGTTCAATATTAGAGGGTTGGAGGAGGGGTAGTTTTTGATGCACAAATTATTTCACCCTATAGATCGTGTTCAATATGTTGGTAACAACCCATTTCTATCAAAAAACACCGAGCAACGTTTTTTTTTTCACTTAATATTGCATCAGGATAGTTCAACATTAGAGGGTTGAAGGAGGGGTAGTTTTTGATGCACAAATTATTTCACCCTATAGATCGTGTTCAGTATGTTAGTAACAACTCATTTCCATCAAAAAACACCGAGCAACGTTTTTTTTTCACTTAATATTGCATCAGGATAATTCAACATTAGAGGGTTGAAGGGGGGGTAGTTTTTGATGCACAAATTATTTCACCCTATAGATCGTTTTCAGTATGTTGGTAACAACCCATTTCCACCAAACAACTCCGAGCAACGGGTTTTTTTCTCACTTTTTACTGTATCAAGTTAGTTCAACTTCAGAGGGTTGAAGGAGGGGTAGTTTTTGATGCACAAATTATTTCACCCTATAGATCGTGTTCAATATGTTGGTAACAACCCATTTCTATCAAAAAACACCGAGCAACGTTTTTTTTTTCACTTAATATTGCATCAGGATAGTTCAACATTAGAGGGTTGAAGGGGGGGTAGTTTTTGATGCACAAATTATTTCACCCTATAGATCGTGTTCAGTATGTTGGTAGCAACCCATTTCCATCAAAAAACACCGAGCAACGGTTTTTTTTTACACTTTTTACTCTATCAATTTAGTTCAAATTCAGAGGGTTGGAGGAGGGGTTGTTTTTGATGCACAAATTATTTCACCCTATAGGTCTTGTTCAGTATGTTGGTGACAACCTATTTCCATCAAAAAACCCCGAGTAACGGTTTTTTTTCACACTTTTTACTGTATCAAGATATTTCAACTTCTGAGGGTTGAAGGAGGGGTAGTTTTTGATGCACAAATTATTTCACCATATAGATCGTGTTAAGTATGTTGCTAACAACCCATTTCCATCAAAAAACCCCGAGCAACGGTTTTTTTTCACACTTTTTACTGTATCAAAGTTAGTTCAACTTCAGAGGTTTGAAGGAGGGGTAGTTTTTGATGCACAAATTATTTCACCATATAGATCGTGTTAAGTATGTTGCTAACAACCCATTTCCATCAAAAAACCCCGAGCAACGGTTTTTTTTTACACTTTTTACTGTATCAAGATATTTCAACTTCAGAGGGTTGAAGGAGGGGTAGTTTTTGATGCACAAATTATTTCACCCTATAGATCGTGTTCAGTATGTGGGTAAGAACCCATTTTCATAGAAAAACTCCGAGCAACGGAGTTTTTTCACTGTGCATCAAGATAGTTAAATTTCGGGGGGTTGGTGGGGGTAGTTTTCGATGCACAAATTATTTCACCCTATAGATCGTGTTCAATATGTTGGTAACAACCCATTTCTATCAAAAAACACCGAGCAACGTTTTTTTTTTCACTTAATATTGCATCAGGATAGTTCAACATTAGAGGGTTGAAGGGGGGGTAGTTTTTGATGCACAAATTATTTCACCCTATAGATCGTGTTCAGTATGTTGGTAGCAACCCATTTCCATCAAAAAACACCGAGCAACGGTTTTTTTTTACACTTTTTACTCTATCAATTTAGTTCAAATTCAGAGGGTTGGAGGAGGGGTTGTTTTTGATGCACAAATTATTTCACCCTATAGGTCTTGTTCAGTATGTTGGTGACAACCTATTTCCATCAAAAAACTACGAGCAACGGTTTTTTTTCACACTTTTTACTGTATCAAGATAGTTCAACTTCAGAGGGTTGGAGGGGGGTAGTTTTTGATGCACAAATTATTTCACCCTATAGATCGTGTTCAGTATGTGGGTAAGAACCCATTTTCATAGAAAAACTCCGAGCAACGGAGTTTTTTCACTGTGCATCAAGATAGTTAAATTTCGGGGGGTTGGTGGGGGTAGTTTTCGATGCACAAATTATTTCACCCTATAGACTGTGTTTATAATGTTCTAAATAACCCATTCATATCAAAAAATCCCGAACAACAGGTATTTTTACAATCTGTATGGTAAAAGCGAAAATGAAAAAACCGTTGCTGGAAACCGTTGCTGCCTTCACACCCGTTTTGATGGAAATGGAATGTAACCATTATACTGAACACGACCTATAGGGTGAAATAATTTGTGCATCAAAAACTACCCCTCCTCTAACCCTCTAATGTTGAACTATCCTGATGCAATATTAAGTGAAAAAAAAAAACCGTTGCTCGGTGTTTTCTAATGGAAATGGGTTGTTTCCATTATACCGAACACGACCTATAGGGTGAAATATTTTGTGCATCAAAAACTACCCCTCCTCCAACCCTCTGAAGTTGAACCAACTTGATACAGTAAAAAGTGTGAAGAAAAACCGTTGCTCGGAGTTTTTTGATGGAAATGGGTTGTTACCAACATACTGAACACGATCTATAGGATGAAATAATTTGTGCATCAAAAACTACCCCTCCTCCAACCCTCTAATGTTGAACTATCCTGATGCGATATTGAGTAAAAAAAAAACCGTTGCTCGGTGTTTTTTGATGGAAATGAGTTGTTACTAACATACTGAACACGACTTATAGGGTAAAATAGTTTATGCATCAAAAACTACCCCTCCTTCAACCCTCTGATGTTGAACTATCTTGATACAGTAAAAAGTGTGAAGAAAAACCGTTGCTCGGAGTTTTTTGATGGAAATGGGTTGTTACCAACATACTGAACACGATCTATAGGATGAAATAATTTGTGCATCAAAAACTACCCCTCCTTCAACCCTCTGAAGTTGAAATATCTTGATACAGTAAAAAGTGTAAAAAAAACCGTTGCTCGGGGTTTTTTGATGGAAATGGGTTGTTAGCAACATACTTAACACGATCTATATGGTGAAATAATTTGTGCATCAAAAACTACCCCTCCTTCAAACCTCTGAAGTTGAACTAACTTTGATACAGTAAAAAGTGTGAAAAAAAAACCGTTGCTCGGGGTTTTTTGATGGAAATGGGTTGTTAGCAACATACTTAACACGATCTATATGGTGAAATAATTTGTGCATCAAAAACTACCCCTCCTTCAACCCTCAGAAGTTGAAATATCTTGATACAGTAAAAAGTGTGAAAAAAAACCGTTACTCGGGGTTTTTTGATGGAAATAGGTTGTCACCAACATACTGAACAAGACCTATAGGGTGAAATAATTTGTGCATCAAAAACAACCCCTCCTCCAACCCTCTGAATTTGAACTAAATTGATAGAGTAAAAAGTGTAAAAAAAAACCGTTGCTCGGTGTTTTTTGATGGAAATGGGTTGCTACCAACATACTGAACACGATCTATAGGGTGAAATAATTTGTGCATCAAAAACTACCCCCCCTTCAACCCTCTAATGTTGAACTATCCTGATGCAATATTAAGTGAAAAAAAAAACGTTGCTCGGTGTTTTTTGATAGAAATGGGTTGTTACCAACATATTGAACACGATCTATAGGGTGAAATAATTTGTGCATCAAAAACTACCCCTCCTTCAACCCTCTAATGTTGAACTATCCTGATGCAATATTAAGTGAAAAAAAAACGTTGCTCGGTGTTTTTTTATGGAAATGGGTTGTTACTAACATACTGAACACGATCTATAGGGTGAAATAATTTGTGCATCAAAAACTACCCCTCCTCCAACCCTCTGAAGTTGAACTAACTTGATACAGTAAAAAGTGAGAAAAAAACCCGTTGCTCGTAGTTTTTTGATGGAAATAGGTTGTCACCAACATACTAAACACGATCTATAGGGTGAAATAATTTGTGCATCAAAAACTACCCCCCTTCAACCCTCTGAAGTTGAAATATCTTGATACAGTAAAAAGTGTGAAAAAAAACCGTTGCTCGTAGTTTTTTGATGGAAATGGGTTGTTACCAACATACTTAACACGATCTATAGGGTGAAATAATTTGTGCATCAAAAACTACCCCTCCTTCAACCCTCTGAAGTTGAACTCTATTGATGCAGTAACAAGTGTAAAAAAAACCGTTGCTCGGTGTTTTTTGATGGAAATGGGTTGTTACCAACATACTAAACACGACCTACAGGGTGAAATAATTTGTGCATCAAAAACTACCCCTCCTTCAACCCTCTGAAGTTGAACTCTATTGATGCAGTAACAAGTGTAAAAAAAAAACCGTTGCTCGGTGTTTTTTGATGGAAATGGGTTGTTACCAACATACTAAACAAGACCTATAGGGTGAAATAATTTGTGCATCAAAAACAACCCCTCCTCCAACCCTCTGAATTTGAACTAAATTGATAGAGTAAAAAGTGTAAAAAAAAACCGTTGCTCGGTGTTTTTTGATGTGAGGTTCGGAGACATAATTTTCTTTTTTTCAAAAACTAGGGAAGGTATGAACGGGAAACTTCGTAGGAAGTAGTATTTCACCTAATTACACCCAAATCGACGATAAAAACCATAGGTCACGCTTCATATAAGAAAGTCGTTCGGACTCTGAAAATTCCACATATAGTAAAACATGATTTTCTTATTTTTCAAAAACTAGGGAAGGTATGAACGGGAAACTTCGTAGGAAGTAGTATCTCACCTAACTCAACCCAAATCGACGATAAAAACCATAGGTCACGCTTCATATAAGAAAGTCGTTCGGACTCTGAAAATTCCACATATAGTAAAATGTGAGGTTCGGAGACATAATTTTCTTTTTTTCAAAAATTAGGGAAGGTATGAACGGGAAACTTCGTAGGAAGTAGTATTTCACCTAATTACACCCAAATCGACGATAAAAACCATAGGTCACGCTTCATATAAGAAAGTCGTTCGGACTCTGAAAATTCCACATATAGTAAAATGTGAGGTTCGGAGACATAATTTTCTTTTTTTCAAAAATTAGGGAAGGTATGAACGGGAAACTTCGTAGGAAGTAGTATCTCACCTAATTCAACCCAAATCGACGATAAAAACCATAGGTCACGTTTCATATAAGAAAGTCGTTCGGACTCTGAAAATTGCACATATAGTAAAATGTGAGGTTCGGAGACATAATTTTCTTTTTTTCAAAAATTAGGGAAGGTATGAACGGGAAACTTCGTAGGAAGTAGTATTTCACCTAATTACAGCCAAATAGACGATAAAAACCATAGGTCACGCTTCATATAAGAAAGTCGTTCGGACTCTGAAAATTCCACATATAGTAAAATGTGAGGTTCGGAGACATAATTTTCTTTTTTTCAAAAATTAGGGAAGGTATGAACGGGAAACTTCGTAGGAAGTAGTATTTCACCTAATTACACCCAAATCGACGATAAAAACCATAGGTCACGCTTCATATAAGAAAGTCGTTCGGACTCTGAAAATTCCACATATAGTAAAATGTGAGGTTCGGAGACATAATTTTCTTTTTTTCAAAAACTAGGGAAGGTATGAACGGAAAACTTCGTAGGAAGTAGTATCTCACCTAATTCAACCCAAATCGACGATAAAAACCATAGGTCACGTTTCATATAAGAAAGTCGTTCGGACTCTGAAAATTCCACATATAGTAAAATGTGAGGTTCGGAGACATAATTTTCTTTTTTTCAAAAATTAGGGAAGGTATGAACGGGAAACTTCGTAGGAAGTAGTATTTCACCTAATTACACCCAAATCGACGATAAAAACCATAGGTCACGCTTCATATAAGAAAGTCGTTCGGACTCTGAAAATTCCACATATAGTAAAACATGATTTTCTTATTTTTCAAAAACTAGGGAAGGTATGAACGGGAAACTTCGTAGGAAGTAGTATCTCACCTAACTCAACCCAAATCGACGATAAAAACCATAGGTCACGCTTCATATAAGAAAGTCGTTCGGACTCTGAAAATTCCACATATAGTAAAATGTGAGGTTCGGAGACATAATTTTCTTTTTTTCAAAAATTAGGGAAGGTATGAACGGGAAACTTCGTAGGAAGTAGTATTTCACCTAATTACACCCAAATCGACGATAAAAACCATAGGTCACGCTTCATATAAGAAAGTCGTTCGGACTCTGAAAATTCCACATATAGTAAAATGTGAGGTTCGGAGACATAATTTTCTTTTTTTCAAAAATTAGGGAAGGTATGAACAGGAAACTTCGTAGGAAGTAGTATTTCACCTAATTACACCCAAATCGACGATAAAAACCATAGGTCACGCTTCATATAAGAAAGTCGTTCGGACTCTGAAAATTCCACATATAGTAAAACATGATTTTCTTATTTTTCAAAAACTAGGGAAGGTATGAACGGGAAACTTCGTAGGAAGTAGTATCTCACCTAACTCAACCCAAATCGACGATAAAAACCATAGGTCACGCTTCATATAAGAAAGTCGTTCGGACTCTGAAAATTCCACATATAGTAAAATGTGAGGTTCGGAGACATAATTTTCTTTTTTTCAAAAATTAGGGAAGGTATGAACGGGAAACTTCGTAGGAAGTAGTATTTCACCTAATTACACCCGAATCGACGATAAAAACCATAGGTCACGCTTCATATAAGAAAGTCGTTCGGACTCTGAAAATTCCACATATAGTAAAATGTGAGGTTCGGAGACATAATTTTCTTTTTTTCAAAAATTAGGGAAGGTATGAACGGGAAACTTCGAAGGAAGTAGTATCTCACCTAATTCAACCCAAATCGACGAAAAAACCATAGGTCACGTTTCATATAAGAAAGTCGTTCGGACTCTGAAAATTGCACATATAGTAAAATGTGAGGTTCGGAGACATAATTTTCTTTTTTTCAAAAATTAGGGAAGGTATGAACGGGAAACTTCGTAGGAAGTAGTATTTCACCTAATTACACCCAAATCGACGATAAAAACCATAGGTCACGCTTCATATAAGAAAATCGTTCGGACTCTGAAAATTCCACATATAGTAAAATGTGAGGTTGGGAGACATAATTTTCTTTTTTTCAAAAATTAGGGAAGGTATGAACGGGAAACTTCGTAGGAAGTAGTATCTCACCTAATTCAACCCAAATCGACGATAAAAACCATAGGTCACGTTTCATATAAGAAAGTCGTTCGGACTCTGAAAATTGCACATATAGTAAAATGTGAGGTTCGGAGACATAATTTTCTTTTTTTCAAAAATTAGGGAAGGTATGAACGAGAAACTTCGTAGGAAGTAGTATTTCACCTAATTACAGCCAAATCGACGATAAAAACCATAGGTCACGCTTCATATAAGAAAGTCGTTCGGACTCTGAAAATTCCACATATAGTAAAATGTGAGGTTCGGAGACATAATTTTCTTTTTTTCAAAAATTAGGGAAGGTATGAACGGGAAACTTCGTAGGAAGTAGTATTTCACCTAATTACACCCAAATCGACGATAAAAACCATAGGTCACGCTTCATATAAGAAAGTCGTTCGGACTCTGAAAATTCCACATATAGTAAAATGTGAGGTTCGGAGACATAACTTTCTTTTTTTCAAAAACTAGGGAAGGTATGAACGGGAAACTTCGTAGGAAGTAGTATCTCACCTAATTCAACCCAAATCGACGATAAAAACCATAGGTCACGTTTCATATAAGAAAGTCGTTCGGACTCTGAAAATTCCACATATAGTAAAATGTGAGGTTCGGAGACATAATTTTCTTTTTTTCAAAAATTAGGGAAGGTATGAACGGGAAACTTCGTAGGAAGTAGTATTTCACCTAATTACACCCAAATCGACGATAAAAACCATAGGTCACGCTTCATATAAGAAAGTCGTTCGGACTCTGAAAATTCCACATATAGTAAAACATGATTTTCTTATTTTTCAAAAACTAGGGAAGGTATGAACGGGAAACTTCGTAGGAAGTAGTATCTCACCTAACTCAACCCAAATCGACGATAAAAACCATAGGTCACGCTTCATATAAGAAAGTCGTTCGGACTCTGAAAATTCCACATATAGTAAAATGTGAGGTTCGGAGACATAATTTTCTTTTTTTCAAAAATTAGGGAAGGTATGAACGGGAAACTTCGTAGGAAGTAGTATTTCACCTAATTACACCCAAATCGACGATAAAAACCATAGGTCACGCTTCATATAAGAAAGTCGTTCGGACTCTGAAAATTCCACATATAGTAAAACATGATTTTCTTTTTTTCAAAAATTAGGGAAGGTATGAACGGGAAACTTCGTAGGAAGTAGTATCTCACCTAATTCAACCCAAATCGACGATAAAAACCATAGGTCACGTTTCATATAAGAAAGTCGTTCGGACTCTGAAAATTGCACATATAGTAAAATGTGAGGTTCGGAGACATAATTTTCTTTTTTTCAAAAATTAGGGAAGGTATGAAGGGGAAACTTCGTAGGAAGTAGTATTTCACCTAATTACAGCCAAATCGACGATAAAAACCATAGGTCACGCTTCATATAAGAAAGTCGTTCGGACTCTGAAAATTCCACATATAGTAAAATGTGAGGTTCGGAGACATAATTTTCTTTTTTTCAAAAACTAGGGAAGGTATGAACGGGAAACTTCGTAGGAAGTAGTATCTCACCTAATTCAACCCAAATCGACGATAAAAACCATAGGTCACGTTTCATATAAGAAAGTCGTTCGGACTCTGAAAATTCCACATATAGTAAAATGTGAGGTTCGGAGACATAATTTTCTTTTTTTCAAAAATTAGGGAAGGTATGAACGGGAAACTTCGTAGGAAGTAGTATTTCACCTAATTACACCCAAATCGACGATAAAAACCATAGGTCACGCTTCATATAAGAAAGTCGTTCGGACTCTGAAAATTCCACATATAGTAAAATGTGAGGTTCGGAGACATAACTTTCTTTTTTTCAAAAACTAGGGAAGGTATGAACGGGAAACTTCGTAGGAAGTAGTATCTCACCTAATTCAACCCAAATCGACGATAAAAACCATAGGTCACGTTTCATATAAGAAAGTCGTTCGGACTCTGAAAATTCCACATATAGTAAAATGTGAGGTTCGGAGACATAATTTTCTTTTTTTCAAAAATTAGGGAAGGTATGAACGGGAAACTTCGTAGGAAGTAGTATTTCACCTAATTACACCCAAATCGACGATAAAAACCATAGGTCACGCTTCATATAAGAAAGTCGTTCGGACTCTGAAAATTCCACATATAGTAAAACATGATTTTCTTATTTTTCAAAAACTAGGGAAGGTATGAACGGGAAACTTCGTAGGAAGTAGTATCTCACCTAACTCAACCCAAATCGACGATAAAAACCATAGGTCACGCTTCATATAAGAAAGTCGTTCGGACTCTGAAAATTCCACATATAGTAAAATGTGAGGTTCGGAGACATAATTTTCTTTTTTTCAAAAATTAGGGAAGGTATGAACGGGAAACTTCGTAGGAAGTAGTATTTCACCTAATTACACCCAAATCGACGATAAAAACCATAGGTCACGCTTCATATAAGAAAGTCGTTCGGACTCTGAAAATTCCACATATAGTAAAATGTGAGGTTCGGAGACATAATTTTCTTTTTTTCAAAAATTAGGGAAGGTATGAACGGGAAACTTCGTAGGAAGTAGTATTTCACCTAATTACACCCAAATCGACGATAAAAACCATAGATCACGCTTCATATAAGAAAGTCGTTCGGACTCTGAAAATTCCACATATAGTAAAACATGATTTTCTTTTTTTCAAAAATTAGGGAAGGTATGAACGGGAAACTTCGTAGGAAGTAGTATCTCACCTAATTCAACCCAAATCGACGATAAAAACCATAGGTCACGTTTCATATAAGAAAGTCGTTCGGACTCTGAAAATTGCACATATAGTAAAATGTGAGGTTCGGAGACATAATTTTCTTTTTTTCAAAAATTAGGGAAGGTATGAAGGGGAAACTTCGTAGGAAGTAGTATTTCACCTAATTACAGCCAAATCGACGATAAAAACCATAGGTCACGCTTCATATAAGAAAGTCGTTCGGACTCTGAAAATTCCACATATAGTAAAATGTGAGGTTCGGAGACATAATTTTCTTTTTTTCAAAAATTAGGGAAGGTATGAACGGGAAACTTCGTAGGAAGTAGTATTTCACCTAATTACACCCAAATCGACGATAAAAACCATAGGTCACGCTTCATATAAGAAAGTCGTTCGGACTCTGAAAATTCCACATATAGTAAAATGTGAGGTTCGGAGACATAATTTTCTTTTTTTCAAAAACTAGGGAAGGTATGAACGGGAAACTTCGTAGGAAGTAGTATCTCACCTAATTCAACCCAAATCGACGATAAAAACCATAGGTCACGTTTCATATAAGAAAGTCGTTCGGACTCTGAAAATTCCACATATAGTAAAATGTGGGGTTCGGAGACATAATTTTCTTTTTTTCAAAAATTAGGGAAGGTATGAACGGGAAACTTCGTAGGAAGTAGTATTTCACCTAATTACACCCAAATCGACGATAAAAACCATAGGTCACGCTTCATATAAGAAAGTCGTTCGGACTCTGAAAATTCCACATATAGTAAAACATGATTTTCTTATTTTTCAAAAACTAGGGAAGGTATGAACGGGAAACTTCGTAGGAAGTAGTATCTCACCTAACTCAACCCAAATCGACGATAAAAACCATAGGTCACGCTTCATATAAGAAAGTCGTTCGGACTCTGAAAATTCCACATATAGTAAAATGTGAGGTTCGGAGACATAATTTTCTTTTTTTCAAAAATTAGGGAAGGTATGAACAAGAAACTTCGTAGGAAGTAGTATTTCACCTAATTACACCCAAATCGACGATAAAAACCATAGGTCACGCTTCATATAAGAAAGTCGTTCGGACTCTGAAAATTCCACATATAGTAAAATGTGAGGTTCGGAGACATAATTTTCTTTTTTTCAAAAATTAGGGAAGGTATGAACGGGAAACTTCGTAGGAAGTAGTATTTCACCTAATTACACCCAAATCGACGATAAAAACCATAGGTCACGTTTCATATAAGAAAGTCGTTCGGACTCTGAAAATTCCACATATAGTAAAACATGATTTTCTTATTTTTCAAAAACTAGGGAAGGTATGAACGGGAAACTTCGTAGGAAGTAGTATCTCACCTAACTCAACCCAAATCGACGATAAAAACCATAGGTCACGCTTCATATAAGAAAGTCGTTCGGACTCTGAAAATTCCACATATAGTAAAATGTGAGGTTCGGAGACATAATTTTCTTTTTTTCAAAAATTAGGGAAGGTATGAACGGGAAACTTCGTAGGAAGTAGTATTTCACCTAATTACACCCAAATCGACGATAAAAACCATAGGTCACGCTTCATATAAGAAAGTCGTTCGGACTCTGAAAATTCCACATATAGTAAAATGTGAGGTTCGGAGACATAATTTTCTTTTTTTCAAAAATTAGGGAAGGTATGAACGGGAAACTTCGTAGGAAGTAGTATCTCACCTAATTCAACCCAAATCGACGATAAAAACCATAGGTCACGTTTCATATAAGAAAGTCGTTCGGACTCTGAAAATTCCACATATAGTAAAATGTGAGGTTCGGAGACATAATTTTCTTTTTTTCAAAAATTAGGGAAGGTATGAACGGGAAACTTCGTAGGAAGTAGTATTTCACCTAATTACACCCAAATCGACGATAAAAAACCATAGGTCACGCTTCATATAAGAAAGTCGTTCGGACTCTGAAAATTCCACATATAGTAAAACATGATTTTCTTATTTTTCAAAAACTAGGGAAGGTATGAACGGGAAACTTCGTAGGAAGTAGTATCTCACCTAACTTAACCCAAATCGACGATAAAAACCATAGGTCACGCTTCATATAAGAAAGTCGTTCGGAATCTGAAAATTCCACATATAGTAAAATGTGAGGTTCGGAGACATAATTTTCTTTTTTTCAAAAATTAGGGAAGGTATGAACGGGAAACTTCGTAGGAAGTAGTATTTCACCTAATTACACCCAAATCGACGATAAAAACCATAGGTCACGCTTCATATAAGAAAGTCGTTCGGACTCTGAAAATTCCACATATAGTAAAATGTGAG